>NC_045431.1:97219487-97958237 GCF_902635505.1 Sarcophilus harrisii
ATCATTTACTAGTTAAGTTAAAACAAATGTAGAATTAAAAGAAAGGATTACAAGGAGATACTATTGTGTATAATTAGAAACAATTTAAGACCCTATATTCAAAGAAGCTTTATATGTCCTTAAAATGGAAAATGGGAAAAAGTAAAATATTGACCTTGATAATCACCCCTTTCTACAAAAGTTTAATCAGTAAAAGACATTCACCCAGAACCCAGAAACTGCTTTTACTGACAAACACTTGATTTTCTTACTAAATAGAAACACATATCAAGTGAAGTAAGTGCCAGTTTAAAATGCAAATATTTGCAAAACATTAGAAGTTCTGCCTCATGGAACAGTAATAAAAAAAGAAGAAGAAGAAGAAGAAGAAGAAGAAGAAGAAGCATTGAAAATACTGCAGAATATTAAGATGAGTCTTAAGAATATTCATAGAAGAAAACAAAAGGCCAAATATTAGAAAATAGAATAGATGTCCACATTTCTACTTTATCATTAATAATGGTAAAACTACCACACTGTGTCTATAACATATGAGCCCTTCCATTCTACCATATAATATATAACATAGAAGAAATGACACTTAAGAGAATGACATTCAGAAGATTGGATAGATCAGACTAAATTTAGATAGAGGAAATTTGTGTTGAAAGTGATACAATATTTAAAATATCAAGGAATCACTTTACAAACTATCTTAAGAAGGGAAAGATATCAAAAAGAATGGGGGTGGGAATCATGGCAGATATTACTATCAAAAATATTACCAAAATCATCAGAGCAGTAACTGTTGACCTATAAATCTCCTTTCTCACTTAAAAAATTATTTATGAGCATCATTGACATATATGTATATGTGTGTACATATATGTGTTGAGGTTATGTTAGATGAAAATATGAAATATACACATTTTGACAAATTATTTTCTATGGTAAATCATATCTTTATCATTATGAAATTGACTAGAAATTAGGGAATGCTAGATCATCTACTTTACACATTTTCTAAAAATAAGAAAATGATTCAGGAAAGTAAAATACAACTTTAGACATCTTTCAACAAGGTTTATCCTATATATATGTTTAAAGTAAAATAAGACTTTTTTGATAAAAAGATAAAAAGATGCTGCTCAGTGTTCCTCTGGTTATTATTGCCAAGTGAGAAATAAAGCAGGAAGACATACAGTATGCTCTTCAAATGTATTCTTCATTCTTGAGAATAATGACCAATCTTGGTCCAAATAGGAAAGGAATTCCACATAGAGAGTGAGATCCAACAAATGCTTCTATGCATAGATCATGTTGTATTCTTAGTAAAATAGTCCGGAATATTATAGGGCCTATTTAATGATAATCATTTAAAAGCAATAGGTCTAACAAAGCAAAGAGAAAAAAAAACAAATTATGAAAAATGCCCATTAAGATTAAGGCATAAAGTTTGATGGACAGGACATTGAGTTATTATACCAGTACATATGTACCAGGCACTGAAATTGAATAGTGAGATGAACCCAGAAATGAATAGGCAACAGAATTGCATTTGAAATAATGCTGTGCTTTTTAATGATTCCAAGAGATGATTCCCTGACAGAAAAAGTCTTCTTTTAATTGACGCACATATTCTCCCAGTGACGTTATAATTCCTAATCTTAAAACACCACACTCCCCAAAGAATGAGATTTATATTTGACCCATCTTGTCATTGAAGCTGTCCAAAAATGGAAAGACCTGCATTAAGAGGGAATGCCAGCTGTGTTCTTTAGTAATGGTTGGATACATAATGGACACAAATAGTAGTATGTGCACAAGTATGTGGCAGGAATGAGGAATAGCAGGTGGACAGCTTCAGTATTTTTTCTGGTGGTACGCACAAAAAGTAAAACTACCTAGAAGAAGGCCTCTAGTGCAAAATGTAAATCCATCATTGAAGATCTATTCAGGCAAGAATTTGTAGAAGAACAGGGCACAGAAGAATTAGTATCCACACCAATGAAAGGAATACCTACCTTTATGACAGTATGCATCAATGTAAATATTAAATAATTTTTGGAGATTTGTTTGAGAGAAATATATATCAACAAAACCTAGTCAACCAATATTTATTGTGATATATTTAATCTTTGCAAAGTTATATGTAAGTTGCACAATTTTTAAAAAGTTTTTCAGGAATTTCAAAATATTTCTGGACAAGACATGGTAGATGCCATTAATGAATGTTACGATGGATACTTTCAGGAGCTACTTGTGGCAATAGGTAAGTGGAAAATCTTTAGGTATAGAACTTTCAAAACCTCCACAATGTGAAGTTTTTCTAATTAAAATAAATTGTGTATTTGTATAGTATGGAGGAGAATAAATCTGGTTTTCTAAAGGAATCTTAAATAATACTAACACCTTAACCATTTGAAGAGATCTAATTAGCATAGACTCTCAGACTTGGAAAGGTTTTTTTTATTATTTGTTTTTTGTCCATTTTGTTCAGCTTCATGTTTGTGTCTACACACTTATCATGAGGGAAAAGTGTTAATTTTTCTTTCTGCCTGGCTCTAAAGAACAAAATTTGGAACAATGAAAGATGCAGAAAGGCAGATTTCTACTCCATATAAATAGATTATTTGCCAAATCATGACTGTTTCCAGATTAGAATAAACTTCTTCAAGAAATAAAGGTTGCTGTTCAGTAGAAGTCTTCAAGCACAGATAGATGACAATCATCACTCCAAGAGATTGTCAAGGGGATACCTGTCCATATACAAGTTTAAGAAAACTGAACATGGAGTGCTGAACTTAGAGCCATGGAAATTGAGTTCAAATTCTGGCTCTCCTAATCACTATTTAGGTGATACAGGGCAAATTATTTCACTGCTATAGAACACAATTTTCCCATTTGCAAAGTGAGGGGGTTCAATTAGCTGATCTCCAGGGTTCCTTTGAATTACAGCTTTTGTTCTTAGTATAAATGTTTGCAGATGTCTGCATCTGCAATGGTTCTGTAAAACAAGGAGGTACAAAATTAGCTTCATGACCTCAAACAGTTAACACATTTAGTTCATCTTTTAGAAATATGAATATTAACCACTGAAACATCTCACGAGTAATTATACCCACTACCCTATTCATCTTATTTTTATATTAATTTAATTAATTCAAGGGAATAAAAGAGGCTTCTAATATGACCTCCTCCAAGTAAGCTTCTTATCTCTTCTGTCTCTTAAGCGTCTATCTTTTCTCAGCTCCTATCTTAAAAACTGTATTTTTCCTGGAAGTTCTACTGAAATAAAAAAAAATAAGGGAGGGGGAGGAAGCGATCATCAAACAATCCGTAGCTATGTGCCAAATAGCCTGCTTGGATAGAGAGAACTATTTATTACCACATCCTAGAGAGCATAACTACCCCATTCAAGTATGTCAAAAATAGAACAGGTAAGGAGTTGACACAGCTCCTGCCCATTAAAAAAAAAAAAAAAAAAAGACAAAATAACCTAATTTGTTCTTGTATTACTTAGGGACTTGCCTCATACTTACAGCAGAAAGGTTAAGATACCCTGATAATTTGAAGTATGACAATAAAAGATTCTCAAAATATGAGAGAGTTATATTGTGGGCATAATACATATTGATCTGAAGAATGAATCAATAAAAAATATGAATATACAATTCATTAATAAAAATTAAATAAATAATTAAATAAACCAAGCAAACTAAATAAATGAATTAATTTAATAATTAAATGAATATTAATTAAACATACATAATTAATAAAATGTACCTAAGAGTAAAATGACATACTCAGAGACTGTTTATGGGTCAAAGAGCCCAAGCCCTTCACTTTACAGCTAAAAACACTAGTGTAGACAGTTCATTGCCCTGTCTCATAAAACTTGATAGTCAACATGAATGGTGAGTCATTTAGGGCAATGACTCAAAATGTTTTTCTTTTTCTTCTATACAATGCTTCTTAGAAGACAAGAAAACATTTCTAGTCCATTTCGAAAAACTCTTGGATGCCAGAAGCCCAACTAGACTTTTAGAATGGAAGAAGCTCCTAGGAGGATAGATTTGTGTTTATCATGTAATCAGCATAAAACAGAGCTGTTGGAAAATTAGCTTGGGATGGCTCCTAAGAGCCGATTGTTAAGTGTTCAGTTTGAGTATTTGCATCTCAGTAATTGACAAATATAATAAGTTGGGGCTTGGTTTACTGTTCTGTTGATTTCTAAGCTTTAAGAAAGTGAAAGAAAACATTAACAATTCAGATTAAACTTAAAAGTCTGTTCTATATCTTTTTTTTTTTCCTGAAGAGATAGTTGTTAGATATTTACCAACATATATCTGAGTATGAGGTAGAATAGAACAAAGCTTTTAAAACAATGAGTTGGTGTCATGTAACTGAACACGGGGGTCATGAAATTATGATTAATTATAAATAAATGTTTAATTTCTATGCCAGTTTCATATAGCTGTATACCCAGTAAAAAATTCTAAGGAAAAAAAAAATGAGTGGAAAAAAGGTTAGCAAGCACTGGGGTAGAACAAATACTAATTTTGGTGTCAAGTGAAATCTGAATGCAAGCCTCATTTCTCACAGTTAGACTTAAATCTCTGAGCCTCATTTCTTCATCTGTAAAATAAGGAAAATAATACTTTCAATCACTACCTCACAAAATTGTCCAGAGAAAAGCACTTTTGTAGAACATAAAGCTCTATATTAGAAACAATATGACAGAATGAAGAAAGGGCAAACTTTGGATTCAGACAAACTTGGATTCAAGTCTTATCTCTGACACAAACAAATGGTATGACCAAGTCAAGTCACTTAATTCTCAGAGTTCTAGTCAGATCTTTCAGAGTCTAAGTTACATATGAATGGACAATCTGCATTGTCTATACTGGAAGTTTGTCACTTTACTGAACTCACAACTGGGGCAAGAGATAAAAGATAAACAATTAAAAGTTTTATCAAAGTTAATACTCTAGCCATTGAACAAAAAAATCAGAACAGATGGTTTTAAATATTAAAGTTGTTTTCCCTTGTAAATGAAAAAAAAAGAAAAAATTAGAATGGAAATTTTCATTATACCACTATTCTAGAAGTACTATGGGATATACAACCTAAGTTATCAGATATATCAATATACATCACACATGCACACACATGCACACACACACACACACACACACACACACACACACTACAATACAACACCCAGAAACCTATGTATCTTAAGGAATATTGAGACTGTTGTAATCTTATGCCGCCTGGTATGACAGAGTTTTATTTTCTCTCTCTCTCTCCCCATTCCACCTATAAACTCAAATCCTAAAGGTAATTAAGGCAAAATGAAGAGTTTATTGTCTCACAGTATTATTGAATCGGACCCTTCGAGGAAAAAACAGCAGAAACACAATACTTTTATTTTTTTCCTTTTCCAAATACACAAGTATTCAATAGCAATGACAAGATATGGCACTTTGGGTGCTCTCAATTAGGCTTAATATAGTTTATATAGCCTGAGACGTTTATCTATATCAGTAGTTATCCTATAATGAGGTCCAGACCATACTATGTGCCACCCAACTGGTTGTGATTACTCTAGAGATTGAAGAGAATTTAGAGATCATCTAAGCCAAGACTATCTTTTAATTGATAAAGATATAGAGAGAGGTTCAGTGCCTTCATCAATTTCGAGATCATTAGCCTACTTGCCATTCTGCCTACAAAACATTCCATTTCTCCTCTCTGTTTTTGCACTGGCTGTCCCATATGTGGAATGCTATTCCTCAGCTCAGCTAGCCCTCATGGCTTCATTCAAGAATCAACTCATATGCTACCTTCTGCAGACAGGCTTTCTCATTTCTCCCAGCTCCTATAACCTTCCATTTTCAAATTACTTTCCATTTATTCTGTCTATATCTTTCATACACTTAGCAATTTGCATGTTGTTTCAAAGGAGATAATATTTCCAAAGTGCTTAATACAACACCTGGTTGATGTTTAATAAGTTCTTATTCTTTCCCCCTTTCCTTGTTATTTTCTCCCATTAAAACGTAAGCATTTTGTCTTGTTTTTGCCTTTCCTTGTATCTTCAGTATGTAGCCCAGTCCTAGAGCAGAGTAATTACTTAATAAATGTGTGTCAACTGACTGACAGAGAGATATTAAAATGATAGACCTTGTCTTCTGAATCCGGCCCCTGGTCTTCTGAAAATAAATCCACTGCACTATTATCTGTTTCTTGTGTTCTGGACTTACACACCATCAAGCCCCAATACAATTTTGGTTTGGTTACCTCTAGCATTAGGTTAAAAACAACTGCTCAGAGATCCCCAATGGTCAGTTTATTGGAAGCTCAAAACCTTTAAAAAATCTTGAGAATAATGATAACACTAACATTTACATAGAACTTTATATATATTATCTCATTTCAGCTTTGCACAAAACTTGTGAGATACATATTATAATTGACTTCGTTGTTGCTGTTGTTCTTATTGTTTGATTGGATTTTGTGGGAGAATTTTTGTTGTGGTATTTTTTATGAGCCTTGTGATTTTAATGGTTTAGGGATCTTTAGGATGAGATAATCCCCTCTAACAATGTGAATTTGCATTCTCTCTGACTTTCATAATCTTAGAAGGCTGCCTGGAGTACAAAGAGCTTAAATATCTTGGTAAGGATTACTTGCAAATACATGTCAAAAAAAATTTTAAATGTAGCCATCATGATTCCAAGGCTAACTTTCTATTCACTATGCCAGATGGAATGATTAAGATAGAACAAGACTACAACTGACTGGATGTGAAGTGGTGGTCTGAAAATGCACAGAAGATGGGGCATGTATATTTCTAAGTTCATTTCTGTGACAGTGCTGACCCCTTGTGTCTGCTGTTTCATTTTGATTTTCACAGTTCTTGTCTTTATAGAACCAAAAATATTCTTAAATTTTTATTTTAGAAATGAGAAGAGCAAGGGAGAACTTCAGTTCCCTTCCAACTTTAATCATTCTATATATATGGAATTTTGAGTGTGCTTTTGGAAAAGAAACTCAATGAGAATATTGGCAAGGAGCACTGACTTTTCTACTCTTGTATAGGTTCTCAAATGGTCTTAGTGTGACCATCTCTCTAGACTGGCTTAAAATTTGCAACATAATTATCTTCAAAGAACATCACTTATAAATATTCCCTAATAGTAACCAGCTTCAACTAACCAATAACTAATTAATCCATAAATTGATTGTGTATTCATCAGAAATGTGGAAGAAAACAGATACAAGAATCTTCCCCAAATCTCAAAGCATTTCCTCTTTTGTATCCTATAGTTCTCTGTGTCCGGGACAAACCTGCCTTCTTTGCTTATAGGCTGTACAGTGCAATCCATGTAAGTACTATTCTCTATGTATTTAAGCAGTTTTCTATATGAACTATGCCCCCATCTCCAAAGGATTACTAGCAATTTTCTTTTATTAAAATGATACTCATCTGTTATAGTCTATGGAATCATATCTGTTTCAAATATGATAACACCCTGTATCCCAAAGAACTTCTTGACTCTAAAAAATCCCAAATTTAATGAAAAAACCTTTCTCATATTTCATATTTGTTTATAATATCAGGTTGCAGAAGTAGTCTTTTCTGAGAACCAAATTGCCCCAAGATGTTTTAAAGCTAATCTATAGTTATAATGTTTGGTAGGTCTCTTTGGAAGTCCACACTTTCACAGCAAGGTAAATTTACCTGACATAAAACATGATATAAACAAATTGTTATTGTTCAGTCATGTCCAACTCTATGAGACCCCATGTTCATGAGATTTTCTTGGCAAAGATACTGGAATGGTTTGCCATTTCCTTCTTCAGTGCATTCCCATTTTACAGATGAGGAACTAATGAATAGGGATTAAGTGACCTGTCAAGGTCACACTAGTATGTGTTTAAAGCCTCAGATCTTCCTGTCTCTGGGCTCAGTTCTCCTTCCACTATACTACATATCTGTCCTATAAAGAATATAATACATTATAAAATGATAAGAATTAATAGCAATCACCTAATACAGTCTTGGGTGCTTACTAACATACCTGTTTTAAAGCAATAATATCTATCCTTCTGGATATCCCTAAAATACTGGCACAATGAGAATTTTCTTGATAAATGTGAAGCTTACCTAATTTCTGAAATAAATTTCCCTCTCCTTTCTATTAAATCACATGTTAGTTTAATATTGTTTTAATAAAATTAATAACTAGCATTTATATAGCTCTTCAAAGTTTACAAAGTGCTTTACAAATATTATCTTGCTTTATTCTTCTAAGAAGCCTAGGAAGTAGATGCTATTATTATCCCCATTTTATAGATGAGGAAACTGAGGTAAACATCATTCAGTTAACTCATCAAGCTCACATAGCTAATTAGTAAGGATGAATTTAAGTTAAGGTCTTTCTGATTTCATATCTAACATTTTATCAATTGTGTCAGCTGGCTTTCTTCCAAAGAAAAACCTCAAAAATAATATTGAATTAAATGGGGTTATGGACTTCATGATTTAAACAGCATCTGGTCAGTGAAACAAGATTTTTAATGACAACAAAGCTTTCAGGGGTAAGTAGAGATGCTGTACCCCATCTTATTTTTAGTGTACAGGTATCATAGATTCAAGAACAGGAAAAATATGGAGAGTAAATCTATTAGTATTCTCAAAAGATTAAAACTTGAAATAGAAGCCATTTCTTACAAGCCATCAACTTTTCCTAAGTAGCTATTAAACTTCCAGCATGACCATCTATCTTGAGAATCATTTTTTAATGCTAACATAATAAGCATTATTTTTCTACAGAATGTATTATAAAGCAATAGATAACATCCATCTTGAAGTTAGAAGACCTGGATTTATACCACTAATGATACTGAGTTGCTTAACATATCTGAACTTCAAGTTCTTCCTCTGTCAAGTGGCAAGAATAATGCTTCTTCTATCTGATGGTCAAGGTGGTTCAGTGGATAAAGGACTCAAAAAGTCCTGAATTCAAATACAGCATCAGACCCTTACTAGCTAGGTTATCCTGTACAATTTGCTTAACTCTGTTTACTTCAGTTTCTTTTTTAAAATTGTTTATTTTTATTTTCACCAGTTACATGTAAAACATTTTTTGGTTATACATATACATCCAGTCTTTTTTTACATATTTCCTTATGAATCATGTTGGGAGAAAGAAATCAGAATAAAAAGGAAAATCCCCTAGAGAAAAATAAAACAGAAGGAAAAGGGCGGGGGGGAAAGTGAGCATAGGATGTAGTCATTTACATTCAGTCTCCACAGTTCTCTCTCTGGATGCAGATAGTGTTTTCTGTCCAAACTTTTTTGGGATTATCTTGGATCTCTGAATCACTGAGAAGAACCAAGTCTTTCATAGTTTATCATCACACATTCTTTCACTTATTGTGTACAATATATTCCTGGTTCTGCTTGTTTTGTTCAGCATCAGTTCATATAAATCTTTCCAGGCCTTTCTATAATCAGCTTGTTCATCAGTTTTTCATAGAAGAATAATATTCCATTACTTTCACATACCATAACTTATCCAACTATTCCCCAGTTCATGGGTATCTACTCATTTTCCATTTCTTTGCTACTCCAAAAAGATTAACTACAAAAATCTTCGCACATGTGGGTTCTTTTCCCTTCTTTAAGATCTCTTTGGGATACAGGCCCAGTAGTAACACTGCTGGGTCAAAGGATATGCACAGTTTTATAATCCTTTGGGCATAGTTCCAAATTGCTCTCCAGAATGGAGGGTTTACCTCCGTTTTTTTTTTTTTTTTCATTTGGGAGGGTGATAATATCTCCTTCCCAGTGTTGACATAAGTTTACAAAAGAAAATATTTATAATGCAAACCTTGAGATTTTGTACAAATGCCAGCTTGATGATATAGGAGAAGCAGTTTATAAATCTTAAAAGGCCATAAAAATTATTTACCCACTAGGACAGATGTTTCCCCTTACCCAAAGAACTTGAAATAGACTCATTTATGCTTTAATTAAAGTAAAACACATAAAAAGCAGCATTTGAAAGTAATAATAATACTTAGTATTTATATATCATTTTAAGATTTACAAACCACCTTACAAATGTCATTTTATTTGATCTTCTCAACATGCCTATGAACTGTTATTATTATCTCCTTTTTTTTATAGTTGAGGAAACTGATGAAAAAAGAGTTTAAGTGATTTGCTCAGGATTACATAGCTAATGAGTGTCTGAGGCAATATTTTAATTCAGATCCTTCTGATTCAGTGCTGTATGTAGCAAACTCTCCAGTTACTTGTAGATAAGACAACTGGCTAGAAAGACCTGGATTCAAAAATCTATCTTTGACAGATACTAGCTGTGTAACCTTGGTTAAGTCACAACAATGATAATAATAACTCAAATTTATGATGTTCCTTAAGGTTTATAAAGTGACTTGAATGTGTAAAACATGCTTTTCCCATGTGGCTTTGTCAGACATAGCTACTATAAGTGTTCCATCCTCTAATTCTAAATGTGGGGCCTTGCTCAGGTTAATAGCTAATAATATAAGTATAGAATTTGAATCAGACTCCTACTTTAAATCTGGGGTCCTTTTTCCTCTGGCAGAGTGGATAATACTTTGTAGTCCTGGGGTCAAGAAAATCAGGTTAAAATACAGCCCCAGATACTTACTAGCTGTGTGACCCTGGGTATCCTTACCTGTAATATGAGAAAATAGCACCACTTCGCAGGGGTTGCGGTAAGAATCAAATGAGATAATGTTTGTAATACAATTGGCTCACTGCCTGGTAAACAGTAGATGCTTACTCCCTCTGACCCAAATTTTAAAGTCAAGATTTCAATGCCTCTCCCAGGCAAAATAAATTTACTTTAGATCTGGAACCCAGTAGATGATACTTGGGGAATAATATACTCATTATTATGATACTTTAAGAACAAGTCACTGCTGCTGGAGAAAACTTCACTTTGGGGAGTTGGAATGGGAGAATTACCATGGCATTTCCCCCAATCCCAGCCATGCCCATTTTTGAGGCTGAATTGGCTGTACCCCAGCATGACAGAGAGGGAGGGGGGCACCCTAGGAAGTAGTGCATTTGAAAATATGTGGGTGCTTGTAAATCTGGATAAATGTATGCTGAGATCTGATGATAGAGTACACAGAACACTAACCTTGGAAGACAGGAGACAGATTCAAGTCATATGTATGACATATGATAACTAGCTTTGGGACTGTGAGCAAGTTACCCATTACACTTCCTCCAATTCACACTGTAAACTTCAAGGAAGGCACTGATCTGCACTGACAGAGGGTGCTTCCTCATTGAGAATGCTATGCATTATTAAAATCCCAAGGACCTGATGTGAGAGACAGAGAGGGAGAAAAAGAGAGGGGGAGGAGGGAAAAAGGGAAGGAAGGAAGGAGAGAAAGAGAGGTGATAGAGATAGAGAGACAGAGAGAGATACACAGAAATTCAGTCAAAGAGAAACAGAGAGATAGAAAGGCAAAGTGAGAGATAATGAGAAAGAATGAAGGGAGAGATTAAGATAGAGAGACAGAAAGAGATACACACAGAGAATGGTAGAAACAAAGAATATACAGAGATAGGAAGTTGGAGAAACAACAAAAAAAGAGAGAGAGAGAGGGTAAGTGAAAGGAGAAAGAAAAAAGCTAAAAGACAAAGAAGAAGAGGAGAGACAGAAGGAGACATCAAGGGAAGGAGAAAGAGGGAGGGAGAAGAAGAAGAAAAGAGGAGAGGAGAGAAAAAAACAGAAAAGGAGAGGAGAGAGAAAAAGAGACAATAGAGAGGCAGATAAAGAAGAAAAAGAGGAAAGATTGAGAAGCAAAATCAAAAAGGAGATGAGAAGAGAGGAGAGGAGAGGAAAGGAAAAGAGAGGAGAGGAGCTAGGAGAAAGAGACAGAGATAGGAGAGAGAGGCACATAAGAAAGTATAAGAAGTAGAGTAGGATGCAGAAGAGAGGTTGAGAGAGAGAAAAAAAAAACAGAAAGGAGGTCAGAGAGAGAGAGAAAAAAAGAGGGGAAAGAACAGAAGAGAGTTTTCAATTGAGTCAGGATAAGGAAAGTGCTTTATACTAGTATTTTGGGATAAAAGATAGAATAAAAGCCTAGTGCAAATACTACATTCAGCTGAATGAAAGTTTTTTTTAAAGGCAAGAGCTATTTCATTCATTTCATTTTTGTCTCTAACTCCTGTATGTAGTATAGGTTCTGGCATATAATATATGCTTAATAAATACTTCTTTCACGAAG
Source organism: Sarcophilus harrisii (assembly GCF_902635505.1). Lineage (NCBI taxonomy): Eukaryota > Metazoa > Chordata > Mammalia > Dasyuromorphia > Dasyuridae > Sarcophilus > Sarcophilus harrisii. Next base: position 97,231,776 of record NC_045431.1, read on the forward strand.
TTTAAAAAAAAAAAAAAGAAAAAGAAAAAAGTTTTGAAACCGTACATATTGCCACAGGATTAAGAAAGTCTTCCAGTAAATTTCAACAGGTGATGTTGGATTGTAAATGGAAAAAGTTTTTTAAATGGGCTGTCCTCCATCTTCCTAGAACACACATTATTGATTAGTAAGATGATCACTAGAATTTTCAGCCCCCCAAACTGAGATTAGCCTCTCTGGCCACTAGATGTCAGCATGGCCCCATTAAGATATAAATTAAAAAGGGGTTTAAATTGGACTATTCTGGTCTTTATATTCCATATAAGGAGAGGGATAGGGATTGGAGCTGGAATTTCTTGAGTGTGGAAAACTCTTGGTGAGGAACCTCCTCTATCAATGCAGGTTGAGACAGTTCTCTGCCCTTCTTATTAAGACTTGACTAGAACTCTTCCCAGAGAAGGGGAAGGGGTGGGCACATAGCACTTGAAAAGTGGAATATAAACCTACCTGGAAACTGTCTTCCTGGCTTCCAGGCCAGCTTTCAGACATCCACGACTCCACTCTCTCTTTTGTCCTGGACATTTGATATTAATTTCACCAACTTTAGTCTTGTCCAAAGTCTTCACCCATCATATTTAATCACTGACTTTAGCAAAATCCACTATTTTCCTATTAATCTCTATTGTACTGAGATTTGCTACTTTAAACTCACAGAAAACTTTTTCTTCAACTCTGCTTCTATTTTTCTCTTTCTCTCTCAAAGGTTTTTTATTTTGGTTTCTTTCCTTTCCTCAGATGTTATCTTTCAAAACAAAATTTAAAAAAAAAGATTTCTAAGGCCCAGATTTTAACATGAAGTTTTTTTTTTTTTTCAGTCAAATCCATAGGAGAGAGAGGAAAAGAAAAACCTTAGACTTTCTCATTTTAGGAGTTTCTTTTCTTTTCTTTTAGGAATTTGGTTTCCATAACAAAACTGTTATCAGGATTCTAATTGCCAGAAGTGAAATAGACCTGATGAATATAAGAAAAAGATATAAAGAAAGATATGGAAAATCTCTGTTTCATGATATCAAAGTAAGTCTCTTGGTTTTTTATTAGACTTTGTGACAGTTATATTTCTGATAGTTATATTTGTTATATCTCTGATTTGAGGAATCTCAAATTGAACATATCCAAAATGGAACTCATTATCTTCCCCACATAAAACTTGTCCAAATTTCCCACCTCCTCTTTGAACAGTTTCAGAAGGAGAAAGAAGCAGGGTATAGGAAAAGATTAATGGATTTGGTAATCCCAGGAGTTGAGTTCAAATCCCAATTCTTCCACTAACTACTTCTGTGAATATAGGCAAGACCTATTTAGGATTCATTCTCTTCATCTGTAAAAAGATTGGGTTATAATTGGGCTATACTCCGAAGTCATTTCATTTCTCATTCTTTGATAAGATCCTTAGTTTTTGCTGCTCCTTTGAGCCTAAAATTATCTTTCATTGACTTATGTTTATAAATAGGCTGTAAGCTACTCAAGGGCAGAGAATATTGTTTTGTTTTCTCATTTTTAACACTAATACTGTATCTTATACACAATGGGCATTTAATAAATGTGCAGAATTGAATTGTTGGACTATTTTATGTTTGAACCCTCTTATTTCCAAATAAAATATTCCATCTTGTCTCATCTGTTTAAAGCTAGATTTTTTTTAAACAATCTTACTGAAGTGTGAGAGACTCATGGGTCATAGTATTAGAAACACACTTGACGATGAAAATCAGATATTGAGGAAAATTCATCAAAGAAGAATCTTAAGGAATCATCTCAACATTTCTGTCCAGAAGTGGGTCCCATTCCTCTTCAGGAAGAGACTTCTGAACACAGAAGCCAGAGAAACATTTTACTTATTAGCTCAGTGTAGTCTCTCCCTCCAGAGACTGAATCAGTCCATTCCCTTCCAGGTTACAATCTTTCTGGTATGCCCAATGTTTTTCCCCCTAAATATGTATAAGCATGCCCCCCCCCTTTCTTCATACATCCCATGTTCACAAATGGCAGAAAATTCCTCCTATGGGATGTGTTGTTTAATATTCAATTAGCCTATTAAGTAGGTACAATAGGGATTTGGTCAAGTCAGGTCAGTGACCTAGTTTGGGCTGAAACAGCTATTATCTTAAGTTTGTGGTTTTCTCAAAGCCATAAGACTCTTTTCTAATTGGCTGAATCCACCTGTGCCTTCCTAGCTCCCCAATTCCTTGTTTGCTCAAGGTTTAGAGAAATTGCAACTTAATTGTTCTGTGGAAATTTAACCTTCCCTAATTTCTCATATTCTGAAAACCCATTGGTCAGTGGTACTTATAAGTGGTATCTTACATTACCTTGAAGGTTACGACATTCTGTGGAAACCTAACTTTTCAGTATTCTCACATTCTAGTTTGAAAGAAATCAAAAAGATTCTCTTAAAATCTCAAAAGAGTTTATTTGTGTCATAGCTGATGGGCTAGCCTCAAAAGAAAGTTTAGCAAATCAGAAATAGTTCGGGAGGGGTTATTATACTGAAAATGTGGGGCTTAGCTAGAAGGCTAACAGCCTACAAGATTATAAATTATGGAAGCGATATTAGTAGAAGTCAAGTAAGGAGACAGGATGCCTTTTCATCTAGGTAAGGAGACAAGAAGTCTTTTAGCAAAGTATTGTCAATCATATAGGATGGGGTTTTGGCAGAAGACAAAATAAAGAACAATAGATAGGTTTTATGTGCAGTTTTGAGTAAATCCTCTACTCTGACCTATCATTATCTTATGGGGAAAAAAATAACACACACACACACACACACACACACACACACAAACTCAAAACCACTATTTCCACATATGGACACATATTTTTTTTTCCCACATAGGCCTACTTAGGATTCTCAGTTCAGGGCCTTCTATCCCTAATCTGTGTTTTTGTACATGTTATGGATCCCTTCCCTGGAATGTTCTTTCTCCTTGCCTCAGGGCTTAGGAACCAAATGCTAGCACCTGTAAAAGACCTTTACTAATTCCCTCAATTGTTATTCCCTCTTCTAACTTCTTGCAACTAATTAACTTGTGATATGCACATCTTTTTGTATATATGTGTATTTGCACACACATACCCACATATTAACTTCTCTTTATGTTATACTTTCCTCCCTTCTTGAAGGCAGCCACAATTTTGCTTTTTCTTGGTAAATCCAGAAATTAGTATTGTAGACACTCAATAAATGCTTTTAAAATTGAACTGAATATTAGTTATTATGCTTACTTTCCTATAAGGAAAAAAGTATTCTGACATATTTACTTGGTTAGTAAAACCAGTTCCGAGGCATTCACTATAATTCAGCAACCTATTAGCGTACATTAATACTTATATGTAGTTACTACAGCTGTATTCTGTGTATCTAGAAGTTGTCAGTTGGGATGTCATTAGCTCAAGAGAGAATATTCATATGACAGCTTTTTAATAAAGAGTTTTCATAATTGTATTTGTGAATTAATACTGGGTGGAGAGATTTTACTTGCATTTAGAACTACTTTTCTGGACTAAGTATATGATAGCTTGTATATAGTTGTGGGTTTGGGGAAGGAGAGAAGATGGTTTTCTGCTCCAATAACTCATTTACATCAAGATTTATAACTTCATCCAAGTTCTTACAAAAGCATTGCATTCGTGATTTCACTTTATCTTTATGACAATATCTATTGTGGCTATTTTACACATCATTTAAGATTATTGTAGAGAACTCCAGAATACTGAAACCTCTCTTACCTTTGAAAAACAAAGGAATCATGTTTTTTGGAATATTGCCACATTTTTCTCTCTGTAAACATTATGTTTTGCATTTCAGAATTTTGCTTCAGGACATTATGAGAAAGCTTTACTTGCCATCTGTGCTGGTGATGTTGAAGACTATTAAAAGAAAAAAGATTTTGGGAGACCACAACCCCATTCTTTAAAGAAGTCTCCAAATATTGACATTTCTTCACAAATGTAGGCTGTTGATTATCTCTGAAAGGAATTTGGAAGAATCACAAGGTCCTCCTTTGAATTAGCATTCTTTCTTTCTTTTTTAAAAAACTGAACCAAAAATATGTATTTGTCAAGATACATGTTTATTTCTTTTAAATGTATCTTTTCTAAATATAGCACTTCACTACTTTATGAATCATGGAATAATAAAAATAAATTAGATTTAAATGTATTTATTTAAACTTATTTTATTAACACTAAATTAGTGATCAGGCAGGATGAGAGGTCAATTTAGAGCAATCCCAAAGAGAGGTTCAGGGCCTACAACAGAGAGTATGGTCCCATATCACTACCTTCTAATCTTTTGTACTGGAAAAATAAAGTTAAAATGAATATCCAAAGGGAACTGAAAGAGAAAAAAGAAGTTATACAAAAGACTGCTTGCAGTTTAAAGATGTGTGGAATTTCTGATTGAATAATTATACTTTTTATCAGATATGTATGTAAATAGATAGACATATACACAAATAATGTTTATGGGTGTATGTATACATCCATGTGTATATGTATAGGTATATAAAGACACATATACATATACACATAATAAAACCATGAGGGATTTGTTTAGCAAACTTGAAACAGCTTCAATCCTTATTCTAATATGGTTACCTCTCTAAGTCACTGCTTATAAGCCATCTTGTTTCCCAAAATAAGATATGGCAACATAAATCTCTGGGCCAGGGTCATCTTCCTGAACTGTCACATGTGATTTTTCCTTATGTCACCACTAAACTGGTAGTATCTGGCAAGATTGACTACATAGATAAGGTAATATCTCCCATCTTTAGTATTTCAGTTTTGTCTTCACCTGAAACATGTCTTTCTTTCTACACTGATAATATCATAGAGCCACTGGAGTATATGTTCTCTGTGGAAAGTATTCCTTCTCCTCTGTAAGATTTTTTTCTTTTTATTTTTCATTCTAAGTTTTATGAGCCCAAGGAGCATGGTTAACTTTGCATCTCACCCAGCACTTTATCTTCAGGGATAAGTGGTTTCATAATGATCATAATGACTTTCATTTCACCGTTGAAAACTACATCTTTTCTTCATTTTGCAATACAATTTCATACATTAGTTGACTGGAAAAAAAAGTTGTCATCAAATTTAGCTAGGCTGTTTCTCAAACAACAAGTAGATAGATGTATTTATGTATGTATGAACATGTTATATGTATGTATATAGCAACAAATGAGTATCTATAATCTAGTAGATATATTTTAATTTTAGAAGTTGTCAAAGGAGATGGGATGTGATATAAAATAATATAGAGAGATGTCAACAAATAAATGTTATTTTAAAAGGAATTACAATAAATGTATCAATAAGTTCAATTTACATATAAATATTTCAATTAAATGGCACAAATCAGTTATTAAGTGTACAAATAATATCACTGATTAGCACCATATAACTAGGATTACATACTGTATAATACAAGTTGCCTTAGATTAAACATTGTTAAATAATTTAAAACATACAAAAACAGACATTTTATAAAAGGAAGATTTTTCTCATTTGTTTTATTTTTCTTTTAATTTATCATTATTATCTTAGACGTAGTCCTTGAGTTTGCTAAGATGCTCTATTTCTCACAGTTGGTGAGAATTGTATGTGGATGTTATTGTTTCATTGAATGGGGAGGGGATATACTTGAAATATAACTCACTAGAGCTGTTAGAGCGTATTCAAAGTAATAGACCAGTGAAAGCTAGAAGCACTCCCCCAGAAATATAATAGTTTTGAAGGAAAAGACTATACTTTGAATGTAATGAGTAGTTAGAAGTTTGGTCAATTGGCAGTTGGATAATATATGGTTAGCACTGGACTTTGAGAATATAAGATGCTTTACATCAATGATAATCAATGATATAGTCATAATGATAGCAAATATAAGCAAGACATTGTGCTAGTTTATGAGGCTGAATGAGGTATTTTTCCCAGATAATATTTCTTTGTTCTATAACTTAACAGATTTATATTCTGTAAGTTTGGTTTTTTTTTTCTTTTGGCTTCTTTTTCTTCATTGTTAAGAAAGTCTTTTAAAAATATTTCTGCCTCAGAGGATTCTGGGAAGATGGCAGAATAAGATAAGAAAGGCTGTCCTAATTCCTCTAAAATTAAATTAAAATAATGACTCAATATGAACTTTGAGTGACAGAAATAATTAAAAGTTGGGGCAAAGCAATAAATTATATAGTATAAACTAACTTAAAATGTTAGGAAAGACCTGACCTCTGGGGAGGAGTTTGTCCTGAATGATGTTCAGATAGCACCAGGAAGATACCACTGAATCAACAAACAATATGCCCTGGGAGTAGCTGTGTAGGGACCTGGTCTCAGCTTCAAGAATTTTTGCCTCATGGACAGTATGGGGACCAAACAGCTGATGAGGGGAAGATTGCAGGGTCCTCCCCTAGCTCTGAACATGGGATTCAGGTGAGCTAACCAGATGCAATCCCAAGCTACGGCTATAAATGAGCAGGTAAAGTCATACTGAGTATAGTCACAGAAGGGCACACATAGGAAAGAAGAGTCCTTGATTTTGATTCTAGAAGGGTAAGCTGAAGTTTGCAGCCATAGAAGAGACTACAGAGAGTAAAGGCATTTGTGGTGACAACATTTGTGGCTCAGGAGTAGAAAGGCAAATCTTAGGTCAGTCATTCAGATAGAACTAAAAAATCAATAGCATGAAAAAGTGAAACTTGAGATATTATTCCTCATACTTAAATTTCAAGAAATTTTCAAGGAAAAATGTCCTGATATTCAGAATCAGAGGGTCTGAAAAGGATTCACTTATCACCTCCTAAAAAAAGATGAAAATTCCAGAAATATTATAGCCTAATTCCAGAACTTCCAGGTCAAGGAGAAAATATTGCAAGCATCCAGAAAGAAACAATCAAGTATAATGAAGCCACAGTCAAGATAATACAAGATTTAACAGCTTCTACATTAAAGAATCAAAAAGCTTTGAATTTGATATTCTGGACAACAACAACTAAGAATCACCTACCCAGCAAAGCTGAAACTTCAGTGGAAAAGTTAGATATTCAATGAAATAGAGGACATTTAAACATTCATGATGAAAAGACCAGAAGCTAAACAGAAAATTTGTTATTCAAATACAGAACTCAAGAAAAGCATAAGGAGGTAATCAGGAAAGGGATGTCATAAGGGTTTAATAAGGTTTATCTGTTATATTCCTACATAGGAGGATAATACTTGTAACTCATAAAAACTTGCTTATTATTATGGGAGTTGGAAAGAGTCTATATATAGTCTATTTATATAGAGGGCACAGGTGTTAGTTGGTGAGTTGAATATGAGGGAATAATGTCTAAAAAGATAAAATTAATGAGTGAGAGAGGCATGTACTGGAAGAACAGGAAAAGGAGAGGTGGAATGATATAAATTATCTACCATCAAAAAAGAGGCAAGAAAAAGTTTTTACAGTGGAGGGGAAGAGGGAGAGGAGAGGGGGACTGAGTGAATCTTACTCTCATCAGAATTAGCTCAAAGAGGAAATATCTTAATGTATTCAATATGAGAATAGAAATCTATCTTCTCTTGCAGGAAAGTAGGAGAAAAAGGGGATACAAGAAAGGGGAAGGGGTAATAGAAGAGAAGGCATTTGGCAGAAGGGGTGGTCAGTAACAAACACTTTTGAGGAAGGAAAGAGTGAAGGGAAAGAGAGAATAGAATAAATGGGAAGAGGAGGAGAAATATAGTTATAAATAATAATTGTGAAAAGAATTTTGAAGCCAGTTTTTCTCATGAAGGCCTTATTTCTCAAATATATAGGGAAATAAGTCAAATTTATATTAAAAAAGAGCCATTGACCAATTGATAAATTATCAAAAAATGTGAACTATATCCAAAGGGCTATAAAATCATGCATATCTTTTGACCTAATAATACCACTACCAAGCATGAATCCCAAAAGAGATTAAAAGAAAAAGAAAGAGCAACAGAGCCAAGATGATGGAGTAAAGGCAGAAACTTGCCCAACCTCTCCATCAAACTGTTCCAAATTCCTTTAAATAATGATACTAAATACATTTTAGAGCATCAAGACAGCCAAAAAGATAGAGAAGATTTTCCATCTGAAGACAACTTAGAAGCTCAGCAGAAAAAGTCTGTAGGGTGGGAGTCTGGCCTGCAATCCCAGGCAGGACATATATGTACAGCCCCAGCTCCAGTCTAGTCTGACCACTGAATCAGTGGCAGTTCTGGTGGCTTCCAGATCTCTCAGCCCAGAGACACCCAAGAGTATCTGAACAATCAGAAAAGGTCTGTGGAACCAAAAAGAAAGCCTAGCCCACAATCCCAGGGCAGGCCGAACTCTGGCCCCAGCTCCCACCTGGATCCCAGCATCAATAAAGCAGGACCTCTAAATCAGCAGCAGTGCTGAAGGTTTCTGGATCTCTCAGGAACACCAAGGAGGACTCAAAAGGTCAGTGGAGGCATTCTGTGGCAATGAGTGGAGGTCTTGTGTGTAGTCCTAGAGTAGTCCTCTTCAACTGAGCCCCTGCCCTGGCCAGATTTTACAGCACACACAGATCTTACTAGATCTATAGCTTGGGGCAGTGTACCTCCACCCTGAAACAGAGCCCTATTTTAACAAAGAGTTAGAAGTACAGTAATAGACTAGGAAAATGAACAGAAAAGAAAAATAAATTTCTGACCATTGAAAGTTATTATAGAGACAAGGCATATCAAACACACACTCAGAAGATGATAACAAAGTTAAAGCTTCTACATCCAAAGCTTCCAAGAAAAATAAGAAGTGGTCTCAGGTCATGGAAGAGCTAAAGGGGACTTTGAAAAACAAGTAAGAGAGATAAAGGGAAAAATAGGGATATACAATTGACTCAAATAGAAAATACCATACATACTCAATAGGAATATAGAAATCTACCATACTTTGCAGGAAAATAGGAGTTGAATGGTATATGGCAAGAGTAGGGTAATAAAAGAGAGGGCATGTTGGGAGAGAGTATTCAGTAGCAACACACTTTTGTGGAGTGATAGGGTAAAAGTAGAGAGGGAATAAGGGGGAGAATACAATTAGCAATAGTAATTATAAAAAAAAATTCAAAGCAAGTTTCTCTGATAAAGCCTCATTGCTCAAACATAGAGGGAATTGAGTCAAATTGATAAAAAATTAAGAGCCATGACCAATTGATAAGTGATCAAAAGATATGATCTGTGCCCCAAAAGCAGCTAATTCATCCATATCCTTTAACCCAACACCATCACTACTAGGAATGAATTCCAAAAAAGATGTGAAAAAAAAGAAAAAAAAAAGGAAAATGACCTATATGTATAAAAAATATTCAAAGCAGCTCTCTTCTCAGGACAAAAAAACAATTAGAAATTGAGGGGATGCCCATCAATTGGGGAATGGTTCAATAAACCATGGTATGTGTTTGCAGTGGAATATTATTGTTCTCTGTGAAATGATGAACATGATGCTCTCAGGAAAAAAACCTGGAAAGTGAATAAAGTGAAATATAGTGTATACAAAGTAATAGCAATGTTCTGCAATGACAAGCTGTAAATGACTTTGTTATTCTCATTAGTACAACCATCCACAACTACTCTGAAGGACTAATAATAAAAAATTCTGTCCATGCCCAGAAAAGGAACTAATTGTGTTTGAATATAGATTGAAGGATAGTCTTTTTTTAAACTTTATTTTTTTTGTACAGCAAAATAACGGTTTGGTCATGTATACTTATTGTGTATCTAATTTATATTTTAATATATTTAACATCTACTGGTCATCCTGCCATCTGGGGGAGGGGGTGGGGGGTAAGAGGTGAAAAATTGGAACAAGAGGTTTGGCAATTGTTAATGCTGTAAAGTTGCCCATACATATAACCAATAAATAAAAGGCTATTAAATAAAAAATAAATAAATAAATAAATAAATAAAAGAATGTCATCATCACTTCTATAGTTTGAAAGAAGGTTAGTTAGAAATATGATGAGATGATTCTAAAAAATAAAGTAAAATTGGATAGGGAGTGGTAAAATGAAGCAATTACCTCATATAAACAAAGGATGAATGGAAGAACCATTACAGTGGGGAGCAGGAGGTATGAAAGGCTGGCAGTGCTAGAACCTTATTCTTATTAAAAATTGTGATAAAGAGGGAATTTCATATACATCTATAAAAGTCTTCTAAATTTATTTTGAAGAACAGGAGGGCCAGGGGACAGGATAAGAGAGGGACTGTTAGAAGAATAGTTGGATTAAGTAATAGGAGGCTATTCCATTCCATAAAAAAGTTAAGAAGCATCTACCTAAAACCATCCCAAATATTATTTGTAATAGAGATTATTTAAAAACTTTCTCAATATGATCAGAAATGAAACAATGTCCATTGTCACAAATGTTACTCAATATTTTATTAGAAATGCTAGCAAAAAGAAAAAAAAAGAAATTGAAGGAATTAGAATGGGTAATGAGATAATTAAAAGATCTCTTTTGCAAATAATATGATGATATACTTGGAAAATCCCAAAGGTTCAATTAAAGAATAAATTAAAATAATAATTTAGCTAAGTAGCAGGATGTAGAGGCCACAGATAGTGGGGGAACTCTGGGTGAGGTATAGGACCCTTCAGCCCAGAGGGAACCTGCTGACAATGTCTGGTTTGGCTTCCCATCTCCCCTAAGGGCTGTCGGCCTTCCTGAGAAGTCAGGGAGTGGTGACAATCTGTGTTGTAGTTGAGGCACAGTGATGCCAAGTGGCAAAGAGTCATCTACATATAGCAAGTTGTTTATGAGGTCCCCCATGAACAATATATAGTTAGTGCATGCACAGGATTGCTTTGATTTTATCAGGGTATTAGGGTATATAAGGTGAGAGAATTTGACCACCCTTGTGATTCTCACCTCATCATTTCTCCACTAAGATCAAGAAGTCAGGCTTGTACTGAGGTCCTCCAGAGAACTACTCTGAACACAATAGCAGGGTATAAAATAAACCCATATAAATCATCAGAATTTCTATATATCACCAACAAAACCCTTCATGAATAGATAGTAAGAGATAAACCATTTTCAATAATCATAGATAACATAAAATACCTAGGAATCTCTGTCAAGATAAACCCAGAACTACAGAAATATAATTACAAACTATTTTTCTACAAATAAAGTTGGATTTAAATAATTAAAGAAACATTTTTGGTTTATGGATGACAGTCATTATAATAAAAATAGCAATTCTACCTAAAATAATCTACATATTCAATGCCATAACAACTTTATTTTACTGAATGTTGTAACCAGCAAAACACAAAGGGGCTAGTGGCAAATAAAAATAAGGAGACAGGGTTGCTGATAATTCAACAGAGTCTTTTATTAAGAGAAATCATGATGCTTATATATCTTAAAATCATATGTCATTATGAAAAGCATTGTTCTGTGGCCAATCCTGGTTTCTGTTTTCTATGAAGTAGCTCTTTGAAGCATGTTGTTCTAGTGACTCAATCTTTCATAAAGTTCACAATGTCCCAGTAATTGTGCCAGGATCTTATGTTTTCTCTTGATTTCAAGCTTAAATGCATCCTTAATTAATCTGAGGAGGAGGGGAACTACCCCAGTTACTGAAGTTTCTAGCTTTCTGGGAGTTTTCTACAATTGAGCTAAAAAATAATAAGAAAATTCATTTGAAAGAACAAAAGGTTAAGAATGTTAAAGAAAGGAATGCAAAGGACAGGGGCTTAGAAATACTAAATCTTAAGCTTTATTATCAGGAGGAAATTATCAAAATTATCTGCTACTAAGAAACAGAAAGATGGATTAGTAGAAAGTGTAGATATATAATATACAGCAATAAATTAATATGTTTGTGAGATTAAAATTCACAATTTGGTTAAAATTATTGGGAAAACTAGAAAGCAGTCTGGCAGAAATTGAGTATAGACTAGTATCTTTTTACCAAGGCAAAGTTTTGGTAAATTGATATATGACATAGATATAAAGGAACATATCATAAGAAAATTAAAACAGCATGAAATATTTGCCTATCAGATTTATGTATAGGATAAATTTTTATTAATAAACAAGAGAGAAAACATTATGAGATATAAAACAGATATTTTTGATTACATTATACAAATAAATATTTTTATGCAATAAAATCAAGATATAGATTAGAAGGAAAGGAGAAAATAGGGGAAGGGAGAAAATTATAGATAGTTCGTCACATTTATAATATGAGTCATTCTGAATTGATAGACAAAGGACATGAAACAAAAAAGTTTTGATGAAATCAAAGCTATCTATATTCAGATGAAAAGTGCTCTAAATGATTATTGATTAGCAAAATGCTAATTAAAACAACTTAAAGGTACCATCTTACATCTATCAGATTGACTAGAATGTTAGAAGGCAGACAAATTGGAGGAGCTATAGGAAAATTATAACACCAATACAAAAATCATGTATACTTTTTAACCCAGCAATATTACTATTTGGTCTATTTACCAAAGTGATCATAAAAAAGGAAAAAGAATCTACACATGCAAAAATATTTATAGTAGTCTTTTTGTGTTGGCAAAATATTGGAAACTAAGAGAATGACTATAAATTAGGAAATGACTGAACAAATTGACTGTAATGAAATCCTATTGTATTATAAGAAATGATGAGCAGGAAGCTTTCAGAAAATTCTGGAAAAATATATATGAACTAATGCAAAGTGAAGTGAGCAGAACCAGGAGAACATTGTACACAATAATAGCAATATTGTTCAAAGAATAATTGTGAACAACTAAGTTATTCTGAGTATAACAAATATTCAAATCAATTACAAAGAAACTATGAAGGAGGATGTTACGCAAAGCCAGAAAGAGAATTTACAAATAGAATTGCATACTGTTGTTTTATATAGATATGATATACATCTATGTGAAATAGTGGCCTTCTCTAGTAAAGGGTATACCCACATATTATGTATTTATAGGTGTATTATATATGTGTGTTAAGTATAAGTAAGTTAAGTATATATGCACAGACATATACATATGTATGTCCGTGACTTTGTGTGTTTGTATAGTTCCAGAAAAGCTAAAGCAAGGAAAGAAATGCCAAAAGTTGTCCAACCAAAGACTGTTGATAATAGTAAGAATATATCAAAGGAAATAAACTTAAAATTTTGAGCTACCAGTAAGTAAAGACTGAAAATAAAATAGAATATAACAAAATATAGTAGAATACACTTCTATAATTTTTTTTCATCTTTATCATCACTGATTCCACAACTAATTTCTTTCTCACTTAAGTTCTTCCAGACTGAGGAAATTTAAAATTTGTAATAGTAGTAGGGACAATCTTACCATGTTTTGGATGTTTTTCTTTTTTTATTTATTTGTTTTAGAGAATGTAAAAGATAGAAAGGAAAGGATAAAAAAACACGAGAGAATTTCTGAGCAATTTAGTGAAAGTAGCTCTTGAAAAGCACAAGACTCACTATGGTTTTGATGGAATAAACTAGTTTTTTAATACTTTGGTTGACTAGTAAGAATTTTGATTTAAACATAGGTGGCTAATGGGATCTTCAAGCTATTTTTTGCACCAAACAGCAAATCACAGGCTTTGATAGTAGTTAAATCATAAGATAGATAAATAGGTAGACAGATGTGCTGGAGCCAGAATTCTCATAACTGATTGTCAAATTTTCATCATAAGCAAACAGCTACATGTCAGGTTTTTATTGTATTGTTGACTGTCTAAGTGGTAGAAAACATTTTAATGAAGATTGGATTTTTAAAAGAGTTGTATGTATATGTATCTGTTTTTCCTGGAGAGTTCTTGGTTAGATTTATCAGTAGATTTCAAAATAGTAGATAGGTAAAGAAAAACAGAGAAAAAGAACAAAAAAGACAGGAAAAGGGAAATAGAGACAGACAGAGCCAGAGACAGACAGACACACACACACACACACACACACACACACACACACACACACACAGAAAGAGACAGAGACATTATGGATTCCAAGTTTTCCTGTCTCTGAGATGAGGATTTTATTCTCTATGCTACAAATGACTCCTTATAGATATACATTTTAAAAGGAAGCTATTTTAAAGGATGACTGTCATTTGGGGACATGCAAGTTGTTTGTGCTAAATAAGACTTTCAAATGGAAGGCAATCATTCACAGAAAACCTTTTGAGAATTGACATTAAAGATATATAGATATAGATAATATATCCTAAATAATTATTTTCCAAATTAAGGGAATTCAACAATTCAGCACAATTTTTATGCAATCGATGTCTGTTTTAGCTTCTATGACTTCATCTTTTTTATTCTTTTTTATACAATTTTCTACAGTATGCTTCATGAAGTTGTCCAAAAGCCAGCACTACATCATCTTGCTCATCATCGCACAATTCTCTTAATGAAATCCTGTAAAAATTCAAGTTTCTTTTAATTATTTTAATTTAAAACCATCAGTAATGAAATTAGTACTCTTTTTAAAGTCCCTTTTAATACATAGATTCTTACTTTACCGGACAGTTTGAATAACAAGTGTGAAATCCTTGATAAGAGTAAAGGCATCTCCCCAATTTAGCCTAGAGGTCATGAGACAAAAAGAGAGAAAACTGCAAAATAGATTTTATGACAAATTCCTAACCTACTATAAGCAAGAAAAATATGATGCTATTTGTGATTTGTCAAACAGGAATAAACTATGTCCTCAAGAATCCTGAATAACATTCACCATACAATTTTTTATTGGGTCAATTTCAAAGTCTTACATATCTAACATTCAGAGAAATTTAGGAAGAGTGCTGCTTCCTACATTCCTCACTTTTGCCTCCCCATTATTTACAATAAAGAATCTGGATTTATTACATTATTTCTAATGTCCATCCTTTGAGTAAAGCTACCATCTTTTCTTTTGCATAGGATTGATAGGATCTTGGATTTAGATCTATAAAGACACCTAAAAGACATCAAGTTCAACATTTTTATTTTATTGATGATGAAACTGCAGCATAAAGAGCCTAGGAAACTTGCCCAGAGTCACGGAGTTAGAATCTGAAGTGGGATATGAAACAAAATTTTGCTTATTTAAAATGTAGCATTTTATTCCATATGCTGGGCTATCTCTTAGATCTTCATTTCATTTGAGTTACATGATCATTTACATACCATCTAAAAATATCATACTTATTTCATATCACAGAATTATAGTTTACAGCTGGAAGGACATTTAATTGTCATCTAGTCCAAACTTGCTTATTTTATATATGAAGAAACCATATGGTGCTTTAAATTGTCCTTCATTCTACATTATTCCACTGTGTAACAAATATTCATGTCATGTATTTTTTCAAAAAGAAAAAAAAAACATACCAATTATCTTTTATCAATGCTTTCATAGAACCATGCTTGTAGAAATCAAGTGCATAAGCATTCAGATGACGCCTGCTTCCATCTCTGTCATATTTCTTCAACCAAAGAAAAGGAGCATTTTCAGCATGCACATCAATTGTGCGTAACATGATCTGAAAAAAAAATGGATATTTTAAATTTTCTATAGTTGTCGGTGATTCACCCCCCCCTTGTTAACTTATTCCAATTTCGTTCAGCTCTGTCCATCCAAAACATTTATACACAATCTACATTTAAAGAAGTGTAACCAAACATCCGAGATATTTGATGGAATATTTGTCATAAATTACATGCTAAATTAGTGAACAATGAATCAACATTAAAAAACCTTAAAATTAATTTTTAATTCATTACTGCTTTGGTCAGCTTTTCTGAATATTTTAAAACTAATGCAATAATACAAGGATCTATATTTGCACAACTGAAAGAAGTATAACAATAAAAGACAAAATTTTAAAAAGAATTTGCAATCATTGAATCTTGTAAATTGAAACTTATAAATAGTTTTATAAAATATGAAAATATAGTTTATAAAAATAGTTTAATAAAATCACTGGGGCTACAGAATTTGCAGTGGTTTTTTATTCATACATAATATTTTTTCTTCCTTTCTCGATCCATCTGCTTCTTTATTCAACTGTACCTTGTTTTCATCAGATATCATCAGAACAAATCTTCTACAAGAAATCCTACAATCATAGCTTAAAAGATAACATCTTCTAAAAATTCTTTATATAAACTGAGACCAAACAGATTTTCCAGCAATCACACAGCTACTTAATAATGATACTGAAACTAGAATCAGCATCCTAACTCATTCTGGTGATTCTTCCTCAATCTTTTTCACAATGAAGATTTCAATAAAAAGAGAATGGAAGCATTATTGAATCAATGTCCATTACCATTAATTACCCTATTGAGCCATACTGTATAGATTGGTTTTGCCTCTTCAGTATTTCACACAACTGCCCCTTTAGCTCTACTCTTACCATAACCAACTAAGTCAAGGATCTCATCACCTCTGGCTGGGGATTTTGTAAGAGATTCATCTCCTAATTTGTCACCAAGCCTATTATATTTTCCTTTCTAATCCATCTTTACATAGCATTCAAACTGATATTCTTAAAGTTCAGGATTGCTTCTGTCATTCATTCCTCTGCTCAACAAACTTTCCCTTGCCTTTAGGATAAAATTTAAAATTCTTTAAAATTCCTTTATTACCTGGCTTCCGGGTCTGATCACATGTTGTCTCCTTATGCACTCTATACTTTAAGCAAACAGGCATTTCCCATAAGTGAAATACCATCTCACTCTCATTGCCCTTTTATTTGCTAGCCCTAATGTCTGGGATGTTCTCTTTTCTTACTTCTATCTCTTAGAAATCTTAGCTCCCACAAAGGCTTAACACAAGTGCCACTTTTCTTTTGTGGTGACCTCAACAGCTCCTATGGATTCATTTAACATGTCTACATAGTATACCCTTGGTTTTGTCTTAGACTCACTCACTCTCTCTCTCTCTCTCTCTTTCTCTCTCTCTTTCTCTCTCTGCTTCCCTCATTCCCTCTCTTCCCCTACCCTCACTCCCTTCTTTCTCTATGTGACCTCAATTATCATCTCTCCATAAGTTTATATATCTAGACCAGGTCTGTCTTCTGAACTCCAGGCCTCACATCAATAATAATACACCAATTATACATTTCAAACTGGATGCCCAGAGCAAAACTCATATCCTTTTTCCTCCTGCTCCCCTCAGCTTCAGCATAACCCCTCTTATTTCAAACTTATCTACTTCTTATTAGGGCACCAACATATTTCCAGTCCTCCAGATTCACAATCTTGTAATCATCTTTGACTTCTAGTTACTAAATCTTACTGATTCTACCTCCATAGCACCTCTCCCTTCTACACCTTTTCTTCTTTCACATGGCCTCCATTCTTGTTCAAACCCTTCTGGCCACTTAGCTAGATGATTAGATTTCATCATTGTTCTGCTGAATAAAATCTTTCTTCTCCAATCTGTTCTCCACATGGTTATTATGAGAGATGACTAAAACACAGGCACAGGTCTGGCATATTGCTTCTTTCTTCACAATGCATTAAATATTCAAACATATATTATGTGCCTACTATGTGCCAGGCACTGGGTTAAGTACTGGTGATACATAGGCAAAAATGACACAGTTCCTGTCCTTGGAATTTACATCCCAACCAAAGAGACAATATGCATATCTTATGTTAAACAAGGCAACCTTAGAAAGGCAGCATTTTGGGAAAGATTTAGGGAAACCAGTAAAGACCAAATTCAGATTTATTCACTGTAGAATTTCTTGTAAAGATTTTTCATGTTTTCTATGTCTAATGATACAAATAATAGTTGGACAAAGAGGCAGATGGGTGGAAAGAAGAAGATTAGTTCATGGACTGGCAAATTCACTGATTTAATAAGTGAAAAAAGAATGAAGGGTCAAGGATAGCTATGTAGCACACCAGGGAAGAACAAAAATGCCCTCAACAAAAAACAGGGAAGCTATATGGGAGAGATCCTTTTAGGGGGAATGAATAATGAGTTCAATTTTGGACATGTTAAGTTTTAAACACATATAAGACATATAAGAAGAAATACTATAGAGGCAATTAAAGGTGTGGATCAGGAGTTCAGAGAGATGAGGGCTTCTTCCTCCCACATTTGTTCTTACCTATCTCACCTATCCACTTTCAAGACCTTAGAAACTCTAATTTCTATAAAGAATCTTCTAAATCAACTTCCTACTGCTCACTCCATTCCCTATTACCATTTAAACTTGTTTTTGTTCCTGCTCCATCAACAAGTAATTTTATGTTCTTATCCAAAAGAAGAAAGTGGCCTTAGCTCATTAGTTTTGTCTGCTCCCAAAACTATACATTTATAAAATAAAATGTCCCTTTCTTTCATGTTCTTTTCTATATTTAACATCTCTTATTGTAATACAATATAGTTCTATTTGTTCATAAATTATTTTTGCCTAAATAGGTCATTTCCCTAACTAAAATCCAAGCTTCTTTCTTGGGGGGATACTTTCATAGTATTCCTACTATGAGGAATAGAGAATATTCCTCATAATTTTAACCTGTAACACAATGAAAATAAAATAGTAAACAATGAATAAATATATGGATTAATTGAGTCTTCTGCCTTTTCTTGGGATGGAATGACCTAAACAGAGCATTACAAGAAGACACAAGGAGAACTTGATTTTCCATTTAATTAGAAGGAACTGTTTCTTTTCAGGAAAATAGTAATGTGTGTGTGTGTTTTTTTTTAAATCTGATTCCCCCCCAAAAAAAATCTGATCCCATGGCAATTATAAACTTCAAAGGACTACATGGTCATCATTTCCATTGTAAACAGCTGAAGGCATTTCTAGAAGCAAATTAGTGAAAAAAGAGTTGAAATGATACATACATCATTTACCACTTCAATATTAAATAGATCTTTATCAACTATTTCAGACAGGCAAGCAAATGGTGAGACAGCACTTCTGTTTTCAGTACCAGGCATCAAATGGGATACCAGTTCAGAGTCTCTACATTCTTCACCTGAAAAATCTAATTAGAAAGAAATGTGAAATGGTTCAATATTGTTACTAAATGAAATTTAGTATGGTCTGGAATGGTCTGGAAGTATCATTACCTAGTCATCAGATCTAGAAGTGAAAAAGCCATTAGAGAAAATCTGTCCCAACCCAGTCACTTTAAAGATAATGAATCTGATGCCTAAAAAAGATTAATTGAAATGCCCAAGTTCATATAGATAAAGGGTAAAATTCAAGCCTAACTTCTCTGGCTTCAAATATTCCAAAACTCAAAATAGAGTAGGATGATCAAGAATCTGGTAGTTCTTTGATGCATTAATAAACTTACATATTAAGGAGACTGACAGACTTTTCTCAAGCAAGATGATCATGCATACATGTCCACCTTTTCTAAGAAATTTATTCTCATATATCTTGATTCTATCAGCTTCCCTTCTTTGGGGATTCTTTTAGGAGAATGACTTGTGTGATCACATAATTGGTGCTTAATAAATTCTTAATAAAATATGCACATGATTGCTTTTGTTAATATTTAAATGACTTAATATTGATAAATCAATAAATTGATAAATAAAATTAATAAAGTTGATAAAAATGTAAATATAAAAATTTGGCCAGATAAGAGAAAGTGTATACATATATGCAGATATATATATGTGTATATATACATGTACTTGTATGTGTATGTATGAAAATAGTATTCATAAATATTTATAGAGTGCATGGATGATACTTTGGTATGTCTATATTACCATTGATCATAATGTGAAAATTGGTATATAGGTCCTTCTAGGACTCCACATATAAATTGATTAACTCAAATCCAAAGAATATCTTAAAGACATTCTTTCTTAGAAGAATGACTCAAAGGAGAGATTCAAAGGAAAGAGTTTTACTAACTAGTGTTTTGATTTCAGAAAAGCCTGGAAAGATCTATGTGAAATGAGTCTAAGTGAAGTGAGCAGAACCAGGAGAACACTGTACATAGTAACAACAAAATTATGTGATGATCAACTGTTTAGGGCTTGGCTCTTCTCAATAATCCAGTGATTCAAGGACATTTCAATATACTTGGGATAGAAAATACCATTTGCATTCAGAAAGAGAACTATGGAGACTGAATGTGGATCAAAGCATAGTTTCATATTTTTGTTTGTTTTCTTATTTTTTTTTCCTTTTGGTCTGATTTTTCTTATACAACATGACAAATATGGAAATTTGTTTAAATGATTGCACATGTTTAACCTTTGTCAGATTACTTGCTGTCTTGAAGAGGGAGGAGGTAAGGAAAGGAAGGAGAAAATCTTGAAACAAAAAGTCTAACAAAAAATACATGTGGGTGGGAAAAATAAAACACTAATGAAAAAAATAGCTAGTATTTATGTAGTGATTTGAGATTTATAAAGTTCTTTTTACATTCATCATTTCATTTTGTCCTCACAACAATCCTTATTATCTCCACAGATGAGGAAAATGAAGATACGTGAGACTGAGTAATCTCCTCAGGGTTACACTAAGTTTAAGATAGAATTCAAATTCAAGTACTTCTGAGTTCAAGTCCCAACAGGGCAGTGTTCAGTGCAAACAGCTCCAATGTAATTGCCAGATGATGAGGAGAAATCCCAAAAGTGGTAAATAGAAGGGAAGTAGATAGGTTAACTGCTTGGGGAAGAGGATTTGCTTGTATTTCTACAGATGGAGAAGGAATCAGATGGGTGCCAATGAGCTGTATTCGCCTTGTCCATCAGAGAGAGACAGAAAAAGATAAAAATCTGGAAACAAAGGAGAAGACCTAAGAACAAAACCAGCAGGAATCATTGGATTACTTGAGATGAAAAATTGTTGATGAGACTATTGCAGTACTTCAGAGCTTACAGGAATTATTGGACTCCTGGCACATGAACTAATGGACAATGGATCCCTTTTGGACTATTTCTAGGACTTATGGACATGTATAAATTCTCATGTCGATTCATGTTATTTGTTACATTACTACTAGCCTATGTTATATTGGTATGTGCTTATGTATTTTATGTAATTATGTGTAATGTCTCCCATATTGATGGATTTATGTATATCTGTTTTAAGCCTGAGCCCCTTTAGAAATTTGTTATATTACTACTAGCCTATGTTATATTGTTATGTGCTTATGTAAATTATGTGTAATGCCTCCCATATTGATGCATTTTCTACAAGGATATCTACATAGAAATATTTTTCCTTTTTATCTGCAGCTAAATTATATCCTGATATGAATTTTCAGCTGAATAAAAATTTATCAAATTTGCTTTATTTTCCTTTGAATTCTCAATGAGGTTCATCTCCATATACAACGCTTACCAATTTCTGATAGAGGTAGTTGGTATTCTTTGCTCATGTCAGCCAGCTTAGAAACCAAAAGAAGGAAAGAACCAAAATCATTCTCAATTTTGTTATTGTATTCTTCTATTGCAATGGCAAAGTCTTTGGGGAGATCATCTAAAATAACCTAGAAATATTGGAAAAGAAGACAATAATAATAGAATTATGGCATTCTAAAGTACACAAAAGACTTCACAAAGATTATCTCCTTTGATCCTCACAGCAATTCTAGAAGGTAGGTACCACTATTATTTCTATTTTATAGATAAGGAAACTGAGCAGATATGTGAAGTAGGTCTTCCTGGCTCTAGCCTCAGAACTTTAACCATTACATCACCTAACTGCCTAAACTGATAAAGTGGGTGTTATCATAATCCCCATTTTATACCTGAGAAAACTAAATCAGATATATGTAAATGACTTGCTCAAAGCTTCAAAACTACAAAGGGTCTGAGGCTGAAATTGAACTTGGACCTTCCTGACTTTGCTTGGCCTTTATCCCTGCTCCACCCAACTGCTCAGTGACCCCAAATATTCAGGAGGATAGAAGACCCGAAAAGGGGAGGGGAGGAGGAATGGTGATATACTGGATAATTCCTACTTTCACCATAGGATTAAGAAAATTTTGTAGTCACTTTTTAGTTACTTGTGCAAAAGCAAAAGTCAGTTATATTTTATCTAGTGTGTCCTTGCACATTTTGGGAAATGATTTGTAGTTATATATTTATTATAACAAAATTATGTTGCCACAATAATATGTGAAATGCCCTCATAGAGTTTATTATCATAGGAATTTATGGGACATATTTTTAAATGCTTTTACCCAGAGCTACACAATGAGCAAATACACCATGATGATAGACTGAAATAATCCAATTTGGTTTTTTGATTACCTTTGATTGAGAAAAAATTTTCTTGTATTTTTTTGCACAGGAAGGCAGATATCTTTTCCCAAAAAGATGTGCTAATATTAGTACTAAAGTTTTCATTACATCTTCAGAAAATACTTTTGGACCTGTTCAAAACAATATTGTTCATTTAACATAAACATATGTCATAAACAATGTTCATTTAAAATTAAAAAGTCCCATGGAGGACTTGTAGATTTCCCCCACAGTAGGTGAATCTCTTCATCCCTCCACCAACAAAGATTTTAACCTGTCTCTAACTCTGTAGACAATTATTAGACAGGTGCCTGCGGAACACAGATGTGAAGTCATTTGTTCAGGGAATACTACAACAATTTTTTGAGAGTATTCATCTGAACCTTGATTATTCTGCTTCCACAGTTAATCCTTACATGCATGTAATCTCTATAAACTAATAAAAATTATTCAAAAGCTTCAGCATACTAAACTCTAGTATTGCTAGTAATCATTTTGCTTGTTAATTTTGTTTTGTTGTCACCCAGAATTGTGATTTCATTCTCAGAGGGAACTCTGTAAGAAGACTCCCTCTTCTCATGCTGGTAGACAATTGGCAAATACCAAATAATGTCAAACACTCTCAATGCATGGGCTCAAAATCTTAATGCTGAGGTACATTTAAAAATTGTATGAGCTAAAGAACACTCTTTTACAAGTGGCTATTTAGTGAATTTTAATAATTTCAGACTGGACCAAATATCCCTCAATACTCCCAAAAATAGTTCATATGACTTCTCATGGTGCCTTGTTTTGTTTTTTCTTTCAGCAATGAAACCAAAGAACAGATCCTAACTCATTAAGTTATAACACTTTCTAGTTAATATAAAAACTTCGAGTAATTTAACTCAAAATCTTTTTTCCCCTTTTTCTACTAATTCTCTTAGATAGTCTTAGAGAAGCTACATTCATAATTTAGCATTTAGCACCTAGAAATACTTGACCATGTTTTATATGATCTAATTTGTAATTTCTGACCTAATTTGCAATTCTAATTATAAATCTAATTGTAAATCTAATTTACTAATTTTACACTGCATTCGCACACAATCCTTACATTCTGAAAAGTGTTTTTTAAACAGTGCCTCCTCTAAAGGTTCCATGATATATGTAGGCAAGATCTTACTCAAGATAAAAAGATATTTTAAGGACTACATTCAGTGATCTTAGAGTCAGAAGACGTGAGAATTGAGGCCAGTCTCTGTAACTTTCTAAAAAGTACTGAAATGGCAAGGAGAAGGAGACACTATGTGACAGAAGGACCTGCTCCTTTAAGTTTTAATATGACTGCTATCAGTGGTTATGATTTTTAAAAAGATATCTAGCCAAGAACACTGGAGTTTGGAGGACCAAGAGGACCTAGGCTCAAATATCAGCCTTTCTACTTACTACCTATATAACCTCAAGCAATAACGTTAGCTTTGTGATCTCAACTTCTTCATCTGTAAAGTAGAGGGTACAGATATTTGGATTAGTTAATTTCTGGGGTCCCTTTCAAATCTAATTCTATGAAACTTGTAACCAGATTGGAATCATGAAACATTGCCAAGTGCTTTAGTATGAGAGAAATATCATCTTCAAATGGTGAGGGACAAGAATGATGGCAATAAAGAATAGTAGCTTACTTTTCTGCTTCATTGGCTGACATAATTTATGAAATAATCCTTTTTCAAGAAAGCTGACCAAAACAAAATTTGAAGGTTCATGGTAATACAAATGGATCGCAAGTCCAGAAAATCCTCTGGGAATGCATTCTTGGTCCAGATATCCCTAGAAATTAATTTTATAAATTCAAATTGGACTATAATTAGCAATGGTGAAGGAAGTTTGATATTCCAAATAAGACTTTGATAAAAATATAAATATTAAATAATCTTTGGTTCTTTTTTGACTTCTCTATTTAAAATAGAGGATAAATTTAAATCCTACCTCTCTGAACAGAAACTGCAAAGAAAAAATGAAGTACACTTTCAGCATGTTTTTCATCTTTGGTTTATCAAAGGACATCATTGAATGTTGTAATATAGATAATGCCTAGATGAAGTTTTAAAAAATTAGAAATGTTAGTTTCTAACATAATACAAGTACAATAAAGTATAAAATACAAAAATTGTTTTCTTTCATCAATTATCACAAAACTTATGTATCATCAGAAGTAAAAGTATAATGATTTGCAAATTTAATTGGTACAATGATCACTAACAAGTGCAAAGGATTGATGGTGAAATATGCTACTAACTTCCTATCCTATGGATAAAGGAAATAGAACGCAGCATATATTTTGGGGACATGGCCAATTCAGAAATTTATTTTACTTGCCTCTGCATGTTTGTTCCAAAGTTTTTTTGTTTTTGTTTTTCCCAATGAGTGAGATATAGAAAGGAAATTGAATTTATTTCATTGAAAAAAAATAATTAAAATGTTGGACATTATGGGAAAAAATATGAACTATCTTTAATAAGGAGGGAATTCAGAATAGACCACATTTAATTTTAATTTTCTGCTTCAATACATTAGTATTAATTTCATGAAAGTTTATTTTAGATAAGTAGATATATATTATATATGTAATATACATTTACATATACACACATTTAACATAGCCATATCTAGCTTAAAAGCATATTTTTTCCTCTTTTATCAACTGGATACTCCAAAGAACATCTATAATAATATGGGGAAAATAGACTGATTTTTCCCACATCCTAAATTTTTTTATGGATTTTGGATTGGGCAAAGATATACACAATTATTTAATGGTGATTGGTCTCAATTTGGACATATTTTAAAGTGTATACATAGCAACTGCTGCTAAAAAAATCTTTTTATACCACTATATAGATTGTAGTACATCACACAGAAAGGAATTCATTTTACTGTCTAGCTTTCACAATTTAATTATATCTGCCCTAGTGAGTGAGTGACTTATGACTGAAAACAATATTAACATGGATCTGTATACCTTTGCTTTAGCATCATCCTTATCATCGGCTGTGGTCACCAAAAGTATGAGTCTCAAAATCAAGGAAATGCTTAGAGGGAACTGGCCTCTTAAGCGTGGAACATTGGATTTTAATAATCTCTGAACTTTAGGCAATGGTATGTTATAGAAGAATATACTTCCTATAAGGTCCTCACCACGTCTTCCCGCACGACCAGACATCTAAAAGAGATATTCATGAAATTTATAAATAGTAGCAGTTCACAATTATATGAGCTGGGTTTTGACATTATGTATATTAACAAATTGCTAAAACTTGTAATTTTATTTGCAAAAGATAGCTATAAAGTGGATTCAGAGTGAGGAAGATTGGATTCAAGTCTCACTTCTGACATACAACTATTACCCTACAAAAATCACTTAATGTCTCACTGTACAAGTTATAAAACAACTATAAATCTCCATTGACGGAGGGAATGTTTGCATTTGTAGTCTCCTATATCAATGAGTCTAAGGCCTCCAAAATGTGAGATCATACTACAAATACTCAAGGCCTTAGATAAAGTGAGCACTTAATAGGTTTATTTGTTGAATTCAATGAAAACATAAATCCCAAAATATTGGTACCTTCAATTTTTAAAAAAATGCCATCCTAAAGAAATTTCTTTTTTTTCATATAATTGTATATTCACCATAAGCTTGTTGCCTTGCATCATCCCCAACTACACCTATGATTTCATCAGTATATCAATATTTTAATGTACTAAACACTCACACTGTAAGTGGTTATTTTGGTTGGATTTGTAGGCAGATATTTGTTAGTTTTAGCTTTGGTTTAAAAACTTCCTGATTACTAATTTATTAATTGTGACTAAGTGGAGGCAGGGACAGGCACACTCAGTGTAAAAATAGGATGGTAGAACAAGAAAGGCAGTGTGAAAAAGACAGTGAGGAAGGGGAGAACTAACTATGAATGAGTTGGGAACACTTTGGCAGCATGGACTCATAGGAGATGGAGGAGCACATGGGGGCAGTAGTTTCAGGTTTCATTTTTTTATAGGGGTTTAGTGCAAAGTAGACTGATTCTTATCTGTGGAAACTTACAATTAGTTCATAAACATACATCATCTCAGTTATCAGTAGCATCTTGTGTTTTGCTGATCTTACTGAAGATGTCTAGAATTTACCTAAGATTTATATACCATGGCCAGCTTGGCAAAACTACAGCTTTACAGTATGGCTTAAATGGCTTCCTTGATTTTACACAATCTCAGGATGTGATATAATTATTTTATGAAACATTTTGCAAGTAATTATTATGTTATTTTAATCTATGGGACAGTCTGTAAGTGACTTCCAATTTTCCCTTTGAAATCTTACTTCTTACTATTACTTTATATTGGCTATTTATAAACTTACTATACTAATTAAAAGGGGATGTTAGATTAGGGGAACCAGAACAAGATGATTTAACACTTTTTTTTTTTTACTTCAGACCAGTAATATTTTTAAGGCTCCCTTTACCTTTTATATGGTCATTTATAAAAGCCCTGGTTTAGTTATAATTTTAAGAGACAATAAATTAAGAGATTCATGATCTAATTATATTGTTATCTTTAAAAATGTTTCATATTATGTCATTCACCATTCTGATGGACAATTCCTTATTATAGGTAGGGAGGATGCAGGCAAGGGAGGATGCATAGGATAAAAAATACCTGTCTAAAATTCAAAGCATCAAGAAAGACAGAATCTTCTGTGAAGACAACAGATTTGCAAGGCATATTTATTCCCAGGGCAAGTGATCCAGTAGCTGACATCACCTATAGAAAAATGAAATAATCACATATGCAAATGAATATATCATCATTTTTATTACCTTTTCTCCATGCCTGGAATACTCTCCTTCATCTTTATTTTCTTTTAGGCCCTCACTAAACTCCCAACCTTCTAAAGAAGTCTTTAATCAATTCCCTTAAAGCTAGTAGTGCCTTCCCTCTCTTGATGATATATCATTTATCCTGTATATAGCTCATTTGCATGTAATTTTCATGTTGACCACTGCCCATTATATTGTGAAGTCCTTGAGATCAGGAACTTTTTCTCACATTGTATGTGACATATAACCTATCTAAAGTGACTGACTGAACTACATAAATATCCTCTAACAAGCTCTACTCTGATGTTCCATAGAACAGAGAAGGTGGCAGGCAGTTGGTTCTTGAAGTCCATACCTATGAAATGCAAACTTTGCTAGTTCCTGACATGTTAGAAAAGCTTTAGGTATAAGTCACTTGGCATACCGTGTGTTGCTTATCTGAAATACAGCCAATGCAATTAGAAAAAAAAGTTCATCACCAAAGGGTCAAACACAAATTGATAAGTTTTTTGGACATAGTGATTCATGAAAATAATAGATTAAAATGAAGAGCAACTGGCATCTGCATTCATGAAGAGAATGAATACCCACAGCAACAGAATACTGGATCTTTATGGTACAAGTAATGAGAATATTCACACAGACTCACACATAGAGGTATGCACATCTGCATTTTCTATCAGAATAGAAACAAAATTCATCACTGACAAACCAATAATTATACTAAATTAGGTAGGGCAAGGATCCTTTAAATTCATTTACATTTTCCTTTAAAATAAATTTTATATAAGTTTCATCTATGTTTATCTCCCCATAGATACTTATATTTACACCTTTGTGTACACCTCAATTTTTATACTTGTATAAATTTAATTAGACAATAATTTATAGTCTTGAAATAGCCCCAATATAAAGTTCAGTTTTTAATTAGGTATCAGTTATGGATTGAATTAATTAATTACATTGAAGAGGAAACAATCTTCAGAATTAAAATTTACCCCCAAAAGCAAATAATTTACACATGAGAATATACTCAAGTTTACTGAAACTTTAAAATCAATGAGATATTATATTCTTTTTTAAGTATTTATTTGCCAAATATCAGATAACTTAGAAACATATTTTTAAATGTATCCTCTTGTAAATTTATAAAAGCTAGTTCATGATATAATTTTTCTATCAATAGAGATCCTAATAAAAAATAAATAGAATTTTTAAATGTTAAATGAGATATATTTAAAGCACATAAGGTTTTTTCTTTTTAAAAAATATACAGACAAGTATATATTATGTAATCATAAATATTATAGATAGAAACGTTATTATTTAGATGCATTTTTAGTGAGGACCTAAAATTCATCCAGAAATCTAGGATATTTTTACTTCAATAGCCTAATTTAAAGGAAAATTCTTTCTTTCTTTCTTTCTTTTTTTTTGCTGAGGCAATTGGGGTCAAATGACTTGCCAAGGGTCACACAGCTAATAAGCATTGGGTGTCTGAGGTCAAATTTGAACTCAGGTGCTCCTCATTTCAGGGCTGGTGCTCTATCCACTGCATCAACTAGCTGCCCCAAAAGCTATTTTTAAAAATCCTTTGGCTTAAGTTTTTTATTTAACTCTGCCTTATTTAAAAGTTCTGTATCTAGTAAGACATTTTGAATAGTATTCCAAAGTGGTTCCATAAGATTTCCAATGTAAAATCCCACTATATATGAGCCTAATTTTTTTCCTTTTTATTAATAAGGCTTGGAGATTCCTTGTGTCTTCCTTGTTCTAACAAGGATCATAGTGTAAGTCAGTAGTTCAAGCTATATGGAAGTTGTTTATGAATTCCTGAAGCTGACTTCTGATCAAATAATGAAAGTCATTTTAACCAGATACAAAAGAATATTATATAATTAAAGTAAATCTAACAAACTCAAAATTTCCAAAGATGGCATATTTTCCTTTCCTCTGCTCTCCCTCTCATTTTCCTCCCAGAACTGAACATCCTCATTTCACTAGTAAATTTCAATGATATTTATTTTATTCTATAGCATTTATTTCATTGTGCTTTCATTGTAATTATTTATTTTTTCCTTCCCCCATAGGATGTTAAGTTCTTTGAAGGTAGGAATTTTATTTATTCATTTTATCTCACCATCCTCTCTTTAGAGAGGTATATGCCTCTGAAACAACAATGCTGAAAAAAAGTGTGGAAATGATTAATTTCCATCTTCTGTTAATATTGGTGCATTGCCAGAAAACTGAAGTGTAAAAAAGCTTTTTGAAAATGACACATAAATTAATCTATTTAAAAATCTAGTAGTATAATTGTATTTTAAATAAATTCTCTTAAATGGGAAACTTTGGAAACAGAAACTTAGAGCTGGATGACACCTTCAAGATAACATTGACAGATAAATTGTAAAGAGAAATTCTTAAACAAACAGAAATCTCCTAGGAATCATGCTTCAGAAATTTAAATCTTTATTTTTATAATTTCTTCATGCCAAGTCATTTCAAAAATGAACAACTTTCATCTTTAAAATAATTTTCATTAGGAAAAGATTTTATATTTTCAATTTATATATTATAATACACATTTTAAATTTTAAGGAACCAATATTGACTTAAACATTAAGCCATATTTGTTTAAAACAGCAACTATTAAATAGTTTCCTACTATTAAGTGTTGTCTGGATGCAATCATTGGATTCAGTGTTTTCTATTTTATTTTTACAGTCCGGTTGGTAAAATTTCACTATAAAAATAGTTGAAAGCTCTGTAATGGAGTTTTTTTCCCCTGTGATCAAATAAATATAAAAAATATAAAGCAAATAAAAAATATAAAAATAAATAAAAATTTTAAATTTCAAAACTATAGTTAGCATTCTAGAGTTAGAAATAATAGTTTAAATTCTTATAACTTATTTAATTTGGATGCATGTATAGTATGGATGCATAAATTCACACAGAAATCAAGGATTTTCCACTCTAATAACACCACTATAAATTATAAAAAGTTTTTTTTTTCCTTTTAAACTCTAAACATCCTGATGTAAGAAACATAAATTATCCAGCTTGATATGTTAGCAGTTCATTAAGAGCAATTTTTTGAATTCCTGTTTCCCCGGAAGTGAAAACAGATACTGCAAACCCCAGAAATGTTCACAAATGATCGTCCTTAGATGATTTCAGATGATTCCTTTCTATAGGAGGACTCTACACAGATCACAGTGTTGTAAAAATGAGATTTTCTTGAGTAGGACTCTTTCCTTCATTCCTTCTTCCTCATTTCTTGGTAGTCCAGATATACTAGAAATGGTTCACAAGGGAAGGGCACCTGGAAATGGAAGGGCAGGCATCTCCTCTGGAGATAGCTGTGTCTATGCAATTTTCTCCACAATGCCAGAATATCTGGTCTTTATTCCTTGATAAGGAGTATACCCATCATGAAAAAAAGGAATAGGAAAAAAAAGCAGCTGAAATCTCATTTTGCTGCCAAAAAGATAGCCAGAGCACTCTTAGAAAACCAAACAATCCTTTAAATATTCCTGCAGTATCTTGAGATGTTATATTTCCATTTAAATAACACCTCTTGTACTTTCAGAAAATCCTATCTGTATGTATGTTATACTGTGCTATTCTGTACTATCTTATACTCTATTATATGCCATACTATACTATATTATACTACATAACTTCCACAAATTCCTATATGGCCTCTAGGCAAACCATTATTCTTTATGATTATTCCAAAAGGACAAAATTTTAAGCAAGTTCTACCATGCTGGAGAGTTTTCCAGTATAATCCTCATAATATATTGACTGCTTTCCTAGAATTTACTCATTTAAAGGCTGTAGGAATGATCAGATGTCTATACAGTGATGAATTCTCAGTCCATGGCAACCCACAAATGTATAAATGAGAGTAGGTATCAGTGATTAATGGACTGGTGTTATTTTTCTAATATCATTCAGAAACTTCTTCTCTTTGGGGGAATCAATCATTCTTCCAGTTATCAAGGTTCATACACTCAAGTCATTCTTAACTTGTCTCTCTCTACCCATATCCACATCCAATCAATAATCTCTTTTTGGTGTCCCTGAATTTTGGTCCTTGCCTCTCCAATCCATTTTTCCTCATAACTACCAAACTGATATATCAAAAACACAAGTCTGATTATCACTACATTGCTCAAGAAGTTTAACTGGTATCCTATTATCTCTAGGATAAAATAAAAATTCCTCTTTGGCATTGAAATCTTTTACATTTTGGTCTGTAAGCTCAGTCATTCTCTATTTCTTTCTGTCCCTTACCTCTCAAACACAATCTGTTGCCAAGGTTGGTCAATTTCCTTTAGCATCTGACAAATATACTGCCTTCTCTCCTCTGCCACTCCCATAACTCTAGTGAAGATCCTCATCACTTCACTCCTGGTCTATAGAAAAAGCCAGCTGGTAGATCTGTCTGTCTCAGGTCTTTTCCCACTACCATTCATACAGCCACTAAAGTGATTTTCCAACAGTACAAGTCCAAGCCTATCACTACCACATATACACACTCAAAAACTCCAGTGGCACCCTATCACCTTCAGGATCAAAACAAAGTGTTCTGTCTTACATGAACCACACTGAACCAATCTCTAACTTTGGGTGATCAGAGCTGAACAGAACAGGCTGGAGATAAGAGAGTCAGGAATCAAACAGAAATTTAATATCAAGGTGAGGGAAATGGCTTTCATGCAAGGACATTTGTACTAGAGCCCTCCCCCTAATAGAGAGACCTACTTTAGTGTGGCTGAACATTGATTTATATATGGACAAAGAGACAATGTATAGCAACTGTAATATAGCATAATAGAGAAGCAGAACAGCAGCAGTGAAGCAAGATTGTCTAGTGATAAAAAGCCTTGTTCATATCAGGGCTTTATATCTGGACCTATTGATGTTTGTCTGAGCTTAGGGAATCATCTGATTACAAAGAATTGTTATTATGCCAAGGTCGCGGATACTTGCTGGTCCTTAGGTCTGGAAAAAAATTGTCTTCTCATAAGAATTCGACAGTTGCATTCAAATCTCTTTACAATTTAGCCTGCCTCCTACTACTTTGTCAGTATTCTTATACTTTACTAACTATCCTACTCTCTTTGATCCAGTTGACACTAACTCCTAGATGTTCTCCAGATAAGACACTTTTTCTCTTGTCTGCAGACATTTTCTCTGGAAAGCGCTTTGGAAGTTTCCTTGTCTGGAACATTCTCTCTTCTCCAACTACTGAACTACCTAGCTTCCATTAAGTCCTACCTAACAACCTAACTGTCTTCAACAGTCTTTAGGGAAGTCTTTAGGGAAGAGATTGTTTCATTTTTGCTTTTATATTTCAGGACCCAGGACAGTGTCTGGGATAAAAGGAATCATTTAATAAGCCCATGTTCATAGTATAGATTTAGAAGAATAAGAGAACCTAAAGACAATTGAGTACAACCCCGTTATCTCATTAATGAGAAAACTGAGATACAGAGAGATAAATGATTATATAGCTAGTGAATGTGTGGGGTAGAATTTCAATCTAGGTCTTCCTAATTCCAAATCCAGTGCTTTGTCTACTAGGGCAAGAAATATCTTTTCAGTTTTGTCTTTGTATTCCTGGTATCTAATATAGTGCTTGGCTTATTAAATGCTGGTTAAATTTATTGAATTGACTCCTTTATGGACTAGTGAAAAATTTGTGAAGTACATTATGACCTGGAAGTCTTAGGATCAGATAATAATTTTCCCTAATTCTCCCATCTCGCAGTGTTTCAGAGGTCATGAGATAAGAAATGACTCTTACTGAAAGAGAATGACCAGGGAATCATTGTCCACCAGAAGGAACCCAATTTCTATCAAGGTGAAAGAAGGTTAGCATTAAGGAAGTATGTTTATATTGAAGAATGACTGAGGTACAAAAGAAAGAAAAAACAGGAGAAATACCAGAAATCACATAATTAAGAAATTGTATAAAAACGAAGAAAAGATGGGCTGGTCCCATGATAAAAATAAGAAATGGCAGATAGACAATCAAACTACTCTACTTCTATCCTTGAAATGTCAAAACAACATGAAGATAACCTTCAACACAGGATATATTTCCTGGAATAAACTTTGGAAGAAATAGATGAGAATAATAAAGGATAATCAGGTATAAACACATTGCAATTTGCATTGTTAGAGGGAACTCACAACTCAATGAGATCATGGATCTGTATGATATAAATAAATGATGATGAAAGTGGTGACATACAATTTATTCTATAAATTATTCCATGTTAGAGTGCTGAAAAATAAGCTGGAGGTACAGAGATCCAAAGGCTGGCAATGCAGAGAAAGAGCATTTGGGAAGCTGCAGTACCCAGTGTGAAAGAAATAGGGAAGAGAAAACTAGGGAATTTGCAGTAATGTTATTGTGACTTTTTTCCAGTATATTATTACCAAAGTTCCCCATGACAGAGATGAGAGATGGTCTTCAAGTGGATTTTCTGGATTTCATTATACAGGAGTTAGAGTCAGTTGAGAAATATTTTAAATTCAATACTACCTTTATCACAGAATCTAGGAGAAAAGGCAAAGGGAATCTCTTCTTAACTACCTCTCCTGAATCCAGAGGGAAGAATAGAATCACTAGGAAAATCATTTGCTCATTCATTCTTGAAGCAATTCTTTAAACTATAGAAAAAGTAGCAACCTATATTAGTAAGGAAATTTCACTTCACAAGCTTCTCTATACCAATGAAATCACAAATCACAGGCCACAAGTCTGAGAAAAGAAAAATAAAGAGTGAAGAAGGCAGAGGAGAGGAGGGGAAAGAAGAGAGGGAAGGAAAAGAAAGGAGAAAGGGAAGGGAGAAGGAAAATGGAGAGGAGTGTGAGACACTATTTGAGAAAAATAACCAGAAAATTCACCAACCTTGATATATCCTTGCCTGAAAAGCATCTCAACAGCTTGTCTTTCTTTATATGCCATTGAGCCATGATGAAATCCAATACCCCGCAATGCTAGAGCTTTCACTTTGCCTCTATTTCTTTCATATCTGATTCTATGGAATATTTTCCATAGCGTCTGAAAAGACAGAATAAAAGTTAACTTAATTATATAATTTAAACCATTCTACAAACATACATTAAATGCCTATTAGGCAATTTATCATGTTACAGAATTCTCAAATTTTTAGATAAATACTTTAAATTATATGGAATTTTGGTAACATTCTACCATGGCAGAATAGATTGGGGAGAAAATGTATGCTTACAGCATATACTATAGCAGAAAACACTATTTTTCATTTCACACAAGCAAAAAATTGTATAGTGCTTTAATGTTTGCAAATGGCTTTGTATTTATTATTCCATTTGATCCCCACAGACTTGTGAGATAAGTTCTATTATCCTCATTTTGCAGATAAGGAAACTGAATCTTGTATGTTCAAAATCATACAGCTAGTGACAGTCTGAAATAGGACTTGAACTCAGATTTTTCTGTCTCTAAGTTCAGCATATGATCTACTGCCACCTAATTATTCTTGTTCTTTCAATATGAGGTATTTTCTTTAAGGTAGATTAACATGATAAAAGGAGAAAGTGGAAGTATCTTATTTTTATGGTACATTATTTATATATGCTGATTCTAAACTAACCAGTCAACATAATAACCATCTAGTTCAGAGTATACTTTATTAATCTTATGATAATTTCTTCTTTCTCTCTTGGCTCAGAAGAATAAATATCATAAAACTAGCTCTTTTCTCCCTTTGCCTTTCATTACAGTCCCATTTTCTTGTTCTAGACTCTTTTATTTTTAATTTCTCTTGTTTCACCGATTCCTTTTCCTAAGCCTGAAGCAAACTCTTCTTTCTTTTACTAAGAGCACATCTTTTCTCCATGAGGTACCAAAACATCTGGTTGTTTTTATGTCACAGTTTTAAATACTTGTTGCATTTACTTCTGTAAGTCTCCCTTCTTCCTAAATTCCCTACAGTCTGGTCTCCATCCTTGCTTCTCTATTAAAATTGTTTTTAAAGTTTTGAA
Organism: Sarcophilus harrisii; assembly: GCF_902635505.1. Classification (NCBI taxonomy): domain Eukaryota; kingdom Metazoa; phylum Chordata; class Mammalia; order Dasyuromorphia; family Dasyuridae; genus Sarcophilus; species Sarcophilus harrisii. The sequence continues at coordinate 97,266,947 of NC_045431.1, forward strand.
TCTACACAGCAACAAGAAGATTATGTGATGATCAACTGTGATGAATTTGGATCTTTTCAGTAATGAGGTGATTTAAGCCAATTCCAATAGACATGATGAAGAAAATCATCTGAGTCCAGAAAGCAGACTATGGGGACTGAATGTGGATCACAAGATTCTATTTTAACTTTTTTGTTGCTGTTAGCTTGCTTTTTTTTCTTTCTATTTTTTTTCCCTTTTTGATCTGATTTTTCTTGCGCATCAAGACAATTGTATAAATATGTTTATAAGAACTGCATGTGTTTAAGCTATATTGGATTATTTGCTGTCTAAGGGAGGGGTGTGAAGGGAAGGGAGGGAGAAAGATGTGAAACACAAAGTTTTGCAAGGGTGAAATGTTGAAAACTATATTTTCATGTATTTTGAAAATAAAAAGCTATTATTAAATATCTAAAAAAAGAAAGTTTTTAAGTCACAAAACCAAATCTCTTTCATCTTTTTTAGCACCTGACCTCAGTAACTACTACTACTTTCTTAAAGTACTACTTGTACTACTTACTCTTCCATCTTCTTGGCTTCCATAATACTGAATTTTCTTGGTTATTTTCTAGCTCTCTGACCACTTTTTTTTCAGTTTTCTTTTACTTTTTCTTACTTTTCTCAACATAGGCATTTCATAAAACTCAGTTCTCAGCTATTTTTATTTGCTTTCTAGTTAGCAATTTTATCTACCACCAGTTGAAGTCATCTTCAACTATCACCCTAATGTGGTTAAACTCCTTAATCTATATATTTATCCTTCTTTTTTCTTCTAAACCAGCAGCTCTCAATTCTTACTAGATTAAGATGCCTTAATATACTTGATGACTCACTGAAATTTTGAGTTCTCCATGTCCCAGACAACACTGTTTATCTTCTCCCCCAAATAATTCTTTCTGCTGACTTTCCTGTTCATGTTCAATGGTGTCATCATCTTTTCAATCTATTAGATCAGAAGTCTAGAAATGATCTTAAATCTTTCTATCTTTCTTATTCATCACCAATCAGCCGTCTTGTCCAATCTCCAAAATGTCTTTCTACTTTGACTCCCTCCTTATATTTCCATTGCCACTTCTTTAAGTCAAATCTTCATCTCTCCTTGAGCTATTGCAATTGCAATAACTTTTCAATAATCTCCATAATTCTAGTTTCTTTCCTCCTCCAATCTAACTGAAACAATGATGTTATATTGATCTTGGCAAACCCAGCTCTGATCATGTGAGGGTATTACTTAAAAATCTTCAATGACTCTTCTCTGCCTACAAAATAAAACAATTTTTTATTGCATCACTCAATACACTCTAAATTCTCACTATGATCTTCCTTTCTAATTTGAGTGTTCCATGTATTCTCTTCATTTGCTCCATACTTCAGTCAAAATGGACTATTTACCATCCTCTGAACCTATTATGAACATTTTCTTTCATCCATTGATCCCACTTGTTTTCTCTTTCAAGTGTCCTTTCCCATCTCTGTGGGACACCTCTGTGTCTATCTAGACCTCACCAAACTTTGCTGACTTATTTTAAATGCCACTTCAACATCTAACTCTTTCTAATTTGTCAAGTCAGAAGCAAAGTTTCCATCCTCTGTATTCCCAAAGCACTTTCCTTATAAATTCTCTATCATACATATCACATTTCTCTTTCTACTATTCAAATATATAAATAGGCTATCTCTCTCTACATAAATGAGTTCTTTGAAAGAAGGAACTGTCTTATTTTTCTTTGTATCTCTCATGGACTCTTCCTACCACAGTGTCTGATTCAGTCACTGTTCAATAAAATCTTAAGGAACCTGCTGAATAAGGACATGTAATTGAATGAATGCTGTTGAGGGCCAGAACCCTGGAGAAGTATACTTGAAAGAAGGGGTTAACTTAGTGGAACTGATGGTTTTCTAGTTCACATATATATTTAATACTTAGTATGATGATTTATGGTTCTCTAGTTCACATATAACTAGTATGTTGTAATGATGTAATGGTAATAGGGCATTTAATGGATAAGAAGGCCTGGAAATGAGATATTCTATCTTTGACCATCCTGGTGGCTCTCCTGTACTCCTGCACTAAGATCAAAGCTGGTCCTGAAGTCCTCCAAAAAGCTAGCCCAAGCATTATAAAATGTAAAAATACATTTATTAAATACTTATTAAATGCCAAGCTCTGCTCACAAGGATTTCATACTATACTTAGTGGTGAGAACATATGAATTTATATCTCTATAAAGAAGAAAATTTCATGATAAAATATTTACCTGATGATCCACTGCATTGGAATTCACATAAGAATATTCAGCAGGAACTTTAGTAAGCTGCCTAAATTTTCTCTTTATTTCTTTTATTTCAGCAAAATAGAGAAAAATTTTCTCAACTTTAATCCTTGAATTTTTTTTAGTATAACTAAAGAGAGATAAAAATAGCATGTTTCAACACAATATAATTCAATTTAACAAGAATTTATTGAACACTTCATATGTGCAAGGCACTGTATAGGCCTGTCTTCAAGTAGGTTTCATTCGATGAGGAAAATATAAAGGGCTGAGGGCATAAGGAAAAACTTTTGTAATGATTTGACTGATAAATGGTTCCACTATTGATGTTGTTTTTGTCTATACATATATGTTACAAGGGTTTGATTTTTCTTTTTTTTCTTTCCTCATTGTGGGCATGGGAGAGGTAGGGAAAAGGGAAAATAAATGCAATAAATAATTCAATTTTTTCTTTTAGGAGAAAAGAAAGAAAAAAAAACTTTGTAACAATTAGAATTAACCCTAAAGATTGTCATTGAAGGTCTTCAAGTGAATGCTATAGGGCCTTTTCTTATGGATATAGCAAGACACATTTGTGATTAGCCTGGCCAACCTCTGATATTTCTAATTGTGCAAGTTTACAATTCAATAAATTTTGATTTAGAGTGCATGCATTATTGCTATTGATATGTGTGTGTTTGTGTGTGTGTGTGTGTGTGTGTGTGTGTGTGTGTGTATAGCTTAACCACAAAGGTATTACTCTAAACTTTCAAATGGTTCTAAGAAGCTTTTCCTGACAAGTATTTTGAAATACTCACTTCTAAGGAACCAATTAAGCTATCAATAAATTTATGACTTACCTAAAAATCCAAATTATGTTCAAGGCTTTTTAGTTTTCTCCTTTATGTCCATTTCATAGGAGAAACCATTAAACATTTCTCTAAGAAAGTTGGACAAAGGAAAAGGAAAAGGAAAAGGAAAGCACAAGGCAAAAAACAAGGAGAATTGGGTTGTATTCTAGCTCTGTAATTGATTGGCATGCCATTGAAGAAGTCTTCTGAACTCTCTAGGCCTCTAAAGTTCTGTGGCCTTCTATGAATAGAGACTGTAAATAAATCAAGACATTAGAAACTAGATTTTAAAATTTATCCTAATTTAAAATTTACGTGAAAATTATACTCACGCATTAATATTTGCCCTTAAAGATCTTCTTGTTTTCCACAGTGCCCTTCTCAATTTTTTTATCTCTTTATCAGCATCTAAACTTTGGTATGTGTTTTGTTTGAATTTCATATTCTTAAGCACATGAAAAGCTGAATTTTCTATCTCATGAATGTTGAATCTAGATGAAGAGTAGAAAGGATCTGTTATCAACAGATATATCATAGCTACATGTCCAAAGGATGACAAACAGCTTGTTATATATAGATATATTGGATATTGATTCAGATATATACATACATATATATATATATATATATATGTAGGTAGCTAGGTGGGTATTTATATTTGTGTATATGTATTGATATGGTGAAATGGAAAACAACAGGAAAGATACTAAAATTAAGAAGGGTTGGATTTTTTTTTTGTATTTATTCACTTAAAATGAAATAAAAAATAAGAGAAAATTAAGTAGAAAAAGACAGAAAAGGAAAAAAATCCCATGTGCTGAGCTGAACATTAGGGAGGATTCAAAATATATAATAATAAATTTATCCTTCAAATTATGTGGAATTATAATTAATATTATACTGAATTTAATTTCAGATACAACTGTCTGCAATATCATTGAGCTAATGACCCATAATGCCAACAAACTAATGTTAATGAATTTGGTGAACTGCTATTATTATTAGTGAATATCTGCCTCTCGGGAATAGTTGGGAAACAGACAACTTTAAGAAGATTAAGGTAGAATCCTCTCGATTTCATTTTCCATATAAGAATTTTCCTGTCTATACAATTGGCTGCATATGTGATTCTTCCCTGGAATTAACACAAAGCTGGGAAGTACCTCCCTCTTGTTATAACCATGTCCCTCTTTTTCCTTTTAGAGCAAATAATCATAGCAGATGATCTGAAGAAGGTATGAATGCAATGCTTATTCCATTATTTAATAGACTGGAACACTTCTAAGTTAACTATAAGATGCAATTATGTAATATCTTAATGTTTTCAATCTGATGTTATATTTATTTCAAAATCCTAAATTATTAAAATAATGAGCTTTTAGGTTTGTCATCTGCATGGTAGTAATTCCATATCCATGTGTCAGGTTAGATCCTTGAAATAAACCAGTATTAAAAACATGCTCTGAGATGCCAGAAAATTACACTAGTTACCTTAAATATGTCTCCATTGTTTGTTGTTATTTAGTAATTTTTTTCAGTTAGCTCTGACTTTATGGCTCCTTTTGTCTTTTCTTGTTAAAGAGTGGCTTGTCATTTCCTTCTCCACTACCTTTTACAGAGGAGGTAAACAGTGTTAAGTGACTTGCCCAAGGTCACACTGCCAGTAAATGTCTGAGGCCAAATGTGAACTTAGAAGATGTGTCCTCCTGACTCCAAGTTCAGTGTTATAGTCACTTTACCACCTCACTGCCCATTGTTTAAAATGTATTTAAAAGCAGTACAGAGGTACCATTTGAACATGGTTAATAATAAACATGTTTTATGGTAGACAACTCACTTGATATGTATATCAATTAATCAATTCATATCAATTAAAATCAATTGATATCAATATCAATCAATTTCACTGTTCACTGTATATAATTTAGAATTAGTTATTTAGTATATTTATACATCCTATTTCAGATCTTTTAGCTACAATAAAATAGGCATCTTTTAGGCAAATTCATTTATTTATTCATTGAACTTATATACAGAATTCATCTACTTAAAGAGAGTGTTGTTCATCCTTCTGATAGGAAAATTAAAAGTAGAAAATTTTGAGAAAGGAACAAGATGAGATGATATGGATAGATAGATAGATATAGATATATATCAAATATAAATTGTTCTAAAGGGATATTCTGGCTTTGAGTATGTTGTAATAAAACTAAAAATTGGATTCAATATTTTTGTACCACATATAATATATATATATATATATATACACACACCCACACAATATTGTTCACCATCTACACAAGCCAAGCAATTTAAAAGAGTTAATTAGTTTTGATTTTTCAGTTATTTAAATTTCTTAAATGTATCAACTTAACAATTTGCTAACACATTACAGGGCAGCTATATGTAATAACTAAAGTTTTCCCCTTTGTGGGGCTTGAATCTGAGAAGAAGAATGAAACAAATGAAAACCAGCCTTAAGAAGTTAAATGATAGTGAAGTTATTGTCAATTTAGAAAAGCAGTCTTAGCTACATTGATAAATAATAACTCTTTAAAGAGAAGAGATCACTTTATGAATCATATCCTGACAGATTATTTTTTAAAGATTCTCCCATCAGTCTGTTGTTGGCAGGGTCTATAACGGATAGATTTAGACAGATTTAGATAAAGGTAGAAATATCAAAGAGAATTTTAAAAACTTAAATTCTCCAGTTTCAACTGTGAATAGGATTAAAACCAAGAGATCTGAGCTAGTCTTTACCATGTGACCTAGTTATCAGCAAAGCAAAATTTAAGTGACTGTACTAACTAGTAAGATTATTTTTTTTTCTATCCCACATGGTACTCCAGGGATGATTCTAATAAAAAGCTTAAACACTTGTTAAAAACACATATTTCCTTCTTTGTTCATAATTTAAAGAACTTTGAATATAAACAAATAAAAGTTTAATAAAAAATTATACTTATTAGTATACTTACGAAAAAAATATTGCAGGCAGCTTATCTATCTCTTTTAGTTTTTCAACAAAGTCTGCAAACTTATATCTTTTTTGTCTTTCAGCACTGTCAAAAGTTTGAGGCTTAAGATAGTTCAATAACTGATTCACCTAAACAAAGTTAATAAAAATAAAATAATAGAATACTGCATATCAATAAATTATTTGTAAGATGTCCACCAAATCTGAAGCAATATGATGAAGGTTGGATGATAGCCCCATTTTATTTATAACATAATTTTCAAAAAATTTAGTTACCTTGTCTTTGTCTGAGTGAATCCAGTTTATTATTTCCTCCTTCAATTGTTCTTCATATTTTTTTGCATCTGTCTTTGTGATTACCACTTTGTCTTTGAAATAGCTGAATTCTTCAGGTTCAAAATCCTTGAAAATAAAGAGTTAAATATACTAAACCGAACTGATTATTAATATTTTTAAGTATAGCATACCTATAATTATAATATATAGGTATCAATCAGCTAATATCAATCAATAACCAGCTAATTGGTATGTTACCCTTTTGTTGACAATTCTATTATCAACTTAATGACTTAAGCAACAGTTAAAAACATATCATTTCATAATAATAAGTTTTAATGGGGGAGAGAGGGTACTAATCATTTTACTAGGTTAAATAATTAATTTTCTAATTTGCTGATTATTGGTTTCCATCCATATCTAATAATTTGGGTGTATTAGTCCACTAGAGCACTATGTCCACTAGATACAAAATCTCTAGAGACAATATATGTCTTTGGGGATTTAAATATCTCATCTCTGGAACTTCTACCCTCAGCCTCAATCTATTATTACTTCTGTGTCACAGAGCCCACTACTTCTAGGTAGCCGTAGTCAATGCTTCATATTCCTCCCCAGTCCTTCCTGCCACCTGGACAGTCATGCATAACACCCTTGCTCCCTCCCTACCCCAGTCATTTTCCTACTCTAGAGTCACATTAAAATATATACTACCAATGCTATTAGAAAGACTGTATTTATAAATTCCCCTATAGTTGTACTGTCCAACCCTATAATTTTTCAAACCAAAATCTCTCTCATAGATCACCATTTATATGTATGACATATACCACTAGAATATAAGTTCCTTAAAGTCAGATATTCTCTTCATTTTTCATCTGTGTACCCAGTTCTTAGTACAATGCTAGGCCAGTAGTAAACCCGTAATAAGTACTTTTCATTCATTCATTTCTTCACTAGTTACATGATGCATATGTACCTGTACTCTAGGCCATTCTGGCCAAATTTGCACCATGGCATCATAAAGCTGTATGCTTTCTCGGGGAGAAAATCCTAGGTCTAAAGGAATTCCATATTTCTCTATCTAAAATCAATTTTGAAAAAAAAAAAAACAGCATTAGTACACATTACATAGATTCACAGAAACTCAGGTTTTTAATTTTAATGTAACATTTATGTAGTACATCATTTTTGCAAAATGATTTATTACTTACATGATTAACTGTTAGTGCAGCACATGGATGATAATGGCTAATGACAAAGTCATCATCCTTTAGAGAACATACATACTTTTCTAGATCATTGTATCTCTCTTTATAGAGCACTGTAAATATAAGAATCAAACTGTGAATGAGATTTGATCCAATTTTCACAAGAATGATTATATCATTTCTATTCACAACCATGGAGAAGGCTCCAATATCCAGTAGACTACGATGCATGCCTGAATTTAATAAATATTTATCTCTTCCTCTCCTTTAATCTTTTTTAAAATTTCAAGCTCCAATGATCTTGTCTTTATGAGTATTCAGATTATTACCCTTCTGTGATTTAATAGATGTTCCTTAGAAGTAGATATAGCTGAAAAATTCATCACCTAATGCGCTTCCTGGTGATGAATCTTTCCTATCCTATGGTTGGTTCTGGCCTAACAAATATATGTGTTACCTTGCCTATAGTAGAAATCATTCCAGTTTGATAGTACCCTTCAGAGCTTGTGCTCCATTGACATTATAAAATAGTCACTTCCACAAGATGTGGTTTCAAAGTGGGGCTTTAGTTTAACATGATAATATTTTATATTTAATAACATAACTTAAGATTTACAACATTCCTGATGCCCAATGACCTTCTGAAGTAAGTAGTCCAAGTATTAATATCTCCATTTCACAAAAGAAAAAATAGGCTCACAGAGGATATATGATCTGCCTATGATCACATAGACAGTAAATATCAGAGCAGGACTCAATACATGGTCTGACAGCATTCCGTGTCTGGTATTCTCCGCTGTCTTGCATAAAAGAGAGCTACTACAACATAGAAAAGTATCTTCATGAGTTCCTCATGGATTTTTTCTTCTATGAATCTGAATCTGTTTTCTGAGTTGTATGAAAGCTGAGAAAATAGAAGCTTAACATCATTTCTCAGTTTGAGATCTGACACAACTAGATCACATTCTTTCACATTTCCCTCCCATTGACTTTCTCAATATCCTTGAGCTTTTGGTTTGCCAGATTCTGTTACTATTTTTTCCAGCTCTATATAGTAATTTTTTTGATAGTGTGATTGTTGTGGCATTTAATAAATGGTTAATTTAGATAGAATTGGCATTTTGATTGTGATCTCAGTCTACCCATGAGCAATTAATATTTTTCCAATTGGTTAGACATGACTTTATTTGTGTGAATTTTTTGTTTTGTTTTGTTGCTTTTTTGAGTAGTGTCCATATATGGTTCCTGGGTTTGTCTTGGCAAGTAGAGTCCCAAGTACTTTATATTGTCCACAATTATTTTAAATGGAATTTCTCTTTCTATGTCTTGTTGCTGGACTTTGTGGGAGATATATAGAAATGCTGACTTATGTGAGCTTATTTTGTATCCTACAACTTTGCTAAAGTTATTAATAATTTCAAGTAGTTTTTTGGTTGATTCTCTAGCATTTTCTAAGTATAGCAACATATCATCTGAAAAGAGGGATAATTTTGTTTCCTTCTTGCCCACTCTAATTTCTTTCATTTCTTTTCTTCTCTTATAGCTACAGCTAACATTGGTAGTACAATATTAAATAATACAAGTCATAATGAGAAGCCTTACTTCACCCCTAATTATGCTGGGAAGGCTTCTAGATTAGACTCTTTGTAAATAATGCTTGCTGATAGTTTCAGATAAATATTACTGACCATTTTAAGGTAAGTTCCATTTATTCCTTTGCCTTTAGTGTTTTTAATAGAAATTGGTGCTATATTTTGACAAAGGTTATTTTATGCATCTATTGAGATAATCAAACAATTTCTCCTTATTTTGTACTTGATATGGTCAATTATGCTGATAGTTTTCCTAATATCGAACCAGTCCTGCATTCCTAGTATAAATTCTAACTAATCATGGTGTATGATCCTAGTGATATCTTAATGTAATCTCTTTGCTAGTGTGTTTTATTTACTTTTTTTTTTTATTAATATGCCTTAGGGAAATAAATCTATCATTTTTTTCTCTGTTTTGGCTTTTTTCTAGTCTGCGTATCAGCACTACTTTATAAAAATTTTGGTAAGATGCCTTCTTCACCTATTTTTTAGTTAAAATACTTTTAGGATTAATTTGCTAACACATCTTTATCTAATCAGAACCATTTTTCCTTGAGTCCAGGGACTTTGCTAACCCCCAGAGAAGAGGAGCTAGATTCAGAGTGGTTAGAACGATTCATCAAATAAGAAATACTGTATTCTGTACCATACCTAGTCTAACTCTATATGATAGCTTTTCAGTCTTTGAAATTTTAGGATTCTTTGAACTTTTCAAGGTATTTTTTGAAGAAGTAGAGTTTTCTGCTGTGGTCTCAAAATTTTGCCAGTATCTTCTAACGGATGCCAACCATCTATTTGTAAATAGAAAGACATTGTATTAGAAGGGGAATTACCAGCATGGTAAGCATTGATAACCAAATATCATCATGATAAATTGCTCCTAGGAAGAACTATAATTTACTAATATTTTCCTAATGTCATGTTCTAAGAACTAAAAAGCTTATCTTTATTTTGTTGAAAAAAAAGATGTTTATTATTCAAGATCAAACTTGCACAAATGCAAACAAAGTGAATGTAATTGCAACCTTAAAGATTGTTTTTTTCATCCGCATAAACATAGCAGGACATTTAATAAACTATTCTAAAAATCATGGTGAATCTCAGTAATTTATTTTTTTAAATATTCTGAGGCCTTAATACAAGTATGAATTTGTACATCCAAGTTGAGCATTCATCTGCCTGGGTTATGAATGGTGGATAGTGTTTTCATAATAAATGGGGAAGGGAATATTCGATCACTAAAAGAATTTTCTTAGTTAAAATTCCTATTTAAAATCACAAATACTAAATTGTAAACAACATAAATGAACATAAAGTAAAGGGGGAAACAATTATTGTAAGCACTGATGCAAAGGTGACATTGGTTGTTCATTGAGGCTTTTTAGCAACCGTGTTCAGGACGAGCATTTTGATTGTAACATGTTGAAATACCCTATGGAGACCAAAAGTTTCTTCTTGATAAGCTTAACTAACAGTGAAGGAAAGTTAAAGAAGAAAGGGAATACACATTTATTAAGCACCTATTATGAATCAGGCACTGTCCTAAGTACTTTACAGATATTATCTTATTTGATCCTTATAATAATTCTAGGAGCTAAATGCTTTATTATATCCATTTTAAAGTTTAAAAAAACTAAAATAAATAGAAGTTAAGTTGCACCAAAGTCATACAGTTAGTAAATGTCTTAAGTCTGGGTTAAGAACACAGGGCAGCTAGATGGCACAATGTATGAAGCATCAGGCCTGGAATCAGGAAGACCTGAGTTCAAATACTGCCTCAGACACTTTCTTAGCTTTGTGACCCTCAGTAAGTCACTTAATCCAGTTTGCCTTAGTTTCCTCAGCTATAAAATGAACTGGAGAAGGAACTGGCAAACCATTATATTATATTTGGCAAGAAAACCCCAAATAGGGATCTTAAAGAGTCAAACAAAACTGAAATGGCCAAACAATAAGTACATGAACTCAGGTCTTCCCAATTCCAGGTTCAATGTTCTATCCACTAATGAAGGAAGGGTAGAAAGGAAAGAAGAGATTGTTTTTTACCATTATCTCTGACAAGATGAATGAAACATAAATACCACCCATTCATATGTTGTGGTTTTACTAAAACATTGAAATAAATCTGTAATCTTCTCAAAGTAGTAATTTCTACCAGAAACTCATACATTCCCCCTACTAGTGCCTGGCTATCCTATACCACTCTTGTCTATAGCAATCCAATTATGTTTTTTCTCTATGTAAATTTAAAATTCAACAAATAGAAACTTTTGGCTTACTTTGTGAGATATTCAGGATTACTGATGGTGGCAGAAAGGGCCAAAAAGGGACATCGGATCATAACCAGAAGGTGTTCCCAAATTTCTGCTCCAATTTCTCCCCCAAGACAATGGACCTGGGAGAGGAAAAACAAACTCCATTCTGAAACTCTAAAAACTTTTCAAAACTTTTTCCATTTATTTCCAACTCTTTAGTATTAAATCTGGCTTTCTAAAAATAGAAGATAATCAGAGAAACCAATATCTCATATTCCTTTGTCTCTGCTCCCAATACTTGCCTTTCTACTATTGAAGTAGCAATATGAAATAATGCCTTTAAAATCATTATATGAAATAGAAAAGTCTGAAGTAAAGCTTCCAATTATAATGATTTATTTGCATAACTACCAATCTATTGGACAAGATAGGTCATCTTGGGTTTCACCAAAGAACTGAATTTTATTAAAAGTTATGACAGTTCTAAAGAGTTAGACAATTTTGATAAATTCCTAGCAAATGATAGTGTTTTTTGAAAAGGAATCACTCTTGATATGTGGCCAGTCACAATTTCTCTGGGTCTAAGTTTTCTCATCCATAAAATGGGAAGATTAAACAATATAACCATTGGAATTCTTTCACTCTCTAGATCTATGGTTCTATTTTGTTTTATGGTCTCTTCCTTTAACAGAATAAGAAAACGATAGACAAGGAAACAATTATTATAGTGAAAAGGATGTTTTAGTTTTTAAGTTAAAAAAGAAGCATATTGGCCATGTTAATAACCAAATTAACAAAAACCATATGATCATCTCAATAGATGCAGAAAAAGCATTTGATAAAATCCAACATCCATTCCTATTAAAAACACTTGAGAGTATAGGAATAAATGGACTTTTCCTTAAAATAATCAGCAGCATCTATTTAAAACCATCAGTAAGCATCATATGTAATGGAGACAAACTGCAACCATTCCCAATAAGATCTGGAATGAAACAAGGTTGCCCACTATCACCGTTACTATTTAATATTGTATTAGAAACGCTAGCTTTGGCAATAAGAGCTGAGAAAGAGATTAAAGGAATAAGAATAGGCAGTGAGGAAACCAAATTATCACTCTTTGCCGATGACATGATGGTATACTTAGAGAACCCCAGAGATTCTACTAAAAAGTTATTAGAAATAATCCACAACTTTAGCAACGTTTGCTGGTTATAAAATAAACCCACATAAGTCATCAGCATTCTTATATATCACTAACAAAATCCAACAGTCAGAGTTACAAAGAGAAATTCCATTTAAAGTAACTACTGATAATATAAAATATTTAGGAATCTGTCTGCCAAGGGAAAATCAGAAACTTTATGAGCAAAATTACAGACCACTTTCCACACAAATTAAGTCTGATCTAACTAATTGGAAAAATATTAAATACTCTTCGATAGGGCGAGCAAATATAATAAAGATGACAATATTACCTAAACTAATCTATTTATTTAGCGCTATACCAATCAGACTCCCAAAAAACTATTTTAATGACCTAGAAAAATAAAAACAAAATTCATATGGAAAACAAAAGGTCAAGAATTTCAAGGGAATTAATGAAAAAAAAAATCAAATGAAGGTGGCTTAGCTGTACCAGATCTAAAATTATATTATAGAGCAGCAGTTACCAAAACTATTTGGTATTGGCTAAGTAATAGATTAGTTGATCAGTGGAATAGGTTAGGTTCAAGGGATAAAACTGTGAAGATTGCGTATTTTAAAATCAGCAGGAGTCAGGAGTTCAGGTTAGGGGAAAATCGTCAGTCTTTATTCTCAGTGAAGAAGGATCGGAGGCGGAAGAGAATCGGTGATAGCAATGTGTGCAGCTGAGTCAAGAAGCTAGCCAGATCACCAGCCACACGACCAGCAGCCAGGAGAATGGAACCCAGGCCCCATCTCTCCCAGCTTCTCTTCCTGTCTCTCTCTCTCTCTCTGCCTCCACCCACCAAAATTGTCATTTCCTGTACAACACATCAGGACTTGCACAGAGAGTGGGCAGGGACCATTCTTTATCCAATCATGTATAGAGTACAGCCCAATTACTATTTAGCCTCACATACTTGGGACCTAAGTGCATCAACTCAAACTTCAGCCCATTACATAAAACAGTCAACAACTATAGCAACTTAGTCTTTGACAAAGCCAAAGACCCCAGCTTTTGGGATAAGAACTTACTGTTTGATAAAAATTGCTGGGAAAATTGTAAACTAATATGGCAGAAACTAGGCACTGATCCACACTTAACACCGTACACTAAGATAAGGTCAAAATGGGTTCATGACCTAGGCATAAAGAATGAAATTATTAATAAATTAGAGGAACACAGGATAGTTTACCTCTCAGACCTGTTGAAGGGGAAGGTCTTTATGACCAAAGAAGAACTAGAGATCATTACTGATCACAAAATAGAAAATTTCGATTATACCAAACTGAAAAGTTTTTGTACAAACAAAACTAATGCAGACAAGATTAGAAGGGAAGCAATAAACTGGGAAAATATTTTTACAGTCAAAGGTTCTGATAAGGGCCTCATTTCCAAAATATATAAAGAATTAACTCTAATTTATAAAAAATCAAGCCATTCTCCAATTGAAAATGGAAGGATATGAAAGACAACCTCAGATGAAGAAATTGAAACTATTTCTAGTCAGTCATAAGGAAAAGATGCTCCAAGTCATTATTAATCAGAGAAATGCAAATTAAGACAACTCAAGATGCTACCACACACCTGTCAGATTGGTTAAGATGACAGGAAAAATAATGATGATTGTTGAGGGGATGAGGGAAAACTGGGACATTGATGCATTGTTGGTGGAGTTGTGAATGAATCCAACCATTCTGAGAGTGTTTGAAACTATGCTCAAAAGTTATCAAACTGTATTACCCTTTGATCCAGCAGTGTTACTTACTCGCGCTTATATCCCAAAGAGATTATAAAGAAGGGAAAGGGACTTGTATGTGCACGAATGTTTGTGGCAGCCCTTTTTGTAGTACCTAGAAACTGGAAACTGAATGGATGTCCATCAGTTAGAGAATGGCTGAATAAATTGTGGTATATGAATATTATGGAATGTTACTGTTTTGTAAGAAATGACCAACAGGATGATTTCAGAAAGGCCTGGAGAGACTTACACGACCTATTGCTGAGTGAAATGAGCAGGACCAGGAGATCATTATATACTTCAACAACAATACTATATGATGACCAGTTCTGATGGACCTGGCCATCCTCAGCAACGAGATAAACCAAATCATTTCCAATAGAGCAGTAATGAACTGAACTAGCTACGCCCAGAGAAAGAACTCTGGGAGATGACTAAAAACCATTACATTGAATTCCTAATCCCTATATTTATGCCCACCTGCATTTTTGATTTCCTTCACAAGCTAATTGTACAATATTTCAGAGTCTGATTCTTTTTGTACAGCAAAATAACGTTTTGGTCATGTATACTTATTGTGTATCTAATTAATATTTTAATGTACTTAATATCTACTGGTCATCCTGCCATTTGGGGGAGGCGGTGGGGGGTAAGAGGTGAAAAATTGGAACAAGAGGTTTGGCAATTGTTAATGCTGTAAAGTACCCATGCATATATCTTGTAAATAAAAGGCTATTAAATAAAAAAAATAAAATAAAAAGAAGCACATCCTATAGCTCAGTTCCAATAAAAAGTCCTTTCAACCTTTTATTGAATGATGTACAATCAACAATATTATGTCAAGCAATATATAAAAAATATTATAGCTTGATATTGTAAAAAAAAAAAAGGAAGAAAGAAGGAAAGGGAAGAAGAGAAAAAAGAAGGAAGAGGAAGAGAAAGAAGAAAGGAAGGAAAGAAAGAAGAATGAAAAAATAGAGAGAAAGTAAAAGGAAAAATGAAGTCATTCTCTGCCTTTAAAGAATAGTTTCATGTGGAAAAACAAAAAAGACATTTTATTTTTGAGACAATAAATACATTTCTTAAATTTGCATAATGTAATGGGCTGAGGTTTGAGTTGATGCACTGAGGTCCCAAGTACATGAGGCTAAATAGTAATTGGGCTATACTCTATTAATATACATGATTGGATAAAGAATGGTCCCTCCCCACTCTCCATGCAAGTCCTGATGTGTTGTATAGGAAATGACGATTTTGGTGGGTGGAGGCAGAGAGAGAGACAGGAAGAGAAGCTGGGAGAGATTGGGCCTGGGTTCGATTCTCCTAGCTGCTGGTCGTATGGCTGTGGGTCTAGCTAGCTTCTTGACTCAGCTGCACACATTGCTATAGCCGATTTCTTCCGCTATCCTTCTTCACTGAGAATAAAGACTGGACGATTTTCCTAACCTGAACTCTTGACTCCTGCTGATTTAAAAATACACGGTTTCACATTTCGCCTAACAGGGAACTAAGGACTGAAGAAGTCTCCGTGACCAGAAACTTGGGTGAGTATTGTTAATAGACAAACAGGGAACTTATTTTTAAAAACTAAACCAGTAATCTTTTTTTTGGCTAAAATGGACAAGCAAGCAAAGACTCTCCATCCCCGCCCCCAACCCTTCAACCCTTCAATCCCACCAACCTCTCCCACTAGTGGTGCTATAGAAAGCATGCTTAAGCTGATAGAAGGACAAGGGCTACTTATAACTTAGGAACAGGTAGCTAGACTTCTGGGTACATTAAACTGCATCTTCCCTTGGCTCATAGAGCAGGAGCAGATCTCTTGAGAGATCTGGTCCCTGGTTGGACAATAGATATCTGCATATTACAATGAAAACGGTCCTCATTCAATTTCCATCGAGGTATTTTGTTTATACAATATAATTCAGTTAGCATTAAGAAACCCTGTTCCTAGAAGAAGGAAAAAACCCATTGCTCCAGCTCAGAGTAGCCAAAGAGGCAGGCCTGATATTAAGGAGGAAGGCAATGAAGAGATTAATGACCATATCCCCACAGGGTATGGAGACTTAAGTGAGCAAGGGTGTGGTGACTTTCCACCTCAGGAGGCAGCTTCAGCTCTACCTCAGGAGCAAGTGATTGAATCTCCTCCATCAACTCCACCCTCCAGGATGGAGGGAGGAGGGGCAGTGGGGGGGCAGTGACAGCACCAGCATCTCCCCCCCAGCATCACCAGCACCAATTATGAGTAGAATGCAAGAGGGCTTAATGAAGGCCAAAGAAAAGGGCGTGGACATCCGGGAGCTCCAGCCACTTATCTTTCCTGTAATTTCCCAATTTAATGCCTCAGGTCAAGCAAGTGGAAGATACACACCTTTTAACATAGAAATCATCAAAGATCTGAAAAAGGCTTGCACTCTTTATGGGGCTACATCAGCTTATGTTAAGATGCTATTACAGAATTTGGCTTTTGAAATCTTGACCTAATGACTGGAAATCTATAGCAAGGGTATGCCTAGAACCTGACAAAATTACATGTGGCTTTCTGAATATAGTGAGCTCTGTAGGATACAAGCCCAACAAAATAGTCAAATAGTTGTTCATGCTGTGATCACCTATGACCTACTACAAGGTATAGGTCCATATGCAGACGTCACAGCACAGGTTAATTATTCAGTAGCAGCATATGAGCAAATTGCTGCTAATGCTATCAAAGCGTGGGCTTCGATTCACAATAAAAATGACAAAGGTGAGGCCTTCACAAAAATAACGCAAGGGCCAGATGAACCCTTTGCTGACTTTATGGGACATTTGCAGACTGCTATCACAAGAATTAATGGGGAAAATTCATCAACAGATGTTTTAATAAGGCAACTTGCTAAGGAAAATGCTAATGAGGTGTGCAGAAGGATTATACTAGGATCATGCAAGGATGCTTTAGAGGAGTTCATAAGACTCTGTGCCACAGTGGGCACAAATGCCTTTTGTAGCCAGACTATGATGCAGACTTCCCAAGATCCCAACATGGGTAGACAGGGTCCCTTCCGGCAAGGGACTTCTAGAGAGACACATCAATGCTTTCAGTGTGGTAAAGTAGAGCATCTGAAAGCTCAATGTTGGTATAGAGGCAGAGTGAGAAAGCAGGGTAGGAGAACAAGACCCAGTACCCCATGTCCAAAACGCAACAGAGGCTTCCATTGGGCCTCAGAATGTACACAAGTTCAGGGAAACGGGATGAGGGGCCCAGCCCCAGGGCCCCAGGCAAAACACTTGGGGCATGATGGCAGCCAATGGTGCACCCAGAGAGTGCCTAGACGGCCAATACCCCAATATGACCCATCAGCCAGGAAGCCATATGATGGCAGAAAGGGATTACACAATCAATCAGCCAGGAAGCAACTGATGGAAGAAAGGGATTATAATTAGGGAGAATAGAGTTGTATGCAGCTGAGACAACTGAGATACCCCCTGGAGAGGTGAAATCTGTTCCTCTCCAGCCTATGGATCCCTTACCTCCAGGCACAGTAGGCTTGACCATTTTACCTCCTGAGAGCATGTACAAAACAGTGTCCATCCACACACTGATGTGAGAAACTGGGGAATGTGTAGATAATATCCCAGTCACCAATACAGGCAGACAATGTATGACTTATCACCCAGGAGAAATAGTAGCATCAGGTTTACCACAGAACCTAATAAGCAGCTTGGTGATAGTCACCCAGATTCTGATTCCAGATCACAAAATCCAGCAATTTACTGGACAGCAGCTGTAACAACTGACCGACCTATGCTCACAATCTATATAAATGGCCTTCCATTGGAAGGATTGGTGGACACTGGTCAGATCGGACAGTCATTAGATGGTGCCAGCTGGCCTAGTCACTGGCCAAAGATTAAAGCAGACACCCTACATGTCTGGTGTAGGAGGATCATACAGCCAGGTGCTGCCCTATGAGATGGACTTTTGAAGGCAAAACAGGAGTTTTTACCCTTTTATAGTAGAAAAAATCCCATCAATCTGTGGGGAAGAGACGTTTTACAGCAATTAGGGTTAAAATGAGTACTTTCGTTTTTAAGAGGCTGTTGTTGAAGGCTCCCAACACTTTCACCTGTTCCTATCCAATGGAAAATTGATACACCAGTGTGAATAGAACAGTGGCCCTTAAGTAATGATAAAATTCAGGCCTTACTAGATATAGTAAGGAGCAGCTTTTGACCAAGGACACTTAAACCTTCTCGATCTTGAATTCCCAGTGTTTGTTGTAAAAGAAATTGGAAAATGGAGCAAGTTAATGGATTTAAGAAAAGTGAATGAACAGATGGAAACTATGGAACTCTTCAGCCTGGACTTCCATCTCCTACTAATTGCCTAGAGAATGGCCTCTTGGGTCATAGATATTAAGGATTGTTTCTATTCTATCCCTCTGGATAAGAAGGATATGAAAAGATTTGCCTTTTCAGTGCCCAGTGTTAACTTAGCTGAGCTTATAAAAGATATGAATGGACAGTTTTGCCACAGGGAATGAAAACAGCCCTACTATGTGTCAAATGTATGTTGTTGCTGTTTTACTCCAGTAAGAAAAGCATTCCCAAAAGTTATGCTATTACATTACATGGATGACATTTTGGGATTGCACCTGAGGAACAAATGTTAGAAGCATGTCTACAAAAGACCATAGGAAACACTAAGGAATTACAAATTATAATAGCACCAGAAACAATTCAAAGACATGCTCCTTTCAATATTTAGGATATGAAGTATACCCTAAGGTGCTTAAGTACAAAAACTGTCCTTAAGAACAGAAAAGCTAAACACATTGAATGATTTTCAGAAATTGATAGGAGATATCCAATGGATGCACTGTTAGTTTGACTACCCATCAGTTAAAACCGTTATATGACATTTTAAGAGACGGTGCTTTAAATTCACCCCAGCTTACAAAAGAAGCTCAAGAGGCTTTGAGAGAAGTTGAACTGGCTTTTATCCAATGTGGTTGAAAGAATCACTCAAAACCCTTGAGATATCAGTTTTTGCCAATTAAGAGGGCACCCACAGCAGTCCTTCATCAAGGACACAGTGTGATAGAGTGGGTGGAACCTCCCGCACAACCAGAACAAAGCCTTTACACTCTACCCAGTGCTTGTGGCTAGAATTTTATTAAAGGCCACTAAGCGAGCAGTACAATTATCTGGAACAAGACCGACAAGATATACACCTTTTATACCAATACACAAATTAATGTGTGTTGTGGAGACATCCAGAGTGGCAAATTTTATTAGCTATGGCTCCAAATTTTTCATGGGTCTCCATTAAAGATAACTAGACTATTACATAATTGGCAATGGATTCTTGAAGAAAAAGTTTCTAAAGTTCCTCTTAAAGGACCAACTATCTTCACGGATGCATCCAAACATCATATTTGTGCTGTGTACTTTCATGACCTAACTATAAAGAGAGTAGTCAGAACTCCTTTTCAGTCCACTCAGCAGAATAAATTGTACGCGATCATTCTAGCTCTTACTTATTATCCAGGAGACATTAATATAATATCTGATTCGGCCTATTCAGTAGGTGTGGTACAAAGAATTGCCACAGCCCAAATAAAATTTGTAGCCTCTAATATATATCAGCTCTTAAGAAACTTCAAGAGCAAATGAGAAAACATCCAGGTAAGATCTATATATTACATGTCCATTCTTATAGTGGACTTCCAGGTCCCATATTTGATGGCAATTCAAAGGCAGATAGCCTTCTAACTATGTTGGTCAATACCCCTTTATTCCAGGAAGCCCAGGCATCTCATTCTAAATATCATCAGGCTGCTTGAGCTTTACATTTACAATTTGGAATAACAAGAGAGGAAGCCAGGAGCATAGTAAAAGCCTGTACGGCTTGCCTTCCTTTCCACGCTCCTACACTGCATCCAGGGAAGAACCCTCATGGTTTGAGACCCAATGAAATCTGGCAAATGGATGTGACCCATTATAAATCCTTTGGTTGTCTGTCTTTCATCCACATTGTGGTAGACACCTTTTCGGGATTCACTTTTGCTATAAGCAGCAAAAGAGACAGCCCGAGTGGTCACTGAATTCCTCATACAATCATTTGCCATTATGGGTGTGCCACAAGCAATAAAAACAGACAATGGTCCTGCTTATACTTCAAAACATTTTGCACATTTTTGTGCACAGTATAAGATTTTACACACCACGGGCATACCTTTCAATCCTCAAGGACAGGCAATAGTAGAGAGGAGAAACAGAGATATTAAGACGCTCCTCCAAAAACAAAAGAAAGGGGGAGCCACAGGTAACCCTAGAGAACTTCTAAATCTAGCTCTTTATACTATTAACTTCTTGATTTTTGACAAAGATGCACTGGCTCCAGCAGACAGGTTTTATAACCCACCAGAAGGTAAGTGTCCAGTGCGAGCAGCTCCACTATCTTTAGATAATTGCCAGGTGATGTGGAGAGACCCAGAAAGTGGTGAATGGAAAGGACCAGATAGGCTAACTGCTTTGGGGAGAGGGTTTGCTTGTATCTCTGAAGGTGGAGAAGGAATCAGATGGGTGCCAACAAGCCATATTCGCATTGTCCATCGCAGAGAGACGGAGCAGACCCTTGAAACAAAGGAGAAGACCCAAGAAATATCAGGTGGTTCTGTTGCTGATTGTGCTCACCATTGAAAGAGTGTGGCAGTTATGGCGTTTGACTCATGGACATCAAAGATTGTTGGACTTCAAAACCCTCAGGAATCATTGGATTCTCTGAGACATGATAAGATTGTTGTAGGACTTGAAAACCCTCAGGAATCATTGGATTCTCTGAGACATAGGACTTGAAAACTCTCAGGAATCATTGGATTCTCTGAAAAATGATAAGACTGTTACAGGACTTCAAAAACTCAGGGGATCATTGGATTCCCTGACATGTGAAGCAATGGACAATAGATTGGTTTTGGACTATCTCTTGGCTGCTGAAGAAGATGTATGTGTGACTGTTGTTTACATACCCTCCTTCTAGGACTTCTGGTGATCTTTTCCAATACCATGTTGATTTATATTGTTTGCTATCCCGCTACTTGCATGTACAATTCATGTTTGTTACACCACATAGAGCCTGCACTGACTGTGGGAGAGTCATCCTAATAGCCTCTGCGTTATTGCTATGTGCTTGTGTAATACCTCCCATGCTGATGGGTTTGTGCATAATAAAATCCTTCAGCCTAGAAACCCTTAGCAACCCCCACTTCCCTTTGGTGCTTTTCATCTCCTTCCTGAGATGTCAGGGAGGGCGTGATCATCTCCTTTTAGTGCTTTCACCGCCTTTCCTGAGAAGTCAGGGAGGCTGTGATCATCTCCTTTCTGTGCTTTCACCTCCTTCCTGAGAAGTTAGGAGGCTGTGATCACCTCCCTTGGGGCTCTGACCTCCTGAGGAGTCAGGGATGGCATGACCACCTGTGTTCTAAAATAAAAGAAAGCGGGAGATATAATGGGCTGAGGTTTGAGTTGATGCACCGAGGTCCCAAGTACGTGAGGCTAAATAGTAATTGGACTATACTCTATTAATATACATGATTAGATAAAGAATGGTCCCTCCCCACTCCATGCAAGTCCTGATGTGTTGTATAGGAAATGACGATTTTGGTGGGTGGAGGCAGAGAGAGAGACAGGAAGAGAAGCTGGGAGAGATTGGGCCTGGTTCGATACTCCTGGCTGCTGGTTGTGTGGCTGCTGGTCTAGCTAGCTTCTTGACTCAGCTGCACACATTGCTATCGCCGATTCTCTTCCACCTCCGATCCTTCTTCACTGAGAATAAAGACTGACGATTCTCCCCTAATCTGAATTCCTGACTCCTGCTGATTTAAAAATACATGATCTTCACAGCATAACATATTTTCCCTTTTCCCTTTCCCTCCCACTCCCATTTCCCCATCCCTTCCCCCCAGCCCTTGTGTTTAGGCACTCAACATAACCTCCATGCATCCACATGTATAAACTCACCATATTTTTAACTACCTTATTTTAACTACTAAAGACTGATCAAAGGATATCTTGCTTTTGCCAAAAGGGTGATCAGCTCTCCAAGTTCAAAATCAAATTATGTTTAGATACTGGATACATCCTATCCATAGCACCAGATAAATCAACACAATTTTTAAAGTTGTTTTTCTGTGGTTGTGGTAGTTAGTTTTTCAGTGCAAAAGAAAAAGATCCCTATTGCACTCTTGGAACTCAAATAGCTTTTCAGTATTAGTGCATTATACCTAACCTTTGTTCTGCAAGTGCTTATTCATTTACAAAGGCTGTCCAAAATATGTTTTACTACACAAATAACAAGACAAAAAACATTTCTAAGTTAAAGACAGTTCTAGTTACATCATCTTTTTCCTATATATTTATCAATGGTAACAATTAACATATTCTCTCTCCTCTTTTGCCCCAATATATCAAGAAATTAAACATTATACTTTAAAAGAAATTACATTCTGAAATAAAGGCTGAATTTTAAAAGCATGATGCTTTTAAAAAATATTTCCCAAAAACATTACAAAAAGTGATTCTTACAGAAGGACACATTTTAAAAAATTCTAAGAATACTTATAAACAAGTATTAAATAATTTTAAACAATGAAATACTCATAAACAAATGATGAAATATTTTTCAAACACTTGGGATCAAAAAGAGCAAGTTCCATAAAATGAGTCACATTTTGTGGGAGTCACACTTAGGTACCTTTAACAGAAACTCAAAGTTTTTTGTTTTTTTTTTTTTTTTTTATTTATTGATGGCAGAAATGTGCTAAAATTTTTATTCACTTAAAATGTTTGGATATGCTTAAAACTTTTTTCATCTGGAGACACACTATAAAAAGAACACATTAAAATTAATCCCTACACTATATAACTGAAATGTTAGAAATATAAAATTACTTACCTCATCAAATATTACATATCTAATTCTTTTGACCCACTTTTGGTAATGAGGAGATAACAAAAGGATTTCTAAACACTGAGGTACAGTCACAAGTATCTGAAAAATAACATTTGGAAACTCTTGGTTTGAAATTTTAAAATGGACCAAAGTTCAACCTTCAGGACTTAAACATGAACTAAAAGAATGAAATGCATTCGTTTTTTAACCTAATATTCAAATGCTTTATTATTAAATTTTCTTGTCTTTACTGGCTCAGTACCTGGCCAAGCAACAAGAACAGGGGAACAAGTGTCATGTGGAAACAAAGAGAACAGAAGCAAAAATAGCAAATTATGAAAATTGTTATTGCTCCATCTATTTTCATGTTTCTCAATTATATAAGGCAATAGATATTTTGTATATAAAAATAATTTCAGTTTTTATTAGAGAACTTTAGGTTGAAGTTGGGATATTCTGAGGAATTTCATTCTATTTAATTTTTTTAAAGTCACATTTACTCATTTTTTTAAAGAGTCAAGGAAAGTTCATCATTTCTGGAAGCTAAGTAATTTGGTGTAGGATCAAAATATCTTATTACAATTATCAGTGATAGTAGTAAATTATAATGCAATAGTCATAATATGTAATATAACAATTTTAGTAAAAATATTTTAATAATAATAATGGCAAGTCAGTTTTTATATAATATTTAATAAATTCAAAATTAGTCCACAAGCCATCCAATAATCAATAAATTTAAACTACTTTATAGAAGGCTTGGTCTTCTGGTTTTTATTGGTACTTGTGGTAGAATCACCTACAGTTTAAGAGATTCCTGAGAATTACATATAGATAATTTTTATTTAATTTATCTGAGATTACATGCAAGTAACATTTTAACTTATTAATTTGTTAATAAATAAGTGACATGTCATTTCAAGGTGACCCATGTGGAATACCAAAATGAATTTCATACAATATATTAAGTACCTGAGAATTCATGACATCATGACGGTAATCCCGTGTGAAAACACCACATATAGCACCTCCTTTAGGCTTTGTTTTGTTGAATAAACTGTAGACGGTTCCCACTACTTGATTTATAAGAGCCTTGAAGTAATAGATAATAGATTGATATTCAGATGATTTTCACAACACTGGAAATCTGGCTCTAATGAACTGCTGTCTAAGACATCTTACATTTGCCTATAACTTTGAGGTAATGTAAAGGTTAATTGATTTGTCCAAACTTGAATCAAGGTATTGCTGATTTCAAGCCTAGAGATCTACCATGTTTTTGATCTGGCTCTGGACTTAATTGTGGAGAGGAGAGGGGGAAGGGGGAAAGAGAAAAAGGTGAAGGCAGCACTAATTTATATGAATGTTGTCCATTGTATTCTTTGTAAACCTTTTCTTAATTTATAGTTATTATAGCCATGCATTACAATATACATATTGATGTCAATGACAGATGGGGGATGGGATTAGGTTTTTGTGGGGGTTGGGGGGGAGTTCCAGACTAGTGATTACATCCAAGTGGGAAATTTTTATTGAACATTTATTATTCTGCTTTTGTGCCAAGTTCTGTAGGCACTGGGGATACCAGTTCAAAAGTGAGACAGATTTTACCCTTAAGGATTTGCACATTTTCAATATTGAAACCTCTTCTACCAACCCACATTATCAAATCATCTATAATTCAGATTTTTAAAGGGACTGAGTGTGAAAATGATCTTTCTAGAGTTACATAATCAGGACATGATGAGAAATAAAAATTCATTTTAATCATTATTTTTACTTATAGGTAACATACATATGTATGTATGTATTTATGCATTGACCACATCATTTTAATGAAATTATTTGTGTATATGATGAAAAACATCTCACAAATCTAAGCAAATATGCTAGTGAAAATTTAACAACCAGCTCTCAGGGCAGAGGGTAGGTATATTATGACCCAAATAATTTTAAATTTGGTTCATTATTAACATTTTCTCCATCCCTTTCTTAAATCAAACATTGATTTGTGGATTTCCTAAGTGTGAATGCTCACACTGGAAATTGAAAAATTTGTTCTCTATGAGCTGGCTCCAGCACTCCCCTGGTTCTAACAAACATAATATGTTAGATATATTTTAATTTTTAACTCACTTCCTCAAGAGACTCCTAACACAAGATTCCTCTGAGCATAACAAAGGGAAGGAGCACTCAGTTATATTAATAAATGAAGAAAGAAATACAGTAAGTGAATGGCAATCAAAGTGGAAAGAGTAAAACCTCGGATTGCTTCTGTGATTATTTAACTCCTGAATCCAACACAGGGCTCTCCCCATAGCATAAGTCTAATACATTTCTGTGGATAGATATTGTGTGTACCTGAAATAGAAAGAACTCTGGATTCAGTCAAAAGACAGACTGGAAGGTTTTTAGATTTATTTATTTTTATGATCTTTTTATATATAGTCAAAGAAACTCTTTGGTCCTCAGTCTCTTCAGATCATGAATGGGGAGAGGGGTTGGACTAGATGAACTCTAAGTTCACTTTTAATTCTAAATCTATGTTCCTATAATCTACAATATGTCAGAAATGACAGATGTGAGATGTGAGAGATGCAATAGCTAAAGCTAAGATGAATCTAATCGAGGGGGCCAATTATATGTATTTTGCAATTAGAAATGCAGTCCAGGCACAGTTTGTATGTTTTTCTTTATCCAGATTCTGAATGGCACCAAGTTTCATTCTTCACAATAAAATAAGTGAACGACTCCAGTCATTTCTTAGAGATGACTATGCAGACCAACATACATTTCACATACTTTTCTTCACCCAAATTCTTATTAGACCTAAGTCTTGTCTTCATAATAAGATAAGTATTGAAGAAATGCATTAGTGAGTTCTCCAAAGTCAATGCACCTTTCTAAGTATGCTAACTGCTAATAAGTTAGTGGAAGGGAGCAGAGGATAAAAGGAAAGGGCAATAGAGAAAAATAAAAAGAAGTCACTTAAGAGAGCCAAAGACCTAAAATTGTTGTAGGGCAAAACTGGGTAGAAGTGAGTCCTAATAAATAAGTGCTTTAGATCATACCTTTGTAGGTGAAACATACACCACCAACGCTTCATCACTGGTTTTCAAGATTTTCTCCATACAATAATAGGAGACATATGTTTTGCCTGATGAAGTTGGAGCAACAATCACAGCTGACTCATTATTATCTACAACATCGAGAAGCTCCCGCTGAAGGAAAAACAATTTACATTTTGTGTTAAAAAAATATCTTACATAAAAGATCTATTTAAAATCTGATTTTTAAATGTATATTTTTATTCTGTACCTTTAATTTCTTTTCTTTTTTTTTTTTTTTGGCTAAAACAATTAGGATTGTGCTCAGGGTCACACAGTTAATTTTCTGAGACCACATTTGAACTCAGATTCTCCTGACTTCAGGGCCAGTGTGCTATCCACTGTGCCAGCTAGTTGTCCCAGTACCTTTAATTTCAATAAATCCAAGGACTGGTAATTGCTATTCTGTTAAGTACTGACAAACATTTAAAGTTATAAAAATATATATAGGGATCATTTGTCAAGATTCTTTAAAAACTGACTCTCCCAAATTCTTTCTCCCCTGCATCAACTCTGATTCAAATCCCAACCCCAATACATAAGTAATTTGAGAAACATTATTGATTAGGGTCAAGAAAGAATCCCATGAAATGATGGGATTATTTAAATTGACACTGCAAATTTCCAGAATCATATTTTAAATAACCATAATTCAAGTAGTGTGAATTTGAAAACATGTGGTCATTTAGTCTCACTAGTCAGTACCTAGCTGTATAGCAGAAAACTTTTGGAAGGAGCTGGGAAATCAAAGATAAGTTAATGTCAATCTGAATTTTCTTGATATTCATACAAATTCTTTATTATTAACAGAATAATCATTAATAGCTAATTAATAATTAGTGATCTCAGCCAGGAAAAGGAATAGAACAAAATGGCTTTCATCTTTCTGTCATTTTTCTAGCAAGGGCAATTTGATTATTAAAATTATTCCAGAAATACATGTATTAATAAATTTTATTGTAATCCTTCCTAAATTAATTCATTAATTTCAACAATTTGCAAGATTTCTAAGTCTACTAAGAAAATGGTTTGAGCTCAACAGGAAAAGCCAATCCATTACACATTGTATAATCACTAGTTCTTAATTAGCTATAGCTCACCCTTAATCTCTAAAGCATATCCTGAAACAATTTATTCACAGCCCTTAAAGTACATAGAAACTTTCATTCTATTTAATTCTTTTGAATAGGAAAAAATGTGAAGACCCTTCATGAAGTCACTTTAAACAATATTAACAGTGGGGTAAAGTCGATTTTATATTCTGGAAAATACCATTACTGCCTATCTTGATATTCAATTACCAATCAACAAACATTATAGGTATGCAGAACTGCATAAATGATATAGAAATTTCAAAATTAAAACACATATCTATGAAAAAGAGAATATTTACCAAAATTATCAACTCATCCTTATCACTTAACTTTGATTTAATTCACTTAAGGTTGGAGGTGGAGTTTTTCTTTAGAGAAAACTGAAAAAAAGATATTTGTTCTTTTTAAGAAGTTCTATAACTAATTTGATCAAAATATAGTTCAAGTACCTCCCAAAATTAGAGATTTAAAGTACTCCAATTGATAAAGAAGTAATACCCCAAGAAATAAATAAAAAAAAGAATAGAAAACAACCTTGAAACATCTAGGAGGAAAAAATTGAGTAATAAAACCATCTGAGTAGCTGTCATTCTTAAATTTTACACCAGAGAACATAATTCCTTCTTTTCTTCACAGAGGAGAAGGACAATTCACTCGTGTTCTATATATTGTCAAATACAATCAATTATATTTTTTGCTTTCCTTATCTTTCTTTTTTATACATAAAAGTTCAACTCCACCAAAGGGGGAATAGAAAAAAAAAAGTAATGGAATAAGTTTCAAAATTATTTTGATGTACAAAAAGTGCATTAATAAAATTTATTTTTAAAACTTTGAATTTACTGTAAACCAATATGCAGCAGATCAAATAGTATAGCAATCAGATGTTACAAAGACCATGAAGGAAAAAAAGTCTGTCAAATATATTCAACTCTTAAGAAACTGCATGACCACTAATCTAACATGTTGGCAAAACAAATTCCTATATTGGTCATGTCCAAAAATGTAAACAAATGCCTCTTAATTGAAAAAGAAAAAAATCTCTAAAAAATTGGGTTTTTCAAGTTCAAGCTTTTTGCATTTGGTATTTTACTGGTTTGACTTCTTCCTTATCATTGTAATACATGTAATTATTAATTAATTAATTAATTTTGCTGAGGCAACTGGGATTAAGTGACTTAGGTCACACAGCCAGAAAGTGTTAAATGACTGAGGCCAAATTTGAACTCAAGTCTTCCTGACTTCAGGACTGGTGCTCTATCCACTATACCAACTAGCTGCCCCTGTAATAATACATTTTAAAGGAGCCTCTCTATTTTCAATCTTAATACAGTCCTATGTGGTCCTTCTCATTGCCACAACCAAGATTCTGCCACCTTTCCTACAATGCATCACTCCAGGATTCAGAATTTTTTTTTTTTACTTACCTGCCATGTGTCTGGTATAAAATGATGCACTCTGGGATCTGGATCACTTCTTTCTTCTCGAAATAAATAATGGCCCATATGACTTAGTTGAAACCGAGCTGCTCCCATCTGAACTGAGTATTTGGAAATGTCCTCAGTGCCTGAATTTTTCACCTATAATCAGATTCCACTTTCAAATTTCTTCATATGTTTTACAGAAATAATATACATTTATACAAACATTATACAATAATATTTTCATGCAGAATAAAGATCAATTCTATGTATTTTAATTTTCATTTGTTCCAGTTATCAGCTACCTAGATGATTTATATATGCATTATAAGCATTAAAATCTGTGTTTGAGTGTAGAACAAAGAAAAGAAGAATATTATTTCTGCCATTTTGTTTTTCTAATGACACAATATTCTACACTACTAGTACTTTTACCATTGCCATCAAAGGTATTTGGGGAAGTTTTATGGGAGGTGAGGGGTAGTAGAAATGGTGTTTCAAACTCAGGAATTTGTGGGAGGAATGCCTATTATGGAAATTGTCTTCATTTCCACCAATACAAACTAACAACTCCTTTGCAACTGATTGTCTCTATAATTTAGACACTGATTCTCCAGAGAATACTGAGAATTTAACTGACTTGCCCAAAGTCACCCAAACAGTATATGTTAAGGGTACAACTTGAGCCCAGGGTCTCCTGACTTGGAGACCACACTATCCAATACTTTTTGCAGATGACATGTGGAGATATATAGATGAGACAGACAGAATGACAGAGAGAATATGAATTATATAGTATAAATGTATAATATATATTATATATTTACATTATATATAGTTTTCAGATGACATGGTTATATAAATTTATATTTGGTTATAGATAGCTAGTGGCACAATGGATAGAGTGCTGAGTCTGAAATCAGGAAGACCTGAGTTCAAAGGCAGTCTCTTATACATACTAGTTAGCTGACACTTAATCACTAATTCCCTCATCCAAATAACGATCACAGTAGCACCTATATGACAACATTGTTACGAGGAACAAATGATATAATAAATGTAAGAAATGCTTAGCATAGTGTCTAATACATAATAGGCATTATATAAATGTTTATTCCCTTCTCCCTCCCTTCTCTTAAATTTCTCAATAAAATTAGTCTTTATAAAAAATAGCACTACACTGAAATGGACAAAAGACTGGCCCCCTCATCCCTGGGTCAAGGAGCCTCAGGCTTATAGGAAAATGTTGCTTAAACTAAATTAAGGGAAGTGTTTTTACAAAGTGCTTGCTCAACTATGTTCAGACAGAATGCTTGCCTAACAATGTCAGACATTCTGTAAGCTCCCAATTTTTCCCCTTGTAAGCGGAAAGTCGAGTCACTGTAACCGCAAGGCTGAACAAGGATGCTTATAAACCTGTCTGTCCTTCTGTTAAGGACGGTACTCTGCTGAAAGTCCATCCTGGCCGGTAAATAAACAATAAAATACTCTCTAAATTACAAATACCTTGGCCATTCTGAATTTTATTGCCTGGGTTATCTCAACCCTAAAAGTGAATAAAGAGAAAACAGACCTGAGAATTTATTTATATCCGGAGCTCTCAAATAAGGAAACCACCTTTACTGAAGCAGATCAACATTTACTCAGCAAATTCTAATTTTAGCTAATTGCCTAGAGCACTGAGAGGAGATTAAGTGACTTCAACTGGAGCACATAATCTGTAACATTTGAAGTGAAAAGAGATCAGGTTTTCCAGGATCTAAATCCAATTTTTTACATATTATGCCAGCTCCAATAAGAAATTCAAGCATTTCAATGATTAGTTTTAAAAGTCTGGAGACAATCAATCTTACAAAAATTTACTATTTTTTTTTTTGTTTACAAATTTAAATG
Source organism: Sarcophilus harrisii (assembly GCF_902635505.1). NCBI lineage: Eukaryota > Metazoa > Chordata > Mammalia > Dasyuromorphia > Dasyuridae > Sarcophilus > Sarcophilus harrisii. The sequence continues at coordinate 97,297,756 of NC_045431.1, forward strand.
CAGAAAAGACCTTAAAATGAAATCATTTACTTATTGTTGTTGTGATGGTGTAGTGGTTGTTCACAACAATCCATTAATCCATCTAATTAGACATGGAAGAATTTCTACTGTTAAATGGAAGGTGGATCTTCCCTGACATTCTCCCAAATGGTTGGAAATATTGAATTGTTTTCTTATTTACCTGGGAACACAAAGAGTCTGACAAATTGTCAAATCCAAGATATTTTAAGCATTTAGCCAACTTTTTCCAGTGTTTCTTCTCCATGAGTTGTGAGTATTTTTCGTGTATTATGTGGATTCTTTTCATTAGCTGAACAGCAATGTTCATATCCTTGGGCTTCTCTTCTGTTAAATGAATAGTAATTTTAGTAAGAGGAGATGAATTATTTCTTACATAAAAAACTAGAATGGCTGAAACCTTTAAGGTTTTCTCACATCTTGTATGTTTTCCCATAATCTGCCCCCTTCATAAGGAGATATACCTAACATTCAAACTAGGGGAAAACAGCTTTATTATGACTTCTGGTTCAGAACGTTGGCAAAAAACAAGCAATTATAATGTTATAATTATATGCAATAAGTAATAATCTTTTCACTTTCTTAAAATTCAAAAAGAACTCCAGAAATAAGTATACAGTTGGAGTATCTGAAAGTGTGGCCCCTTATTTGTTTCTTCTCTAACTAGCTTTTCATTTTAAAAGCCAAAATTATAAATTCACTTACCTACATTTAGGCAATGGTCTATCCATGACATAAAACAGGCTTCCATTCCTACAATTTCAGCCAAAAATTTTACAGAATTACTATTGCAAGTCCTGAGAAAATGCTCTAGAATTTTTATTCCATTGTTGACATTTTCTTTAATTTCATTTTCAATAGACACAGACATGGAATTCCATCTGTCTTGTTCTTTTTTTTCAATTTCTTCTTGCTTTCTCTTTATGTTTTCTTCAATGATTTTGTCTGCATTACTCTTCTAGAAAATAAATAAAAAACTGAATAGTTTAATTTGATCAGATTTTCACAGGCCAAAAAAATGTATGTTGCTTGGAGGTAAATTTGATATTTGGAGAATTTACATTAACATTTATCTTATTAACTTTTCATACCAACTGAATTAATATGTGAAATAATATTTTATGGAGTCTAAATGAATTAAATGCAAATAACTATGTCTTATTCTCAGAGACAATTTATTAATCCTATCCCCCTCACACCCTTTCTCCATCCAGAAATATTCCTCAGTACTTACAGCTAACAATGATGGTACCAGACTCATAAAAGATCTGGTGAATCCAAATCAAAACAAAAACCATTCTCTTCCATCATATGATCACAGATAAACTAATCAACAAGCATTAAATACAACTCAAATGAATAAAATGGACATCTTTATCTTTTCCTTTCACTTTTAGCTTCTCTGTTCCTACAGAAAACACTAGCATCCTGTCCCTCAGATTCACCCACTGGGAATCATCCTGATTTCCCCACTATTTTTCATTCCCACCCCATATAGAAGCTGATGCTGAGGCTTATCAATTTCACCTTTACAACATCTCTTAAATACATCCCCTTCTTTTCTCTGACACTGCCATCCTACAGTTCTCTCCTCATCTCACTTCAGGATTATTGCAATACTCCAGGTCTACTTTCCTGAAGTCTTTCTCTATTATAATCCATCCCTCATAATCCCACTTAAGGGATTTTCCTAAAGCTCAGATCCAATCATTATACTACACTACTCAATGAACTCCAGTAATTCTCTATTGTCTCCAGAATTGAATAGAAAATGTTTGCTGTCTGGCAATCAAAACCCTTTATAACCTAATCCCCTTTTACTTTTCCATCTTCTTTCATTTTACTCCTTGACAAATACCCTTTGTTCCAATAACATTGATCTCTTCACTGGAATAAGACATTCCATCTCTTGGCTCCAGACATGCTCTAGCTATCCCCCACATCTGGAATACTATTCCTATTTTGCTCTGAATAGCTCCCTGAATTTAAGTCCTAAGTAAAATTTCATGTCCTTTCAGAAGCCTTTCCCAGCCCCCTTAATTCTAGGGTCTTACTTGTGATAATTATTTTTCATTTCCATTTTCCATTTCCTTAACTTGCTTTGCACATATTTATTAGAATGCTTTCTGTCTCATTAGAATACATTCCCTACAAAAGCAGCTGAGAGGATCAGAAAAGAAGATAATGTTTGATCCAGCTTTTAAAAGAAGGAATTAATGAAGTTGTGAAAGGGAAAAAGTACATTCTAGGCATGAGATATAGCCAGGAGCAAATATACAGAGGTGGAAGAGGAAGTATATCACTTGTAAGAAAAGAAGCTGAATCTCAGAGACTATAAGAGCCGTAAAGAATGGTTTTGGGAGTCATGTCCAGTTTAAAGGTAATTTAGGAGCAGCTTCTGAAGGACTTTAAAATTTGTATTATTCTAGAGACTATAAGAAGTCACTGGAATTGACTGAATAGAGCAGTAACAGGACCAGATCTATACTTAAGGAAAATCACTTTGGCAGCAGTATTTAGACTCAACTGGAATATGAAAGACCTCAAGCAAGATCAATTAACCATTGGAATAATCTAGGAAAGAGATGATAAGGTCCTAAACTAAGGCCGTAACTACATGAATAAAGTAAAAGTGTGGGATACAAGGTAAAAACAGCAAGATTTTAATAATATTTAGAAATGTGTGGTTCAGGCAGAATAAGGTCCCAAGGGTTATGCTGAAGTTATGAACTAGGGTTACTAGAAGCATTATGGTGTTTTTGACAGAAATAGGAAAGTTTGGAAGTAGAAAGGGTTTGGAAAGGAAGATAATGAGTTTAGTATTAGATATCTAGAGTTGTAGATCTTGCTGAATATTCAGTTTGAAATGCCCAAAAGGTAGCATGGGACTAATAGAGGATATGTGTGTAAATGTGTGTATGTATTATGTGTATAGGACAATTAGGTGATACAGTGGTTAAATAGAGTACTGGGTCTGCAGTAAGGAATGCATAAAATGATGCAAACCCTCCCCCTTTCCCAAATTCCTATTACTGTCAAAGCACTATCATTCTCCTAATCACCCAGGTCTCCAACCTCAGCAACATTCTCAACTTCTGGAACTCATCCTACATATCCAGTCTCTGGTTATATCTTCTCTTTATTTCTACCTTCACAATATTTTTCTTATGTGTTTCACTCTTTCCCTCATATGACCACCATCCTAATTCAGGACCTGAACCATTATACGTCATCTTGACCTTTGTTTTGCAAGTGATATCTCTGGAGGAGAGAGTGAAGCTAACAACTTTGTACAGTTGTCCTTATTGAAATTCAATTCACATTCACATCAAGACATCACACATGCCATTGGTCCTCTTTAAGAACAAAAGACAAAAAACAACAATTCAGAACTTCATCGTCTCTAAGGGATTAATGTATCATGTATCTAGATAACTTTCCTGCCTGGAGTCTCCTCCTGTTTCAATCTGTCCCCCATTCAGCTTGTGAAAATCCAAAATGATTTTCTTAAAGCTTAGATCTGACCATGTTACACATACTCCATTCAATAAACTCCAATGACTCTCAGTTATATCCAGGATCAAATATCAAATCTTCTATTTGACTTTTAAAGTCGTTCAAAACATACCTTCCTACCTTTCCAATCTTTTTATACTCTCCTCCATGTACTCTATGATCTATATTGGCTTACTTGCTCACTCAAAATATGACTATCTCCCAGTTATATATGCTTTTGTATTGGCTCTCCCCTATGCCTGAAATACTCTCCCTCCTCATCTTCACCCTCAAATTACTCTGGCTTCTTTCAAGACTTTAGTTCAAATCCCATTTTTTGCAGAAAGCATTCTCTGTCCACTCCCCAGTTCTCTGTTAGTGCCTTCCCCCTGAGATTACCTTCTGTCTCAGGGAAGCATTGTCACTTGAACGTTATGACATAGCAGAGAGGACAAACAAAAGCATTCCATCTACTTTGTGTATATTTTGTACATAAATAATCATTTATATGTCCTTCCCTCCATTAGAGGACCAGTTTCTTGAGGAAAGAAACCATAATTTTGATCTTTGTATCTCCAGTACTAAAATTGATAAGACAATGGTTATCTAGTTTAGCATGGTGATTAATAGTTTTCTAGTTCAGTATGATGGGTTTAATCTTACAACAAATAATGGTTCCTTAATGATATAATGATTAGCTTATATTCAGTATGATGAATGGATTTAATTGTAATAGAGTACATAAATTGGGGACAAACTCAGTCACAGAGAAGAAGACTTGACTAGCCTCATGGTTGCTCTCCTGCCTTTATCACTTCTCCACTAAGACGAAGGTCTCGAGCTAGTACCGAGATACTCCAGAGAGCTAGTCTGGACACTTAAAGTCTTTTTTTTTTTTTCAGTTTTTTTTCAAACAAGAAATTAGCAATAGATGAAAAGCATCTGAACAAGTAGCTTCTATCAGAGATGTATTCAGTGTGATCAGTTATGGTAAGCAATTTACCTTTGATTTTATTTTCTTTTGTTGAGAAGTATTTTTTGGAGGAGGTGATGGAGTCACTTGGTTTATAATTCTCAATGAACTGTGTCTCCCAAGCAAAGATTCTCCAAAATGTTGATAAAAGGTATATAGTTTCTGTTTCTCCCTTTGTTTTTTGGGATCTCTGGACTCAGCTGCAATGAATAAGTTATTTAAAATTTTTCTAAATAGAAGCTCTTTTAGACAAATTTATAATAAGGTGCTTCTGAAAAGAACATTATTGCAAAAAAGCACAAACCTCTTGGGCATTCCCTATGGCTACATTACCAGGAACTCTGGGTAAAATCAAGACTTTGAGTACAAACCTGCCTATCTCTTCAATTTTGATGCAGATTTATTGGATTTTTCCAAAATAATTCTCCAGCATACATATGAATTAGAATTATTTGACTCAGGCCCATAGCCATCTTTGAGGAACTACCCTGGGACCAAGGAGTCATTAATTTTTAGGAAACCTTAAAAGCCTTTCTTGGAGGTTCATGGAGATCTATCCCACCCACAGTCCAGGTAGATCCCCATAATTATCAGTTTTCAGAAACTATCCCAGAAGAGATTTGTCTACTCGATAAACCTAATCATAAATCTAAACCAGAGCTTCTAGGAAAATCATAAGACTGTCGTCTTGTAAATCACTTTGGTCCTAATCCATGATATAAAGTAGGCTTTGGGAACCCCCAGAAGTTCAAAAAACAAATTTGGGATATAACAGACCACCATGATGAATCATCCTACCACATAGTTGTACCAGAATAGTACAGCTCTCTGATCACTATTGGTCTGATTACATCACAATTTCTCTGTGAGAATTTGTGTTTAGGAGTAGGGGAAGAAGTAGTATTCTAATAGTCCAGATGTGTGTGAGGTGTGGGGGGGGAAGGGAGGTTTAATCACTGCAAACTCTTTTCTGTGTTTCTATAATGTTTTCTATGATGTTCTATAATTCAAGGGAGAGAGTCTACAAATTACTTTTATGGTAGCACAGTTACTCCACTAACACTGGATTGCAGAAGACCTGGTCAAGTCTAGTTGGGCACGTAGCTTTGGTTTGTTTTATTTATAATGTGTTTTTTCCATGTAACTCAAACTGTCTCAATCTGCTCATTTAAACATTTCTTTGGGAACCATTTAAGCAACTGGCATATAGTAAAAGAATAAAAGTACCTAATAAGCACCCAATTTTAACAAACATTTTAAATTACTACTAAATTATTTTTTACCATTACTGCTGAACTTGGGAATGCTGTAATCATCACTGAGAAGTCTGTTAGAATGCCAGTGTATTCTCTCATCAAATTCTTTTCTCTGGTTAAAAGATGTAATAACTGGATCATCACTAGAAAAAAATGTATTATATAGGACTCATGATTTGATTATATAATATTAATAATAATAATAACCAGTCTTTACATAGTAGTTTAAGATTTATTTGCAAAGCACTTTATAAATATTATTTCATTATGTCATCATAACTCCAAGAGATAGGTACTATTATTATCTCTTTTTGAGTGATGGGGAAATTGAGGCTGAGAGAAGTTAGGAGATTTGCTGACAATCACAAAGCTAATAAGTGTCTGATATCAAATATGAAATCATATCTTCTTGAATCCAGACTCAATTCTCCAACTATTGCACTTCCTAACCATGTGTAAGTGTGTGTATGTATATGTATGTAAATATATATATATATATATATATATACACACATACATATATACTCACATATGCATAATAGAGATACAATAATGCCATTTATGCATATATGTGCATACATATGCACACAAACACATGGCTATATATGTATATGTAGATATATATGCATTTGAAATGATAGTCACAAGTATATTCAAAAGATTCCTATCTATAATTCTGATACCATTGTTTATGATTTCAACCATTTTTGAAATGGATATTTCTCCTGAAACAATGTTCACAGACTATTTGTAATTCATCAATTTAGGTTTTATGTTTAAAATTTTTTTCCCAATAATTAGAGATAACCCAAATGACTGTGGGTAAGGTATGACATAGTAGAGATAATTTTTCAGGTATAGACTACTTGGCAACTAAGGATTTTTTTTTAACTCTAGAATTCTGTGATTCATCATCAAAGTTTTTCTTTTCTTACATATGCTATAAATAAGAAAGGTAAGAAAACAGAGGGGAGGGAAAGAGAGACACACAGACACACACAGAGACAGAAACAGAGACAAAGAGAAGGAAGGAGAGAGAAAGAAAAACATATAAAGAAATATCAAAGTACAAAGGAGATTGTTATGGGCCAGAACTCTGAACTTGAAACAAAGAATTCTTACAAGATACTAAGTCAGTGGAATTGATAGAGATAATAGTTATCTAATTTAGCCTGGTTCAGTATGATTGATTTAATCCTACAAGGAGATGTTATGGGCCAGAACTTGAAACAAGGTATTAAGTGGAATTGAGGAGACAATAGTTAAATCTAGTTTAGCATTGATTTAATCCTACAACAAATAATGGTTTCCTAGTGATATGATGATTGGTTTGTACTCAGTGTGGGGCATATAAACTAGAAGCCTCAGTCAGGGAAATAGACAAGTGGACAGAAGGCTGGAGATTGAAGGCTGGAGCACAAACCCTTAGACTCATACAGATTCATCCTATCTCACACTACCTTGGTAGCAGGCTCTCCTCCTTCGCTTCTGTATGTGTATGTGTATATATATGCATATATGGCATTATTGTATATATATGTGCATGTATATAATATATATATATATATATATATATATTCTAAGTAAATAGTATACAAGATAGAGTAAAGGTTAATAACACTAAAATTGTTGAACTTTGAGCTCTTAATGCTCTTTCTTTCACCAAAATATATTTAATAAAGATTTTATTAGAAATACAAAGTGAATTTTCCAGTTTCCAAAGTGGAACATGATAATCTTTTGTTGGAAAGAAAATCTAGGGTATGTGACATTAGTCTTAGGAACATAAGTTCATAGATTCAGAGCAAAAAAGAAACTTGGATACTACAGAAACACAGATACTACAACCCTTGTATTTTATAACAGCTAGAGAGTCTTTCTTGTTCAGTGACACTGAGATAGTAAATCTTATGTGAATTTTAGCCCCTCCTTAACCTATATATGTGCAAATATATATCTACCACATTATACTGACCCTAAAATGCTTTTTCATATACACATATGCACATTTACATAAAATCTATGTATATATATATATATATATATATATGCATATATATACATATATGGCAGTATTGCATGGAGGTATTCCTGGCTTCTTGAAAGTCTCTAGGAGGTCCTAACTGATAAAATTTCATGTACACTCCTATGGAAAATCTATATGGTTGTTATTTAAGAACTAACCTAGCTAAGTTTGAAGGAGCTCACTGGTGTGATCCACAGTGTGAAACATTTTCCAGACATAGAAACAAATCTTAGTTAGCAACGTAATATTTAATATGTACATGTGTATGGTGTATTTTTATTTATGTGTGAATATATATATATAAAGAAAACATGCAAAATCATAATAAATACCACCCAAATGATGTACCTGCTTAGAAAAGGTAAGTCTTCCAAAATGTCTCCAGCATAATCTTCCACAAATTGCGATTTCAATGGGATAAGCCCCAATTTAGGAATCTCATGTTTGTATGCTTGGAAAAATGGAGAAACAGTGTTGATGTTATCAAGGACTATTATAATATGGAAAGAATAAAAAATAGAACTTCTACCTGTAATTCTAAAATCCAAGCTTAGCTTCAAAGAAGAAGTTATAAAATACACTCACTTCCCTTCATTGTAGTCAAATGGGATTATGGGTGCAGAGTTTGGTACATCCTATTAGACTTATGATAGTTAAACTGACCTGTTTTCTCCTTTCTTAAGAAAAAAATCTTTATTATAAGAGAAAGCTTGCTGAACAAAAGAGGAAGAAAAGAAGGATTCAGGAATGAATGAGATATAAAAACAAAAGACATCAGTAAAGATAAAAATTTATTCATACAGTTATAACTGTTTTCAGAGAAAATATATAATCTCAAAAATTAAATAAAATAGGTTCCCTTGGATTAAAATAGCAAGGGTTCTGGGTTGTCCAAATGCAAACTGTTTAAATTAATGGTAGACAGTTTCAACATTTTTGCTCAAAAAAAATGAGAAAAGGAAGTTCACAATTATTGTTTATGTCATACAATAAATATGACTACATAAGAATTATAATTGAATTGATAACCAATTCCTCTGATTTAAATGAGATTTGGTTTTTTTTTATAGTTTTTATCACCTCTAGATGATGTTTGTGTCTGTGTGAGAAAATGTTGAGAAGTTCTTCTCACAGGAATAGATCCTCCAAAATCATAACCTTGTGACAGGCTTAATACTGTATTCCACATTTTCTCATATTCTTGCATGATTTTATCACCGACTTCAAGATTTAAACCTGCATTAGAAAGAAAAAATATTTGAGTAGTCATTTCTAATACTTTTGAGACCTAGATATATATATATATATATATATATATATATATATATATATATATATATAATATACATAGAATGTTATCCATAAACTGAAAACAAGTATTTAGAAAATGCCATCTAAATTTTCTTTTAAAATCTTTACTCTCTGAATAGAGGTCAATTTCTATTACAAAGGCATGATTATTTATAGCATTGCATCAGAAATCAATTGCTTTTGTTTGGAACTTTTTGGTTTTGTTTTGTTTTATATTTGATACTTCAAAATTCTATTTCAACTCAGGAAAGTATTAGTCCTAACCTTTGCCCATTCTGTTAGCTGAATTTAAATGCAATGTATGGAAGTGAACCTTGAATGATATAGTATAAATTAATAAATTAAAGCCCTAGTAGATACAAAATAAAGAGGGAAAGATAGATTCCAAATCCTAAGAGCCTTTATAAAAAGTGATCCCACCTATAGTTTTCTTGATTAATAAGCAGAAATTTCAGCTAACGTCACAGTGTCATGAGTTTGCACAGCAAGGAACATAACTTCCTTTCAGATTTTTGACTCAGTGTGTTATGGTAGAAGGAAAACTAGCTCTGAAGGAGAATCTGGATTCAAGTTTCGCCACTACCCATGTCCTTGGACAAGTCATATAACTCTCTGTCTATTACTAGGTTTAACTATAAAGTGCAGTCAAGGGACGAGGTTGCCTCTGAACTTTCTCTATATCAGAGGCAGCTGGGCAGCACAGTGGATAGAGTACTAAGCCCAAATCAGGAAGATCTGACTTCAAATCTGGCCTCACACACTAGCTCTGTGATTTTAGGCAAGTCTTCCACCCCTGCCTGCTTCAGTTTCTTCAACCATAAAATTGGGAGAGAGGTGTCATAATAGCACTTAGTTCACAAAGTTGTTATAAGGATCAAATAAAATACTTGTAAAGTAGAGCACAATACCTGGCACGTAGTAGCTGCTTAATAAATGTTCAATGCTTTCTCTCAATCTAAGAATTCAAGCCTAGCTTTGTCTTACTTTTAAAAAGCATATAAAGCTTCTCATTCTCACCTTGAAACTTTTGCCAGTGAGAAATGCAGCACAAAGGAGATTAGTGAAAACTATTTGGAGAAAATATGGTTTATGATTATGTAATAAGAATGCTAGATATAGTTAGATGGAATAATATGGATAGAACATGATATAATATACTATCATATAATTTTGGCATAATTATATATCATAAGATTGGTGGATATAATAGCCACAGTGCTGCATTGCTACTCTTTGAGATACTAAATGAATGAAGAATCTTCTAGGTTGCCAAATAGATCCTATAGGGAGGATTTATGGAAAGGAATGGACACACATTGAAAATCATGAAAAGTCATAGAGCAATTTCTATCTTTGCTGGTAGAGGTGTGCAAGATATAATAAAAAAAAATGTATCCTAGGTTGCCAAGGAGAAAATGTTTGCCCACTAGTCATTAATGTGAATATTTACAGGTTCTCGTGAGCCAAAAACCTTTCGTTCAAGCACTCCCAGGCTTTTGAATTTCTTGTTCCTTAAAAAAATGCTGGCTTTAATGACAAGTAGAGTAATCAATACAAAGTAGCACAATAAATATGAGTTAAATAAATATGTGATTAATCTTGGAGAGAAAAATGGAATTTCTATACAATTTTCAATACAATTTCTGTAATAATTACTCAGCACTTTTAAGGATTCATTTTGTTGTCATTAAGTTGTTTTTCAGTCACATCCAATACTGCATGACCCCATTTGGAATTGTCTTGACAGAGATACCAGAGTAGTTTGTTGTTTCCTTTTCCAGCTCATGTTGCAGATGAGAAAATAAGGCAAACCGGGTTAAGTTATTTGCCCAGAGTCACATATCTAGTAAATCTGTGCAGTTGGATTTGAACTCTGGAAAGTGAGTCTTGCTGACTCCAGACTCATTCTATCCACTGTGCCACATAACTAGCCTCTTAAAATGCATGTTTTCCCTTTTATGATTAATAGATTGTAGTATAATAGATCTACAACTGGCAGAGATCTTAGAGGACATTTTGTTCAACCCATTAACTTTACAGATGAAAAAAACTGAGGCCAGGAAGTCTAAGTGACCAAAATCATACAAATACTAAGGGTAAGAAGTTGAATTTGAAACCAGCTCCTATGACTCTAGAATCAATTCTCTTCCATCGAGCCACAATTTCTCCTCTTGGAGGGAATCAAATCTTTGTAATTGATGTTAATGGGATTTGAGATACCCTAATTATCTTGTGTAAAACTTTAAATTGAAGAGCAGGTATTACTTGGCATTTTAGAGAAAACTTCCTTACTGGGAATCTCAAAAGTAATTTGGGAAGGAAATGATAATATCTTGTCCCTTAAGAAAACTTGCATGTATGGTGGCAAGAAGAAATCTTCTAATGACCACTTGTACAATGTCTGTAATATGTTCTATAATTTTTGGGAGGGGAATTCAAAAGACAGCAAGCACTGGCCCAATTGGATCAAGGACTTGTATGTGATTCCCACTAGCTAGCGATTTCAACTTGTCTGTAATTTAGAGTTGCCTGCAGCTCAGAGATATTCAGTCACATCCCCATGGTCACACAGCTAGTTAAATATCAGAAAGAAGACTTAAATCTCATTGACTCTAGGTCCAACTCTTCATCCACTAATTAGATTGCCTCTCTACTAGCCTATGTAGTACATTAAATTCTTCAGCTGATATTTCCCTACTACTTCCAACAGACCTTTCATGCAATTAACACTGCTGGATCTGTTTTCTCATCTATGAAAAAAGAGTAGTTCAATTAGATTACTTTTCCTCCCTTTATTTATTTGTTTGTTTGTTTGTTTACAAGGCAAAGTATTTAAAGCCAGATTTCAACTCAGGACCCTCTGACCTCTAAACTGTTGCTCAAAACATTGTATGAGCTGGCTGCCCCCTCTATTAGTTAGCTTTAAAATTACTTTCTAAATCCACCTCTATGATCTTACAATCTATGAGGTATAAAATTTTAAAAGCAATAATGAAAATAATGAAAAATAAATACCTGTGCAATTTTCAACTTCATAGTAATATGCAATATTTTTCCACAATAGATTATCTGTCAGATCAGGCAGGAATGTGAAATCTACTTTCCACTCATTTGTAGATTTTATTTCTTTTAAAATGAAAAATTCACATCTTTTCATCTAGGGAAAAATGGTGTTTTTTTAATGCACATAAATTGAAAGAATATTGTTACTTCAGTGATGCCAAAATAAAATATGGCTTACATCTAAAGAACTCCTTGATTTTACTTTAATTTATTTCCGTCTGTGGATAGTTGAGAGCCTTAGACCTGTGATTTCTGAATTCTGAGCCATAGCCCCTGAAAAGGTAATAGAACTTATAAGGAATACATAAATCATATCTGAACTCATAGCAAGTAATTCAACCTTTTGGACATTATACATATCTCTTATGTTGCTACTATTTTTCAAATGTTTAAAGATGTTATAAATTACATACATCTGTATGTATAAACATATGTATATACATGTGTGTACATGTGGATGTGTGGGTGTATAGTCAGATGAACAGCTTGACATAGCAATTACAAGGTCCAACCTCAGTGTCAGAGTGAAAAGAATTCAAGTCCCACTTCAGGCAACTGCCAACTCTATAATCTTGGAAAAGTTACTTAACCTCACAGAACCCACAAACAGTTCTCTAAGACAATAATTATTGCTTTGCTTCCATACAGCATGTTTCAGCACCAGGAGCTCTCTAACTTGATAAAATCACAGATCTGATCCAAAAATAAAATAAAACCACTTAGAATCATCCTTGTTGCTTGTTACTTCTCTCTATTCTGTCAAACCAATGTGAATGGTACAAATATGATCATGCAGCAATCCAAAACATTCAGGGATGTTTAAAAACTGTCCTCATAGTTGAAAAAAAGAAAAATCACCATCTTGAATTATGTTCTTTGGGTTGCTTTCTTGATGCCTTTTTCAGCTACAAGACTGAAGTCAGACCATTTGTGCTAACCAAAAGATTGTATGATATTTATTTAAGTTGCCTGTGTATCTAATAGACTAATGAGGAAAATAAATGTTCTCCATACACATCTATCTGTCAGGAATAATGTGATAATAATACAAACATCAGAACACTATCTCATATAACTCAGATGCACTTGGCACAGATGTTAACAGGAGGTGGTTTAAAGAATATGGGGTAAGAGATTTGAATATGTGGGATCCTTGAGTTAGAACTAGAGAGAACCTCAGAGATCATAAAGTCCAAATGCCTCATTTAACATCTGAGGCAACTGAATCTCAGAGAGTCAGGATGATTTCCCCAGGGTCACACAGGCATACTGTTGCTAAGCTGGGGATCCTCTCACTCCACGTTCAGTTCTTAATGATTCCAACTTTTTTTCACTACTTTAGAAGAATGGTTGTTACTGATTCCAAGTGATTTTAAGGCCCTGGGAGGAGGCAACTCAGGGTATTTTTTTTTCATTTTTTTAATGTAGATGAAAATACTAATAGTGTTATTCATTAATTTCATTACCTTTGCTCCTAGAGAGCTGCTTTAATAAGTAGCAAAACTATAGAGGGAAAGCAACACCTTGGCTATAACAGTAAGGATAGAAAAAATGACCCCTAGCTTTTAACATTTCCCTCCTTAGTTCAAAACTGTATCTTACCAAAACAGATATTCTTTTTTTTTAATGTGTAATAATAATTCATATTATAATAACTGAAATAAAAACACCGCTTAAAAGTTTTTAAAGGTCTTTCCTCAAGAGGAGAATGATTTACAATTAGTTTGTAAATGTTTATATATAATAGGTAATTCCAAAGTATTTAAATAGGCCTGAAGTATTTTCTTAAGTGTTTTAAACATTGTATTTATGATCTTATTTAAATGATAAATTAGTGGTTTTACAAAATGAAAAGATTTGTTAAGCACAAAGCCAACTTCAAAGCATAGATAAATCATCAAAAAACCTTGAGTTAAACAGTACACTTTAATGTTTTATTATATTTTTATGTAATATATTTGGGTTTTATATGAATGTTTATGCATATATTATGTTTAATACATAATATTTAAATTTAATTGTAAGCATAATAAATGTTTATTCATTCCGTAGTGCTTTTTATTCATGACATATTTAAATATAATTTAATATAGTCAAAATAATATGATGTTATAATATATAATGTAAAGTGGTAATATAATATTTGATGTATATATGTTTTAGTATGATTATATGTATTTATATGATATGTGATTATAATATTTATTTTATTTATACATAATATATAAATATGTAATGGAAACAGCATGGCAAACATGAGAAAAAGAAAAGGAAGCATTTATATAATGCTTTAAGATTTAAAAATCACCTTACTTAGACAACCTGAAGATATAGGTACTATTATTATCCCCAGTTTATAGATCAGAAAATTCAAGTGACTTGCCCATAGACAAAGAACTAGTAAATATTTGAGATAGGATTTTAATTCAAATGTCTTCCTTACTCAAGGCCCCAAATTCTGTACACTGAGCCACCTAGTCATCTTACTAGAGATATTATCTCTAAAGAATAGGTTTTATTTTCATATATAACACATAATGGCTTTAAAGAATAGCCCTTCCTAATTTGGAGAATTTCATCTCTAAGCTCATCAAAACCTTTGTTTCCAGGTCTACCACTCTCTACTCTTTGTCACCCAACTGCCTGTTCCTGTTCATTTCTCACACTGAAAGAGAAACAAAAATAATTGAGTCCAAAATTAATACCAGCATGAAGAAAAATAATTAAATTTAGATTAAACACTAAACATCATAAAACTACATTTAATTAAGTATTTGGAGACTAGAAGTCATTTCAAGAAGGGCTATAATTCAAATTATTTAGACAAATAACAGCTCAAAAGAACATTCTCAAAGGAAAAAAACTGCAATTGTTTATTACACTTGAAAAAATTTTCCCACTAAAAACAAAAGAAATGGAAATTAAGAACTGATATAACTATCATTTGAATTATCAT
Organism: Sarcophilus harrisii; assembly: GCF_902635505.1. Classification (NCBI taxonomy): domain Eukaryota; kingdom Metazoa; phylum Chordata; class Mammalia; order Dasyuromorphia; family Dasyuridae; genus Sarcophilus; species Sarcophilus harrisii. Next base: position 97,312,854 of record NC_045431.1, read on the forward strand.
GAACTGCCAGAAAATATTACCTACCATTCTTAAAAACGGTGAAAGTTTCTTTTCCCAATGGCAATGGATGATTCTGCTCTTCGCTCGTTGAGAAAGGGGCAAGATTTGGAGGAAAGCCACACTCAAACAGAGCATCCTGCAAAGGTCAACTGCTTCCTGCAGTGTTAAGGCTTCAGCATAGTCCTACAAAAACACAAATACTAATTCAGGATATATGTGACATGTAGAGAAATTTTGGTTAAAAGATTGCCACTTTGCCATTTTTTCTTTTCTATGTTCCTTCTTTCTTAGATGAAGCAAAAGAGTCAATGGAGAGTTTTGCTAGGATTAAGAAACCTAAGATGGTTAGCAATCATTTGGAAGAGAAAAATCAGTGGAGAAGAAGAAATTGAAAATACATGGGGATAAGGGCTGTTAGCTGAAACAAGGCCCTATAGAAGGCAGGAGAAAATATCCCCAAGCATGTAGATAGAAAACCAGCTCTAGTAAAATATATATATATATATATATATATATATATCTGTAAACAGATGGAAGAAGAGTGATTGATGAGGTTAAGAAATTTTGTGGAGTAGAGGAAGCAGATTTAGGAAGTTCACATCAAATGACTTACTACTATAGTAAAATTAAAGTCAATTGTAATGGAGTAAGTAAAGATTGGTTGGAGTCTCAGAGAGAAAAGAATGGGGAAGAGTATCAATATATAATAGAGGGACTTTTGCCTAAATGGCCAAATTGAGTCTTTACTCCATAAATATGAGGGAAATAAAATCAGTTTATTTTAATGGCATCATTTATTTGTTTGATTGTTTTTTGTTTAAGTAAGTACACAGTTGCTCCAAAAACAAGAAAGAAGAAATTAAATAGTAGCTGATGGTGCATTGGGTAAAGTTACAAAGTGATTGGATGAAATCACAAAAGTCTTGAATTCAAACCTAAATTCCAGCACTTAACAAGCAAGTCACTTAACATCCTTTAGGCTCAATTTCCTCATCTGTAAAATAGGCCTTAAAAAATAGCACCTACTTCAAAGGGTTGTTTTGGAGATTAATGATATAGATACAAAGTGCTTTAAAGACCTTGAAGGGCAACTAAATGCTATTATAATTAACTATTAAAGTAACAGACCATAAACATGCAAGTTAGGTATGAATCCAAGGGTCTTCCAGCTTTAGAACAAAAAAGTTATAAGAAAAACAAGAGAAGAAAGAAGTACTTTAGCCAAATAAAAAGAAATAGGGAAAATGTGTGAGTGATATGGAGGTTTTTGCGCTAGCGAAGAAATTTGACAATGAATTTTGGGGAAAAGAAACTGGGAGAAGTTTGAAGAAGAAAAATCCTCAGCTATGAATATTGGTCCACATTCTACTTCCTGGAGGTGTGAAAGCAAATTGGAAGGAGAAGAGTTGAGAAGGATTAAGGTAAAAGTCAACGGCTATTCCTATTATCAAATGCAAGTGGGATACCAGGGAAATTACCACAGTCACCTGTATGGTTTGTTGTTATCCTAGACAAGCTGCAACCCTTCATAACTTTCTATTCATTTGTCCAAATCCTATATGATAACCATCCAAGCCTAGATGGTAAAGTGGGTTACAGAACAAGTTTGTATAGCTGATCTTAGCTTCTTATCATCTTGTGGAAGTCCTGATGTCATTTGGAGAACATGGAGAAGATGTTTCATAAATATGGAACTTTGTGAAATGAGTCACAAATTATAAAATTATTTTTAAAATATTTATGGCACATATTTCATAAAGGTTATTGATTAATCAATAGAAACTCTACCTGTGTGCTCTTTTCTTCTGTGTCTTCCCTTTGTTTCCTAATGGTTTCTGCACCATCTTGCATGTTTTTATAGGTTTTTAACACCACTGAACATGAAAGAGAACAAACAGTACTTCTGATATCACCTCCTTCTGGCCACATATTCCTGAGAACAGATATTGTCTGATGGACCTAAAATTGAAATAAACAAACAAAAATAAAAGCTTTTCTTTTCTTAATCTAGACAGTTAGAAAAACAAGTAGAATAAAAAGATTCAAGCTTCAAGTGGAATTACATCAAAATCTGATAAATACTTGAACTTTATTTTATACTAACATTCATTGATAATAATAAGAATTACCCTGTAATAGTAGATACAAGGGTGAAACTCAGAATTAGGAAACCTTTGTTTAAGTTTCATCTCTGACACACACATGCTATGTGACCTTGGGAAAATTATTTAACTTCTCAATGCCCCCAGTCAACTGTTTAAAATTACAAATTCCACAGCAGGAGCTGATTTGCTTTCGTAGAATCATTTTTCTCAACAGGATTCTCTTCCAACAAGTTCAGGTCAAAAATGATAATAATAATACCTACTAATTATGTGATCCTGGGCAAACTACTAAAAATTTTTACCTCAGTTTCCTCACAAACAAAATTGGGATAATTATTGCATCTACCTCACAATGTTATTGTGAAGATCAAATGGGATAATATTTTTAAAACCCCAAGTATACTATCTGGCACATAATAGGCACTACTTAAATGCAAGTGATTATTATTAATACAAAGTTTCTAGAGAAACAGTGTTACCTCTTTCTTTGTGTCTCCCAAGTTCAGTTTCAAATATTTGTACAAAAGCAATTCTGTAGCCTGAGACATTTGAAAACTCTTAATGATGGCTTTATGAGCTTGATATAATTCTTTCTCATGCTAAAAACAAACAAAAAAGAAATAATTTCATGTTCTAGGTAAATTCAAATTATACAACCTGTTACTAAATTTTATGTTTTAAGTATGATGTAGGAATCTGTTATATGACTCTAAGTTTAGGTTTCAATCTCAAAACAGACTTAAAATATCTAATACTTTAAATTCTCTGACTTCATTTTATAAACAGACCTCCATAGGCAAAGTACAACAGAATCATGGCTGTTACCTTGATTGTTTCAATACATGGAGGGTCTGTTTACCTAAGTAAGTTTTTACTTAGCTACTTTGGATTAACATAACTTTTATGATTTAGGAGATGACCCTCAAGAATTGTTGAAGGTTAAAAAAAGTTATTGTTCAGTGTTTATATTCATTATGTGTTATAATAAGTTAGATTGATGCACTGAAAGAAGAATCAAAAGTCATCTCTGGGTTCATAATTCTTTCCAGCTAAAAATAAATAAGTCTTTCCAGATAAAAAGAATCCCTCTACTGGCATAGTTTTTGAGAACCCAAGACCACCTCCTTTCCATGATGAGGCTTTAGGAAAGGGCTATAATGAAGAGGAAGGGTGAGAGCCAGATCCCTAAGACAAAATAACATGTCTTTGTGAGGTGGTAAAAACAGGTTTGACTTGTAGGTCTCTAGCCCATAGTATACATTCTGCTTTGGTACTCAAAGTTTTTCATAGCCTGCTCCTTCTCTTTCTACTCTTACTTCTTACACCTCTACTTATTCTATAATTCAATGACACTGGCCCATTCAATTTTTTTCCCATAAGGCAATCCAGATGGACAATTACATTGATTGCTTCTATGCAGGGAATACTCTTGGTCCTCATCTCAACTTCTTGGTTTCTCTGACTTTCTTCAAGTTTCAGATTAAAAAAATGACATTCCACAAGAAACTTTTTTGACCCTTCCCCCTTTAAATCCAGTGCCTTTTCTCTTGACTATTTCCATTTAATCCAGTTCAAAAAAATTTTTAGGGTTTGCTGGTTCCTGCCCCTCATTCTTCATTCATTACCAGGTAATTCAGAGAATACCAATTTTTCAGTGGTCCAGACTTCCATCTTTCTCTCCCTACTGGTGGTGATAGGTAGTCTCCTATTAGTGTCACATCAGCTCTTTTATCTAAAATCATTTGAGTCCTAAGTAGCTGGGGTAGGGGGTGTGGGATGAAGAAGACTTAGATTGGAATATATAATGTTGTTGTTTTTTTTGCTTGATGCTGGAACTACCAGCCTGTCTGTGGAGCTAAAAGCACTATAAGTTGTACACTATAAGATCTCTTCTCTTCTCTTTCCTTTTTTGCCATCCCCACATAGTAGCATTGTTCTATCAGAACAACACTCTGCAGTCTTAATTTCTAATAAAAACAATCAAGAAAAATGAACACTGCAACACAAGTTAAAAGCAAGACCATTTATAAGAGCTTAAAACATTAAATGTCATAAAACATTTGATATATTCCACTTATTCTTTCCAATAAGATATATATACACAAAATGGATTACCATATATATAGCACTTTAAAGTTAATAAACTATTTTCCATGTGTTGATCCTCATAAGAACCCTGGGAAAAGGGTTGTATTATTATTTCCATTTTGCACATGACAAAACTGAAGCTAATGATGTTTAAGTAATGCATCCAGGTTCACACAACTAAGTTTTGGAGGCAAGACTTATTTTCAAGTCTTCTTGACTCCAATTCTAATGTTTATACCACTGCACCATCCACCTGCCTCAAAATTACTTAGGAAATCTTAAAGTACCATCTAAATGTCTATCTTTTTGTTTTTGTTCATGATTATTATTTTTATTCTTTTCTATTGCAGTTTGAGGGCATTTTCGTTAAAAGAATATATAATGCTAAAGAGTTATAATGGGTAGAAACTTGATCTTGAAGGCAAGAAGACAAATTCACTTCACAACACTGACACATATTGGTTGTAGTGATTTTGAGAAATTCCCTGATGCACTGCTCTGCATTGGCAGAGGGAGTATCCTTACTGCCCAAGTCCATAAAAGTCATGTTTTGTTAACATAAATAAAGATATCTAAGAATATATGACACCAAAATGTTGAGTTGGATTTTATATCTTTTTAGCTATAGAAATTTATTAATTTTAGCTTCAAGTTCTTGCAGCGAACTTTAATTTCACAATGATAAAGCAAAGCTGATTCCAAGAAGAAATATAATATGACAAATTAGCCATGTTGGAGAAATTATAAACACATGGAAAGAACATGGAAAGCAAAAAAAAAAAATCCATTCTATGCCTCCACTTCCATAAAAGCAGAAAGTTCTTCGGCTAAAGTGGATAAACCCAGAGGCAGCAAAGTAAAGGTAATAATAGCAGAAACTTTCAGGCAGTTATTTGAAAATGTAAAGAGAAAAATGGAAAATCTATTTTCTCATTCCCAGGGTTTACATATCTAATTTCAGCCATATGTATATTTTCAGGCATGCCTCAAAAAGAAAAATGAATATAACTTTAAGAAGTTATCAAAAAGAGACAGCTCTGCCAAAAAGAGACAGTACTTGCCAGGCTACAAGTAGATGGATCCACTACAGGATGTGGTTCAATTTGTCACATCTCTAAAATGGGAGTAATGCTACCAACCTCCCTTGAGGAATTGCTATAAAAATACTTAAAGTGAATTTAAATAGCAATTTTTAAAGTACAAATAACTATATAAACATATTATTTTATTTTACTACACTTCCTGATATGTTTGATATGTGCATGCACAAACATATACATATATATGTGTGTATTCACCTAATAAGTCAGAATTCAGTGATGTTTTAGTTTCTTCTTTCAATTTTTTTTTATTACAAAGGATGGCTCTCTAGGGAGGGAAAGAAGGAACTATATTAAGAAAATGAAAGTGATTTAAAACCAAAAGATAGTAATAGAACTTAAAATAAAAAATCACCTAATGAAGGAGATTATTAATAATATTCTGTATTATTATATGAAAATAATATATAACATGAATATATATGAATATAACATGATATATAATAATGTATTAATATTCTAAGATAATATGTTTTTAAAATCTATAACAATCTGCAAGGATTTTTAAAACATAACTAACATAAATGAGTTTGCTGAGTATTTTTCTATAATATTTATCATTTTTATCAAATAGTTTAAGATACTCTAAAGTTGATGATATGGGCAAATTTTTTTCCTATTACATATACTCTGTTTAATTCAAATTACTTGTTTCCTTTAAGTGGCTATGTTTATTAAAACATACCTTTTCAAAGAATTCCCCATGAGTGTATAGACTCTGGGTTTGGTAGCCAAAAACACGGAGAATGTTTGTTTCTTGTCCTGAAGCAAGCACCACATTGATTTTTTTATGAAGAGTATGAATTATAAGTATGTTTAAATAGTCAGTTTGATGCGTTGTTATTCCTTTATCTGAGACAATTAAAAAATATGGGTAACTTTCTTTAAGAAAAATTTCCCATTCTGGAGACAGGCAACTGGAAAATTCAGTATGAATAGGAACTTGTGTATTGTGCTCTAGATGTTGTATCAATGCAGTGCGGAGGCTGAGGAGTTCAGGATAATCAAAATACATATTTTCTCCATCCTATAGAAAATTTTAAAAGAGTTAGTGCAGCACAAGAAAGATGCTATCAGTGTTCTTCTAACACCAAAACACTTTGCTTTTAATTAGAAATGCTTATATTTGAAGACAAAGCTATTATATAGTATAATTAAGACTAGTTATGAATTTTTATTAATCACCCAGAAATAACACTTCCTCCTAAAATACAAACTGTCTCTCAAGCCCCCCCACCTCTCTCTATGTGTCTCTGTCTGTTTTTCTTGTTCTCTCTCTCTCTCTCTCTCTCTTTCTCTCATTCTCTCATTCTCTTGCTCTCTTCCCCCTTCCTTATTTCTTTCTCTTTCTTTCTGTCTCCCTTTCTCTGTATATATATACTTGTGTATATATAAACATATATACATACACACATGTCCATATCTACATACAATATATATGTGCACATGAATATTCTATGTTTATCATCTGTTTACAAACCCAAATGATATTTTTATTACCTTAAAGAAAACAATTACATATCTGGCTTCTTTTTGGTTGAAATTGTGCAGAAACTGCTCCACTAGATAGAAGAAGTGAAGATTTTGTCCCTTTTTAAATGTCTTATTCCATATGCAAGTAATAAATAATGAATCTCCATCAATCAAAAAAAATTCAGACTCAACAAAATCCTTAAGTAAGCTGACTCTCCTGGACAGAAATATAAATTACATTAATGCAACTGATGAAAAAGTAAAATGAAAAATGACATTAAACGTCAAAAGATTTCTTCATTCCCAATTTCTAGGAAAATAAAAAATCAATAATGTGCCATATAACTACATAGTTATGGTAGTCCAAAAGTAGATCAAATTTTGTAGAGTAAATTGTTACAAATGGATAATTTAATCCTACTCAATTACATTAATAGTGTTTGCAATAGAATAATTAGCTGAACCTCTTTCACACTCATTGCTTCCTCCGCCTGGAACTTTTCCAGTCCTCAGCTCCATCTCCGACTTTCCCATCCTCCTTTCCATTTCACGTGAAGTCCCAACTTCTTTAGGAAAATTTTCCCACTTATTCATAGTGCTTTTCCTCTGAGATTGATTTCCATTAGCTTGGCATTTGTTTTGTTTATATGTAGTATTTGCATGTTGTCTTCACCATCAGACTATGAACTCCTTGGAAACAAGATCTGTTTCCTGCCCTTTCCTTTGTATCTCAGGCAATGCCTGACTTATAATAGGTACCTAATATTGAAGTGCTAACAAGTAACTTGATTTGTTGAACTTATGCGTGAAATATGTCACTTCTACATTGTAGAAAATAAACATATCTTAATTTACTCAAGACTATAATCAAAGCAGCAGGTTAACATTTGATAATTACAAGTGTGTGCATAAGTACATTCATTAATCTGTTCACTATTAAAATGGTCTTTCCTCAAACTTACATAAGAATATTTATGTAGCATGAATAATGTTGCAGAATATTTGGTTTCTCTGTACAAAGTTCATAAACTTGCAATAATTTAGACCACTAATGGATTAATTATAGGATGAACTGAATTTATATTGTCTGGTAAATCTTACACAATATTGAAATTAGCTGAAAAAATAACCCACCTTATTTTTCCTATTCTTAAATAGTGCCATGACTTGTTCCACATTTCCAAGACAATGTCAAATTCTGTTTCATGTTAGAGGTACAAATATGCAAATCTTCTCTCCCTATTAGCTGTGCCTGAAGAATTCTTCTTGCCAGAAAGGAAATCATGATTTCCCAAACAAATATGCAAAAGTTTTATAGAAGTGACTCAGTGAATTCCACCATACTTACTGAGATTTTGTGAGACTATTCCAAATAAAGATGGACAAATTCCTCAGAAATTCCTTACATTCTGTTAATCCTTTAAAAAAAATTATATTATACATTCAATTTTAAATTAACAATATAAAGATAAAATTATCTTCAAATGTCAAGTAACAATAATATATATTTTATATATATAATGCTTTAAGTTTCCAAAATGTTTTTAATATGTTAATAATTTAATATGATCATTTATTTGACCCTAACAACAACCCTGTATGTTAAGTACTATTATTACTTTTATGTTACAGATGAGCAAACTGAGACATGAAGGGGTTCAATATTATACCCAGGATCACACAGATAGTGTAAGTGCCTAAGGCAGCATTTGAACTCAGATCTTTCTTTCTAGTCTGGAGCTCTACCCTTTTTGCCACCTACTTTTCCTTATATTACACTAGAGCCTTCTATACAAAATGTTAACGTCCACAAGCATTTATTAAACATCTACTATGCACTAGGCACTGTACTTAAGTATTCTGCATTAGTCTATACTGAACTAGAGTCCTTTCTGTGCCTGTTCCTTGGAAGAAGAAAAAAGTAAATTAATTAGGTAGGAAAAATTACAATTATTAAAGTTTTTATATGGTTTACTCTATGAAAAAGTTATAGTTGAGATAAGTAAAGACCCAATCTTGTCCACACAGTTTTAATGATGTCGTGAAATTATGTATTATCCAAATAATAAAGAACTCCATGTATATGTTTATGGGTATATATATATATATATACACATACGTAAGTGCCCACATGCAGATATATAATATGTATGTGTATGTGAATGCATAAACATTATCTATATTTCACACTACCATAAATGCTGCATTGTGTTCCTGCATGCATGTTTGTTATGTATGTTTACATAAGGACACAAACACACTGAGAAAGTTATATAGATTCTTGAAAATGTGCCACATTTACCATTCATTTAAATGTAGTAGTTGGTAAAAACAGACTTCTTTGTCTTTCAAATATTCTTGATAAAACTAAATTCTTAAGTAATTAAAAGCCACTCTATATTCATCATTTTCATAAATGAAATCCTTCAGTACTTTTGAAGACTGTGGTTCTCTCAGTGTTTGAGGTCCTCCCTCCAATAATGTCCTCTATGACTTGGTAGCGTGGCAAATATGCCTTATTTTTATTAATATTGTCTGAATCTAGTTTTATGTGACTAGATATTATTTAATTCAGGATGCATAGATCATGCTGACTTCAGAAACTCTCCAGAGGAGTCAGAGATTTCTTCAAAGAATATTTGGATCATACCACTCCTCATATGTTTGGATCTTGCCCAGTCTTTATTGAATGTTTAGACTTGTCTGCTGCTATACATCTCAAACAACTCACAAGCCTTATATGGAAATTACAAGATGTTTGTTTTTTTATTCTTTTTGAACTCTATATAATATAAACTTCACAAAGGCTAAGAGAGAGCTAGAAACATTTATTTTTCCTTTTACTCTTCCTTCTTCCAAAAGACTTAATAAAATCCTTTCTATAATTTTTTTTTCAAGTTTGGATTTTGTTATTAGCCCAACAGTAAACAGTAGACCGTCTACATGAGTTATGTATATGTGTAAAAATTTGTGTGCCAATGATGGAAATCATAAATCCTCCTTGAATTGATAGTCTATATGAGTTTCTCTGCTCAAAAATGTCATGACCTTAAGATTCACATGGAAATCATCTTAGAATACCATGTTCTTTTCTAAGTTCATCTAAAGCACCACTACTTAGATAAGGACTTTCTCATCCATAGTCTCCTTTTAATTGTACTTATCAAAAACTGGAAAAATGTAGATTCAAAGGAATACAGTTTCAAGAATGTAAAAAGAGATGGCAGATTGTTGAGAATGTTACAACTATAAGCCATTATAAACCCACAGTTCATCTGCATAGCAATTTTACATCTTACAACTTTTAAAATGTTTAAAATGAGAAATAATTAAGCTACTTGGAGATTGGGTTTTGATTAGTAAGTTCTACTGATTTCTTAGGGGAAATTTGTGAGTTGTTGCCTCAATAGAAGGTTGTCATTTAGGCCATTGGTCTTTGCATGAGACACAGGAGAAGAGATTTAGTCTGGTATGGTAAAAAGACTGATGAAACTGATAAAATAGGAGAGAAAAAACAATATTGCATGTAGCAAGGGAGAAAATTAATATAAATGCTATATAATTTGATTATTAATATACCTGTAATATTTATTTTTTAAAAAATCTTTTAACCTTAGAGACCTCTCTCAAACTGGCTGAGGAATTTAATTACTCCCATCCACCAAGGCATCTACCTGGGCAGAGATCCTTGCTTTACCTATCCTGTAAAAATAAGCTAAAGAAGAAAATGGCAATTTACTCAAGTATCTTTGCAAAGAAAATTACAGTCATTAACAAATGAGAGACAACCAATCCAGTAAAATTCTGATTCAAATGGCTTATGTTTTTCTAATCAAGACTGCTAGAAAACCTCATGGAACAACTGGCATTTTTTGAGAGGGGTGAAATCAACTGCACCTGAAGGACAATCTACCTACTAATCAGATTGTTTGTCAGGGGAAATCCCAATGATGTTTGTCAAAAAAAAAAAAAGAGAAAGAAAGAAAGAAGAAAGAAAGAAAGAAAGAAAGAAAGAAAGAAAGAAGAAAGAAAGAAAGAAAGAAAGAAAGAAAGAAAGAAAGAAAGAAAGAAAGAAAGAAAGAAAGAAAGAAAGAAAGAAAGAAAGAAAGAAAGAAAGAAAGAAAGAAAGAAAGAAAGAAAAGATAAACCTTTGCTTACTGGCTTACTTTGAGTCTGATTATTAAGAGAGATCAATGATCTCAATTTATTGATTATTGCTAGCTTATCTAATACATTGATTAATAATACCCAGAATTTTGTTTCTCAGGATTTCATTTGTGACACAAAGCTATTTATAGACATCAGCTTAAAGACATTAGCTGACCAGAAGATTTTGAATGCTACTTCCTGACTGAGTAAAGATTAAAATTCTAGCTGTTGCTCTTTAGTGCAAGCCAGAGCTTCAGGGATATGGATTCTTCTTAAAAGGGCCTACTATTCTTTTCTGCCCTCTCATATTTAAAAAGAACTGGGTTAAATCAAAAAGAAAAACAAGTACTGAAATTGCTTTGCACTATAGAAAAAGCTATGTTAGTTTGCCGTGCCCAGAAAATGAACCTGAGCTATATGCTGTGAGTTGGTTATTATTAATCAATGCAGAATCCGAGTTAATGAATCAATAATTGCCTGAACTGGTTCATGTAATCCAGAAATAGGAGTGGATGGATTTTGTAGTTCTCTCATTTATAAAAATCACTATCAAAATTAAGAGACAACAATATCATAAAGATTTTAAAGATGATTTTGAGTTAAAGCACTTATAAAAAAGAAGAGGATTTGCCCAGTTGAAGATCAATGAAGACCGACAAATGGGCAGTTACCAGAGAAGAAGCATCATGGACAGTATCAAAGCTGCAGTTCACAAGAAATGACAAGCAGGATGATTTCAGAAAAACCTGGAAAGACTTTCATGAAATGATTCATTGTGAAGTGAACAGAACCAGGAGAATGTTATATAAAATAATAGTAATATTGTTCAATGAAGAGCTGTAATTGAGGGTAGCTAGGTGGCGTAGTGGATAGAGAACCAGTCCTGAAGTTAGGAGGACCTGAGTTCAAATATGATCTCAGACACTTAACACTTCCTAATTGTGTGACCCTGGTCATTTAAACCCAATTGCTTCAAGGGGAAAAAAAAGAATTGTAATTGATTTAGCTATTCTCAGCAATGCAATGAATCCAAAACTATCCCAAAGGACTAATGATGCAACACACAGTTCACTCCAAAAAAAGAACTAATGTTGATTGAATACAGACAAGCATTTACTGCCCATAGTACATGGATATTTCCCCCTCATATACTCCCTTCCAAGTTCTTGTAAGTATGTATCTACTCTCACAGATACATCAAGGAAAGGTATGACCTATATTTATGCATAGATTGTGATATATTTCATGAATTTGCTATATAGTTATGTGAGATATTATTGTTTCTTTTACTTATTGTCATGTAAATGGTTGTGTTAAAGATCTAAACCAGATAATTATCATTGACTGGTTTGCATAAATATAAATACATCAGTGGGAGGGTCATGACCTAAGTTTGTAAGTTATAAGTAAGGAAAGTGTATTATCTTTCATCAAGGGAGGCCTCTGAAAGAGTTTTAGTATAACTATATAGTTTTGTTTATTTTAAGGAGCTTAGTTTTGATTGTGAGAGAAAATTAGAGTGAGATAATCTAAAGGGTGAATAGATTTGGGACTCCTATAGGACTCCGGTGGCCATATACTTCTGTTATTCAAGGAAAACTAGTAGTTATGAAAGAGAAAATGGAAAAACAATTGAAATTGTGACAGAAGTATACAAAATACCATCCACCCAGAAGGAGGTAATAGATAGCAAATGAAGGAGTATAATTACAAACCTGATGTGGGAGTATAATATGTTAATGTTTAGGAATTTCAACTATATAGTAAAAAAAGGGGGGGGAATAAACATGTGATAGACAATTGTCAAATTCTTACCATGTTTTTATCAATTCCAGTCTTCAAAAGATGAAGGAAATTATTAAGAAAAATGTTATTTTAGACCTTATTCTTGCCATTAAGGGAGAATTGATTTATGAAGAAGAAGAAATAGGAATTTTTGGAATAAGCACTCCACCATAGGCTTAATAAAAGGAGAGGACTGCTATGCATTAAAAGAACCATATCCTAGATATAGAGGCACTAAGTTTTAATGTGTTCAAAGAGTAAGATCTCAAAACTTAAAATAGTGATATGAGAAATCGGAAGAGTGAGCAATCAGTTTCAGTTAGAGGAATCAAGGAAGGCTTGAGAAGTTGTCACCTGAGTTAGGCCTAGAAGGGGCTTCTAAAGGACAGGAATATTGTGAGTTATCCATTCTAAAGATTGGGAAAGCATAATCAAGGATTTCAGATAGAGTGAAGTGAGAACTACATACCTTGTACATCTAAAATGCTATGATCTCATTGCCCTCAACAAATATAAAAAAGTACATAATCCCCAAATATGAATGGAAATGAGGCACTGAATAATGACATAGCTTCCCTTCATTTTTCCTTTTTGAATAGATTTTTATTGACAAATGTTGTTTTATATCATCTTCATTTCCAAATTTTCTTCCTTCTTCTCTGCCTATTAAGTCATTTCTTATAAAAAATTAGTAAAGAGAGAATTATAAGACAATTGAATAGTTTTTCAAAGAGACACCATTAACACTGTTTCAATCCAATGCTTCACCTTTGTGAATATCAATCCTGGTTTTGCAGTTCTCCCAAAATAATTTTGATTGAGTAAAGATTCATTGTGAAATTTAAGATAACTTTGATTTTTTTTTAAAAGCACATGACAATATTTTAGGTAGAAGTTGTTGAGAATAGGAACCATCATGAAATCAAAAAATTACGGTGCTAATCTCTAAAATATTCTGAAAATTTTTCCCTGCTGAAATATTATTCCCTCCTTTGTATTTTTATTACATACAATTTTCTCAGTTTATTGAAAAATAAATATATGGTGAACTCCTTACCTTTTATCTGTAATTTCTGGTTGCCAGGAACATTTTCTTTCAGATTTTCTTCATTAGTTCCAAATGCACAAGACAATTCTCTGTAAGTTTTTTCATCTGAAATGTCATTATAGTTTTCAGTATCATCTTCTGATTCATCAAATGATGAGAAACTATCTGTGGATTCACTGGCTTCAGTAGTATCACTCTCACTGTCAGAAGTGCTTGAGCTGTAGTCTATAGAAGCCATGATCTACAAAATAATGGTGTTTATTGTCATCAATAGGGTTATAAAATTACATGTTTTTACATTGTTCTTTCTAAATTCTATTTAATCCAATGTTCCCCTAGTAAATAAAGAATTTAAGAAAGTTTTTATGACCTCCCAAAGAGAGTAATAACTTGAAACATATCTAAAACAGACATATATGATTATATAGAATTCTCTTGATGAACAGGAAAATATGCAAAAGAATTCAATTTACTGTCTCTGCCTTATATGTTTTCCCTGGACTAAAAACAATGCAGTAAAATAAAGCAGGTGAGAAGAATAGGGGATTCTAGGAATGAAAAAGTAAGTATGGAATAGTTTCTCTACAAATCACAGAATCTTTCAATTACAATTGACACAATAATAATAATCAGGGAGAGGATTCTGGGAAGATGGCAAAGTAGGCTAGTAAATTTTAGACTCTATAGATTTTTCCCACAAGCAAAACAAATCTGTACCTTGGAGAGAATATTGACTGGTTTAAAAAAAATAAAGAGAACTTGGAGTAGAACAGGACTTATCCTGGGGTAGCCCAAAACCCCCCAAAAGACCACCGGCCAGAGATTAATCAGGGGAAGTGCAAACAAATCGGGACTAGCTCCACAGAAAAAAGCAAGCAGAGACTCCTGGGGCTAGCTGGGTTGACTGCATTTCAGCCAGAATCATAAAAACTTTCACCTACTGAAGTACAGAATTGAGAAGCTGGATCAGAGAGGACTGAGAGAACCTCTGCTGTTTAGGCATCGTGTCCAGCTGTGCTGCAGAGATGCAGCCTTGGGTAAGAAGGAACCATTACCTGGTGAGTGCAGCAGCAGTGCAGCACGGGCAGTAGCTGCTGACTGCTGGCACTTGAGGGTGGGGGGATGCTTTTGGTTTGGTGTTCAACCAAGGTCAGAGGGAAGAGCTGAAGTGAACCTAGAGGCACTTACCCTACCCCACAATTAGAGGTGCTTACACTAATACTTGTCATTTAAAAAAGAAAAAAAAAATGAACCACCAAAGAAGAAAGACCCCAACTATAGAAACTTACTATGGAGAAAGTTAAGACTGGGATTCATCTTCAGAAGAAAACAGTGAAGTTAAAAAAAAAAAAAAAAAAAAAAAAAAAAAGCTTCTTCTGTCCCAAAGAATAATGTTAAATGACTACCTACTCAGAGAGAATTTATAGAAGAACTCAGTAAAGACATTAAAAATTGAAGAAGAGAGATTGAGGAAAAACTAAAAGAAAAAAAATGAAAACCATAGAAAAATGAGATTATGGGGGGGAGGAAAGTTAGCCAACTAGAAGAAAAAAATACAGTCTTAAGAAAATAATTCTTTGAAAATTAGAATTGAGCAAGGGGAAGCCAGTGAAGCTGTAAGACCAAGGAATTTTTTTAAAGAATGAAAAAAATGAACAGAATGCAAAACATCTTGTAAGAAAAACAACAGATCTGTAGAACAAATTAAGAGGAGAAAAGAATAATTGGACCACCTGAAAGCTGTGATGATAAAGAGAGCCTAGACACAACAATGAAAGAAATAATCCAATAAAATTGTCCTGGAGTGATAGAACATGAGGGGAAAGTAGAAATGGCGGGGGGAGAGGGAAATCCACTGATAACCACATCAAAGAGATCTTTTGTGAAAGATACATAGGAATATTATTGCCAAATTTTGAAATACCCCAGATTAAAGAGAAAATTTTCAAGAAACAAGAAAAAAGGAAAATATACTAGAGCTACAATTAAAAATCTACAGGACTTAGCAGCAGCCACAATAAAAGACTCCAGGTCCTGGAATCATTTATACTAGCAATCAAAAGAACCAAAAAATATCATATCCAACAAAATTATTAATAATGTTGAATGAAAAAAATTAACATGCAAAGAACTTGCAGATCTTCAGGACTTTGTCTCAACCAAAAATTAACTTAATAGAAAATTTAACTTATGAGAACCAATATCAAAGACTAATTTCAAGGAACTTAATATGGACAATTTTTTTTTCTGTTTTTTACATGGAAGTGCATACCATATGTTTAAGAATGACATCAATAATTCAATAGCTCAAAAGAATGATTGGGACAGAATTAAGTATTATCTGACTCTAAAAAACAAAACTGTTTAGGAAAAAGCAAAAATAGTAATTATGTTACACAAATGAGATAGAAAGGATGCAGAGGCATTAGAGGGGGTAGGAGAGTTACAGTTATAAAAACCAGTCACATCAGGAATAGGTTAAATTAGCAACACAGTATATAAACCATGAAGGGATATAGCACCCTCCAAAATCTATAGGAATCTGGGAATAAGTGGAAAGGGAATAGGATAAATGAGGTACAGAAGATGTATACATTTATGGCAGTGGCACATATGTGTAGATCAAAGGGCAAGCAATAAAGGATAAGCTAGGGTACAGGAGAATTTGTAGAGAAATTATAGTAGAACAATGTATATAGATTAATGGGAAAGGGGTAAAGAGAGGGAGAAAGGGTAACATGAGATAAGATGGGTATACTAAAAGGTTTTTGATTAATTAGAGATGAGATGTATAGATAAATAGAGATGGTATAAAGAAGAAAACAAAGAGTAGGGGAAGAAAAGGAGGGAGGGGTCTATGCATCAGGGTAGGTTAAATAATAGAAAACAGCAAGGCCAGTTAAGGAGCAAGATTAAAGTAGAAGAGTTAGCAAGGATAGGAAATAAGAGATATACACAAACACTACATTAAGGAATACAATTTACTAGAAGGAAAAAAAAAAGTAGGGCTAGTAATCATTGATCCTAAACAAAGTCAAAATTATAGATTCAATCAAGAGAAAAATCTATATTATATGTCAGCCATATTATTGTTTTAGATGCATGTTTACATTTGAGTAAATGTATATGAACATACATGTGGATATGTACTCATATAGTTCTATTAATGTGTCTAAAGAGATTTATATTTATGCGGGAAAACTGGGACATTGATGCATTGTTGGTGGAGTTGTGAACGAATTCAACCATTTTGGAGAGTAGTTTGGAACTATGCTCAAAAAGTTATCAAACTGTGCATACCCTTTGATCCAGCAGTGTTACTACTGGGATTATATCCCAAAGAGATTATAAAGAAGGGAAAGGGACCTGTATGTGCACGAATGTTTGTGGCAGCCCTTTTTGTAGTGGCTAAAAACTGGAAACTGAATGGATGTCCATCAGTTGGAGAACGGCTGAATAAATTGTGGTATATGAATATTATGGAATATTACTGTTCTGTAAGAAATGACCAACAGGATAATTTCGGAAAGGCCTGGAGAGACTTACACGAACTGATGCTGAGTGAAATGAGCAGGACCAGGAGATCATTATATACTTCAACAACAATACTATATGATGACCAGTTCT
Source organism: Sarcophilus harrisii (assembly GCF_902635505.1). Lineage (NCBI taxonomy): Eukaryota > Metazoa > Chordata > Mammalia > Dasyuromorphia > Dasyuridae > Sarcophilus > Sarcophilus harrisii. The sequence goes on from NC_045431.1 coordinate 97,330,229, forward strand.
GATGGACCAGGCCATCCTCAGCAACGAGATCAACCAAATCATTTCTAATGGAGCAGTAATGAACTGAACTAGCTATGCCCAGAAAAAGAACTCTGGGAGATGACTAAAAACCATTACATTGAATTCCCAATCCCTATATTTATGCCCACCTGCATTTTTGATTTCCTTCACAAGCTAATTGTACAATATTTCAGAGTCTGATTCTTTTTGTACAGCAAAATAACGTTTTGGTCATGTATACTTATTGTGTATCTAATTTATATTTTAATATATTTAACATCTACTGGTCATCCTGCCATCTAGGGGAGGGGGTGGGGGGGTAAGAGGTGAAAAATTGGAACAAGAGGTTTGGCAATTGTTAATGCTGTAAAGTTACCCATGCATATATCCTATAAATAAAAGGCTATTAAATTAAAAAAAAAAGAGAGAGATTTATATTTATGTGTGTGGGTTTGGAGATGGGTATGAATTGTGTGTGTGTGTGTATATCTATGCTTAACTGTAACCTGCTTGGGGAAGGTTGGGAAGATGAAAGGAAGAAAAGGAATAAAATAAAAAGTACTCAGCAAAGAACAAAAGAATAACCTACAAGGAAACAAAGAAAAGATGGATACTCATGGATATAATTTCCACTATTATTTTATATGTTTTTTGAAATGGAAATTTATTGTTATATATTTTGAATCCTCCCTGATACTCTGCTAGACCCATGACAATGTTTTATTTTGTTGTTTTTACTTTCCTTTTCTTTCTCCTTTCTATTCTGTTTAAAAAATAAGAAAAATTAATAATCATTATCCACAAAAGTCAAGATGTGAAAGAAAACATAGATTCCCAGGTTAATAAAAATAAAATCCTCAAGAAAAATTAAGTATAAAAATAAGAGAGAGATAGAGAAATAGAGAATGTTTCGATCTGTATTCAGACTCAATAAGTTCCTTTCTGGATATGGATAGGACTTTTTTTTATCATAAGGCCTTCAGAGTAAGTATGGATGATTGTACTTTTGATAATAACTAAGTCATTTGCATTTGGTCATCCTAAAACATTGCTATTATTTTGAATACAGTATATTTCACTTTGTTCATGTTTTTTTTTTCTTTCTTCAGAGCATTTAGCTCTTCATTTCCCAGAGAACAATAATATTCCATTAGAGAAATTTGCTTTGAAATTTTTTTTACAATTACTTTTGCTAATTGTATTCCTCCACCCCATTTATTCTCTCTCTACTTTCACCCTGTCTCTCCTCAAAAGTGTTTTGCTACTGACCACCACTTCAACAATATTCCTTCTCTTTTATCACCCCCCCCCCTCTCTTCCCATATCCCATTCTTCCATTTTCCTGCAGGATAAAATAGATCTATACACCCCTATTATGTGTGCTATTTTTTGAGCCTATTGATGAGAGTAAGGTTTACTCACTCTTCCTCTCTTTTCCCTCTTCCCCTCCATTATAAAAGCTTTTTCTTGCCTCTTTTTTATGTCAGATGATTTGCCCCATTGCACTCTTTTCTGTTGCGGAGTTGTTATGTGTGTCTCCACCCCACTGAAGCTGTAAGATCTAGTGGGCTGGCCACTAATGCTCCCCTGACCTCGGCTGCACTGGTTCTACACACCAGACTCCTACCCCTTTGCCACAGATTCTCTCCATTGACCTTCTGAGTTCTCCCTGGTGTCCCTGGGCTGAGAGGTCCTCTAGTACTGCTGCTGATTCAGAAGTCCCTCCTCACTGATGCTTAGATCTAGGTGAGAGTTGGGACCAGAGCTGAGCCTGCCCTGGAATTGTGGGCCAGGATCCCACTCTGGTTCCACAGATCTTTTCTGCTGACCTTCCAAGTCATCTTTAGTGTCTCTGATTTGAGAAGTCTGGAAGTCACCAGTACTGTTCCTGATTCAGAGGCTGGGATCTCAGGCTGGATCTGGGACTACCCTAGCATGCCCTGCACTGGGACTGCAGGCTAGATTCCCACCCTGGTGTCATGGACCTTTTCTCTTGTCCCTCCAATTAGAAACTAGAGCTTCTAACTTGCCTTTGACTAGAAAATGTTCTACTCAGTTTTGGGGGGTGTTCTGATGCTTTAAAATTTGTTTAGATTCATTACTTAAAGGAATGTGGAGCAGTTTGGGGGAGAGGTTGGGGAAGTTCCTGCCCACCTTGGGTGGGTACCATCTTGGCTCTATATCCCAAGTTTTCAATATTATTATGGATAAAATAATGATTTCATTGTTACTACTATTCTTTGAGAAAATCCTATAAATGCTGGTAATAGTTATAAGACTAAAAAAAAGGACATTAATTTATCTAATACCATGTATTTTTATAAGTAGAAAAAATAGAAGGAAAAAAATGTCAAGAATCTGATAGGAAAAAGGAAAAAAATAAGAAATATCAGATCTCAAACTATATTAAGGAACCTTCACTAGAAAGCACCCATAGTAGATGCTTAATAGAGTCTGGTTGGTTGGTTCATTTATTAATTGAAGAGTATTTTCCTACTTGAGCCCCAACATAAAGGAACAACAAAGAAGCCCGAGAATCTTTGCCGAGGAGTTTGCTAAAGTCTGCAGAGGCAGAGGCTGTTTTCCTTAGTTCCTACCTTTTCTTCAAGGAGTCATTTTTCTTAGATGAAGTTTCTTATCAACTTCCTGAATACTCCATTAATCATAAAATAAGGTACCCAGATATCTATTTTTCTGGAATACTCTACCAAAACTGAAGCAATCTTCAATTTAGAATCTTCCCCTCTCTTCCCTCACCCCTATTACATTCATATATGCAAGTTCTCATGTATGGAATGAGTTCCTTTCATATTTCTTTCTGGAAAATTCTTCTCTTGCTTTAGGAATCAGTTCTGGTACTATCTTTTCCTTGAATTTTCTCTTGTCTGTCCAATCAGAAATTATTCTTCTTTTCACATCCCTTATGTATCTAATTATACTTTAAAACTTGTAATGATTACATCTTTTAAACTTGATTTTATGAATGAATATCAATATATACGAATATTTCAATCTACAAATAACAAAACAAGTGAATGTAGGTGAAACTGAACTTCTGTCATATTTATTTTAAGTACATTATTTTAAGTACATATTAAATCAAACACAATGGCAATGACACTGTCTTGCTTGACTTTGTTCCCTTGTGAACTTACTACTTTCTTCTGTGCATGTTTTGTTTTACCATTTTGTTCCTTTTTTGCATTATTATCATTGCACACAGTTCAACCATAGAAATCTACTTTCTTCCCATAAAAAGTGTGCCTTGTTACCAATAAATTTAGTCAAGCAAAACTTATCAACATATTTCCTGCATCTATAAATGTTTATGTCTGAGCAGCCTTTGTCTTTCAAGTTGCTTTTCTCTTTGTAGATAAGTCATCCATCTCCAATTCTTTTATTTTACACAAATGAAACTGAGATCTAAATATATACAACTCTTGAAGTAACAGATAGAAAGTTACAAAGACAGGGTTTAAATGCAGATACTCTGATTTCAAATGTAAAACTCCTGCCTCTACCCTAAATTTATCTCCCTAATCTACCATTCCAGACTATAATTTAAAAGTATAAGGCAGAGGGGCGGAGCCAAGATGGCGGAGAAGACACACGCCCTTTTAAGCTCTTTCTACCTCTTTATCAAATTATATCGAGCCTCAAAAATAGTCTTGACTGCTACAATAAAGATAAGAGGAACAACCTCACCGGCCAAGAAAATCTGTAGTCTCACCAAAAGGTTGGTTCCCAGGGGAGATCGAGACTGGAGAAAATTAGGTTCCGAGGAGAGTCTCAAACCAGGGTGAAGGCACAGATTCAGACAAGCGCGCAGCCCCAACCCGCAGTAAGGGATTTCCTTGGGGCAGTTGGGTGATCCTCACGGCAGGAGGACGCAGCCCGAGCCAATCCGGCGCGGGAGCTTCCTTAGCCATTAGGCTTTTCCAGGGCCGATTGCATCAGGCAGACTGGGCAGAGTTGTGGGTCCCGCTCTGCCTCAGGCTAATACTCAGTCCCACAAGAGGTCTGGCCTGGGCGGTGAACTTCACCACTAGCCCCAGCCGAGGGCAATCGAAATCCACTCAGCCCTACTAAGCAGTTTATGCTGCCAGTGCTGAATCCACTCCTCTTGGGGGAAGGGAAACTCCCACCAGAGCACTCCCATTACCCCGGCTGAAATCGGTTTACATCTTCCTGCTCTAGAGGAAGCTGCAACCCTTGCCAGGAGACCCACCCTAGGCTTTTAAACATGAATAAAAAGATGAAAAGAACAACAAGTCTTCTTGCAGAAAAGAGCATCAAACCGAAGAGACCCTCAAACAGCAAAAATGCATCAGATGCCTCCTTACATAATGCTCTAGAAGAGGCCATTAAAATCTCAAAAGAGAGTTAGAAGACAATGGGGAAGGAAAAAGCCTTACAAGAGAGCAACAACTTCCTGAAATAGAATTGGAAAAAATAAAGAATCTACTACAAAGTAGGATTTGTGATTGGAAAAGACAAAGAACTCAAGAAAGTAGGATCTGTGAATTGAAAAAAAATAATTCACTAAAAAAAAAAATTAGTAAAATGGAAAAATTCCACAGACCAAAACAATACATTCAAAAACTCAATTGGACATATACAGAAAGAAGTAAAAAGCTAATGAAGAAAAATAATTTTTAAAATAGAACTGAACAAATTGAAACTAATGATGCATTAACAGCAAGAATCATAACAAACCAAAAATGACAAACTGGAAAAACATGAATTATCTACTTGTAAATGACAGGAACTTGGAAAAAATCTAGGAGAGATAATCTGAGGATTATTGACTTCCCGGAAAAACATGATGAAAAAAGCCAGATACTATTTACAAGAAATCATCAAAGAGAACTGCCAGATGTAATAGAATCAGAAGGTAAAATAGGCATTGAAAGAATCATCAACACCTTCTGAAAGAAACCCTAAAATAAAAACCCAAGAATAATTTTGGAAAATTTCAGAACTACGATTAAGGAAAAATTTCAACAGCCAAAACCATTTAAAAAATGAGAAAACAATAAGGATCACCAAGATCTGCTGCTCTACATTAAAGGAAAGAAGGCCTGGAAATGATATCTAAGCACAAGAACTTGGGATGCAGCCAAGAATAAACCCAGCTAAGTTGAGCATTTTTTCCAGGGAAGAAGATGGACGTTTAATGAAACAAATGAATTCCATTGTTTCTGAAGAAAACCAAACTAAACAAAAATTTGACTCCAAGAATAGAACCAAGAGATGCAGAAAGGTAAAATAACTTTGAGAATTGTATTTGTTGTGGATATACAAAAAATACATGTAAAATTTGATAGTACTGATATAAAAAAAGTGGAAGTAGATATGGAAAGGATGATGGCAGAAAAGGTGGAAGGAGGAAAAAAGAGGGAAACCACATCCCAAAAGAGGCTAAGGAAACATCAATCTTGAGGGAATTTAGAGAGGGGAGAACATTGTGAATCTTACATGAGTTGGTCTAAAGGAAAAAAAATTGACATTTGTTTGAGAAAATTCTCTACCATTAAAACGGGGAGAGGAAAAGGAAAGAAAAAGAGCAAAAGGGAAGGAAGGGAAGACCCAAAGGGGGAGGGAGGGATTATAAAGAGGGATAAGATCGTGATCAAGGGGACATATTTAAAGGGGAAGAGGGTTGGGGAGCAAAATGAAAGCACAACTGGGGTTATTAGGAGGCAGGAAACAGATTAGTAATTAACCGTAAATGAATGGGATGAACTCCCCATAAAGAGGAGAAGCAGACTGGATAAAGTCAGAACCCACAAATTTGTTTACAAGAAACACATTTAAAGCAGGGGGATACATAAGGTAAAGGTAAAAGGCTGAGCAAAACTATATGCTCAGGTGAATCAAAAAGAGCACCTACTCAACAAGCCAAAAGTAAAAATTGATCTAATAAAAGAGATAAGGAAGGAAACAGATCCCAAAGGAGCATAAACAAGAAGCAATTCAATATTAAACATATATGCACCAAGTGGTATGGCACTCAGCCCTAAAGGAGAAGTTAAGAGAGTTGCAAGAAGAAATAGACAACAAAACTGTAAATAGTAGGAGATCCAACCTTGCACCTCAGAATTAGACAATCAAACCACAAAACAAATAAGAAAGAAATTAAAGAAGTAAATATAATATTAGAAAAATTAGGGTGTGACTTGGAGAAATTAATGGAGATAGAAGAGAAATACTTCTTCTCAGAAGTTATGAACTATTCAAAATTACCTATTTAGGACTAAAGACCTAAAATTAAATGCAAGAAAGCAGAAATAGTAAATGCTTTCTTTCAGATCAATGCAATAAAACTACATTCAACAAAAAGAGGGAAATACAAAAAGTAATTGAAACTAAACAATCTATCTTTAAAGAATGATTGGGTAAGAAAATTTAAGATAAAATAATTTATAAGATAATGACAATGATAGAATATACCAAATTTGTGGGATGCAAGCCAAACGGTAATAAGAGGGAATTATATCCTTAGAGGCTTATTGAATAAACAGAAAAGAAAAGATTAAAGAATTGGGCTTGCAAAAAAAACTAAAAAAACCAAATTAAAACCCCAACAATAAACTAAATTGAAATTTAAATTAAAAGGAGAAATTAAAAATATTGAAAGTAAAAACTATTGAACTAATTAATAAAACTAAGAGTTGGTCTCTATGAAAAGCCAATAAAATAGATAAGCCTTAGTAAATCTGATTAGAAAAAGGAGGGAGGAAAATGAAATTAGTAGTCTTAAAATGAAAAGGGAGAACTTTCCACCAATGAAGAGGAAAAGAGAATAATAAGGAGTTATTATGCTCAACTTTATGCCAATAAATTTGATAACCTAAGTGAAATGGATGATACCTCCAAAATACAGACTTCCCAGACTAACAGAGGAAGAAGTAAATTGCTTGAATAGTCCCATTTCAGAAAAGAAAAGAACAGGCAATTAAACAACTCCCTAAGAAAAAATCCCCAGGACCAGATGGATTTAATGTGAATTTTACCAAACATTTAAAGAACAATTGGCCCCAATGCTATATAAATTATTTGATAAAATAGGGAATGAAGGAGTCCTACCAAATTCCTTCTATGAACACAGACATGGTAATTGATACCTAAACCAGGTAGGTGAAAACAGAGAAAGAAAATTATAGACCAATCTCCCTAATGAATATTGATGCTAAAATCTTAAATAAGATATTAGCAAAAGACTACAGAAAATCATCTCCAAGATAATACACTATGATCAAGTAGGATTTATACCAGGAATGCAGGGCTGGTTCAATATTAGGAAAACTATCAATATAATTCCATGTCAATAACCAAATTAATAAAAACCATATGATCATCTCAATAGATGCAGAAAAAGCATTTGATAAAATCCAACATCCATTCCTATTAAAACACTTGAGAGTATAGGAATAAATGGACTTTTCCTTAAAATAATCAAGGCATCTATTTAAAACCATCAGGTAACATCATATGTAATGGAGACAAACTGCAACCATTCCTAATAAGATCTGAGGAAACAAGGTGCCCACTATCACCGCATTATTTAATATTGTATTAGAAACGCTAGCTATAGCAATAAGAGCTGAGAAAGAGATTAAAGGAATAAGAATAGGCAATGAGGAAGCCAAATTATCACTCTTGCCGATGACATGATGGTATACTTAGAGAACCCCAGAGATTCTGCTAAAAAGTTATTAGAAATAATCCACAACTTTAGCAAAGTTGCTGGGGTTCTCTAAGTATAAAAAACCCACATAAGTCATCAGCATTCTTATATATCACTAACAAAATCCAACAGTCAGAGTTACAAAGAGAAATTCCATTTAAAGTAACTACTGATAATATAAAATATTTAGGAATCTATCTGCCAAGGGAAAATCAGAAACTTTATGAGCAAAATTACAGACCACTTTTCACACAAATTAAGTTGATCTAACCAATTGAAAATATTAAATGCTCTGGATAGGGTAGCAAATATAATAAAGATGACAAATTACCTAAACTAATCTATTTATTTAGCGCTATACCAATCAGACTCCAAAAACTATTTTAATGACCTAGAAAAATAAAACAAAGTTCATATGGAAAACAAAAGGTCCAGAATTTCAAGGGAATTAATAAAAAAAATCAAATGATGGTGGCTTAGCTGTACCAGATCTAAAACTATACTATAGAGCAGCAGTTACCAAAACTATTTGGTATTGGCTAAGGAAAGATTAGTTGATCAGTGGAATAGATTAGGTTCAAGGGATAAAACAGTCAACAAATATAGCAACTCTGTCTTTGAAAACCTAAAGATCCCAGCTTGGGGATAAGAACTTACTGTTTGATAAAAATTGCGGGAAAATTGGAAACCTAATATGGCAGAAACTAGGCATTGATCCATACTAACGCCAGACACCAAGATAAGGTCAAATGGGTTCATGACCTAGGCATAAAGAATGAAATTATTAATAAATTAGAGGAACATAGGAAGGTTTACCTCTAGACCTGTGGAAGGGAAGGTTTTATGACCAAAGAGAACTAGAGATCATTACTGATCACAAAATAGAAAATTTCGGATTATACTAAATGAAAAGTTTTAAAAACAAAACTAATGCAGACAAGATTAGAAGGGAAGCAAAAACTGGGAAAATATTTTTACAGTCAAAGGTTCTGATAAAGGCCTCATTTCCAAAATATAAGAGAATTAACTCTAATTTATAAAAATCGCCATTCTCCAATTGAAAAATGGTCAAGGATATGAAAGACAATTTAGATGAAGAAATTGAAACATTTCAGTCATATGAAAAGATGCTCCAAGTCATTATTAATCAGAGAAATGCAAATTAAGACAACTCTAAGATAATCCATTACACACCTGTCAGATTGGCTAAGATGACAGGAAAAAATAATGATGATTGTTGGAGGGGATGGGAAACTGGACATTGATTCATTGTTGGTGGAGTTGTGGAACTAATCCAACCATTTTGGAGAGTAGTTTGGAACTATGCCTCAAAAAGATCAAACTGTGATATCCTTTGATCCAGAGTGTTACTACTGGGATTATATCCCAAAGAGATTATAAAGAAGGAAAGGGACCTGTATGTCACGAATGTTTGTGTAAGCCCTTTGAGTGGTTGAAACTGAAACTGAATGGATGTCCATCAGTTGGAGAAATGGTTTGAAAAATTGTGGTATATGAAAATTATGGAATATTACTGTTCTTAAGAAATGACCAACAGGATGATTTCAGAAAGGCCTGGAGAGACTTACAATGAACTGATGCTAAGTGAAATGAGCAGGACCAGGAGATCATTATATACCTAACAACAATATAGATGATGACCAGTCCTGATGGATCAGGCCATCCTCAGCAAGGATCAACCAAATCATTTCTAATGGAGAGTAAATGAACTGAGCTAGCTATACCCAGAAAAGAACTTGGGAGATGACTAAAACCATTACATTGAATTCCAGTCCCTATATTATGACACCGCATCTTTGATTTCTTCCAAGTTAATTGTACAATAATTCAGAGTCTGATTCTTTTTGTACAGCAAAAATAATGTTTATGTATACTTATTGTGTATCTAAGTTATATTTTAATATATTTAACATCTACTGGTCATCCTGCCATTTAGGAGGGGTGGGGGGTAAGAGGGAAAATTGAACAAGAGGTTTGGCAATTGTTAATGCTGTAAAGTTACCATGTTATATCCTGAAATTAAAGGCTATTAAATAAAAAAAAAAAAAAAAAAAAAAAAAGTATAAGGCAAATGGGAATGAGCAGCAACCTATTAATTATTGATGTATTAGTTCTTTTGTCAGAGCCTTCTAAACTCTGCTAATGATTCCAATACTAGTCTTTCAATAAGGCTACACCTCCCAAAATGATAGTTACTATTTCTTTTCTATTGTGGTGAAGAGCTACACAAACACAGTCTTAGTTATTTCAGAGGTTCATAATTACAAAACTCAAGTCAAATTCTCATCAACATTCTACCTAATAAAATATAAGGAAATTGAATACCTTGTGCTAAAAGTTTTCCCCAATTTACAATCATAGTCTATATAATAGTTTTTTTAGTTTTATTTATAGATACTCAATGCCTAAAATCCTTGTAATCAGGAATGATTAACAAAATCCTGTAAAGCATAATAATGGAAAAAAAAAAAGGGAAATACATTGTTTTGACAGATTTAATGGGCGTATGTTGAATGTACCATTAAAGAACTGAACAATTCTCTAGGGAAAAAGAAATTATATTACGAATAAAAATAGTTCATTGGTTCCATTTGAATTTAAAACTCGTCTAAAACTTGGAAAGCATTGACTTAAAATGCATATTTCTCCTTTGGGAAAGAAACTTAGAGCCCCAAATGAGACGGATTCTTCCCCACCTATTTCACCTTCCCAGTAAATTCCAAAAACAGTCATTTAATTTTATAACTAGATCCTCATTCTGGCAATCACTAAAGCCAGAAGAAAATCATTGAGCTGGCTTGGTCTGTTTGCTTTTCTTACCTTTTGCAGTATACCTTTTTTCTCCTTTCTATTGAAAGGTAGAAGAAACGGGCATGATAAGCTCAGTGTCTTGTTGGACTGGATCTTCCAAGAGAATAACAACAAGTCTCCAGGTCACTAATAATCCTTCTTCTTTTCTGAGTTGGCAGGCCCTCCTAAGAAAATTAGGTTTCATTTCTTAAGAATGACATAATGATAAGCCTATGTTGCACTTTTGCCACACCTAATTTGCATTTTGATCCTCCTAAGCTTTAAGCTAAGGCATTTGAGCAAATGTGGCAGAAGGTTCTAAGATCACTCATGCTATTTCATTAATTTCTTAGTGAGATTGTTGCCAGTTCCACTAGCACTTAAGGCTTCTCAACCTTTTTATAAATTTTTTTCTCTTTTGTTTCATTTTATTTTCTATAAAAGTTTTTCAAACTTTCAATTTCTTTGTGGTAATAGACTTCTGCATGCTTTTCCCAAAGCTTACCAAAATGCTATTACCACAGACAATGAGATTTGAGGTAATAGAACATCTTTTGAACTTTTAACTCAATACAAAACTAATAGAAATGTCAAGCTGGTTGAAGCCTAAAAGATCATCCTCTCAAGAATATTTGCCAAGAAACTAATTTGTTACCTGCTACTTCAAAGGAATAAATCTTTGGAGGGGCTAGCTCATTCATTTTTTAAGTCTATTCAACAGAATAAATATAACAGAAAAGTGAAATAAATAGTAGCAGACTGAACAAAAGTAGAGGATAAAAATATATCTTCAATGGCATAACAGAAAAGCAGGAAGGTGTCTTGGAAAGAGTATTGGATTTAGAGGCAGAAAAACAAGATTCTAGGTATAGTTATGTCTCTTGTTATCATATGACATTTCATGAAACTCCATCTCCATGGGCCTAAATTTTCATGGGTCAGTCATTCTATTCATTAGATATTTCACATTCTTCTAATTTTTCATTCTTTTGTTATTGTTTTATTAATTCTTCATGTCTCATGGAGTCATTAACTTCCACTTGCTCAATTTTTATTTTTAATGAATTATTCTTTGTCAATTAGCTTTTGTGCCTCCTTTTCCATTTGGCCGATTTTACTTTTTAAGGAGTTGTTTACTTCGGTGAATTTTTATACTTCTTCAATTTTTGTGTTTCCTTTACCAAGTTGTTAAGTCTTTCATGATGAACTTCTTGGATCATTCTTTTTCTTTTCCCATTTTTCTTCTATACCTCTTATTTGATTTTTAAAATCTTTTTTTGAACTCATCAAGGAGGTCTTTTTTTTTTGGCTTAAGAATACTTGACATTTTTCTTTGACATTTTGCATTTAAGCATTTAACATTGTTGTACTCTCTTGAATTTTGTATTTTGATCTTCCCAATCACAATAGTAACTTTCTATAGTCAGGTTCTTTTTTTCTTTATCATCTTCCAACCTAATTTGTGACTCCTAAAGTTAGGCTCTGCTCCTAGGATGAAGGGGATACTGTCCCAAGCTCTTACTCGATGGGCCCAGGATCTGACTGCTAGTCTACCACGCAAAGGATTGGAACCTCTGATTGGCTTGTTGGGACATGGCTACTACCTTGTTCAGACTCTGCTTATATTGGGGTATGCCCCTTTCATCCACATGAAACATACATAAGTTGGCTCAGGCTGGACATTTTTTTCACCCTATCTTTTTGTTGATTCTGCCACTCAAGAATTTATTTTGAGGCATGAAACTGTAGTTGGTTGGAGGTCAACTTGGTGGAATTCAGGTGAGGGGCTTATTCTACTTTCTTGATTCCATTTCTCAGAGAAATACTTAAAAGTGGAATTTGATCTGAGATCCTTCTTCATTTCAAGGCCAGTGTTCTTTCTACTTTACTACCATAAGCACATAGAGTATTATTTCTTCCCCTTTCATCCCACTTTCATCCTTGTACTTTGTAAGTGCTTTGTGGACAAGTATCTTTTCATTTTTTAATAAATAGCTTTTTATTTTTCAAAATACATGCAAAAATAGTTTTCAACATTCGCCTTGTGTTACATATTTTTCTCCCTCCTTCCCCATCTTCCTTCTCCTCTAGATATCAAGTAATCCAATATAGGTTAAACATGTGCAATTCTTCTAAACCTATTTCCACAACTATCATGCTTCATAAGAAAAACCAGATCAAAAAGAAAAAAATAAGAGGGAAAAAAAACAAGCAAGCAAAGTGAAAATACTACGTTGTGATCCACATTCAATCCCCATAGTCCTGTCTGGATGCAGATGACTCCATCACAAGTCCATTGAAATAGGCTTGAATCACCTCATTGTTGAAAAGATCCAAGATCATGACAGTTGATCATCACATAATCTTGTTGTTGCTATTATATACAACGTTCTTTTGGTTCTACTCACTTTACTTAGCATCAGTTCATGTAAGTCTCTCCAGGCCTTTCTGAAATCATTCTGTTGATTGTTTCTTATAGAACAATAATATTCCATCATATTCATATACCATAACTTATTCAGCCATTACCCAACTTATCCACTCACTTTCCAGTTCCTTGCCATTAGAAAAAGAATTGCTACAAATATTTTTGCATAAATGGGTCCTTTTCCCTTTTTTATATAATTTCATTTTTTAATTTTTATCCATTGTGCCCAGAATAATGCCATATACATACTACATATAGTAGTTGGTTGGTTGTTAGATTGTCATAGAATAGTCATACTCAAAGAAATCCAAAATGACATCACTATGTTAAGATCAATGTACAATGTGTTTAACTGTGGCTGACTAAACCAATATCATCTCAGAAGTTTTTACCACAGGTTAGGTGCATATAGTCTATAGCAACATTTGGGTTGGAATACAGATTGGTAAGCTCTTTAAAAATTAAGTTGGATGAACATAGTATGTCTTGTTTATCAAATATACAAGTGCTACAACATATGATAAGCTATAATAATGAATCCAAATCTAATAATATAAAACTGGATAAGGATAAATGAAACAAATTTAGATTTGAAAAATCAATTTCACAAGTACAAGTCACTTTACGTGATTAGGCATTAACTCCCTTAAAAAAATTCTGGGTAGTTTGGACTGTAAGCAAAATATGAATCATAAATATAATAAGAAAAGGTCTCTTTAAGGTCTTTTAATGATGAAAAGGGGAGGAAAGAATATAATTTTGCATAAATGTGAAAACATATTAATTGCTAAAATTTATGACATATTGTGTTACTGTTTTGGATAGATATTTGAATATCTAATATGAGTTGAACAGAACTTTGCTAAAATATATGTGATCCAAATTCTAAAAACTTTTTGGTATGGGATTTTCTACCCATTGGTGGAGATCAATGCTCCTCACTTTGGAAGAAGTAAGAAACTATGCTAACCCCATTTCAAGAAGTGGAAGGGAAAAATGAGGCTCTAGGAAGAAGCTGACATGACAGGACATGACACTCCTTGAGCGATATCTAGGTCATTGTCTCTGCTTCTTGTTCCCCATCCACCCACCCAACCTCAGTCTCTCTGTGTCTGTTTCTGTGTGTATGTTTGTGTGGAGTTTTGTGTGTGTGTGTGTGTGTTTATGTATATGTATGAGTGTGTGTGTGTGTCCTTTTCTCTCTCACAAAACTTTCACTAAGTTACCTCACCATAAATGAGAGCTATTTCATTTATCATTATCTGTTACATATTATCTTACATATATCTTCTCTGATTTCTATTTTGCTACTAACTTGGATAAATTCATTTCTTTGCAACTTATTTTATGTTTGTTTATTATGGAATTGGTATTTGGCGGGAATAGAGCTAAGTTTTGGATAGAAAGTTTGAAATCCTGCTTTATACATTAAATAAATAGGAATCAAAAGTTTATATTGAACCAGAAAATCACATCCCCAAGACTAATAATATTTAAGAGAACAAATAGATATAATCCTAGTCTAGTACACCCTCATTTTTAAGGGAGCAAAATGACCTCCCAACCTCTTTGGGCCTGGGAATTAAAATGTTTTTTGAAGAATAATGTGGGAAGAAGAGGCTGGAGATGTCTATTCTATTTCCCTTCAAGCCACACAATGACATCCCCATGATACCTGTAAGGGCATTCCATTTGTGTATGAAGAAAAGGTTCTCAGAAGAGATTTAGACAGTTTTAAGAGAGGAAAAAAACTAACTTATAGTATAGAAATGAGAACTAAGAAATTCTTGTCAATAATGTAGGGAGCTTGTTTGTGAACAATTTAATATTTTTAAAAGAGGCAAAAAAAAAAAAAGGATTTTTGTTTATGTCAACAAGTTTAACAAGCTTATCAAGTCTGCAAATTAAGTGCTTGTCAGGTGATTGGCACATATTAAGTGATAAGAATAAAAATAGAAGCAAAAGAAAGACTATTCCTAATCTGAAGGAGCTTACTTTCTAATGGGAGGGGAAAAAAAACATAAATATTTACATAAATATTTGGACAATGAGGTATATTTTAAAAGAACAATTGATTTATACAAGAAATCCAGGGAGTTGTGGCTTTCTGGGTAAAATATGAGTCACTGAAAGCTACAAGGCTCTTAGTTAAATCATTCAATAGCCAATACAAGAATAATATTAAGAAGGAAAAAAGAGCTGAAGTTTAAAAAAAAAAAAAACTGCAGCCAATTTCACTGATAAAAATTTCATATCAAAAGTTTATAAGAAATTGATTCAAATTTCTGAAGCTAAAAGGCATTTCCCATCATAGATGAATGGTCAAAGAAAAGAGGCAGTTTTTTTTTTCTTAATATTATTTCATTTTCCCCAATTACATGTAAAAACAATTTTTAACATTAATTTTTTTAAAAATTGAGCTCCATTTTACTCCCTCCCTCTATTCTCCTTCTGTGTAAGAGGAAGCAACTTGATAAAGATTATAAATTATGCAAAACATATTGCCATATTTGTCACATTGTGAATGAAAACATAAACCATAATTTTTAAAATCCACAAAGGAAATAAATGGAAAAAAAAAAAAACAGTATACTTCAATCTATATTCAGACTCCATCAGTTTTTCCTCTGAAGATGAATAGCAATTTTTATCAAAAGTCATTCAGAATTACCTTGGATCTTTGCATGATTAAGAATAGCTAAGTCGTTCATAATCATTCATCATATAATATATGTATGTGTATTACATACTATGTAAAATGTTCTCCTGGTTCTGATCAATTCACACTGTATTACTTCATGTAAGCCTTGCCATGTTTTTTATGAAATTATAATGCTCAGAATTTCTTTTTTAAAATTTTATTGTTTTTATTACAACATTTTGTTGTAATAACTTTTATTACAACTTCAAAACATTTGCACGTGTAATTTTTCAATTGACCATTGCAAACCTTGTGTTACAGATTTTTTCCTCCCTTCCTCCCATCCCTTTCCCTAGATGGCAAGTAATCCAATATATGTTAAACATGTTAAAATATGTATGTTAAATCCAATACAGGTATACACATTTATATAATTGTCATGCTGTACAAGAAATATCATATTGAAAAGGGGGGAAATGAGAAAAAAAAATGCAAGCAAACAACAAAAAGAGTGAAAATGCTATGCTCTGATCCATGCTCAGTTCATCACAAGATCATTAAAACTGGCCTCAATAATTTCATTGTTGAAAAGAGCCACTTACATAAGAATTGATCTTTGTATAATCTTCTTGTTGCTGTATACAATGATCTCCTGGTTCTTCTCACTTAACTCAATGGTCACCATGTCTTATAGAACAATAGCTTTCCCTGATAATCATATATCACTACTTGTTCAGTATCACCAATCACTGATTGGTGTTCCTTAATTTCCAAATCTTTACAGTATCAATAGAATCTTATTCCATTTTTTATCTCTTTGGGATACAATCATGTGCATAGTTAATAGCCTTTTGGTGGAATAGTTGACTTGGTTCACAGCTCCACAAACATTGCATTGTTATCTCAGTTTTCTCATATCCTCTCTGGCATTATCAGTGTCCTTTTCTGTTATTTTAGCCAATCTGATAAGTGTGAGGCGATATCTCAAAGTTTTTTAAATTAGCATCAAATTGTTTTACATTGTTATATTGTTAGTTTTACATTATTATTATTATTAGTCCCCATTACCAAACTTCCCACCACCCATATGAATCCAAATCCCATGATGTCATTTACCATGCTCCCCAAAAAAGGAGAGTCTGTACTCCCCAAAACTCATTAAATTTATCTGCTTGCTCTTTGTTCTTTGATATTTTTCTCTTTTGGAATTTGGTCTCCTTCAATTAGTGTTAAAAGTATAATTAAAAATTGAAAAAAAAAAATGAAATTATAATGCTCAGAATTTCTTTTTTAAAATTTTATTGTTTTTATTACAACATTTTGTTGTAATAACTTTTATTACAACTTCAAAACATTTGCACGTGTAATTTTTCAATTGACCATTGCAAACCTTGTGTTACAGATTTTTTCCTCCCTTCCTCCCATCCCTTTCCCTAGATGGCAAGTAATCCAATATATGTTAAACATGTTAAAATATGTATGTTAAATCCAATACAGGTATACACATTTATATAATTGTCATGCTGTACAAGAAATATCATATTGAAAAGGGGGGAAATGAGAAAAAAAAATGCAAGCAAACAACAAAAAGAGTGAAAATGCTATGCTCTGATCCATGCTCAGTTCATCACAAGATCATTAAAACTGGCCTCAATAATTTCATTGTTGAAAAGAGCCACTTACATAAGAATTGATCTTTGTATAATCTTCTTGTTGCTGTATACAATGATCTCCTGGTTCTTCTCACTTAACTCAATGGTCACCATGTCTTATAGAACAATAGCTTTCCCTGATAATCATATATCACTACTTGTTCAGTATCACCAATCACTGATTGGTGTTCCTTAATTTCCAAATCTTTACAGTATCAATAGAATCTTATTCCATTTTTTATCTCTTTGGGATACAATCATGTGCATAGTTAATAGCCTTTTGGTGGAATAGTTGACTTGGTTCACAGCTCCACAAACATTGCATTGTTATCTCAGTTTTCTCATATCCTCTCTGGCATTATCAGTGTCCTTTTCTGTTATTTTAGCCAATCTGATAAGTGTGAGGCGATATCTCAAAGTTTTTTAAATTAGCATCAAATTGTTTTACATTGTTATATTGTTAGTTTTACATTATTATTATTATTAGTCCCCATTACCAAACTTCCCACCACCCATATGAATCCAAATCCCATGATGTCATTTACCATGCTCCCCAAAAAAGGAGAGTCTGTACTCCCCAAAACTCATTAAATTTATCTGCTTGCTCTTTGTTCTTTGATATTTTTCTCTTTTGGAATTTGGTCTCCTTCAATTAGTGTTAAAAGTATAATTAAAAATCTGCCTCTTGATTTGGAGATTATCTAAGCCTACATACTTTTTTGGGACACCTATATCATTGGTCCAGAATACAAATATACTGGAGAACCCCAGAACCCCAACAATACCAAACCTGGTGGACATTTCAGAGCTCCACATTTTAGAATGAAAATTGATGTCAACCAGAATGTATGTAACCAGAATGGTGAGGAGACTAGAAGTTATACTATATGGAGATAAATTAAACAATCTGAGAATTATTAAATTGGAGGAAATTCAGGGTTGAAGAATCATAAAATTTGTTTTTCAAGTATTTGAAGGTTTGCCATAGGAAAGAAAAATCACTTGTTCTGATTGCTTGCATGGGAAAAAAAAAAAACCAAGAACAAAGGAGAGAAAAGTTAGAGATGCACATTTTCAATGAGGTCCTGAAAAACATCCTAATAATTAAAGCTATCTAAAACTGAAATTGAATTTTTGCTGCTAATATGTGTCATGATCTCCTTTTCAGTGTTCTTTCCCCAACTTGGTTCCTTTATCCTCCCTTTTCTGTTCCAAATTCCTTTCCGCTGATATCATTATCCAAATGTTCATACTTAACCACTCTCAGTGATCCTGTCCCACACTCTTCTCTTCTTTCATTTACTCCAACATGCTGTATAGAACCCCTGTCCTTTATATTCATACTTTTTTTCACTGCTTTCCTCTAACTCTTTCTGTGGAAATTATTTCCTCATTTTTCTTATCTCAACAGTTTGGAGACTGAGGAGGTGGGAAAAGATGACTCTCTTTCCCAGTCTGTACTCATTTCTCAATATGAAACCCATAGCATTTGTTTATATCACAGCCTTTAAATTTTTACTTTCTCTTTTCTCCTTGGTGACATCAGTGCCAGGCTTGTATCTGTCTCCACATTATAGCATTAATATTGATTGATCAGTAATGATTGGTGACTCATTCATCTTTGCAATTCTTCTCTTCCTACCAATCTTTAGTGGCTTTTAACTTCCTCAAAATCTACCCATCATCATAGTGTTATGCCACAGTTCACTTTTATTGTCCTGCCTCAGTTTCCCTAAGTGTTCTGCCTCAGTTTATAATTGTCCTGCAAAACCACCCTTCCCTCTTAATCAGAATATTTGATAAGGATAAAAGATCTTATGTTTCAGAATATCAGAATGCCTCTCCCCCCAAGCTATCAGAATATCAGATACCATCTTATCAAGATGCCTTTTCCCATCTCTGGGGTACCTCCCCTCACCCTGTCAGAACCGGATTGTCAGAGTCCTGTTCCCACTCTCAGCACCTGACTCCGCCCCTCCCACTCTCTACCCCCTGAGTCTGAGCCACTTGTATATATGTCATTGAGAACTCACATTGTTTGCTGGATTCTTGGAGTTGCTAGTCTCATTCAGCCCTGGGACCAAACCATGGCTCTATTTGCTCCCAGTAAATCTCTCCCTTTTAAATTAATTATTAAATTGTTCTCTAATCTCTATCTTGCCTCAGTTCCTCCAGCATTACAATAGTCACACCCTGATTTACTCTTAAGATCCTAAGCTTCAATTACAGTCCCCTTACTTCACTTACTTATTCATACATTCAGCAAATATTGAAGGAAATTTACTATATGTCTGTCATTATAAGTAATAGCTAAATAAGGGAATTCCAGTTGAATGCCAAAATGTAAAAGCACTGGACTTGGAATTGGTAAGACCTACATTAAGTGCTGCTTTCAGCTACTTACCATTTATGTGACTTGGACAGTTTAAAATACAAAAGTACTAATTGAGGTTGACTTCTCTAAGGGGGTTTAGCAAATATAGGGAGGAAAGTTATAAAACAATAGTTGATGGGCTACAGTGACCCTACAGTGGTTCAAGGAAGGAATAGAGAAAAATTGGATTTGTTTGTAAGTGACAAAGAAGAAAGCTAAGTATTCATGAACATTTATGGGTCAATAACATACTAGTAAAGAATGTAAATATAATAGATAGGCCCAAAGTTATTTTCCTATTATAATATCCATTAACAATTATACCTTCTGCCATCAAATCATACTTGCTTTATTGCTCAGGGGCAATATAATTCTGTAAACATTCTGTTTGCAAATAGGGAGTAGGGAGTCCAGAAGCCAAGTTGGGCTAACCAAAAAGAATGGGAGAAGGGTTGTTGTATGATTAGGGAAGAAGAGGAAGAGAAGACAGAATACATACAGAGTTAGAAAAAGGCAAATAAAGCCAGCTAAGCAGAATGGAGGTAAAATTTAGTAGAATTGGTGGGAATTAATTTTAGTTGAGCAATAAAGAGGAGTAAGAGGAGGCCCAAAGGAAGAAAGTATTTTCACAAGATTTATAAATATAAATATCTTATTGTTAACATTATTATTGATGTTATTAAATATTTTATTATTGTTCTGTTTCCTAAATTGCTTTTATCAACTTAATTCTTCCATCTTATGCTCCACATCCAAATTTCATTCCAATAACAGCCCCCCAAATACTAACCCTCAGAAACCACCATCCAAGATCTCATATCGAGATAGTTCTCCATGATACAACCCTAACCTTCATTCCTATTCTTTAGTTTTTAGTTTCTCTTTCTCTTTCCCTCTATTCCAATGTTAAACCAATGTGAACACAACTTTCCCACTAGTCAATGATGGCTAAATTCCTCTTAACTGATATACTTATTAAGAAAACTGGTGCTGAATGGGAGTCAGGAGATAGATACTTCAGTTCAAATTTTGGCTCTAATATTTTAGTGAGCTATGGCACTCAACATTTATCACAATTTTTCTTTAGTTTTTATTACTCGGTAGGTTTCATTTCCTTGGAAATCACTGACTTGGTCAATGAGCTATATCTTAGAAAATTATTTAACTGCCAAATTCAAAGGTCTTTTCTGAACTTTGATCACTCTTTCCTCTTGGATACTCTTTCTTAGCAAGTCTTTGTGACACTGTTTTCTCATAGTTCTCCTTCTGCCTATCTGTCTGCCTTTTCTCAATCTCTTTTTGCTGTATATTTGCCCAGAAGATACTCCTCAACTATCGCTGTCCTCCAAGATTCTGTCCTGAAAGCACTTCTTCTATTATATCTTTCTTGATCATCTTACCAGCTTCTATAGATTCATATATCATCTTTATACAAAAATGATTCTTCAATCAATTTAGGCAGTCTTAACTTCTCTCCTTATTTTCAAATTTACATGAATACCTGCACATTAGACATGTTAAACTAGATGCCTATAGACATGTTAAACTCAAGATATCCAAAGCAGAACTCATTCTGAACATCCATATTATTGTCAGGAGCATTATGATCCTCCTAATAAACAAGGCCAACAGTTTTGGTGTCATTCTTGATTTCTCATACAAAGTCATTTCACATTTATAATCTATTGCCTATCTTGTCATTTTTCCCTTCACTACATCTCTGGTATATATCTCTTCTCTTCATTTTACATCAACTACCTCATGCAGTCAAGTCAAACACACACAGACACACACACACACACACACACACACACACACACACACAAAGAGTCCCTGCTCTCAAAGTCCTCACAGTCTGAAAAGTGACAACTTGCAAATAGCTATAGATAAACAACATTCATACAGGATAAATTAGAGATAAGCTTAGAAGAAAGGATTTGCATTAACCGATAGCAGATAAGAGATCCAAAGGGCAATGCTTCTTGGATAAAGTGTAGTTTTATCTGGGAGCTGAGAGTGATCAGAAAATACAGGAGGGGAGAGTATTCCAGTCATGGAATGAAGTGAGTGAAAATCCCAAAAGCAGGAATGAAGAGCTTTGTGCAAGGTTTGCTGAATATGTGGAAGAGATGAAGAAATTAGAAGACTAAAATGTAGGAAAGGACCAAATTATGAACTGTCTTAAAAGACAAACAGAGAATTTTATATTTGATCATGGAAATAATAAAAATCCACAACAGTTTATTGAATAATGGTGTATAAAGCAGAACTGTGCTTCATCACTTCATTCCTGAATTTTATAGTAGTTTTCTGATTGGTCTCCCTGCCTCAATTCTCTCTTCATTCCATTCCATTACATCTTCTTCTCACGTACCAAATCAATATTCTTCAAGCACAAAACTGACCCTGCTATCACCATCTGTATAAAATAAAATTCTGTGGCTCTCTATTACCTCCAGGATCAAATAAAAAATTCTTCCATTGGCTCAAAATGCCCTTTAAAACACGTTCCTTCCTACCTTTCAAATCTCCTTATATTCTACTTTTCTTCACATGCCCTACAATTTAGAAACACTGGCTTTCTTGCTATTTATTGAAAATGACATTCCATCTTCAGACTTTGCCTTTTCTCTAGCTATACCCTGAGGGTGCTGACTCCTAACCTTTGTCTCTTTTCTTACTTCAAGAGTCATTTCAAATCCCACTTTCTACAAGGGCACTTTCCTGAAACTACTCTCACTAGTTATTTGCATGTTGGTTATCCTATACAAACATGAGTTCCTTGAAAGTAGGGATTGTATACTTGGCACCAAAAACTGTGTAATAAATGCTTGCAATTTTTGTTGCTGCTATTTTCACTACTGTTGTTTGATTAAATTTATCTTTTACAAGGGAGACCTTCTGGAGAAATTGGGACTGTGAATGTGGGTAGTGATAGAAATGCTAAAAAAAAAAAAAAAAAAAAAAAAAAAAAAAAAAAAAAAAAAAAAAAGAAAAAGAAAAAGGATCATCAATAAAACATTTACAATGCAGAGAAGAAAAAAATCCAGAAACAAACACAAACAGGGCAAATTTGTTTCTACACTGATCATTTAAAAATTGTTTTTAACTGACTTGATTAATTCCTTTGATATATACCATTAAAAACAAACTATATATGACAAGATTATGACAGTATAATCTCTCCTTTTTTGTTCTTCATGTATTAGAACATTCTAATGCATGTTCTTCATGTATTATGTTACAATAAATGTAACATCTATATTTATTAATGATTGTTAAATTCATAATAAACTATTATTGAAAAAAGTCAACTAGAAAAGGAGATCTATAATTTTAAGAAAGAAGAAACTTAAGAAAATGAGTCCTTGAAAACTAAAATTGGGAAAGGGGACGCCATTGAAGTTATAAAAAGATCAAGAAATTATAAAACAAAATATAGAGAATGAAAAAATAGAAGAAAACGTAAGACATCTCATAAGAAAAGCAAGTGTTCTGAAGAACAGAACATGAAGAGAAAATATGGGAATAATTAGACAGCCTGAAAGCTATGATCAGAAAAAGAATATTGATACAATAAACCATGAAATAAATAAAGAAAACTGTCCTGCAAATATTAGAACAAGAGGGAGAAAAGAAATAGAAAAAATCTACCAATCACGATATGAAAGAGATTTTTTCAGGAAAATTTACTGGAACAGCATAACCAAATTCTGAAACTCCCTGATCAAGTAGAAAATATTATAAGCAACAGGGAAAAAATAATTCAAATATGATAAAGGTATAGAATCATAAAAGACCTAGCAATGACTTCTTTAAAAGATCTCAGTTCTTGGAACACTATGTATTAAAAAACAAAAGAACTGGGATTGTAAGCCAAAAATATACCCAGCAAAGTTAAACATAATTCTGAATGGAAAAACATTTTAACATTCAATAAATTGCCAAGATTTTATAATTTTGCTCCAAAAAAAACCTAAACTTAATGGAAAAATGACATATAAGATCCAAAAGATATAAGAGAAACATGAAAGACTAATTACAAGGGATTCAATAAGGATAGAATGTTTAAGTTTTGGATATGTAAACCATATCTAAACCATGTCTAAGATTGTCATTAGTAATTGGGTAGTTTAAGAGAAAGATTGGGGTGGGGCTGAGTATGATGTGATTATAAATAACAAAAATCATGTAGGAAAAAGATAAAAATATATAATTGTGTTATACAACTGAAGTGTAAGAGTAAGAATTAACACAGAGAAATTAGATGGGAGAATAGAAACCCTATTCTCATTGGGGAGGGGTTAAAAAGGGAACTATACATGTTATTATATAGGTGTGGGGGGTATGTTACATATGTTATATATATGTATATGTATAAGTTTGTGTATATATAAAAGTCTTCTAAATTTATAAAGAAATAAGAGGGGAGGTAATAGAATAACTGGAGTTATAGAAGGGTTTGTAGGCCAAAGGGAATGGGATAAGGTATATAGTTTAACAGAAATAGGATAAAGAGGAAGGGAAAGGAGAGAGATGGATAAGGGAGGCACTCTGGAAGTAGGGGTAGGTTAAGTAATAGCAAGGCAAGATAGCAGGTAGAAATAAAGCAAAGGAGTCAGCAAAGATAAGAAATAAAGGTACACACAAACATAATAATAATAATCAGAATTAAAATCAGGAGTAGTAATCACTGATCTCAAACAATGTTAAAGCTAAAAATATTTAATCAAAAAAGAAAAATAGGGAAACAACACAACATATCAGCTATATTAATCAATATTGTTTTAGGCTATTTAAAATAACCAGATAATATAAGGCAGTAATATTTCTGTGGTATAAGAAATGATGAGCTGGTGGACTTAGAAAAATGTATATATGCATATATTATGTGGGCATATATGTGAGGTTTTTTCAATTATATGTAAAGATAGCTTTCAACATTCATTTTTGTAAGATTTTGAGTTCCCAATTATTCTCCCCTCTTCCCTTTTCTTCCCTCTCCAAGACAGCAAACAACGTGATATAGGTTATGCATATACAATCATATCAAACATATTTCCACATTAGTCAAGTTTTGAAAGAAGAATCAGAACAAAAAGAAAATCCCATGAGAAAAAAAAAATCAACAAAAAGTAAAAACAGTATGCTTAAATCTTCATACAGATTCCACAGTTCTTCATACTCTTTCTTTGAGTATGGATATGGAAAATGTTATCCATATTTCCTTCATGAATCTGATAATTGTCTTAGATCATTGTCATGCTAAGAAGAGCAAGTCTTACATGGTTTATCATCATACAATATTGCTGGTACTCTGCATTCTCTTCTCTTTACTCAGCATCAGTTCATGTAATTTTTTCCAAGTTTTTCAGAAATCCCCCTGATCATCATTTCTTAAAAACAATAATATTCCATTATATTCATATATCACAACTTGTTCAGCCATTTCCCAGTTGATGCATATCACCTCCATTTCCAATTCTTGACCACCATGAAAAGAACTGCTTTAACTATTTTTGTATGTGTAGATCCTTTTACCTTTTTAATAATCTCTTAGGGATACAGATTTAGTAATGTTATTGATGGATCAAAATAATAGGAAGGCAAGGTAGTGAGTAGAAGTAAAACAGAAGAGTCAAGAGGAGTAAAAAGTAAGAAAGAAAAAAACACAAACATAAAATAAAGATCAGGAGTAGAATTTGAAAAAAGTAGGGGTACCAGTTATGATTTCAGAAGCTTCTCCAATTCCAATTCTTTGTCATCACAAAACGGGTTGTTTTAAATATTTTTGTATGTATAGGTCCTTTGTTTTTTTCTTTGATCTCTTTGAAGTACAGACCTAGAAGTGATAGTCAAAGGATATGCAGTTTTAAAGTCCTGTGGGCATAATTTCAAATTATTCTTCAGAAAGATGGAACCAGTTCATAACTCCACCAACAACAGTTCATTAGTGTGACCTACTTTCCCTTATCTCTTCAATCATTTATCATTTCTAATAGCTGTGAGGTGATTTCTCAGTGTTGTTTTAATGTCTTTGTCTAATCATTAGTGATTTTGAGCATTTTTCCATATTACTATAGAAAGCTTTGATTCCATCATCTAAAAACTTTTGTATATCCCTTGATAAATTATCATTTGAGGAATGGCTCTTTTTAATATAAATTTAACTCAGTTCCCTTTATATTTTAAAAAAGAGCTTTTATCAAAAAAAGCTTTCTATAAAAATGATAGCAACTTTTTTTTTAAATGTAATTTCCCTGATTATCTCTATAAACTATATTTTTGTTTTTGCTTTGTCTTAGATCATAATTGCTGCCACTGCCTTTTTTACTTCAGCTGAGACATAACAGATTCTGCTCCATCTCCTTATTTTAACTCTGTGTGTGTGTGTGTGTGTGTGTGTGTGTATCTTTTTGTTTCCAGTGTATCTATCATAAACAATATATTGTTGGATTCTGGTTTGTAATCCATTCTGCTATCTGCTTCCATTTTGTGGGTGAGTTCATCTCTTTCATATTTACAGTTAGGATTATTGTGTGTTTCCCTCCATTGTTTTCATCTGTTTGTCCTTCTGTTTATCTTTTTTATCTTGTCCCTCCTCAAAAGTCTATTTTGCTTCTGACCACTGTCTTCCTTAATCTGCCCTCCCTTTTTCATTCCCCCATTCCCATTTATTTTATTCTGCTTCTCTACTATGTATAATAGATTTCTATCAAATCCAGTTTGTGCATTTTTTTTATTCTTCCCTCTTTGAAGCAATTCCACTGAGAGTAACTTTTTGGCATTGCCTACCACCACCTTCCATTTTCTTCTCTACTCTTCCTTACCACTTCTCTTATATATCTACTTCTCCTTTTCCCCTTCTTTTAGTGTATCCTTTTTTCTCACACTCATTTATTTTTAGTGATAATCCTAATATAGTTAACTGACTCATATCTATGTTCTAGATGTAGGTAGGTTCCTTCTAACTGGCCTAAAATGATCAAAGTTCTTCAGAATTACAGCTCCCCAAACAGGATAGAAATAGTTCAACCTATTTATTCCTTTATGATTTTTTTTTTCATCTTTGCCATTTTATGTTCTCTTGAGTCTTATGTTTCAATATAAACTTTTCTATTTAGCTCGGCCCTTTTCATCAGAAATTCTTGAGAGTTTTTATTTCATTAAATATCCATTTTTTTACCTGAAAGATATTGCTCAATTTTGCTGGGTTAGTGATTCTTGTTTGTAAACCTAACTTCTTTGCCTTCCAGAAGACAAAGTTTTTCAAGCTTTCTGCTTTTAAACATAATTATGTTATATTAAATTATATCATAATCATGACTCCAACATATTTTAAGTATTTCTTTCTGGCTGCTTGCAATATATTTCAAAGTTCTGAAATTTGGGTATAGTCTTCCTTTAGGATCTCATCCAAATGATGATCAGTGGATTCTTTCCATTTTTCTTTTATCTTCTGGATTCAAGATATTACAGTAGTTCTTTTCATAATTTCTCAAAATAAGATGTCTTGTTTCTTTTTTTCATCATGACTTTCAAGAGTGTCCAATAATTCTCATCTCTCCTCATACTGTTTTGATAGTTGTTTGTGACGGTGGTTTTTCCAATCACATATTTAATATTTCTTCTATTATTTCATTCTTTTGACTTTGTTTTATTGTTTCATAATGTCTTGTGGAGTCATTAATTCCACTTGCCTAATTTTAATCTTCAAGGCATTATTTCTTTAGTAGGCATTTATATCTTCTATTTAGTCAATTCTGCTTGTCAAGGAGTTCTTTACTTCAATTAATTTTTAACCTCTGTTATCATTAGGCCAACTCTTCTTTTTAAGGTACTTTTTCAGTATTTATGTTTTCTCTTTTGTTATTATCTTAAAAAAAATCTTTTAGCTAGTAGGGAGGAATAAACTGTGAATAGCTATAATCCTCTCATGTTCACCTCCAGACAGCTATAAAATATTGTCCCAAGATAGGTCCTAGAGAAGAAGGACCAGCAAGGAGACAGGGTGAAATGATCTGTTAGGTCAGGAAATTTGAAGGTTCAGCAGGAGGGGTTCCTCTTATTCAGGTAAGGGGGGTGGGTAGTTCAAGGTAGGAAGTTCCCCAATGATCTGGAAGTAAGACCCATCTCAGAAAATTATCAAAAGTTCCTGAGCCCTGAGTCAATGAAAACCAACACCAACCCCTCCCCCTCAATGCCTTGACAAAACCAGGGGATCCTGCAGACTCCAACTCTGGAAATCACTATGTACATTGATGGAGCCCCAGCCTAGCCAGACAGTCATCTTTCATCAGTCAGACTTCCATGTACCTTAGCACAATCTGGGACAATCAGGCATATTCCAGCAGCCAGATCTTTTAGTGTTTCAGTATAGACCCAAGGAAACACAGAAACACTCCACTTGGCCTCAGCACATGTCAGACACTACTACCATTAGGACCCCAGCTGAGTACTAGGTAACTTACCACACTTTTACAGCCTCGAGCAGAGCCAGCCATCCTTCACCCCTGCCCTCAGTTAGTACCAGACAGAAGGGTCCCCATAGGCCACAGGGTAACACTAGTACAGCACCAGATAAATAGCCATGGCTTATACACAAGAAGTGTGAGAACTCCTAAAATTGGATTAAGAATTTTATATATAAAATTCCATTGATAATTGTGAAGAGAGAGAAATTATTTTCCTATTTTAAGTATTTATCTGTTAAGTTTAAGAAAGAAGGATTTATTTTACAAGTCATATCCTCATGAATTTATTTTTAACTTCTTTTAGCCTTTTATTGTAGTGTTTATATTAGATACAAGGTTTAGGTAAAGAAAGAAACAGCAAGTGATATGCAAAGACCGAAATTCTCTGAAGTTTCAGGTGAATGGGTTCCTGACTCAATATTTATTTCTTTGGAGCAATATTCATAGCTCTAATGTGAATAAGATCAGAACCACAAACCTTGAGCTGATTTTCATCACATGAACTAGTTATTAAAAGTCAAATTTAGCAGATTATGCTAAATTGTATTAAGTTTCCTTACTGAAAGGTTTTAGTAGAATTACCTAGGAATCTGCAAATGAAGGAATTAGTGAAGCAAATCCACTGGAAAGAATCCCCTTTAGAAATGCTCTGAGAATGAAAACTATTCCAGAATTTCTAAGATGTTTCCGGAGACCAGATACCTAGGATTCAAGATTAAATGTGCTGATTATGTAGACATCAGAAATGTATTATTATGATACAAGGAGACTTTATGTTACTTAATATTGATTATCATTATTGAATTACTTTGGCTTTTTGTTTTGTAACTTCTGTTTGCTGAATTTTCTTGACATAGAAATTTCTCTTCTAAAATTAGTCCATGGTTTTAAATATTCTTACAATGGATTGTGCTATACTTAATCAATCTTGTTATTCTATCTCAATCTATCAGGAAAAATGGAAGCCAGCCTCTACAAAATACAAGTTATATAGCAGAAGCATAATTATATCTGTAAGGACCGCACTAGCACCCAGGACACCCCAGAATTAGCCGGAGTCAGAATAAGCAAAAGTCCTTAATCTTTATTTTTGGTTTTAGAGGTAGAAGTGAAAGGGATGGAAGAGAATCTCTGCAAGCACCTTCTCCCTCATCTACGGCTGAGAGGGTGTCCCTGGCTAGTCTTACTCCACCCCCTAGTCCCTCCTAAAATCCTCTATGCACCAATCATTGAGCCAGTATGGATAGTGGAAAGGACCATTTTCCAATCATATGCCCATAGAGTACTGTCCAATCAGTAGTTACTTCAAGCGCTCAGCAGTCCTGATCTCAGTGCATTGAATTCGATAGTTTCAGCCCTCTACATCCTCAGTCTTTATTCTTGGTCTTAGAGGTAGAAATGAAGGGTATGGAAGAGAATCTCTGCAAGCGTTTCTCCCTCTTCTCCCGCCGAGAGGGTGTCCCTGGCTAGTCTTACTCCACTTCCTTGTCCCCCCTACAATCCTCTATACACCAATCATTGAGCCAGTACGGATAGTGGAAAGGACCATTTTCCAAGCATATTCCCATAGAATACTGTCCAATCAGTAGTTAGCCTCAAGCGCTCAGCAGTCCCAACTTCAGTGCATTGAATTCTGGTGGAATCCTTCTTCATGGTTCATTTGGTTCATTAGCCACCCATGATGAATGATACTTATTACCCTCTGCCTCATAATACTTTTTACACTTTGCATTAGTTGCTATATTAAAGTTTGTTCTAAAGTTGTGGCAGATAAACTTGTTAAATATAATCATGTTAAAAATCTTATAGAATTATCCTATAAAATAGCAATTTTTGTGTGAATATTTGCATCTGATAAATCTTTCCAGGCTTCTTTTGTTGATTATTTGAACTTTTAAAAAGTATAAAGGCAATTAAAAACAGTGTGTGTGTGTGTGTGTGTGTGTGTGTGTGTGTACGTGTTATATATTTGTTTTTTTAACTAGCTCATTAAGTATTTAAGGGGTATAATATGATAAAATACCTTTGTTGATCCTACGCAATGCTAATTCTTTTCCTCTGTTTATTATCTCCAATTTTTTTGCATATAGATCGTACATAGTTGTTTGCATATTGTCTCCTATATTAGACTGTTAACTCCTTAAGAGCAGGATCTATCTTTATGTCTCCAATACTTAGTAATGTCTAGCACAATAATTACTTGATCAGTGCTTATTGACTGACAGCAAAGGAGTTGCAGAAAAAGGAATCAGTGAAGTAGAAGGAGGTCTCTGAGAATATGATATAATTCTGGAGATTAATGGGAACAAAGTGAAAAGATCTTTCAATTATAACTATGTTACAGGCAGCCATAGTAGACGATGGTTTGAGATTTGGGTCTAATCTCATTTTCAGCTATTCACTTAATTACAAAAAAATATAAGTTCTATTTTTCACTATCAGAAAGACTGTATCAAAAAATACTGGGAAGATGGCATAGTTGGTCAGAAAATTTCAAGCTCTCTATGAAACATCCTTTGTCCATTAATCTACACTACTGTCATACTGCCATAAATTTATATATCCTTCTATACCCCACTTTATCCCCTATTTACCCTCCTTTATTTTTTATAAATTTTGGAGGGTGTTATATCTTTCATGGTATATATATATATATATATATATATATATATATATACCTATATATGTATATATACATGTATATATACATACATACATGCTTATTCCTCTGTATCTCATTTGTATAACATAATTACTATGTTTACCTTTTTCTTGATGGTCTTACTTTTTAGAGTCAGATCATACTCAACTCTACTCTAATCTTTCTTTTAAGCTTCCCATTACTGGTGTCAGTCTTAAACATATGGTATACATTTCCATGTAAAAAACATAAACAATTTGTCCATAGTAAGTTCATTGAACTTATTGATATTGGCTCTTATATGTTAAATTTCCTATTAAGTTCAGGTTTGGTTGAGACAAAGCCCTGAAATGTCCTTTTTTTTCATTCAATATTATCTATAGTATTACTCGATATGATATTTTGGCCACAGACCTAATTCTATTGATTGCCAATATATATGATTTCAAGAGTCTTTTATTGTGGCTACTGATAAATCTTGTACAATTCTAATTGTAGTTATAGTACATTTGAATTGTTTCTTTTTTATTTCTTACAAAATTTTCTTTTTGTGCTGGAGGTTTCAAAATTTGGCAATAATATCCCTATGTATTTTCCACAAAGGATCTCTTTGAGGTAGTGATCAGTGGATTTTTTTCTATTTTTACTTTCCCCTCAAGTTCTATCCCTCTGGGACAATATTCTTGGATTATTTCTTGCATTATGGTACCTCTTTTTTTGGTCACAACTTTCAGGAGTCCAATTATTATTATATTTTCTCTTCTTGATCTCTTCTCCAGATCTTTATTTTTCTTTTAAGATATTTCACAATCTGTTCTATTTTTTCATTCTTTATGTTGTGTTATGTTTTTTCTTGGTCTCTTATAGCTTCACTGATTTCCCCGTGTGGAAAAAAAAAGTGAAGAACTTACAAATTAAGCACATATTGATCAGAGACTGTTAGCTAAAAGTAGATCAGGTCTATAGGCTCCAATCACATGATTTTAGATAAGGCCTGGACTGCATTCCATTGTCCAAAGAAGGAATGATGTGGCCAAACCTGTATATCACCTTGTCTTCTGCATTCTACTGACCAAATAGGGGGATGAAGATTCATGTGACCAATCACAACATATAGAGGGTGGGATTTTGAAGGTTCTTTGTTTGAAATGTATAAAAGCTGTGAAGATTTTCAAGGGAGTGTCTCTCTCCTGCTGTGAATTTGGCTCACAGACTGGGATGGGGTCCACTTCTGGAGATTTTAATAAATCTGCTTTCTATGAGTGATCTCTGTAGTAGTCACTTTGGGTAGGTCTTTTTGTCCCAAACACGCCTTTCCTAATTCTAATTTTATGTAAAGAATTATTTTCTTCTTTAAGCCTCTGTATCTCCTTTTCTAATTCATAATATCTTTCTTGGATGGCTTTTACTTACTTTTGTCACTGACTATTGCATATTGTGTACCAAATCTATTCCACTGGTCCACTGCTCTTTTTCTTATCCTGTATTAGATAGTTTCGATTATTAGTGCTTTATAATATGGTTTGAGATCTGCTATTGATAGTCTACCTTCCTTTATATTTTTTCATTAATTCTTTTCCCTTGATATTGTTGACCTTTTTCTACTTTAGTTCTTTTTAGTTTTTCCAGGGGAATTTTGATATTATTTTTCCTAGCTTTATCAGATAGTTTTTTAATTAATTGATATAGCACTTGATAAGTAAATTTATTTAGACAGTTATTTACTATATTGCTTTGGCCTACCCATAAGCAATTGACATTTTTCCAAATATTTAGATATGACCTTATTTGTATGAAAAGCATTTGTAATTATGTTCATATAGTTCTATGGTTTGTCTTGACAGACAGACTCCTAAGTATTTTATATTATTTATAATTATTTTAAGTGGAATTTCTCTTTCTACCTCTTGTTGCTGGGCCTTGTTGGTCATATAAAGCAATACTGATGATTTATGTAGATTTATCCTATATCAGGGAACTTATATTTTAATAGAGGAAGAAAACACATAAGAGGAAGCAGAAATGGTGACAGAAGAGAAGGGGATAGAAGGCATGATGAAAAAGTCTTGAAAGTTTAGAGTTAGAAGAGATATGCAGGATGTTCAATGTGGACCCTTTCTCAAAATGGAGATTAAGGAGAAACTCTCCAATGATTGGAGCACAAGGGGACAGATGGATGTTTCAGAGTGAGAAGGCCACAGATAATGAGGAAACAACTAAGGTAAGTAGGCAGGTTAGGCATGGTGATGAAATCTGGGGAATCTTCCTGAGAGCCATGAGGGGAAATATTTTCTCCATATCCATTAATTTAGACATGAATAAGTGATCTTAAATTAAACCAAGAGCACAACTGCCTTGTGAGTTAAGTGCTCTTGTTATCCTATTTTACAAATGAGGAAACCAGCGGAGATGTAGGCTACTTGACTTGTCCAGTAACACATAGTTACTATCTGAAACCAGTCTTGAATACCTAACTCCAGCTCCAGTACTCTTTCTACCCACTAAACTACTTTGGAATTTAATACTAAGCTGGCTTGGAAAAATCATTAAAAGTTTGATCAAGAGATTAACCTGATCAAAGCTGTGCTTGTGGGCTCATTTAATTTTAAATAACTAAGACATTAGATTTGTGGGCTAAAAAGATGTCAATATATTTATTGGAAGAATTTGAAACGAGAAAAAAATAAGAAAGCTCAGAGGAAAAGTAGGAAGAAATGATGAGAATGGATTTTAAACATAAAACTAAGAGGCCAATGGACTATTCAGATAAGGATAATCCTAAATGAGTGATCTATTAAAGAGAGGAAAGAGATTAAAGCATTTTACATTAAGATTGGATCTTTTCACATCCTCCACTCCTACTTTGGAGTGTGGGAGGCAGGGCAGTTGGAGAAATCAGTTTGGGTCAAAACCATTTTAGACCCTTGAATAGTCCTTGAGCTCTGAATTAGATAACTTTTAGCAGTTAGACTTCATACACAAAGTATCTTAAATTTCCAACCAACACAGTAGGGAAAAATAAATAAAAGCTGATGATGGTAATGGATAGAAATGTCAGGATCAGAAGAAAGATCATAAAAATAAAGCTTACCTTCCCACAGGTTCCAATTCATAGTTCCACAAGCTTTATAGGAATGTTTGCAAAAGTGATGATATTGATGGAAAAAATGATATTTGGGCATTGAGAGACAGAGCTAATGATAACCACAGCAGCTCTGCAAGTGAGTCTGAGGTTATGGGTATAGGAATTAGGAAAAGCATAATGGGGAGAAGTTAGCAAATATGTTATCATGTGTAAATTACTCCTTCATTAAAATCTCACTTTTTAAGGTGTGACTTTGTGTAACTGTCCTATTCTTTTAGCCTGTGCAAACTGATCCACCATGTTCCTATTCAAGGTTTGACTTGCTCTTAGCACAGCTGCCTAGTTCATAGTAGGCATTTAATAAGTATTGACTAACTTCCCAGACACATTTCTAAAATGCTGAAAGGGAACAAAAGCACCTATATACAAACAGCTATGGAGCAGGGGCAATATCCATTCTACCAAAATGAAACATACATATATATACACATAATACACACACACACACACACACACACACACACATATATATAATCACTATACATTCCTATAGTACAAATGGATATTGTCCCTTTGTCATTTTGCCTAACAGACTAATACCAAATAATTTCTTACACACATTCAAGAAACACACTTAAAATAAAATTAAGCATCTTTATTTTTGTTTGCATATTATCAATCACTTCTTCAATAAAACACAATTATTGAACAAAATTCAAGCCCTCAACCAAAAAAAAAAAATTATCCAAACATCCCTTACAGTGAAAACTTAGCTAAATAAGATTTTACTTTATATATTATTTTATGTTGTAAAAATCCCCTAGGCATGCAAAGCACAAGTATTGTTTGCCTCAGTGCCTAAATATTGATCCCTCATTACTTTTACACCCAGAGAATACTGAAATTATGTTCTCAAATAGCTTACTCAAATAACAGGGTTGTGTTGGGGTTTTTTTGTTTTGTTTTGTTTGGGGGGGGGGCATGATGAGCATCCTACTCATCATTTCCCATAGAACAAAAATATTCCATCACAAACACATATTACAGTTTATTGAGCCATTCCTCAATTGATGGGCATCCCTCAATTTTAAAAAAAAAAATTCTTTTTTTGTTTTGCCGAGTAGTGGTGTTGTTAGGTCAAAGGATATGCATGAATTTATAGCCCTTTGGGCACAGATCATATCTTTCAATGATTTATCAATTGGGGCATGGCTTTTATACTCAAATTCATTAGCATAGTGCTAAAAAGGTCAAGACTGCACAGCTATTTTGGTATATATACTAAAATTGGTCCACAGCCTAATACCCTTTATCTCTATGTGGCAGAGGTGAAATGACCTCCCAATGTTCCAGGCAGTGCTTTTGTCTATGAGCTAAAAAGCAGTTTCATCTATACTGGAGTTCTTGATGCTAATGACATCACAGAAGCTCTCCTTTCCCCCCTAACTCCCACTCATTAAAAAATAAGTAAAAAGTGACTTAGATTCTAGGATAGAGTCTGTCTTAATATTAAAATCTGAATGTTACATTGGAAGTTTTACAATATTATGCAACCAGAATTGAAATTTGAGGTAACAAACTGCAAAATAAAAAAAAAATGCATATCATCAAAACATGAGGATATATAGAAATGTGAGCTAAGACTTAAATAAAGAAAGCTTCAGGTGCTGGTACCAGGCAAAAAATTCTTAGACTTTATCCAGTTTTTCCTTGAAGCTGTTACTAAGCTGTTCAAATGCTAGCACCACATCATCAGTTTCATCTTCACATAGTTCCCTCAAAGAAACACTGTAGGAAAGAAGGAGAAAAGGTCATGTAGTTATATAAATCTTGAAAAATTATCTTCTTAGATGTCTGATTAGGCAAGATTTTAGTTTGTACAAAACATTCTTGTGGCAATTAGGTGGCACAGTTAATAGTCAGAAGGACCTGAGTTCAAACCTTGACTCAGACAATTAATACTTAACAGCTGTGTGACCCTGGGAGAACCACTTAAACTCCATTTGCATCAGCAAAAAAAGAAAGAAAGAAACACTTTTCCCCATTTTTATATTTTCTTCAGAAGACTTGGTTTTGTATGCAACTGGCAGGTGAAATTTTATGGGCAATCCTAAGGAGAAAATTATTTTCAGAGTGGCCCTGCCAATAGACCATAGATTTTCAGATTGTGGAAGAATCACTTTCTTGAAAAAGAGACTTCCATTGAAAAATTCAATTTCCTCTTCATGATTAATATTTTCTAAATTTCACAAATCCTAGGTAGTTGGATTGTATCTTTTCCACTTCCTTCCTTTTCAAGAGGACATTTTCAAACTTTCCTGATACTCTAGAGTTCTACCTTTCAGCACCCAGTACATATCTTGCAAACAATAATCAATTAATAACTGTTATTGATGGATCAAGCTAAAGAATCCTAGATGGTATCTAATGACTAGAACCAATCTCCAGCAAACTTCATTAGTCAAATGAGGCAGAAGCATTGCCAATTGGATAAAACTTAGTCCTGCAATTATAGGGACACAACACCAGGAAATGTGGACACTATGGAAATTAAAAGCATACTTATCCAGGCCCTTAATATGATCAATATCTATGAATTAATATGCAGGATGGTTGTCTTTGGAAATATAAGAAGGATGCTATGGGGCAGGAAGCTACAAATAGAAATAGCATCTGGATTCGAGGATTTAAAGAGAAATCTGTGCTGCTATTCTCTAGTATTGCTAGAAAGCTTTTCCTGTTTGAAAGAGATTTCCACAGAGAAGAACTACTCTGCTGGACTCAATACACATGGTAGGATAAGTTCAAATAGAGAAATACAAATCAAAATTGCAAGAACTTCTAATTGCCCTAAGGCATTAATAGACATAGGATTTCTGATTAATAGTTAGTTCTAAAATCTTGAGAGTTGACTCTTCTCAGATTTTCTTAAATGCCTTAGTCTATGTCAAGGTTGGGGAAAAAAAGTCCTAACAATACCCTGTTAAAAAAGGCATAAAAAAGAGAGTTCAATCTGAGCATGTCAGGACATTTTCTGTGTAAGGTAAACAAATCAAATGGGTCTCAATTTCCTCACCTATAAAATGCATTTTCCTAGATCTGGAAGAGACCTTAGCAGTTGCCTGGTCTAATCAACTCATTTTGAAGATATGGAAACTGAGGCAAGGAAAGTTAGCTTTCTTTTTCTACTTTCCTGGTACTCTACTTCCTCCCCTAGGACTCTGGGCTGCTACTTGGTGAGCCTTCCACCATAACTAGCTCAAACTCAGACCCACTATGCTGTTCCCCAACAATGGGGGCATCCCACTGGTCATCTCTGAGAATGAAGGACCAGCAACAACACAAAAGCATGTACTGTCATGGAACAATATCTTCTTGTCTGTCATGACATATATCCCCACCTCTCCCTTCACTTTCTACCTCTAACTCTAGGAGGACAATCAAACCAACAATACCATTCCTGAAATTATTAATTATCATTAAGTACTAATTAAGGGGTAAGAACAACAAAAATAACATATATATGTATATATACATACATAGCTTACCCTGATTTCATTGTGTATATGCATGTTACATGCATATGTATAAATATCATGAAAAAGTTATATATTGTTTATGTATGTGTATACATATCAATATGATACATATATTTCCACAAATATCATCTATAGCAATATTTAAAGGTAGTCTCCAACTTAAAGTTCTTTGCATACTGATCTAATTCCCACTGAATGATTGGTGGCCAAAGAAGTTCCTTTTCTTCCCCAGAAACATTTTCTTTGTTTCCTCTTTCATATTTGTCATTAGCCAGCTGCTGCCTGGTTCCCCCCCCCCCAAATCCTAGCTTTGCTTTCCATTTCTCACCCCCTGCAGAATGGTTCCCAGGGTGTTTGTGCAATAGCACGCTTAGGAGCGATGGGAGGAGAACAAGGGAAAAGATCTATTTTCTCCTCCTTTACTTCTACCATTGTGGTGAGAATACTCAAATTCCAGCAAGCCCCACCATTAGCTATTTTCTGCCCTTCCTTCCCTCAACTCTTGTACCTCTTCAACTTCCTTTGAATTAATTGCTAAGACTGCATAGTTCTGATCTCCTCTGAAATGGATAAACCTTACTCAAATGCTTTGTGTCTGAAGATATGCCATTTATCTGTCACCCACTGGTGATTTTTATTTTAGTAAGAGAGAAGTAGGGGGTTGGGAGAAAATTTGATGTTTATTATCAAATTTTGTTTGCTTGTTGTTTTTTAAGGTCTTAGACCATTTCAGAATGGTCACAGACTGAGGGAAGAGAGAAAGCTTGGAATGACTGTGGGCAGCCCATTTAACTTTATGGGGGGCTGGAGAAACTTCCCAAAACCAACTTACAAACAAGTTGGTACACACACACACACACACACACACACACTTTTCCCCCCACAGGATTATTGCTAATTCGTTCTCTTAACTATCAAAACAATTCAGATTTGTCTCCCTAATAACAGCCAGACAGTCAATAGCATTCACTATGTACCAGGTACAATGTAAGTGTTTTGATACAAAGGCAAAATTGTAGTCATTGCCCTTATAGAGCTTACATTCTAATAGGGGAACCAAATGTAAGAACTAGCACATTTTTAAAAATGGGAGATGATCCCAGAGGGAAGAAATTAAGAGTGTGAGCTGGGAAAGGCCTCTTTCAAAAGGCAGACTTCCAGCAGAACATTAAGGGAGGTCAGGGAAGCCAAAATGCCCTCTAAGCATGGAATCAGTTACTGGAAAGCTGACTTTCAGAATCAGAATCAGAATCAGAACATGGAATGTCATGTTTGAGAAAGAGCACAGCATCTCATGGAGGAGGTAAAATGTAAGAAGCTTGAAAAGGTAGGGCACAAGTTGGGAAGGGCTTTAAGGGCCAAACAAAAGACTTTTATTTCTTTGTATTTATCATCAAGGCAATAGGGAACCATATGAATTTATTGAATGGAGTATTGAGAGGATATTTGATAGAGTCAACCAGTTCTATAGGAAATTATAATAACAATAATAATAGCTAGCATTTGTATAGTATCCACTATGTGTTAACCACTGTACTAAATGCTTGTTTCATTTGTAATGAAAATTATAGGCAGCTGAGTAGCAGATGGGTTTGAGCAGGAAGAGACTTGGGGCAGAGAGAAACTATTATTGTTCATATGTAAGGTAATAAGGGCCTATGCCAGAGTGGTAGCAATGTAAGTGGAGAGAAGGGAATTAAAAGAGAGAAATCAGAATCTAGACCAGCTTCAGCATCTTGAACTGGGCCTCTTACTGCTGCTTTGGATGAAGGAACAAGGACTTATGTCCTCAAGGAAACCCTGTAAGAAGGGTTTCCCAAAAATGTTAAACAATAGCAAGATTTTCCTGAGAATTCCAATCTTTGTAGGAAAATTCCAAAGGGGTCCCCATTTAGACTTCATCAAGGTGGGGAAATAATGGCCCACTGGAAATGATCCACCAACAAAGGCAAAACCAGCAAAGACAGAAGTGATCTTATCAGAAAAAAAAGCCTGAAATTTTTGTAGAGTACCTGATAGATTGAAGGATGAGGGAAAAGTCTTTCAGTAATACATAAGCTTCACCTTCAGTGATCCTAAATAAAACAAAATGTCTAAATTAATAAACATTTAAAATAATTTCTTTACTATTTTTTAAAAATTTCTTTACTCTTATCAAGTTAACTTACAACTGTGCTGTTCATTTCCACAATATACTTTTAAGTTTCACCTGCCTGGCAAAGTGAACATAACAGAGATTTTCTGAACTCCTGTCCCATTTTTCAAAGTCATGGGCATAAAAGATTCCTTATCAGCCTCCACTGTCCATCCCTCCCACCTCTGGGCATCTTTAAACAACCTTTGAGATATTAATTAGCATTTCTTTAGACAGATCTGGCACCTGGATGCATTCTAGATGCATTCTATCTGGCTCTTCTTTGATCCTTCCCTCTGAGCTAACAAATTCTCCCTTGGTACTTCTCTTCAGAAACCCCCAAGATTGTATTTCCTCTATTAAAGATGTGCGCCTGATGAATGTAATGAACACATGTTCAGTCCTTTTCAGGACTAAGCCCACTATGAGGTACTCTCTCTCCTTCATATTGTCTTTCCTTTAATGGCATCTTCCTTCTTATTATAACTAACTCTGGTTAATCTGTTAAACTCCTACAGGGCTTTAATCTGCTAATCAGGTCTCATGGTATATTCCTTTAATGAATTCTTCCAAACTTATTTCCTTGGTAACCCTATTACTCTCCCAAATCTATTTCACATTTACTACTTCTGGTGCCTAATTTATCTCTTCATTTTGTCTGTAGCCTTTTCTCCTAAATAAATGTCCCTTTGGCAAAGAGAATGGCCATTGTGAATTTGTCACATGTTTATTTTAAACTAGGAATTACTACTCTGACCTTATCATTGATATGTGACTTTTCTAATCAAGAACATTTAATAGTCTCCTACTGCCTCCCAAAAGGCATCCACACTTTTCCCTGTCCTCCTAGATGTGGTGCCATTCTTTCTTTCAATGACTTGGTTCAATTCAATTTAATTCTCTAATTAAGTAACTGTTTTATGCAAGGCATTTTCCTCCAATGGAGCATTGAATGGAGTCCTAATATAAAAACAAATTAGTTTTCATGCCCAGAAGTTCATGTCCTAGATCAGCTTCAGAATTTTAGAGTTAGGATAGGTACTCTGGTATTTTGAGTATTGCTCTGGATTGCTTTGAGTATTGCTCTGGATTGCTTGAGGATTAAACCTCCATTACAAGGAATTTTCAGAAGGGTTAAGAAATAACAAGGCTTTCCTAAGTACATAGATAAATAGGAATAATTCTATGACTATGAGGAGTTTACATTCTACTGGGGAGTATAATATATAGTAAATGCAAGGTATACATATATATCTTTATACATGTATGTGTATATATGTGTATATATATATGTATATATATAAAGTCATTACAAAAGAAATGCTACTTCCCTACATATATACTTTGTCCCAAGAGTTTGCTGCCTTGGTATAGAGGTTAGAGAGTCAGTCTTGAGACAATGGAGATTTGAGATCAATTGCTAAATAACACACATTGGCAGTGTGAGCCTGAACAACTTACCTAATCTCTCAATATGCTAGGCAACTCCAGAAAATTGCATTGAAAGTACTGACCTGTATTGATACAAGGAATTCCCTTATCTAAAAGTTCCCTCAACCAAAAAAAGGAACAAAGAAAAAAAAAACAAACAAACAAGTCTGGCATCTCTCCTTATGCTACATTCCAATCAAACTATTTTCTTTTTCTTATATAAATCCTACACTGTTAAGCCTCTGTATTACTGTTCAAATTGTTTCCAGTGTCTGAAAAGAATTCAGTGCTCATCTTGAATAATCACACATCCTTTGTGTGTAGAGATGCTACTGATTCTTTAAAGTCTACTTCAAATGTCACCTTCCCCAAGGAACTTTCCTTAATCCCTAAGTCAATGAACTCCTGAGAGGACAAGTACAAAATAATGGACCAGAATTTTGAACAGCAAACCAGACATACTTAAAAGGATAAGTTGGTGGTATAAAGATATTAGATCCAACTCCCTTGTATTGACACACATTCAAGGACAGTTAAATTCCTTGAAGTAAGAATAGATCCCAGATTATAAGGAGAACTGGATTTTTAAACTTAACCCATGACAGACCAGTTCTATTCTGAACCAAATTTACAGATAGAGAACTATGACTTCAGCTATTAAAGGACAAAAATTAAGTATAATGTACAGATTTAATTCAGACTTCTAAATAGCATATTGCACTCAGAGTCAGGAGACCAAAGTTCAAATCTTGCCTCTGACATTTATTAACTATATGGCTGGCATTAAATTCTTAATTATAGAAATCATTACCTACCTGTTATCTTGTTCTATTCCTTTCAGGGAACCATGTTTATAGAAATCAAGGACATAGGCATTGAGTGGCAATGTTCTCCCTAGATTGTCAAATTTCTTTGAGTAAAACAAAGGAGCTTGGGAGGAAGTAACACCAATTGTCCGTAGAATGATCTGAAAAAGAAGTTTCCTTCAGTTCACCCTTCATGTAAGTATTTATTACATTATATTTTTTATTTCATGGATTATCTTTTAAAATGGAATAAGAGATGTCATCAAGGAACTATGTAATAAGATAGGCTTGTCACTTGAAAGACAAAAGATGATCAATCAGAATACTCTATCAGTAGTCTCTTGATATCAGCAGAAAGGGGGAAAGTCCTCCATTATGTTGGATAGAGTCCTTGGAGGAGTTTTCTTATTTTTTTTTAATTTTCAATACTATTTTAACTTTTCAAATATATGTAAAGATAGTTTTTAACATTCATTTTTATAGGACTTTGTATTCCAAATTTTTCTTCCTCCTTCCCTTGCTTTCTCCCTCCCCAAGAGAGCAAGCAATCTGATATAGGTAAATATATACAATTCTTTTAAACATATTTCCATATTTGTCATGTTGTGCAAAAAAAAAATCAAACCAAAACAGAAAAACCACAATAAAGAAACAAACAAAAGTGAAAATACTATACTTCCATCCATATTCAGTCTCTCTCTGAATGCAGATGGTATTTTCCATCTCAAGTCTATTGGAATCGCCTTGAATCACCTCATTGTTGAGAAGAGCCAAGTCCACCATTCTCGATCACCACATAATCTTGTTGTTAATATGTGCAATGTTCTTTTGGCTCTGCTCACTTCACTTTGCATCAGTTCATGTAAGTCTTTCCAGGCTTTTCTGAAATCAGCCTGGTCATCCTTTTTTTATAGAACAATAATATTCCATTACATTCATATACCAGAATTTATTCAGTCATTCCCCAACTGATAGGCATCTACTCAATTTCCATTCAAAAAGGCTTTCTACAAACATTTTTGCACAGATGAGTCCTTTTCCCTCTTTTGTGATCTTTTGGAATACAGTGGTATTGCTAGATCAAAGCGTCTATACAGTTTTACAGCCCTTTTGATATAACTCCAAATTGCTCTCCAGAATGGTTGGGTTTCAAAACTCCACCAACAAGGCATTAATGTCCCAATTTTCTCACATCCCTTCCAATATTTATCATTCATTATCTTTCCCTGTCGTCTTAGCTAATCTGAGAGGTGGGAAGTGATACCTCACTGTAAGGACATGAATTTTATAGGATGAACAAACCTGGATGAATTGTAATTTAAATGGTTAAAGGGAACTCTGAAATGAATATGATCATAGATCCATTGGTATATTGGAAAATTTTTATTTATGTAAGCTAAATTCAACTTCTAGAAACACAATCATTTGTATTATTGTTATTCTCATCAGTACTAAAACACATAAAGAAAATTTAATACAGTAGATGGCATGGTTTGATAGAAAACTGACATGGGAGGAAGAAGACTCCTTTTTAAGGTCTGTCTCCAGTAATAATATGAGGCAAGACATTTAACCTCTCAGTTCACTAGGCAATTCCTTAAAACAATATTTTTTTAAGGAAAAGGTATTGATCTCTACATTGATAATGATAATTTCCACATCTGGGAATTGTCTATACCAGCAAAGGTGCAGGTCTAGCCCCTAATCCTGTAATTATTAAGATATAGGAGGATGTGATAAATCAAGAATCAACGAAGAATCAGAAAGAGTCAAGTTCAAGTTCTTCCACTGATACACTACTGGACATGGGATTATCAGTCCCCCCAAATCTCTTTCTTAAGGCTCTAAGTAAGGGTATAAAAGGAGCTTTCCCTCTAGAAAACAGATAAAATCACAGGTCTAGAACTCCCCTCACAAAAAAGAAGAAAATCATCTTTATGGCACTCATTTAAAGAAGGAGTAGATAATAGAAAAAGAAAGAGACTATTTGGAAGCAAATGTGTATGTCTTGTTAATGAAAGAACTGGATCTCACAATGGTAGAATGCTGAGCTCTGCTTAACACTTTTCAATTTTGGAAAACAAAATGGCCTGGATATATGGAACTACCACATCATAATTATGACAATCTTGCCATCAAGCAGCAGTTTGATTACATTTCAAACCATGCTAACATGGAGGCTTATTTTCATTTCATATTTCTAATTAGAGAAGGAAATACAAGATACAAGGAACAGTGGGTAGCCCATAACTAGTGTCTACCAAGTAAATGTATACCAAATAAGCCCAAATAGGAGAATTTAGATTAACAATTTTTACCTTATCTGATTTTTTTAAAGTACGATCTTATATGAATTCATCTATAATGAAGAAAACGGGACCAGAAGAACAATAACTATCACAAGGTGAACAAAGAAAATGCTGAATGACAACTCCATTCAGATTCAATTGGTCACTGACAATCTTATATGTAGAAGGCAGACAATGAAAAACCCTTCCCTTCTCTTAGTATAGAGAGGTATTTGCTTGGTTAGTTAATTTTGCTTAATTATTTCCTTTGTTATAAGGAAAAGTCCTCTGGTGAGGTAGGGATAAGAAGGCTGATGATTATGATATAAAAATTTTTTTTAAAGTGATCTTTTTTTAAGTCTAGGCTTTCTATATAAGCGTGTA
Organism: Sarcophilus harrisii; assembly: GCF_902635505.1. Classification (NCBI taxonomy): domain Eukaryota; kingdom Metazoa; phylum Chordata; class Mammalia; order Dasyuromorphia; family Dasyuridae; genus Sarcophilus; species Sarcophilus harrisii. Next base: position 97,374,607 of record NC_045431.1, read on the forward strand.
TCTGTTGAGAAGGAAGGAGGGAGGGAGGGAGGAAAGGAGGAAAGGAAGGAGGAAGGAAGGAAAGGAGGGAGGAAGACAGAAAGGAAGGGGGGAAGAAAGAGGGAAGAAGGAAGGAGGGAAATTAAGAAGGAAGGAAAGGAGGAAGGAGGAAAGGAAAGATGGAAGGAAATGAGAAAGGAAGGAAGATATATAAAGGATTCACTATATGCCAGGCACTGTCCTAAAGAGATGAAGAAATCCTACAATGAATTCAATGCAATTCTCCAAATGAATCAGTAAAATACTTTCATAATCAGTCCCATAGTCACTTTAGGTGAATCAGTGACTCAGATATAAAAGTGGATCTAAGGAAGAATGCCTCTCACCATAACCACCATCCCTCAAGTCTTTGAAATTATTGTTCAGGCTGAAGAAATAAAGGAAGACAAAGTCCATAAACCACTAAGAAACTATTATATCCCTATAAATGCTGTCTACACACATAATAGGAAGATCCTTAATAAAAATGTGAGGAGAAAAAAAAATAGGCTTTCTCAGTCCATTTTCTCTATGAGCCTACATCTTCATAATCAGACAAGGGAAAATTGTGTAGAGAATACACTGACACTGATCAGTGTGCTTATTCTTTTATTACTTAAAAAATTGAATCAAGAAAGCAAAGGATAGTCCAAAAGGCTGTCTTCTTTGAATATATTGACATTATAAAAGATATCTTGGCAGGTGTAGTTAGAGATAGTGGTGATGAATGACTTTTGTTTCCCAAAGAAATTCATTTTTCTCATTAGAGGCAACTCAGTTCTGCTAGCTGGACCTGGAGTCAGAAAGACTGAGTAAAAATCTAACTTCAGCCACTTACTAGCTGAATGACTTTAGGCAAGTGCCTCAACCTCTGTTTGTCTCGGTAGAAAGGGATTAATAACAGTATCTATCTCACAGGATTGTTGTGAGGATCAATGAGATTTTTAAGGCACCTAGTACAGTGCCTGACACATTACTTCTAGCTAAATGCTTATTCCCATTCTTTCCCACCTTCCACACATTAGCTCCCCTTATGGAAAATGTTCTGCATTGGAACAAAAGAAGAGCACTATGATTAATAATGAAGTTCAAATATTCCTTTATGTGGATAACATTACAAAGAGTCAAGTAATCATGAATGCTACAGAGATCCTTCATTGAGATTCACAACTACTCAAAAAAAAAAAAATAAATAAAATAAACTTAGCAGTACATTCAGGAAAAGGCCAGTGGTTAAAGTTTTAAACAATACCTATTTTCCAAATCATAATACACATTTGGATGAGCAATTGACTCACTGAGACAGACTATCACTATATTTTGAACTAGCACTGGATATAATAAGCTCAAGCTAAAATTAACTAGGAGAAAGAATGCAAGTGGGATTGAATTTGGGAAACTGTACAATGCTTTCTTTCGACATATCAAGACATTTCTGACAAAACCATCTCTTTGAACACCAAATGCTCTTCTAAGAATATTTATAGCTGAAAATCAGGAATATCACAATTCAGGGGTCCTCAAACTACAGCTGCGGGCCAGATGCAGCAGCTAAGGACGATTATCTCACCCAGGATCTCACCCAGGTGAGGGAGATCCCTCACCCAGGGCTTTGAAGTTTCTTTATTTAAAGGCCCACAAAACAAAGTTTTTGTTTTTACTATAGTCCTGAACTCCAACAGTCTGAGGGACAATGAACTGGCCCCCTATTTAAACAATTTGAGGACCCCTGCAAACTGACAAGTCTCTTAAAAAGCAAAAGATTAATGCATAATGTACATAAATACGTTGCACAATGTTATTAACAGTGATCTGTGAGCCAAAAGAGGTATAAATATACCATTCAGGAATTATATAATTATACAAAAGACTTTTGGGTCATGTTGCAAGAGCAAGAATAACGTACTTAGATCTAGATAGATATATCTTGATATAGACATATATAGCTGTATTCATATGTGTGTATATGTAATATATGATACATGTACATGTATAATAATAGAATCTATGCATATACACACATACAAAAACAGAATCTGAAGATTAATTTTGTGGAAAAAAGAAATAATGCAGAAAGAAGAAAGAAAATTCACAGAAAGCAGAACACGGATTAAGACAATATGACTTTTCCTTTTATTTTGATGTTATCTTGCTTTGTGTTTATTTGAGGTGTATTTATTCATTTTTCTTAATTAAAAAATTTAATTCAATTTTCTCTTTTTATCTTTAATAAAATGATCAAAGATAATTTATCTTGCTTTCATAAATTTAATATGTTGTATATATATTTTTGTCTGCTGAATAATTTTTTATTATTTCTAGAATGTGTTCTTTATCCCATATATCATTTTTAGTTTCCTTTTAGGTCAATATCTTTTGGTAATATTTTCTGTCTTGATTATTATTGTATTTGATTATAAATCACAAAGATGGAATTTAAAACTTATTCCTTTATTAATTCATTTACAACTTATCTATGGTCTAAGAACATATTCCATTGTGAATATACCATATATATATGGTGACTAAGAGTACACATATATTTATATGTATATGTAAAGCTATGGAATATATTTTTAATAATATTATATTCAAAACTACAACTCATTTGTTATTTTATTGTTGTTTTATTGCTTAATCATAAAAGTATTAATGAAATGTTGAAATAGGATTTCAATAATAGGATTATTATTGATTTTCTAATTTTCTTTACAACTCTTCTTTCATAAATTTAGTTGATATGCCATTTAGCAAATATTTCATATTTCTATTTGTCATTGAAAATAGCATCTTTAATAATAATGAAATACTCTTTTTACTTTTTATTAATACTTTGTAATTTCAACTTGTTTGCCTCAACATTCAACATCAATGCAACTTTAAAGAAAGCCTGGGGATACAAGTACAAAATTAAAACAGCCCCTGCTTTCAATGAGATTACATTTTAAAATGGGAGACAACTTGTGTACATATATAATCATATACAAAATAAATATAATTACAAGGCAAATTGGGGTGAGAGGAAGGTATCAATAACTGGGACAATGAGAAGGGATTCAAGCAAAAAGTCTCATTGTTTTGAAAGAAACTAAGGATCTCAAAAAGTAAAGGTGAATACACTCCCGAAGTGTAGAGGATAATCTGACTAAAAAAAGGCATAGAGATTGGAGATGGAATGTTGCATTTCAGGAAAAATAAGGTCATTTTGGCTGATAGAAGAACATGAATAGGGAAGTGTATGTAATAAGCTTGGAAAGGTAAGTTGAAGAGTGTTCATCGATGGCTTTAAATACCAAAGAGGAGAATGGTTTTTTGTCCAAGAAGTTATAGGGAGTTCCTGAAGTTTACTAAACAAAGGAGTGATATGGATAGATCCATGTTTTAGAAATGTCATTTTAGATGCTATGCAAAAGCAATATTGGTGAGAGTAAAGATATAAGACAACAGTGTAAGGAGGTTATTGTAACCTATCAGGCAAGAGGAAATGATGACCTGAACTATGGCGGAGATCATGTGAACGCTAAAAAGTGAGGTAGATAAGAAAGATTTTGTGGAGATAGAATCAACAAGACTTGGCAACTGATCAGATCTATGACAGATAATCTTTCCTCTCTCCTTCCTTCCCACCCTCTGTTCTTCTCTCCCACCTTCCCTTTCTCCCTCCCTTCCTCCTTTCTTTCTTCCTGTCTTTCTTCCTTCCTTCCTTCCTTCCTTCCTTCCTTCCTTTCTTTCTTTCTTTCTTTCTTTCTTTCTTTCTTTCTTTCTTTCTTTCTTTCTTTCTTTCTCTCTTTCTCTTTCTTTCATCTTCTCTGCCTCTAGTGTCTCCTCCCTTTCCTGATTTGGTGAATTTAAAAGGAGAGAACAAGCATTTAAGTGCCAACTATATGACAGATACTGTGCTAGTGATTTATAAATATTATCTCATTTGGTCCTCACAAAAACCTGAGAGATGGGTGTTATTTTCCCATTTTACAGTTGCGGAAACTGAGGTGGGCAGGAGCTAAGTGACTTTTCCAGGACTGCATGACTACAAAGTATCTGGGATCAAATTTGGACTCAGATCTTCCTGACTCTAGGCCCAGTACTCTACCCATTAAGCCTAGGTGAGTGAATACAAACTCATCTAGCCCAGTGTATCTATTCAACTCAAGAATATCCACCCATTTTGCCATCTTCCCTGCTGCAATTCATTAACTCCTCCATCCACCAAACCCTAATAAATACATATAAACACACAACACATATATATATATATATATACATGTGTATGTATGTAAATGTATGTGTGTATATTTGTGAGTGTGTGTGTGTGTGTGTGTGTGTGTGTGTGTGTGGGAGAGAGAGAGAGAGAGAGAGAGAGAGAGAGAGAGAGAGAGAGAGAGAGAGAGAGAGAGAGAGAGAGAGAGAGAGAGACAAGAGAGAGACAGAGAGAGAGAGAGCGCATTCTATTAGAATGTAAACTTTTTGATGAACAGAATAATTCATTTTGTATTTGTGACTACCGAGCCTGGTGCACAGCAGATATTTAATAAGTGCTTTTATTTTTCATTCATATTCTATGGTCTCTCACTTGAGAATACTACTGAAACCAGTAGCTTTAACTATAACTCCCATGCAAATGACCCCCAAAGTATGGAAACTAGATATATAGCTTTGTCCTAAAATACTGCTTTAGTAACTGTCAAAAAAGGAAATGAGATTAATTAATAATGAACTGTTTTTAATGAACATCTGCTGGCCTCTGAGATTACTGGATCCTTTTCTAAATGTTTACTAAACATCTCTTTTTAATATGGTCTAGACCAAAGGAATTCAGTGTCTCTGGCTGATAGTTATATGACCCACCTCTACTATTTCTTCCCACTAATTTAGCCTTTCCACCACTGCTAGACTTATTTTAGTTATAAAAAGACTTAGCCATATCATTGAAGCTAGATAGCACAGGGGATAGAGTCCTAAGTTTGGAATCAGGAAAGACTCACATTCCTGAGTTTAAATGTGATCTTAGACACTTACTATATAAGTCTAGGCAAATAATTTATCCCTTCTTGCCTTAGTTTCTCATCTGTAAAATAAGTAAAGAAAGAAATAACAAGTCACTCAAGTATCTTCGCCAATAAAACTCTAAAACACAAAATTCAGATATGACTAAAACAACTAAATGACCAGAGTCACATTATTGTTCCATTCAAAATTCATTAATGGCTTCCTTTGAATAAAGTTCAAACTTCTTTGAAATTGTATTCACTAAGAAATTTCTGTGGGTTATAGACTCCTAGGCTGTCCTCATAGCATAGCTGAAAGCCAAATCTCAATTAAGTTCCTTAAGATCCTACAAAAAAGAGATCATCTGAGGAAAATGATAGAGCAGAGAATAAGTAGGACTCTAAAACCATCAAGGGCTTGTTTTCCTAAATATTTGTGTTGAGACTGTATTTTTTGTCAGCACAGGCACTTCAAATCTATACTGACCAATAGGAACACCCCCATCCACCCTGTTTTCCACATTTCCCTCTCTTGTCTCTTCTACTTACACTGTCAATATTCTTTACTTGAAGTAAATCTTGATTTGTAATTCCAGAAAGACACACAAAGGGTGAAACAGCAGATCTGCTCTCTTTGCAACTCATCAGATGAGCTGCAAGCTTGGAAGTGGCACCTCTTTTACCTGTGAAATCTGAAGGATTCAAATTGGAATAAATTAGTTCTTAGGATCAAGAAATATGTTTGACACTTTTTCTAGGATAGGCAATCTTGACCTTGGAGATACAGATAGATTTTTTTAAGGAATCTAGAGTCTATGTATTTATAGATTAGAGATGATATGGGCAGGGGAGGAGGATATACATGATGTGTGTATAGATCCAGATGGAGGAAAGAGAAGGATAGAGATGATAGTGACAGAGGATAGATATAGAAAGAGGAGAAAATAAATACATAAAAAAGAGAGATTGAGATATTGGTATAGATAATCTAGATATAGTTATAGTTATAGATTCAGATAAATAGCAATTGAAATGTAGACATTATATAGAGGCATAGAAAGACAGAGGTAGTAATATATAAATATAATGTATAGACATATAAAACTGTTTCAGTCTAAAGGGTTTCCTTTGTAATTCTACTAGAAGAATCAGAATTTAGGAATACCTATAAGGACCAAGTTATGTCAGTTGATTCATTTTCTGTTCATTTTTAATCGGCAAGGCAAAAAACAATTGAGTAAACCTGAAAATGTTTACTTTAAAATGTTAATAAAATGTATCAGTTGACATTTTTGGTTTTCCTAGTATTTAAAACATTCTAAGAATAGTTCCATAGTCTTCACTAAACTGCCAAAGGGGAACATAACAGTCCCCACTCTAGGGGAAACTTTTTATCAGTCATTCAAGCCTGTCTTCTCCCAGACCTAGCTAATTGGTGAATAGGCTTATCTCCTACTGCCCTGTCATCTACTATCCCTGGATACTCTTACTCAAATGACTAGCAATAACAGAGCCACAGGAAGCCTTCTTACAATGACGCTTTGTCTTTTGTTTCTTGATTGAATATACTTTTAAGCAATACCAAGAAGTGCCCATGGCTACCTTCTGTCTCTATATCTTAATCTCTTTCATTTCTATCCATTCTCTTAAGAAAAAGAGTCACAGAAATGTTTTCTTGGAAATTTCCCATGTCTTCTTGTGCTCTTGCCCCCACTTTATAATTTCAATTCTATTCTATCTCCATACTATCAAGCCAGTCTAGATTATTATAATTTCAATGAATCATAATAGAAAAATCTATTAGAAAAGAAAGTGTTCATTTACTTTTATCCAAATCCCAAAATCACTCCACTACCATCAGACAGCCTTGCAGAATCAAATGACTGAGTTCTATGCTATTGCTCTGCTCCATCTTAACCATTCTTCTAGTTTTGAATCACGCTTTGTATAGAGATCATCTTATAGGAAGCATGTGTAATTTCATTAGTATCATATGAGAAAATAGTAGTAACATCCATTTACCAATTTTTGACAAGGGGAGCTGATATTCTTGCTTCATGTCAGCAAACTTAGAAACAATCAGTAGGAATTGGCTAAAGTCTCTTATCACTTTTGTGTTATACTCCAGTAAAGCAGCATCAAAATCTGTAGGGAAGTCTTCAAGGAACACCTAAAGACAGGAGAGAAGTGTGTTAAATTTGTCCATAAATCTCATGATGAAATATTGCTGGCACTGGCATATGACTACCCAGAATGAAGTGCTTTCATCAGAGAAAGTCCTATGAGCAAAACAGAATTGAATTAACCCAAAAGAAATGTGAGATACACAAAATTAGAGAAGCTACACCAAATGTTCACATGGACTATTTATGTCAGACCTATGGCAGAGCACTTCAAGCTCTTATTATTCTGATCAGCTATAGTTGGGCAGACTCAATTCTAACACAGTGCTGTCATTTTGGTCCTCTTTGAAAATGAAAGACAACCACCAATTTCTGCCAATCAAAAATCAATGGCATAGAAATGGAGGAAAACTAGTTTATTAATCCCAGTGTTCAGGCTGTACTGAACATTCACCAATCAGTCAGTAAGCCCTGAGCAACAGTTTGAAGCTCTATTACATAGGTTTCAGTGACATATTTAGGATGTGTACAATTGAATTTCAAAGAGCAGTAAAAGGAAACTAATGTTTTTCACATCAAAAACATAGATGATAGAAGATGACGATCTATGTCAGGTATTAAGAGGAAACTAGTTGATTAACACCAGCTTGGAATTGATATTTCAAATCTGATTTTGTAGAAACTGTATGTTGCATGATAAAAATTAAGCCAAAAATCTCTTGTTATGGACATTATTCTGTTTTAGTTCTCATTCAAGAAATGTATCACCCAGAAATGATGGGATTGGTTCTTTGCAAGAAGAAAGTGCAAAATTCAGAGAAGGAGAATTTAGGGGGCAGAGAGAAAATAAAGGAAAAAAAAAGTTCTAACACTCTCAAATCATGACATCCTTTATATATGGTATATAAAGTAACTCTCATAATGAGTTTGCCAAATGGGCACAACTAGAAATATAAAGAAAAGTTCTAATCTGGTTAGTTAAGTGGTTAATGATCCATATCTCTTCCTGATGCCACTGCAAATTAAACCAGGTGTAATATTAAGGTTAGCTGTTAGGGGATTTTTTTGGTAGGGGAAATACAATTCAAGCATTTTAACATCTAGGCAGCTAGGTGGTACAATTAACAAAGTATTACACTTGAATTAAAATAATACCTTAGATACCAGTTATGTGACAATGGGCAAGCCATTTAATCTTTACTTAAGTTACCTCAACTAAAACATGTTAATAAACTAGCACCTACTTCACAAGGTTGATTTAAGAGCCCTAGATGAATTTTAAAAACAAAATATAAATGCTAGCTATCATAATTATTATTATTATCAGGATAGGGAATTCTTAGTATGAAAATTCCCTATATTAATGATGATAGATGAATCAATTTAATTTATAGTCTTAGAGAATTGCCTGGGACACTGAGAACTTAAATGATTTGCCCAGGATTATATAGCCAGCTTTTGTCAGAGGTGAATTCCATGAAGTGGGCCTACCAAAAATAAGCAACATTTTTTAATCCCTTCTTTCTTTTATTCATAGTAGTTATTGGGGGAGGGGGGAGAATTACAGATGTCTTGTCTTTTCAATTTTATTTTTAATTAGGGGATAAAACAACCATTTCCATAACATACTACCATTTTTTAAAAGATGATTGCATATGAAACTGCAAATCTACTATGCACACCTTGCTATTCCTCTAAAATATACATCAAAATTATCATGAAAATATTCTCCTTGCCACCCTAGAAAGGGCTACAATCCAATACAAATAGGTGTGTATGTAAAAACATTCTATAAATTTTTCTATTTACTAGTTCTCTTTTTAAAGGTTTTTAAAAATTTTATTTTGAGATATTTTTTCTCATTCTCCTACCTCCTCTTTACTCCTTGTTGAGAAAACAAGAAAAACAAAACTCTTTACAAACATATGAAGTCAAACAATTTCCTAAATTGGCCATGTCCAAATATCATGCATATACATAAATGCCTATGTGTGGCATATGTATTTATGTGTGTGTACACTTGAGTCTCTACTTTGAGTCCATCACTTCTTTATCTGTAGGTGAACAACATGTTTTATTATGATTCCTCTGGAATTTGTGGTTGGTCATTGTGTTGATCAGAGTTCTTAAATCTTTCAAGTTTGTTTGTCTTTATAATACTGCTGTTGTATAAATTATTTCCCTGGTTCTATTCACTTCACTTTCTGTCAGTTCATATAAGTCTTCTCAGGTTTCTCTGAAACCATATTCTTTTTTCTTACAGCAAAATAGTATTTCATCATATTCACAAACATAATTTTTTCAATCATTTCTAATTGAGAGACACAACCCCAGTTTCCAATTCTTTGGTCAACACAAAGAGTTGGCATAAATTGTATTGTACATAATTTGCATCTTTTTATTTCTTTGAGTTGGACATAGTAATAACATTGCTGGTCAAAGACAGTTTAATAGATGGTCAAAGTTCCAAATTGCTTTGCAGAATGAGTGAACTAGTTCATTGTTCCACCAAAGGGAAATTTATGACATCCAGCATTTGTTATTTTCCCTTTTTATCAACTTTGCCATCGGATGGGTATTAGGAGGGTCAGTATTGTTTTAATTTGCATATGTCTAATTATTGGTGACTTAGATTTTTATATGATTACTGATGAGTTGGAGTTTTTCCCCTGAAAATTCTCTATTCAAATCCTTGGACTTGAAGAATAGTGAAGAATGGTTGTTATTATTATTATAAAGTTGAATCCATTATATGTGTGTGTGTGTGTTAGACTATACTATAATTTATCAAAGAAAATTGCTATAAAGATTCCCCTTTCTCAATTTTCTAATCCTCTCCTAATTTTAGTTGAATTTTGCTTTTTAATTTTATTTAATCAAACTATCCATTTTACCTCTTGCAAACTTCTCTGCATATTGTTCAGTTAGAAACTTTTCCTCTATCCAAAGATCTGACAAGGATTCTCTTCCATCTTCTTCTAATCTATTTATTATATCATCCATTATGTCCTCATTATGATGTACATCAAGATACATTTGTAGCTTGTCTTGTTATACAATATGAGATATAACTCTAGTGTCTGCCAAACTGCTTTCCACTTTTTCCAAACAATTTTTTTCAAATGGTAAATTCTTGCCCCAGTAGTTTATCAAATACTTCACTAGTGCAGTCTTTTGTTTTTATATATTGTGTACCTAATTTGATCCACTGATCAAGCTTGATATTCTGTTCTAAAGATTATGATATTAAAGTATAGTTAGTGATCTCCAGATGAGTTTTATTATTTTTCTTGTTGTACAATGTGACCCTTTGATAGTTTGATTGGCCTTACATTGAATTAGCAAATTTAGGTAATATTGTCACAACAAGCCATGAATTCTTGGTATAAATCCAAATTGGTCATACCAAATAATTTTTTGATACATACTCTAATCTCCTTAACATTTTATTTGAAACTTTTGAATCAATATCCAATAGAAATATTGGTCTATAGTTTTCTTTTTCTGTTTTGACTCTTCCTGATTTAGGTGTCAACATCATGGCAAACAAACAAAATGCCTCTTATTTTTAAAAGTTCTATAATAGTAAGATTTTTTATCATCAGGTATATTTAATCCCATTTAGAACTAATCCTTATAATGTCAAAATCATCTTTTAGCCATACCTTGGATTGATAAAACTTTAAATTGCCATCTAAGAGCTTTGCTGGAATATGCATTCTTCCAAACAGATTTGCCAATACTAATGTAAGTTTTTCCATCACATCTTGAGAAAAGTATTTTGAGCCTATACAAAGTAAAAATGGGTAGTTAGAAAGATACTTACTTACATAATAGGATTATAATTTAAAATTAAATTGATTATGTGCTTTTTCCAGAGGTCTCTAAAATTCCTAATTATTTAGCTTATTTACATTGTAGTGTACAAATAAGTCTCAAAACATCTCCCTGCCACTGTGCTTTGTAAACTTGTCCCAAAAAATTAATCAACAACATATTTGAGCACTGTATGTGTCCAAGGGGGAGAAATGTAATCTCTGCCCTATAAAAGTTTCATTCCAATCAGACTAGCAGTCACTGTGCAATAGTGAATAAAGATCTGTCCTCAAAAGCAGGAAGATCTGGGTTCAATTCTCACTTCCAATAGATACTGGTGCTGAGATCCTGAACAAGTAATTAAATCTCTCAGTATTGTAGATAAATCTCTAAGTCTGTAAATTATAAAGTACCATTCTTCATTGCTGAAGGAATTTCCTCCCTATTAACTCCCCAGATCAATGAAATCACAGCTTTGGGGTGAAAATGATAGAATCAGAATATTTGGAGAGAGAAAGAGAGACAGACAGACAGAGAGAGACAGATAGAGATAGAGACAGAGAGAGGCATAGACTTAGAACTGGATGGAAAAATCTAGTTCAATACTCTTTGAGGAAGCTGAGACCCAAAGAGTTATATGAATTGCCCAACTTCAAATGAATAGAAATTGCAAAGCCAAGATTTGAACCAAGCTCCTTTTAGTTCAAATCCAGCTACTCTTTTACATTATAAATACAAAAATAAAAATAGCATGGCAAAATCTTAGCTATTCATCCATAAACCAGCTTATCTACAATTCATAGGCTACCAGAATGACACTGGTCCCTAAATTTATTTTCCCACTCCACCAAAAGAAATATATTAGATAGTATGTGTGTGGGAAGGGGGGGGGGAGAGAATCCCCTGCAATTAATAACAAAACATCCATCCTAAAATTGCAGCCATTCATTGGTGAGTTTTCTGCTCAAAAGAAAAGGATTAATTAATTGATGTGTGTTATAGAACATCAGGAGACAGACAGATAGATAGACAGAAAGTCAGAGAGAGACAGAGACACAGAGAGAGAAACAAAAAGAGAAAGAGAGAATGAAGGAAGGAAGGAGGGAGGGAGAGCCAGAGACAGAGACAGAGACAGAAGGAGACAGAGAGAGAGACAAAGAGAGACAGAGAGAGACAGAGAGGAGTGCAATTGTTAAAAGACCAAGAGGACCACCTGCATATTGGATAGATCCATTATGAACAGACCCAGATAAGGACTACCCAGGAGGAAAGATATTATCCATAGTGGTAGAGAGAATACTGTCATACACACTTATTTAATTGAATTGATCTATATTAAATTGAATTTGTAAAATCAGAGCTCCATGGATGTACTGAAATATTTTCAAGTTAGTAAGAATTTTTATTATATGTATTTAATGTTAATTCTTTACATGTTGATTTAGTAGCTAAGTCAAAACTTATCAATAATCTTGTATGCTTTAGATATGGAATATGGAAAATGAGACATAGGTGTCAGGCTCAGAAGGCAAGAGAGATTTAAAATAAAGTACTAATCTGGATAGGAATTTACACAGCCCAGCTATCTACACCAGCCAAATCAACTAAGGCTTCTCTCTTTCTTTCTCTCTCTCTCTCTCTCTCTCTCTCTCTCTCTCTCTCTCTCTCTCTCACATTATCTATCTCTATCACAGATCTTAACATCTTCAAATGTTCCAGGTTCTATTTTTGTACTTTAAATTTGAATTTTTAAAATAAATTTAATTCAATTCAATAAGAATTTATTAAGTGTCTACTATAGAAAAGACATTGTGGCAGGTGCTAGTGATACAATGCAAAACAAACAGACCCAACAGTAGAAGACCAGTATGTGGAAAAAGTCTTGTTATATGGGGTAGTGGAAAGAGGGCTAAATTTAGAGTAGAGAGTTTTAATTCATTTATTGGAAGTAGAAATCCAAATTCTCTTCCTTGCTTTCTATGTAACATTGGCCAAATCATTCTAATTCACTGATCCTTGGTTTATCTATAAAATAGGAGGAAATTTTCCCATAAGATGTGAAATCTGAACTGAGTGTTGAAAGAAACTCAAAATTCCAAGAAATAATTGAAAAACCTGGTCTCCATTCAATCATTTATCTCCCCTATCATCTGTCTATCTCCCTATTTATCTATTCATCTATCATCCATTTGTCATCTGTCTAACTACCTATCTGACTGTCTATCTAAAATACAGGCCAGAAGTAAAATGTGAAGAGTTTTATATGGCAAACTAAGGATTTGTATTTTATCCTAGATAAGAAGGAATCATTGATCATTTTTGAATGACAATTGGATATTTAGGAATATGTTTTAAGAATATGATTTTGGCAAACATATGGAAAATGAATTAGAGAGTGAAGAGTTGATAAGGATCTGAGCCAGGGTGATATTATGTCAATGAAAAAGAAGGGGACAGACATCAGAGATGCTATGGAAATAGAATTGAGAGACTTGGCAACTGTTTGGAAATGTGACAGTAAGAGAAAGGGGAGTACTGAGTATTCGTTAAGTAGTTAATTTAGCTATGTCACTTGTAGCAGAAATTGTTTTATTCTTTGTATTTATACTTCAATGGCTGGGAAACAGTAGTTTATTATAATGTCCTCTTAATTATCTTGCTATGGGTCCCTTCGCTCACCAATTCATCTTCCATACAGTGGCCAAAATCATATTCCTAAAGCACGTCTGATTGTCACTCAAAAACTTTTGCAATTCCTTATGGCCCTTATGATAAAATACAAACACCTTACTTTGTCATATAAAACCCTTTACAATTTGCTATCATAGGAGCCTATGTAACAGATAGATAGGCAGGCAGACAGATAGTAGGAATTTAATAAATAGTGATTGATTATTTATTATTTTTGCTATCTAATTTTGGTACAGGTAAATCCAGATACTTTAATACTTCTAGATAAGTGAAATACAAGATTACCTTTTTTAGTTGGTTGACATAGATTATGGAACAGGCCTTTTTTGAGGAAACTGACGAACAAAAGATTAGAAGGTTCTTGATAAAACAAATGTGAGACAAGTCCAGCAAAACCAATTGGATTTCCTTCACAGTCCAAATATCCCTGTGAAGTTAGCATAATTTATGAATTTTCTTTAAAATCCATAATTTTATGAATATGCATAAATTTAATAGCAATCTTAACATCTACATTGCTCTTAATTGTTACAAAAAGAAAAGCTAATTTCTAGTATATTAGGTACATACCATAAATTTTTCCTTTCTTCAAATTCAATAAACACTGACTAAAGGTCTACTATGTACAAAGCATATTTATAACATAATTAATATATCCAAAATCTTTTGAACATATATGGTAAGTCAAGTCCTAGATATCATCAGGAAATCCAAAGCATAAGAAAGATTAATCTTTTTATTTTTTGGTAAAGATCTGGAAATCTATTACTGTAAAAAAAAAAAAAAAACTTCCAGTATGGAAACTCTCTTTTTTAATGCAGATCAGCAGCTTGTCTATAACCTATAATCTTACTGAGTTTTCTGAGACACAAGAGTCACTAACCCATTGCCACATAGTTGGTAAGTGTAAGCTATAGAACTTGACCCTTAGCCACCACAACATCTATTATTCCACATTGTTTCTCCATTTATCTCTCTAGTGATAAATATATCAGTTTCATGCTTAATACATTATTGTTTTATAATTTTAGTTTTTTTCAGTGAAACCTTAACAAATTTTTCATTGATACAATCAAGTCTAAAGGAAGTGATAAGTTTCAACTGTTGAATATCGTTGAATAAATTCCTAGCTATATAAAAATGACCAAGCACTTTTCATTCCAATAAATTTCCAAATAAAAATCAAATAATCATTTGGATCAAATAATTTCATATAATGCACCATTTCTAAAGCTTCCAATGTTGGCCCTAAAAATGATATCTCAGTCATGTCTTGGTTTGGTTCTAAGTCATCATAAATCCTATCCACTGGAGTTCCAGTTTAACTTCTGCCTTGGGGGCATCTGAAAGATTATTTCAGTTTTGTGTACAACTAGAATTACATAGGGTGCATTTGGGAGCTCTGCTTCAATTCTAAGATCCCTTAAACCATATTTCAGATTAAGTAGACAATGCAGTCTTTCAGAGGACAATATCAAAAGTTTTAAGTGATAAATTTAAGACTGCACATTAAACATGGTATTTTAAGTGAAAAGGGACCATAGACATCTCTGTATTTTGCCCTGCTCAGAGAAGGATATAAACCGGAGTACATCCAAAGAGGCATAACCAGTAAAGGTAAAGTCCCTTTAGTCTGTGAAATGGTTAATGGAAGCAGAGATGTTCAAGCTAGAGAAAGTCCAGGGAGACATAACAGCTACCTGAAACTGAAACTAATTTAGGATCATTCTTACACACTCAATCTGCTTGCTCTTCAAGAGAATAACTTAGAACAATGGGAACAAGTTGTTTAAAAAAAGATAAGTTTAGACTTGATATTAGAAAAGCTTTCCTATTGATTAGAATGGATCCAAAGTGGAATGAGCTGCCCCAAAAGGTGGATGGGTGAGTTTCCATTCATTGAAAGTTTTTAAGTAAGTAGAAACTGGTAAAAACCAATTATTGGGATTGCTATTATGAGACTTCTTTTTCAAAGATAAGTTGAATTAAATGGTTGATAAGATCCTTTCCTATTCTAAAACTCAATAAATTATGTGATCAAATCAATCAACAACTTCATTTTATCAATGTGGAAATCCAGGACACAAGATGTAAAAAGATTTATCCAAGGTGACAAGGCAAACAACTCAAACAAAAAATTCTTACTACAATGTTCTTTTTACCAATGACAGAGCTAGCACAAGCTTTAGGGTAGATAATAACTGTGAATGTAAAGTGACTAGAAATGCTACACCCTTCAAGCTTCAGTGATTCACTATCATATGTTGCTTTGGTGCAATATTTAAGAGCTTTGTGGGCAGCACTGGAATACTATAGAATCATATGGAAGATGTAGTGCTAAAGAGGCAAGAACTCTGATATGGCAGCCAGAATTCTTGGACTCCACACCCATCTCTTCCATTAACTACCTATATAATCTCAAGCAATTCATCTTATTTCTCTGTGCTAAAATAAGAGAGTTTTAGAGATCTAAAAGTTTCCTTCCTGACCTAAAATTCCATGGATTTAAGTGAGCAGGCATAGGACAAATGCAAAAACAAGCATCCCTTTTTTTTTTGGTTGGTTGGTTTTCAGTAGAACTCTCAAGGCACAGCTTTCTGAAAACTTTAATTGAATTGGCACCTGACAGAAAGCTCTAAAGTTAGCAATCATATTTCAAAGAAATTCAAATGAGAACCATACCTCTTTCATAAGAAATTGCATTGAAAATAAAAAATATAGCTTCAGCATCTCCTGGATTCTGGGATTTTTGAAGGATAACAGTGAATGAGTTAGCACAGAAAGCACCTTTAGAAAAAAAAAATTCTGAGTTAATTAATTTTTAGCACGTATGAAAGACATTTGTAAATAAAATGCCACAAAGATGGATATTTTGTGAAATATTTACTCATCCACCATGGCTGCTTACAAATACATGAAACAGAACTGGGATGAGAACTGTAAAAGCATGGATTTCATAAAGAAAAACACAGAAACATGCATAAACTGACACAAAGTAATGTAAACTGGTCCAAGAAAACAATAAGCTCAGTGCAGGTTGAAACTATTTAAAATTTTGGAACACTTTGAGTGTATACATAGTGGTTATAATATGTAAATGAAAAAAGAACCACAGAAAAATAATAAAAATGAATGTTTCTAAATTATAAAGAATAAACTTGATCATAAAAAATATGAAAAAGGAAAACGGAAGGAAGGAAAGAAGGGAAAAAGGAAGAAAAGGAGGGAGGGAGGAAGGAAAGAAGGAAGGAAGGAAGGAAGAAGGGAAGGAAGGAGGGAGGGAGGGAAGGAAGGGAGGAAGGGAAGGAAGGAGGAAGGGAGGGAAGGAAGGGAGGGAAGGGAGGAAGGAAGAGAGGGAGGAGAGGAAGGGAAGGAGGGAGGGGAGAAAGGAAGGGAGGGGAGGAAGGAAGGGAGTAGGGAGGAAAGAGGGGGGAAGAGGGGAGGAGGGAAGAAGGGGGAGGGAGGGAGGAAGGAATAATCACAGAGGGAAGATATGAGGTTAATGTGTATAGAGATGATGATTTAATCCATGAAAATTAATGAGATTACCAAGTGAAATATTATATAGGGCAAAGAGAAGAGAGTCTAGTACAAAGTCTTAAAGGAAAACTATGGGTAGTGGGTATGGTCTGAAGACAGAGGAAAGACCGAGAAGTAGACAGGTAGAAGGAAAGCCCCAGTGTTACAAAAACCAAGAGAGAAGAGCATATTAAGAAGAAGAGAATGATCAACAGTGTTAGACTGCTGAAAGGTAAAGAAGATTGAGGACCAAGGAGATGTCATTTGATAATTTAGATGTCACTGGTAACTTTGGAAAGAGCATTTTCTGTTAAGTGAACAAGTTAGAAGTTATGCTATAGATTTCAGTGTTTTGTGTATGGTATTACTCTGTATTTACATCTAACTTTTTCTTTACAACAAGAGAGAGTTCAATCTGGCATGGGAAGAGTGTGAAAAGAAGAGATATCAGGAAGACTGTGATATAAAAATTAAAGGCATCAATACAATTTTTTTCAGGGGGCAAGGCAGTCAGAGTTAAGTGACTTGTCCAGGGTCACACAGCTAGTGTTAAGCGTCTGATGGCAGATTTGAATTCAGGTCTTCCTGACTGCAGAGTTGGTACTCTATTCATTGTATCATATAGTTGCCTTAATACAACTTGTTTTTCAATAAAATTTCCACAATATGGATGTCATTCAAGATATGGGACTCTAATGAGGAACTATAGAAATATTTGAGTTCTACCAGATTAAGTTAAGAGAATAACCAATCAGGTTATTAATTAATAATAATTAGTTAACAATCAGATTAATAATGAGGAAAGGAGCATTAGTTATCAACCACACCACCTTTGCATTAGCAACTGGGATGTTGTCCGCTTTGGAAACCAATAACATGAGCCGTAGGACTAGGCTCATGCCAAAGGGGAATTGGCCTTTCAGTTCTGGTACATTGGATTTGATAAGCTTTTCTATTTTCGGTAATGGAATATTATAGAAAAACACATTTCCCAAAAAGTCTTGACCTCGTCTTCCTGCACGTCCAGACATCTAGAAAAGAAAAAGCATAATGTAAAACTTGCCCAGATAATATTTTAGGAGGATGGTAAATTTGTTATGTGATATTAATTTTCTTGGATGAAGAAAATTATACATTTGTAAATATGTTGATGCAACAAAGATCATGTTAAACTAGGAAGCACTTTGTGAAAAGATCCCCATGGCTAAGGAAAAGTAGAAATTTGTGATAATCATTTATCCATTCTAAAAATTGATTAAGCTCTTACTAAATCCACAGCATTACTTGGATTAAAATGAAAAAAAAAAAAAAAAAAAAAAACCAGCCTCTGCAGCACATCCAAACATTTACCACCTAACTATAGTATAAGACAGAAGACAAGTGCCATAGGGGATTCGAAAAAGGACTGGAACAGAGGTTTCTTTATTACAGATAACTTATAAATGGGGAGATTTCTCCTTACTAATATAAGTCTACATCTTCTCTGCAACCTAAAGTCCTAGAGAGTTATCTAGAAGATTAAGAGATTGAGTGACATATCCAGAATCTCAAAACTCAGATCATCCTATTTTCAAGCTCAGTTCTTTTTCCACCATGCAATTCTGTCATGATAGCCATGATTAGAGGGGATTATAAAAAATGACTATATTATAAATGAGCTTATAATTTAATTAGGTCCCCAATATACATGGAGAACTTAAGAACAAGGTACTGACACTGAAATTCAAATTCTACATGAATCCAGTGGAAAATAAATCAAGGGCATGACCTATGAAAGTTAATTTCAGGAAAACTATTTAGGTAAGTAAGTATAAAATCAAGATTTTACAAAAATGATTCCCAGAGATTTTAAGAAATAACTCCTAGAAAAGAAGTTAGGGCATTCTAAGCCAAAATAAAAGCACTGGCAAATGCACATATGACCAACATGATAGCATATCAGAAAGGGATAGATATAAAAATTTACATTTACAATTACAACTTGCATCTATGCACCATGAAGTTTATAAAGCATATAGGGCTTTGTAGTTATATAACACAATATATGTAGTTATATAACACAATTGTAGTTATATAAAACAGTTCCTTTATAAGAACTCTGTAAAGTTGTCAAACAAGTATTATTGTATTGTTTTTATCATAGGCGATGCTCCATGATCCCATTTTGAGGGTTTTCATGGCAGAGATACTGGAGTGGTTTGCCATTTCCTTCTCCTGGTCATTTTATAGATGAGGAACTGATGCAAAGAGAGTTAAGTGACTTTCTCAGGAACCCACAACTGGTAAATATCTAAAGTAACATTTTGAACTGATATCCTCCTGACTCCAAAGCTCGAGCTCTAGACCTTGCACTACCTAGCTGCCAAAGCATATAGTATCATCCACATTTTAGAAAGAAAGAGTTGAAATTAAAAAGTTAGAGTTAAAAAAAAGTTAATATGGGGCAGTAGATGGTACAGTTGATAGTGCGCCAGGCCTAAAGTCAGGAAGACTCATTTACCTAAGTTCAAATGTGACTTGAGACACTTATTAGCACTATGGCCCTGGTCAAGTCATTTAACCCTATTTGCCTCAGTTTCCTCAGTCAGAGAAGGAAATGGCACACCACTCCAGTATTTTTACCAAGTAAACCTAAATGAGGTCATGAAGAGTCAGCTTTGATTGAACAAAAAGTTAATGTGATGCTATAGCTGCCAAGAGTCCAAGGCAAGAAGATTTCAGTCCCAGTTTCTTGTCTCCAAGTTCCATTGTGGTTCCCACTTAAGGGCATAAGAGTGTATAACAAGACATGAAGTTGGACACATAAATAAAGAGAAGGCTAAGTTAATGGAAAATTGTAAATGCTACGCTGAGAAGTTTAGGCTTAAACATATGGGTGAAGGGGAGACACCATTTTTTGACTCAGAAAGTGACATGGTGAAAGACTATTCTGTCAGCCTCATGCAGGTTGGTTGGAACTGAAGAAACACTAAAAGCAAAGAGATGAACAAGGAGGCTGGTACAGTTATATCTAAGGTTAGAAAATAGGAGCCTAGAAAAGGACAATAGTTATGGAAATGGAAAAAAAAAGGAACCTGAAAAACATCATAGATCTAGAGGAACGTGATGATCAATGTGATATGAAGAGCAACTTTTTTTAAAAGAGTAAAATATCTTCAATATTACAAGCTAAAATTCTGACTCTTCTTCTGAATCCAAATCTTTTTATTATATAAATCCAATAGTTATCATTATTCACATTTTCCACAAAAGTAAACTAAAGCCTAGAAAGCTTGAAGTATATTGTCCAGTTACCCAGGCAATAAGTGGAAGAAGCAGGTTTTGAACCCTTGTCATCTTACTCTAAATTCAATATTCTTGCCATTACACCATCCTGCCTTCCCTACTATGATATTCTGACCAACAAAGAATGGCAGGACCATTTCACAGAAATCTTAGAAAAGCTGGTTTTAGAAAACAAAATGATGAGTTCATTATTAACAAATTAAATTCCAAGTGTCAATGTATACCAGATTAGTGGAACCTAGGAATGATGGCAGGAGGTAACAAATTTGGTAGCCTGCAAAGTTACTGAGTTAAGCTACAGCAGTCCTGAAGGATAAAGAGCTGATTATGCATTTAGCTTTTCTAACTAGGTTAGGTCAAATGTTACTTTGTAAACTAGATTTGCTGTGATAGAGTGAATGGATTCCAGCAAAATACCATGTGCTTGGTAGCAACCCAGTATCCAAGTGAACCCCAGTGAGAAGCAAGCTGACCCTGTGGAGTTACACAAAGGTACCCAGTGCTAACATCCACCGTAAATTATATAATACCATACACACTGTATAAGGTATCAGAGGCTGTCAGTACAGGATAGCTATAGATTAAGCTATAGATTAAACTATAGATGTCAACAACTATGTTGTATAAACAGGACAACCATGAGCACCAGTTAATTTTCCATCATACACAATTAGCATAGTTAGCACATATTGCGTCTGATCATTTCTTATAAAAGGTTCCAATTTATCCCTTGTAAATTGAGTTTATTAGAAACTTTGCTTGATAAAGCATTACAATAAAGTTTTGCCCTTTGACCTGGAGATGGTTTGAATCTGTGAATTCATTCCATATGATTCCTCACCTTCATGACTTTTGGTACTTTATCACAATTTGTTGGATCTCATCAATCTGAGCTATTGTCCTGAACCTATAGGAAGCCTAGCTTCCTTATGGAAATGCTTCTGAAAAAAAATCATGAAAATAAAAAGTAGGACTAAGAACAATGAAATAAGAAAAAAAGAAGGACAAAGTAGCAACTTGCCACAAAAAAGAGATAAAATCTCTTTCTAACTGTAAGGAAAAACACATTACTTATAAGGCAAATATATAATCTAAACAGAAAGTTGAGATGTTTTTGTTTCCATCCTCATGGAATTTATAATCTTATAGAGAGATATAGAATGTGCAGAATTGAGTATAATGTTATGTAAAGCCATATATCTATGCATTAGTAGAATATAAAACAAAGCATTTTGGAAAGTCCAAACTGACTTATCAAGACATCAGGAGAGTGTTGACTTGGAAAATGATGTATAAGTTCAACAGGCAGAGAAGCAAAGATTATTACAGGAATGTGAAATGAGCAAAGAAAACAAAATAGAAAATCCCTGGACATGTACCATGGATGACTAAATCCTCTTTGGCCAAAGTATCAAAGCTTTAAAAGAGACTACTATGATTTATGGTTTAGAGCTGGGGATGGGGAGGCAGTTAGGTAGATAGAGCACTAGCTCTGGATTCAGGAGAACCTGAGTTCAAATTCAGCCATAGACACTTACTAGCTAAAGTCACTTAATCATTTGCCTCAGTTCCCTCATCTGTAAAAGATGTAAAAGAAGATGGACAAGAAAATGGCAAACCACTACAGTATCTTTGCCAAGAAAATACTATATGGAGTCAAGAAGACTCTGATAGAACTCAAGAACAACTCCAGATTCTGGAGAAGAGGGCTTCAATCATCTAGATTCTAAATGGAACCAACCCTATATAAAGGAAGAGTAGATAACAGCCCATGGAATCTGATTCTAATCAGATATAATCTAATCCAACACACTGTTGGTAGTGTGCTAAGTACTTGCATCAATTCTATTCTGCACACACACACACACACACACACACACACACACTATCCCATCTACTGGTTCCCACAGGTGCCAGACAATTATCTGCTATTCCCCAGCTAAAAATATAAGTTAATATGTTAATATTTTCAGGGGAGCCAACACAGAATAACTTAAAATTATCTTATGCTATATTATAAGTGATTTATCAGTATTCTTCCAGCCAGAGGGCCAGAAGTAAATAGGGGATATGAAAGTAATACTAAAAAATAGAAGAAAAGTTGCAGAAAGAGGATTTAAGGAGTAGAAAGAAGAATAGCTTGTTCGGCCCTTTTACATCTAGGTATCAGGAACATAGGCTATGACCAAATTTGTAGGGTGAGGTGGCAAAGGCAATACACCCTGAAGTGGGATCTTTACACTGCAATTGTGAAAAAGGCAACATGACTTTAAAATCTTGCATTACTATAAACTAGAAGGTCACAAGCAGATCCAACAGATTCATCTTTCTAAATAAGAGGCTTATTGAAACAAAGACAAAAAATGTCAAGGAAAAACCTACATGTTACTATTTCAGTGTGTGAACTTCAAATGTCTTTTAAAATAAAATTATAACAATGTGTAGAAAGAAGATGAATTTTGTTTTTGTTTCTTAACCTTACTCCCATTCTCAACTATTTGTTGCAATTTGGATTTACACTTCTGCAAATGATCACCTGCATGTGATACCAGGTTTAGTCTGGAAGCCTGGCTTCAGAGTCTCCTACTTTTTATTTGTGTGATCTTGGACAAGCCAATTGAGCACTTTATCCCTCTACATTTCAGACAATTCCCTAAAATGTATTTACTAAGGTTGCATAGTAAGACCTATGGGACTATTTTCAGTATGCTTGAATAGAAGAAGTTTTCTCACCAGGATCTCCTTATGCTAATGAAATCAGTCTTTCAGTAAAGGAGAACACTTTCAAAGGTGCTCATTTATCTTCCTCAAACAAGTATCTTTTGAGGGGGAGGAGGGAGATGGGAAAGGAAGAGGGAGAGAATGAGATGATGGGCTTCCTTTATCTCTGCATCACACTTCCTGTCATCCTATCCTGTCTCTACCTTTAATGTTGATTTTTTTTCTTGCCTCTTACTCTCCTTTTCTCTCTCTTTCAATTGCAAGACAAAGTCAATTAATGTTCAGAATGCATTGAACAGAATTTTTTATTGCTTTGATTCAAAAACCTGATGAACTTTACATACATTTTAAATGAAATTATCATATTGTGATATGTATTCTTTAAATGATTTGTTTTCATTAAACATTTGCTAGGAGAAAAAAATAGGCACCTATGTTCAAAGGTAGTTTTTGCCAAATGGAGTTTTAATTAGTTTCACCCATTAGCTGTATTGAATATTAAAAGATAAGACAAATTTACTTTTTGGGATGTGTAACTCAGCCAGCACAATTCAGGGAAAGCCTATCTGACAGAAAGCTTATTGCTAGCCAGTTCAGCTAATTGAAATGTTTAAAGGATGTCTACCATCGGAATATAAAAATATTTGAAACTAGAAACATCAGAGGTCATCTAATTTTGAATGTCTTCTTTTCATATAAGAGGAAACAACCCCAAAGAAGCTAAGTAATTTGCTAAGATCACACAAGCAATACAAAAGAATGTGAACCTAAGCCTTCTGACACTAAACTCCTGAGGAAACCTGGACCCAGATAAAGTCATTTGCCCAAGAACATAAAGGAAATAAAAATCAGAGGTAAAAATCAGAATTCAAGACCTCTGAACCAAGAGCAAAAGCTTTTCCCTCTATACCATCATGTAATGACCCAGGAGAATGTAACTGACTTGGACCAATTTATCACTTCTTAGGCAATCTGGTCAAGTCCCCAGCCCTTATAGTTCACTGTCCTGGGGTTGAATTTTGCCAAACTTAGCACAAACACTAAACCATCATACTTAGAACTCTGGAGATCAAGAGAATGGACAATCTCAGTATCTCTGTAGCTTGGATTATAAATCTGAAATGGAACCAATGTTTTCTTGCCAATTCACAATATACATCCCTTCATTTGCAGACTGAGAGAGATGAGACTGCCCACTCTTAAAGTAAAACTAAAAAAAAAAGAAGGCTTGAAATATATGTCTGTTCAAAATGACTAAAGAACCCCATGGTATACCACATTACACACACATACTCATTGACTAACCTGAATAAGAAATAATTTTCTCTTACCTGTCTATAATTCAAAGCATCCAAATAGATAGAGTTTTGAGTAAAAACCACAGATTTACATGGCATGTTAATTCCTAAAGCAAGTGTGCTAGTAGCTGTCACAACCTAGGAAAAAAGAAGAAAATTTTCATAGGAAAACATAATTATAAAAGAGATTGATGTATCCATTACAGTTTCTGAAACCCTCTTTGAATTGTAAACTTTTGATGAAGCTCTTACTGCATATTGTAGTTGTTTAGTTATGTCCAATTCTTTATGACCCCGGTGTGATTTTCCAGAAAAAGATACTAGAGTGGTTTGCCATTTCCTTCTCCAGTTGTCCCCATTTTACAATTGAGGAAACTGAGGCAAACAGCAGTTAAACCAATTGCCCAGGGTCCCAGAGCTAGTAAATATCTGAGGTAACACTTGAACTCAAGGTCTTCCTAACTTCAGCACTCTAGCTACTGCTCCACCTACCTGTCCCAAATACAATTTGCAAATCTCATACTTTGTAGAAGGGGAAACTAATGCCTATAGAGATAAATACTTGCTTAAAGTCACATAGGTAGTATGTAATATACTCAGAATTAGAGTCAGATTCTCTGACTCCAAGTACAACATATTTTCTACTGAAGCATAATCACTTGAAAACTATCTATGTAATACAACTCAATTCATAAGAGGGGAAACAATCAACCACAGATTTTTGCTTGTCATTCTGAGCTATAACTGTAAGTTAGTTAGTGGACTATTTATTTGTAAGTTTTTTTCAATCTTTAACGATGACCATATTATTATGCAGTTCAAAGGTTCTTATTAATCTTTGTGTCAAGGACCACTTTGACCTAGAGGTTAGTGAAACCTATAGATTCACCTTCTTAGAGCAATGTTTTTAATTGCATAAAATACACAGGATTACCAAGGAGACAAATTATATTGAAATGAGGGTTTATTTTCCCATTCAAATTCATAGGCCTATTAAAATCTATTCACAAACCTCAATGTTGAGAGGGGTTGAGAAGGGGGGTTGAGAATGATGGATGTAGACATCCTAGGTTTAGAATCTCTAATACAGTTTTTAAAAATCTGCTACCTCTAACTCAAGTATTTGTGGCTTCATAGGCATGGGTAAGTGTTCATTGCACCAATATGGACCACGTCCACTCTATAAGTTGTCAGGTATTCTTTGAGAGATGCCAAAGCTATCATCATACAAACAAACTATTGATGAATCTACTAGACATAACGTAGAATGGACTTGAGACAGCAGATATTCCAGGCTCTCACCTAGATTCACTCAAAGCCATTCCAGCATGGTAGGTAGATTCTCCCAGAGTTTGTGTTCCATTAGCACTGCTTTCATGAACCTAAGGACTTCAACCCCAAAATGAAGTACTAAGGAAGGATTTTATTGAAAGAAAGGTAACATTCATTTTATAAACTGCAAAAATTTACTGACCCTGAGGAACCCTTTCCTGAAGAGTACTTCAATGAACTGTCTTTCTCTGGCATTCAGAGCACCATGATGATATCCAATACCCCTCCTTGACAGCTGTGTTAATTCTTTACCTTTTCTCTGTGATTTTATTCGATCAAACAGCATTTGCAAAGTCTAAAATAAATGAAGAATTTTGAATAATTTATTTAATTTATATTTTCAGTAACTTTGATTTAAAATAAAATCAGAAGTTTCTATGAGCAAATGTTCATATAAAGCACTGATATAACCTTATTCTATAAAAATTTTAACAGTTGAAAATATTTGTACTATTACAATTGTTACAATAGTCACAATTTAAACAATAGTAAAAGCAATGAAAAATAAAACAAGGAAGGGGAAAGAGAAGACACATTTTTCTCTCTTTTCTTCTTTACTTCTACAATGTTTTATTACACATTTACAAGGTTACTGATGATATCATCTGCTAGACATGAGGCATCTGTAACTCCTTGGAGCAACTTTTAGTCTTCTAATGAAAAAGTCTCATCACCCCTGCCCAAATGCATATTAATTTTTAAAAACACAGATTGGTTATGACTCCAAAAATCTGCCCTTTAAGCTTATGTATCAATGTCAAATTATCAGTAGATATGGGTTCAAAATTCAATATTGTGTCTTATTATCACTGTAATCTTGAACAAGTCACTTAATCTCACTAGGCTTCCTCAAGTGTAAAATATTGGATCCCCTTTAAGTTCATTTCTAATTCCAAATTCCATTATCTTATTCCTAGCCAAATGATTACCTATAATTCTCACACATTCCATCTATATAGGCATTGTATCACATTCTGTAAAAGAATTATGTATGCCCAAGGGAAACTGCTATCTTGGTGAATTTCACTTAGTATTGAGGAACTATATTCTTTAAGGTAAATTGTCACTGGCAATAAAAGATGATTCATCTAAACCTTTTTCTACCAAAAGTTCTTACCTCTTCATCTATCATTTTCGGGTTGGCATAAGTGCAATCTGGAGGTATCTCAGTCTTCTTTTCCAACATTTTTAATAAACTCACATGCTCAGCTTCATGTACTATGCTTTGATCCATTCTTGAAGATCTTTTCAAGGCATTTTCAGGCCTGCTCCCCAACAAAAAGAAAATTTTTTTTCAAATATATATTATTGACTTCTAAAAGATCAATTCATTTTTTAAAAATCTGAGTAAGTACAAACATTTTTCTTTGCAACATAAAGGTTTAAGATTTTTAACTCTATAAAACAGTAAAACTATTCGGACTTTAATGGATAGATATGACCTGGTCAACTTATAGAACAACTCACAGAACTTATTAAAAAGAGACCTTGGAAATGTAATTGTGTTTTCCTTAAATCATGGTTTTTCACAACACAGTTGACTTTGTAACAAACATATATAGAAAGAGGGGACAAAGCTATTGAACCAAAAAGAAATCCTTCAAATTAAACTCAGAAGACAAAAGACTTGAGTTCTATTTCAATACTAAGCTAAATATAAAATGAAATTGTTATTCTAACAACTAGGGATTCCTACTCCTACCCCCTTTGATTCAATTTGTTGGGAAAGATTGATGAATTTTGAGAAAGGGGCTTTTCTGTTCATATAAACATAATATTTACATCCTGGGAAAAAGAACTAAATCCATTACATGAAGTCTTAGCTTCCTGACTTTATTTTGTAGCTATGTAAGTTTCATAAAGTACTCAGATAAGATCTAAATTATTTTCTATTATTCTCTGTGACTGCAGAAGGATCCTTTCCACAAGGGAAGGATAGAAAGAGGTGATAGCCTCAAAAATTCAAAGCTGGGATGAACTCTAAAAGGTTTTCTAGTCCAACCCTCTGATTTTACAGATGAAGAAACTGAGGTCTAGAGGGTAAATGAATTTCCTAAGGTTCCACAGATGAGAGGCAGAACCAGGATTCAAATCCAGAACCCCTAACTTCAAAGCTATTATGCCTTCAAGTGAAATAAGCAGTCTTAAGATTATTGTGCCTATTTCATAAATAAGGAATGAAACTGTGTCACAGTAACCTGCCTCCATGTGCTTCTTTATAAGAAATAAAGGGTGATGATTAAAGCCAAATATTTCTGGCTATAACTCACACATATACTAAAAAGTCAAAGCAATCTTTTTATTTATTTTTTTATTCTCCATTCATACATTAAAAATTCACATGGCAAAAGCATTTAGTAAGCCCATAATTATTATGTTCAATGTTTTAGGTACTGGGAAAAATATAAAATTAAATGGCTTACCTTCAAAGAGCTTATAATTCCCACATCAGTAGGTATTAATAAATGTGAAATTTCTATCTTCTATCATAGGAGAAATTGCATTTCTATACTCCTATATCAGGAAATAGAACAGATCCTCTTGCTTTTGAAATGGAACAAGTACAAGGCTCAGACCAGAGAAGAGAATCATTCTGAGTACAGACTCTAGACCTGATTTCCTAAAGGTCTAAACGAAATTTTTGGAGGTGATGGAAAAGACCAAACTATAATTTTATCTGCTTAAGGACTCCCTTGGTGAGGGGACTTTGTCTTTCAATGAATGGAATTCCCAGCTCTGGACCTTATATTTTTAGATAATTACCTGGAGTTCCTTGTCCAGTCACATAGCCTCTGTGTGTTAGATGTCAGGTTGTCATGAACTTGAGATAGTTTATTCAATTACGCTACACTGTCTCTGTAGAGGATACTATAATTAAGTACACTAGTAACTAAGGACACAAAATTACAGCACCTTCTGTAACCAAGCCTGCTTTTACGTTCACTCAGTTGGGAACTTGGGCACAGCACTAATCTGTAGCCTGTGGTTGACATATTAGCTATAGATCTTTTAGACATCAGCAATGTCAGGGACCAATTCTTTGCAGGCAAATACATACACAGTTGGTGTTTTCTCCAGTGATTTCTTTACTTTCTTCAGCTTGTGAGTTAACACATGAATTTCTTTGATTGCATTAGCTGACTGTCTCCTTTCCTGCTTTTCTTCTAAGTCTTGGCACACTTTGCGTGCCCTTTCTTCTACAACACTTATCTTGAACCTAGAAATAAAAAGAGATCATTGCAAAAGAGACAAAGTTTTTTGTGCATAAGGTTATCCTATATATTCCTATGATTCAAAAAATTGCAGGAACTGATTCAAATTGACCAGCAAGGATATCATCTTAACATGGTCTGTTAATGCCTTGTTAAAGAGACACAAAAGTGAGGCTGAACACATGTATACCTTTGCTAGTGTGGCCCTGTAAATCATGTAGGGATAAGGAGGATAGAAAAAATTTACAAAGGGGAGTGGTGACCAGGAAAGGGCAACCATCCTGAACCAATGCAGAATGAAGTGAAAAAAAACAGGAAAACAATTTATATAATGACAAGAATATGGTAAAGACAAATAGAATTCAAGATTCTGATCAGCAAATTAACCAATCATGATTTCAGAGGACTAATGACAAAGCATAATAGCCACCTCATAGTAGAAAAATGAGTCTCAGAGTGCAGAATGAGACATATACATACATATATATGTGTGTGTGTGTGTGTTTTAAATATATGTGTGTGTATTTTTAATATGGTCTTTCTTTTGGTTAACTATACATGTTTGTAACTGAAATTTTTATTTTGTTTTGTTTTGTTCCCAGGTGAGGGGGAAAAGTTATGGTGAGGGGAGAGAGAGAGAGAGAGAGAGAGAGAGAGAGAGAGAGAGAGAAGAAAGGAGAGAAAAAAAGAGAAAAGAGAAGAAAAAGAGGGAAAAAGAAAGGGAGGGAGGGAGAGTGTTGATGATTGAAAAAACATGCTTTTAAAAAATATATTTATGTTGTGAGTCTTTTTCACCATAACTCATGGTTTTCATGTTCAATTAAGCACTAAAGCATCATGGGTATTTCTTGGAACAGTATTTCTGAGTTTTCCAATGTATCTTACTATGTTGTGGTACCAGAGCACAAAGGAGCACTACCTGCTTCAATATCCTTTGTGTCCTGAAAGTTCTATATAAAGTTAGCACATAAACCCATATCATTCTGCCTATTCTTTGACTCTGGAGAAGTTACATTATATTGATCATGGTGTTACTCCAATCAATGGTATAAGCTGAATCAAATTTATCATTAATTCAGAGTACCCTCCAGGTCTTCATAGCTGCAGTTACTGCCTCAGAATACTTATAATCACCCCCCAGAAACCTGTTCACCCGTGCAACTTATTCTACACCCTGACTACCTCTCATATTTATAGTACCTTCTCAATGTTCCCTCTAATTGGTTGAACTTTTCAAACCTCCTTTTCAAAAACATGTTCAAACTAGCCATATCCTTATTCCTCTCCAGGATATATTCCTGATTTTCTGAATTTTTCTACACTATCCCCATACATGTTGCTTTTGTTTTTTATCCACACATCTACCTTTTCAACTTTCTATTATATATTTCCTTATTAGAATGCAAAGCTAACTGAGGGTAGAGATTGCCTTTCTTATTTCTGTATTTGTATTCCCAGCATTTAATATTCACTATGTGCCAGTGAACACAATAAAATCTTGAGTTGATTTGACTTATGTCGACGTAAAGTAATTGTACATCATATGGCTGGCATTCTACTTTGCTGTTATCCCAATCCTTTCAAAGAAACATGTATGACTTTGAGGAGCTAGACTTTGAAAAGTTATCATTATCAGTACTATTATCAATAGCATCATCATTATTAAATACATAATGTATCCTATTACTTTTAATAATAATATTAGTTAACATTTATATATTTCTTTAATTACAAAATACTTCATATGTTATCTTATTTGGTACTCAAGACAACCATATGAGATAAATGCTATCTATTATTATTGTCATTTTACAGATGAGGAAACTTTGTGTAAGAGAAGTAAACTGACTTGTCCAGAGTTACTCATTAGGACATATTAGTCTACACCAAAGCTTCTGAAATTGGTGCCCATAAACTTTAAAAATAACTTGATAAGGATATTTTACTGTAATTGTTTTTATTTACAATCCCATGTATTTTATTTTATGCATACTGATACTAGGCATGTCTTACCTGGATCTGTATCTAGGTTTACCTGTGTAAACCTTCACCAATAAAAGTTCAATCAAATTGAAGCAACTCTTCACAGAGTCATACTGGTCCTGTCTACCATGGAACCCTGAGGTCCTGGATAAGACCTAGAATTTAGAGCCCTACATATCCTGTGAACCAGGACTAACCCAGAATTATGAGAGCCTAAAGGATTCCTTTGCACTTGAGTATGGATTCTTAATCATTTTTTGTGTGAAGATCCCCTTGATAGTATAATATATCTAAGGGATCCTTTTTCAGAGTAATATGTGGTAGATTTTTTTTTAATTCATAATAGAATAAAATCTTAAATTTCTCTTAAAAGTTAATAGGAAATAAAATTATAATTTTCTCTATTTAAATTCTCAAGCCCACTTAAATCAAAAGTTAAAATCTCCTAGACAAGAATAAGCTAGTGCTAGGTTTCCCTTTTGGAATCTGTTAAACCTTACTAGGACTGATGGGGAATGATCCAAAGAGACTTTGATGGTTTTGTCAATAGCTAATTTTTTCATGTTTTCAGTTTCTATGAGAATATTAGTCCTGAATCCATTTCCTTTCTCTTCTTCTCTTTTCGAGGTACAGTTTTTTTCATTTATCTTACATCAAGCCCTTCTCTTAAAAATAAAATGATCTTGGAGCGAGTAAATCAGTTTGCAGCAGTTGCCACCTAGTGATGGAATATGGAAAATGTATTTACGTTTGTTTTGACAATGAAAACAAAGACTAAATTTCTCTTTTTCTGTCCCCAGTTCCTACTGTAATGCCTTATGCATAGTAAGGGCATATCAAATTGAATGAAAACATGAGACCAAAAGCTGATATCTCAGGTTAAGGACTCCCAGGTGAGAATAAACTGATCTAGATCAGAAATGTTCATATTAGAACCTTACTTGTAGATAAGGAAATTGAGCAAAAGAAAAAAAAGAGAGAGAAGGTAGCCCTGTAACACATAAGATCATAGAACTAGACTGTGAGGGACCTCAGAGGTGATCTAGTCTGACCACCTCATTTTACAAATAAGGAAACTAAGGCTTAAAGAAAATAAGGAAAGTCATACAAGCAGTAAGAATCAAAGGTAGAATTTCAGTTCAGGTCTTCTGATTCCAGAGACACTGATTTTTTCACTATACCATGCATTGAATTGAATTGAAACATTATTAAAATGTCAGGACCTCCACATCCAAACTTCTTACCCACATACTTTCTTTTATCATTGGTGTTATCACTGGTATTTATCAAAGCATGGATCATTTCCCCTTTATACAGTAAATTCCTTGAAACCTTTCTTTGTATACTCAGCATAACACAATACCTGTTATATAATAGTTATATAGTAAATTCTTATTGATGACTAAAAACCAATAGAAATTTTCAGTAATATCCATTGTAAATATTGATATGTGTGTGTGTGTTGTGTGCATATGTATTGTATATTATGTTTCTATTATACATTATATATCTATATATTTGATTTTTATTGTAAAGTACTACTCAAATAGTGGTTATAGTATTAAAAAATTAGCAGGGCTTAAAATAATGAGATTTAGGAAAAATCCAGAAATAGACTAGTTAATAGTGTGTTTAAATACAATTTCTAAATGAACACAGAAAACTAAAGTCATTGAACAAAAAACATTTTATGTCTCAACAGATATATACAGAACGATGACAAATTGGACCTACAAAGTACTAGATTTCAGTGTAAAAACCATCTTAACTATTACTTGCCTTCAGCTCTTATCAACATAATCGATTTGGAAAGGAAAAAAGCCCAAAAGAAACTTTTCATTACTTACATAAAAAACAACGCAGGCAGTTTATCCATTTTCCCAAGCTTTTCAACAAGAAGTGGAAATATGTGATTCAAGTCATCTGACTGATTAACAGGAGCAGGTCTAAGAATCTTCAGCACTTGCTTAGCCTAGAATAATGCATTCAAAGGGATTAAATCAAAAAGTAGTCCACAAAACCTGGTCCAAAACAGATTAAAAAGAAGCATGGGAGCCAAGATGAAGGACAGGGATTTTCCTAAGTCTCAAAACAAATTTCAGAGTGGCAGAATCCTTGAAAGAATGGGGTAAAGTAATTTTCTAGCCCAAGACAAATTAGAAGGCTGTCAAAAAAAGGTCTTTTACACCAGGGTGAGCCTAAAGCACAATCTAATGCAAGCTGAGTCTCAGTAAAATAGTAGCAGACCTTTGATGAGTAGGACAGACATGTATGACTGAATAGCAGTGGGTGCTACTGAAGCTCTCAGCCCACAGATGGTAAAGGAGTTGAACAACTGGGCAGAAGATTACAAGGGGCCCTTTGCTAGGTACTGGGTGTAGGACTCTGCTGCACTGAGCATATGTGGATTTGGGTCACAATTCTGGATCACAATCCCAGGACAACAAGAAAAACTAATTCATTCAATCTTGTGACTGCAGAGGAATAGGAATCTTCATCAATAGAGTGCTCATGGTCTCTCACAAAGCAGACCTCAGACCAAAAGAACAGTGTCTACATCTCTTTTTTGAACATGCAACCTTGGAAGAACTGAAAACTTAATGTCTCCATGAAAGAAAGCCCCCCTCCACCCTAAGAGCAAAGCCGCACTTTTACATAGAGTTAAAAATCAAAAAATAGGTTAGAAAAAATGAGTAAATAACAAAATGAATAAAACAAAAAATGAGTAAACAACAAAGCAAAATGAGTAAAACAACAGAAAAGAACCTGATGATAGAAAGTTATTATAGGAAAGATCAAAGTGCAAAGTCCAAAGAAGACAATAAAATCATATTACGTTGTTGACTGCTATATTCAAAGCCTCAAAGAAAGGTGTGAATTGATCTCAGATACAAAAATAAAACTCTGGAATAACTAAAAAATATATTTTAAACAAATAAGAGAGGTAAAGAAAAGTTAGGAGAGGGAATGAAAGAGGTGTAAGAAAATTTTGAAAAAGTCAACAGCTTGGAAAAGGAAATACAAAAAATAATGAAGAAAATATAACTTTTAAAAAGAGAATAGGCCAAATGGTTTAAAAAAATCCATTGAAGAGAACTCTTTAAAAAAGTAGAACTCATTAAATGGAAAAAGACATACAAAAATTCACTAAAAAACAAAAAACCCTTAAAAGTAGAATTGGTCAAATGGAAAAAAAGAGGTACAAAATCTTGCTGAATAAAAATAATGCCTTAACATTTGACAAGTGGAAGCTAATTGTTTCATATGATATGAAGAAACAATAAAACATTTTTAAATGAAAAAAAGAAAAGGAAATATAAACTATTTCATTGGGTAAACAAATTAGAAAATAGATCCAAAATAAATGATTTAAGAATTATTGGACTATCTGAAAGTCATGATCAAAAATAAAGCAAGCCTAGATATCATCTTTCAATCAAAGAAAAAATACACAGCATGTTAAAAGTAGAGAATAAAATAGAAACTGAAAGAATTCACTAACCACTTCCTGAAAGAGATCCCAAAATAAAAAATTTCAGGAATGTCATAGCCAAATTTGAGAGTTCCCAGGTTAAGAAAAAGGCACAAAAGAGGGTTTTTTTTTTTTGTTTGTTTGTTTTTACAGTAGAACAGAATATAGAGAAGGTGAAAGAAGAGAGAATTTCAGTCTTACTCTATTTGGAATTGATTCAAAGAGGAAAAAAAAACATACATACTCAGTTAAGTATAAAAATTTATATTATCTTATAGGAAAGTAGGGAGCGAGAAGATAAGAGAATATGGAGGGGATTTTCAGAAAGGGGAGTAGATTAGAGAAGATGATAGAAACAAAATACTTTTGAGAATGAAAAGAGTGTAAGGAGGGAAAGACTAAGATAAACAAGAGGGAAAATAGAATACACATGATTGGAAGGAAAATTAAGGAAAGTTTCTTTGATAAAAGCCTCATTTGTCAAACATACGGAAAAGTGAAGCAAATTTATAAAAATAAGAATCATTCTCCAATTGAAAAATGGTCAAAGGATAATGAACCGGCAGTTTGCAAATAAAGTAATCAGAACTATCTATAGTCATATGAAAAAATGCTCTAAATCAGTATTGATTAGAGAATGTAACTTAAAGCAATTCAAAAGTACAAGTTCCTACCTACCAGATTGTCTAATATGAATGAAAATGAAAACACCAAATGTTGAAGGCAATGTAAGGAAAATGAGATACTAATGCCTCAATGAGGTTATGAATTGATTCAAACATTCTAGAGAACAATTTAAAACTATACCCAAAGATCTATAAAACCATGCATACCTTTTGACCCAGCAATACCATTCATAGAACTTGATCCCAAAGAGAATTTTTTTAATAGGAAAAATGAGAAAATGTATATTTTCTCACATAAGTATATATATATATGTATATGCACACATATGTATACACACACATGTGTGTAACACTGTATTGCAGATATACCCTGTGTTGTATATACATATGTATAATATGTATGTGTATATGCATATACATATACATGCAAAAATATTTATAACAGCTCTTTGGTGACAAAGAACTGAAAATTAAGAGGAATTTTATTAATTGAGGAATGGCTGAATGTGTTGAATTGGTTTATGATTGTGTTGGAATCCTATTGTACTATAAGAAATGATAAATGGGATGATCTCAGAAAAACCTGGAAAGATTTATAAAAACTAATGCAAAATAAAATGAGCAGTATCAGAAGAACATTGTGCATAGTAACAATATTGTATGATGAACAACTGTGACTGACAGCTATTCTCAGCAATATAACTATCCAAGACAATTCTGAAGAAATTATGGTTTTTAAAATGGTATACATCTCTAGAAAAAGAACCAATAAAATCTGAATACAAATTGGAGCATACTTTTTTCAGTTTCTTTATTTTTTTCATCATTTTTTGAGGGAGGAAGGGAATCTGTGTTTTTCTTCACAACTTGACTAATATGGAAATATGTTTTGCATGATTGCACATATATAACCTGTGTCAAATTGCATACTTTCTCAGGGAAAGAGAAAGATAGAGAGGAAGGTAGAGAATATGAAACTCAAAAAAAAATGAATACAAAAATTGTTTTATATGTAAAAGAGAAAATAATAAATATTTTAAAAATATGAATACAATTTAAAATGCCCTTTTTAAGAAATAAAAATGACATATTAAAAATTCAAAGAAGCACAGGGAGGTATATAAGAAAATGCAGAGTGAAGAATACAAGGCCAAGAAAACAATATATACAATGGCTACAACAATGTAAATGGAAAGAATAACAAAACAAAACAAAATATTATAAATTGTAATGAACAAACTTGTCTCCAAGTGAGATGAAAAATTACCAACTTGTCTTCACTGAAGAAGATAGATACTATTGTCTATACAATCAGACAAAAATCAATGTGATGGTTGATTTTGCTGTATTGCCTTTTGTAACAATGATTCAAAAAGAGAAAAAATGTCATTCTGATGAATTTTCTTATTATCTAAATTCTAAAAATATAAGCTATACAATCTTTACATTTCTTATTATTTCAATCAATTCAAAAAGAGAGAGAGAAGAGAGAAGAGAGAGAGAATGCTTCAGTCAGTATTCAGACAAATCAGTTCCTTCTCTGAGTACAGATAGGATTTTTCATCATAAGTCTTTCAGAGAAGTCGTGGATGAGTATACTAATTAGAACAACATAGTCATTCACAGTTGGTTATCCCAGAACATGGATATTACTTTGTACATTTCACTTTGGTTGAGTTCATGGAAGACTTTCCAGGGTCTTGTTTTCTTCCTGAGAACATTCTGCTCATCATTTCCCCAAAACAATAATATTCCATCATAAACACACACAATGTTTACTGAGACATTCTCCAATTTATAGGCATTCCCTCAATTTCCAATTTATTTTTGCCCTGAGACAAGAGTTATTGTGATATTTTTTGCACAGATAGGTCGGTTTCCTTTTTTTTTCTGAATTTCTTCTGGTATTCATGCCAAGTAGTGTACACATATTTTTAGATGCTGCCTTTTCTTGAATTATATAAACCATTTAATTGATCTTCTACTTTTGTTCATGTAGACTTTATCAAAAGTAACATTTTAAAATGTATTTACCTGTATTACATTTCCATTTTTAATCCAATTAGATATTTCTTCCTTTAATGCTGTTTCATATTTTTTAGCATCCATCTTTGTGATGATTATTTTATTCTTAAAGTAAACAAATTCCTCAGGACACAATTCCTTGGAAACAAATACAGCCAAAGAAAATTAAATTATGCAAATATGGGCACCAAATCCAGTAGATGTGTTTTGTTTTGTGTATTCCCAGGATGACTATAAAGTCTTTGAGGACAAAATTTTAAATCATGAAATCCTTCTGTATCACTCACAACATGTAACAAAGTATTAACTACATATTAATTACTCAATATTCTCTGAACTATTTGTTGAAACTCTATATTATTCTCACACAATGTTACATCCCAGGGAGATAAAAAAAATAGTGTATGGCATGATTTTTATCTTAAGAATATTGAAATGTAGTTAGGAGGCCAAACAAACGCAGAATGACACAAAAAACTATATGGAACAACCTATTAAGTGATGAATTCAAAAACAAAGTCAATTCAATAATTCAATTCATTTAACTTTGATTAGGCACCTAAATGGAAGATGATATGATGAATGCCAAAGACACAAAGATCTCTTCCCTCAAGAATTTACAGCATGGGAAAAAAAAATAAAACAAATTATTATAATTTAAAGAATTAATACACAAATACAAGCAAGAGACACAAAATAAAGTGTAAGAGAAAAAAATCAAAAAAGAAAGAAATCTCTTTTTGGATAGAGAGGGGGAAAGTCAAGAGTAAAGGAAGATATTTTTGACAGAAAATGTGCAGAAGTCCATTTTATCCTTTAACTATGGGATTTAGCCTATATAAATGTACAATAACAGAAAAGATCAACTAAAGACAGAGAGCAATAAAAGACCCAGTTCAACTGGAGCACTATGTAAAAGAAAGGAAAGTTGTAAACAGAATTTAGCTATAGTCAATGGGAGACTTTGAATTTGACAAACTACAGAATTTGTTTTTTCCCCTGTGAAGAATGAGAAGAGTCAGAGTAAATTAATTAGGAAGATATGTGAACACTACAAGGGAAGACTATAGGTAGAAACATCAGGAGAATATTATCATGTTCAAGAGAAAATGAAATAGGAATTGAATCAGTAGTTGAGTTAAAAGAAAGGCTTGACAAATATAATAAAGGTATAATTAGTATATGATTGTCAAGAAAAGGAGAAGGAAAGGGGAGAATCAAAGCTTCCAAAGTTTCAATCCTCAGTGACTATGAGGATGTTATGTAGTGTTTGTGCTATCAACAGAAAGAAGTTAGGTAGAGTCAGAGTTTTAGAGAAGAAAATGGTAGATTTAGCTTTGCACATATTCATTTTGAATTACCAACAAAAAGTTTTCAACAGAGTAGGGGAAGTCTAAAACTAAAATTTTGGTGAAAGATCAGAACTAGAGAGCTAGATATTAGAGTTACCTCTATGTAATGTAATAATGTACATGTATGTACATTATTAACGTACAAAAATGTAATAAATTACATTTATTAGGTATCTATTATGTGCAAAAATATATGATATCAATGAGGAGCATGAAAATAGAGCCAGGAGTCACATACACAAATATATATAGAGATAGGTAGGAAAATAAGTACATGATTGCCATAAAAAAGAAATAATCAGAAAGAGAGACAATGATAATAATGAATGTTCAGCATTATTGAAACTAAGACAGGAGAGCATAATGTGAATGGTGATTATTGAATGAATAAATGAATGTATGGAGAGAGAAAAGCTTTAGTTGGCAAGAAAATGAAGAGAGGGAAAACCTATTGGATTTAAAGAAGAGGAGATCACTGGTCACCGTGTAAAGAGAAGTTATATTCGTATTAATTGTATAAAATTGTAATGTAAAAGGAACGTAAAGGAAATAGAAAGAAAAAGTGCAGGAGACCATTGTTTAAACACATCTTTAGCTGTAGCAAAAAAAAGAAGACTAATAAGAGAATAGCTTGAAGAAGTATCAGGGTCAGGAAAAGTTTTGTTTTGTTTTTGAGGTAAGAGAATACTTGAACATGTTTGTGGCATGAAAGGAAGCAACCAATAGATGAGAGTCAATTAAGTGAGTTTAAACAAGAAATCAGTGAGAATGTATTGAATTGAGGGCAAAAGTGATGGCTTTTCTCTAAGTTGAGGACTTCCTCATCTTCAAATTAGTGGGAAGGAGCAAGCATCACATGAGGACAGAGAATTTTTGGAATGCAAAAACTAAGAGGGTAAATCAATAAAAATCAAGAAGTAAGGTGATCTGCAAATAATAAAGGGGAAATGGAAATAGATAGAGCTAGCTTGTGGAAATAAAAA
Source organism: Sarcophilus harrisii (assembly GCF_902635505.1). Classification (NCBI taxonomy): domain Eukaryota; kingdom Metazoa; phylum Chordata; class Mammalia; order Dasyuromorphia; family Dasyuridae; genus Sarcophilus; species Sarcophilus harrisii. The sequence goes on from NC_045431.1 coordinate 97,414,048, forward strand.
TATTAAGATAGTAAGATAGTCTCTTTGGGCATATTAAAGAATTAATAGAAGACAAATCAATTCATAACAGAAGTGATAACCTGTTATGGTTAACCAATAGCTATGGTTACTATATATATACATATACATATATCTATATACTATACATATACATAGTTAACTAACAAAAATCTTTAGGGGACTGATTCAGCATGGAAGTTTTTTGCAATCATCATATGAGCATAAGAATGTTATCTTAAGTTATTCTGGGTCAGAGCCACTATGTCCTACTATATTCTCGTCATTGCCAGTTTTAAGAGATGTCCAATTTGACAGTAAAAAGTATGATTTTGTTATACAAAAACTTATCTAAACCTTTTCTGATTCCATTTATATTTCTTTCTAATATCATTTATTGAAGTAATGACTTCCCTAAGTTTATGAATCACTGAATAAAAAGTACTACATATTATTTGCCTTAACTTAATAGCATAAATTTGAAAAAAGATCTGCTTATATTTCAGGATTTGGTGAATGAGTTGATGTTTACCTTATTTATGATTCTGTAACTTTTAATTATGCCCTAAATTTGAGTGGATAAGAGGCAGCAGTGATAATATAGATAAAAGGGAAAATAGAGATATTTCAGGGGAAGCATTGTCAGGATTTATTAGCTAGATGGATATAGGGGATGATTCAATAATATTAGAAATTTTCTCAGCTAAAGACAAAAAATAGTCTTGCTGACAAAGAGAAAGAAGTAGGGCTATTTCAATGTAAAGGGGAATTGAATTATTTTAGATCTATTGAGCTTGAGTTGGCAATGGGCAATGGCAATGCCCCAATTAGATTCCCAGCTTGTATTTGGAATGAGCTATTAGGTAAGATATATAGATTTGAAACTCATTACCATAAAAATGGCAGATGAATCCATTGGAATGAAAATTTTATAAGGTAAATAAAGCAGAAAGATTATTTTATATCTCCTCTGTAGCATGGATGTATGAATCAGTTGGATTTCATACTGAGAATTCCATGTGGGGTTTGTTGTTATCAGCTTGCTTTTGATACATTGCTACTATTCTGATTAAGGTTTACATAGAACACAGAAAGAGAGACAGACAGAGATAAAAGGAGGAAAGCAGAGAAGGAGAAGCGGGGCTGGATGGAAGAAAAGAAAGAAGCAAAGGGTCATAGACTGAGAATTAAATCACTAGAAGAGAAATAATAATTGAGGAATCAAAAAATTTGCTATAAGAAATAAAAAAAAGAACCAATATCATGTAATTGAAAGAAGCTGGAAAAGGAGTATACCAAGCAAGTGTGGTCCACAGTGCCAAGACTCACAGATTCACAAAAAGTGAAGATTGAGAAAATAGCTATTGGATTTAACAAAAATGATCACTGATGACCTTAAAAGAGCTCATTCAAAGAATAACTAGGTGGGAGCAATAAATATTACTGGATTTGATTTTCTTTTTATGATAATATTAATAAAGAATAAATTTTATCAATATCTACTTACTTGAGCCTTGGGCCATGTTTTCCACACTTGTACCATAATGTCATACAGCTGTATGCTTTCTCTTGGAGAAAGAGCAAGATCAGATGGAAATCCATACTTCTCAATCTGTATAATCAAAGTGAGATAAATATAATGAAAATTTTTGTGAGATAAATATAATGAAACTTTTTTGTGTTATTTTATATCAATTCCCTTATTCCACCACCATCTCTTTACCCATGGGTTTAAAAAACTTTTTTATTTAGACAACAAAATGAAAGTAGGAAAAATGATAGCATGAGAAAATGTTCATATTCCTGTTCAAACATTTCTCCTGAGCTCACTTTAATTTTTTTTAAATTTATACAGTAGAGAGTAGTGACAACTCTCCTTCAGTACATCCAAGTATTAACTTGATGAGCAAAGCTGAAAATTGATAGCTAGTCATGACTTAAAGCAAATAGAAAGTATTTTATTCAACTCTATCAGTTATATAGTGTCTCACATTTAGTTCACATTTATATAGCATTTTATGATTATCAAACATTCCATTACTCTCATAAGTCCTTACCAAAAAAAAAAAAACCCTATATAATAGCAGAGGAGAGGAAATCACCACATATGAACTCTACTTTGAGTTGGATATCTTAGTCAGACTATATCTTAGGCCTAGAGAGGGAAAATTATGAAGAAAATTTTAAGAAGTGCATAATACTGGGTAGTTTGACTTATAGTTCCTGTGCAAATGAATTTCCTTTTTGCCTAGCAATTAATATAAAAAGTTACTTTATTATGTCCATTTCTGAGAAACAGATGTGGGAATTGGATGTGTTTCCCAATGGAAAGTCATGTGTTGAATATATCATTATAAATCTACTTTGTTGTATTGCTACCATTCTGATTAAAGAAAAAGAGATAGAGAAATAAAGAAAGAAAATGAGAAAATGAAAGAAAGGAGAAAAATAAAAATAAGAAGGAAGGAAGGAAGGGAGGGAAGGAGGGAGGAAAGGAGGGAGGGAGAGAGGGAAGAAGGGAGAAAGGGAGGGAAGGAGAAAGGAAGGAAGGGAGGGAGGGAGGAAGGTAGAGAGGGAGGGGAGGATGGAGGGAAAGGAGGGAAAAAGGGAGGAAGGGAGAGAGGGAGGAAGGGAGGGAAGGAGGGAAAGAAGGGAAGGAAAAGAAGGAAGGAAGGGAAGGGAAGGAAGGAAGAAAGGAAGAAGAAAACACTGAATTATATGGATTGAATATAGCTTCATATCACAGTTTGAATAAGGATGACCAGATCTCTTTTCTCTTTCCATGGAAAGATTAAAGATTTGGAGTTGGAAAAGGTTTTAAAAGCTACATCAGTTTAAAAAGGATGAAGCTAAGGTTCAACAAAGTGTCATGATAAAACAAAGAAGCAAGCATCATACAGTTATTATATATTTGCTTGACCTCCCTTCTGTTGTTTTAAATTTTTGTTGTTAACTATTTAAGTCCTTTATACATAAATTTGACATTTACCACCATCAGAATGTTTTAACAGATCTGGACCTAATAAATTCTTAATAATAGAAATAGCATTTATATTATGCTTAAAGTTTGCAAAGTATTTTCTACATATTATCTCAGTTGTTGCCCACACTGTAAATTAGATGCTCTAATTATTCTCAATAAGAAAGCATCTGAGGTGAGATTTGAACTCAGGTTTTCCTCACTCCAAGTCCAGCACTTTATCCACTGCACTATCTTCCTAGCCTAAATGGCTAGAAAATGTACAATACCTCATTGGAAAAAACAACTGACCTACAAAATAGATCTAGAAAAGACAAAGAATTATTGGAGTTCCTGAAAACCATGATGAAAAAAGAGCCTAGACAACATCTTTCAGGAAATCATTAAGGAACAGTGCCCTGGTGTCCTAGAACCAGAGGTTAAAATAACCATTGAAAGAATTCACTGATCACCTTCTGAAAGACACCCCAAAATGAAAACTCCAAGGAATATCATAGCTAATTTTCAGAAATATCAGATTAAGGAGAAAATATCGCAAGCAGCCATAAAGAAAAAATTCAGATATCGAGGATCTAGAATCAGAATTATTCAGGACCAAGAAGCTTAAAGGATGAAAGGGCCTATCTCGCCATGCTTTTTGAGGGAACTTCTGTCCATGTCATCATCTAAATTTTCCAGAAAGTCTATTCAGTGTGCTGGGAGTCTTGTCTGTTGATAGTCTATCACTTTATTGCTTGCTCTTACCATGTATTCAGCCCAGCCTCTTTTACATTACCCTGGCAAATTTGACTCTGCTCCTGCTTCAACATTCTTCATTTAAAACAAGTTGTAGCAAATTCACATCTATAATGTATATTTCCATTTCCTTTTGCATGACTTAAAATTTTAACTGGACAGATACTATTTTCATAAATACCCATTGAATCACTGTAGTTATCTATCTGTGCTGGCAGTAGAGTATTAGGCCTGGAGCAAGGAAGACTTAAGAAGAATGTACGTACACCTTCACTACATGGAAGTATGCATTGACTTTTGATTCATAGACTCATGGGACAGAAAGGCTGGGGAAAGACTTTATTCATTTATTTTTCCTAATACCTTATACCAATCTTATGCATATGGTAAATCCAATAAAGAAATATTTTCACATGATTGTCAGAATAGAATCATTTCATGAATATTTTATAAGTCATTGATCATTGTGGGTTAGAATCTTCAACACTTTCATATCATGAGCCATTGGACATTTTCACAAATAGCCTTTCTTCATTTTCCATTATAAGATTGTGTTATTTTTCATCCTAGTGAGAAGCAGAAAGCAAGCTAATCCTATCTTTGCTCTCTCTGTGTTTTAGCAATTAGTAGATTTTGCATATGAACTCAGGACTATCCTGAAAAGCTGGAGAATAGATGGAAGGAGGGGCTGAAGTAAGGAGTAGCAGATGGAAAATAAATATTAGTAGAAAGGAAGTAAGTAATTACACCAAGGGATAATTTGACTAAGTAGGAGGAAAACAATTTTGGACCTGAAGGTCTATCAATCTAATTGCAACTGTTCTTATATTATTCACAGGGACATCACTCTTTGAAAAATTTAACCTTTTGCTGAGGCTTATTTTAAATACAATATTTATGATATTCAATAATTATAACAATGACATTTTAAGGTTTTTGATAAGAGCTTTATATAGTATCATAGATTTGAGCTTAAAAAACCCTTAGTCTTCTATTCTAACCTCCTCATTCCATTAAATGAGAACACTTATTTGAGAAAAGTAAGATCATAGAGATAAGCATATGTATTTATAGTCACACTAGGAGTAAGTAGCACTTATTATATTAATTCATCTAAACTTATATTCTATCATATGAGCCTCACGGCCACCTTATTAGGGAAGTGCTATAGATATTATTAACCACATTTTACAGATGTACCCTAGTTTGCACAGCTAGTAAGTGGATGAGATGGAATGTAAAACCAGGGATTTTTTTTTTTGATGCCAAATTCAGACCTCAAATCCACTACTCTATATTGTTTCTCAATAATAATTCATTCAACTTACATGATCTGTTGTTAGCGTAGCACATGGATGATAATGGTCAAAGGCGATATCACCATCTTGTAGGGAACACACATATTTCTCTAAATCATTATATCTCTCTTCATAAAGCACTATAAGGAAAAAAGAATGAAGTTTTAAAATAGGAAGGACCCATTGGATAGAAAATGAGCAGATGACTTTAAAAGAATGCACTAAAAACTCAAGATTGAAAATACCGAGTCTGACTTTGTAGGATTTCTTTGCTTTTAAGTATCTTTGGGAGGCTCTGACACATCGAGCATCCAGAGTAGGATGAAAATCATCTATGCTCTTTTCTGCTTCCTGCCAGTATCTTTTTACAGATTGTAGCCACCTGAATAAAAAGGAAATGGACATATTGTTGGATCAGAAACCAGAACACAAAACCATGGGTTAAATTGTTTTTTGGAAGTGAGATTATTTAACTTTATTATTTATTAATTATTTAAACAGAAGAAGAAGAAAGAGAAAGAGGAGGAGGAAGAAGAGAAAGAGAATGAAGAAATGGAGGAGAAAGAGAGAGGAGGAAGAAAGGAGGAAGAGGAAGAAGTAGGAAGGGGAAGAGAAAAATGGAGAAAAAGAGGAGGTGGTGGTGGTAGTACTAGTCATAGTTGTCATCATCATCATCATCATCAAAAGCTCTAGAATTTTATTCTGTGACAAGTGCAAAGGTAGCATACGAGAGCATTGGTTGGGGAGTCTGAAAAAAGGTGAATTCAGATCCAACTTTGGGCAGTTATTCTCTGTGTGACCTTGGACAAACCAAGTAACTTCGGTCTGCTTCAGTTTCCTGATCTGTAAAATAGGGATAAAAATAGCACCTATCTCCCAGGGAAATAAATGAGAGGGAAAAAATGAAATAAAATTTATTAAGGAATTTGTAAATCTTAAAGCAATATATAAATGGTTATTATTATTATTATTATTCTCAGTTATTCAGATATGTGACACTGAAAAGGAATAAAAGGTTTGCCCGGAAGTCAAGAAGAGTTGGGCTCAAAATTTTGAACCCAAATTTTTTGGAATAAAATTATGAACTATTTTTATATTAATCAGACCTAATATACTTAGAGGAATGTATAATTTTAATAAATCTTTGGATCATATTCATATAAATGCTTGCATTTTTGAAAAACTTGTGAATGGTCTTTAATTGTTTATGTTTTTTTTTTTTTTAAATAAAATGCTTTTGATTTAAAAAAAAAAAAGTCCTGCTTCAAACACACACTGGCAAATCATAAAACTTCTTGATTCTCCAAATCATTCTCCAAAACTCTAAGTCATGGATGAATTGCCAATGTAAAGAGGTTGAAGGAATTTCTACACAGGAATTTGTACACAATGATGATATTAAACATTTAAACTAATAATAATAATGTAGGGAAAATAGTGTTACTTTCCATGTCTTTTATTTTTGACAGATCACTTTTGTTGTCCTAAAGACAATCATTTTTTTCTGTTTTCTATAGAGTAAGCCTATTTAATATGACAAAATAGAATTGTGCTATAATAAATTATGGAAGGGTTCAATTAAAAAAAAACTGGGAAAACTTAAAAACTCTTGTGAATGGAATAAGTAGAGTCAGGGAAAAAAATTACATAGTAATAATAATGTAAAAATAAACAACTATGAAGGATTTATAAAACCTTTGATCAATATAATGACTAACCATAGTACCAGAGTACTCATCTTGAATTATGGCACCCAGAGTACTCATATTGAATTATGGCACCCACCTTCTCACAAAGATGAAATGTGATGGCCTGAGAGTACAGATTAAGTTATGGATGGAGAGATAGCTCTCCAAATATAACTACACCTAGAGTCTAGATAGAATAAATGAAAATTGAGATTTTTATCAATATAGATGATCTAGATATAAATATAGATAGATATAAAGGTTAATAGAGAAGGAAGTAGAAAGTAAACTAGATATAGCCATGAGTAAATATAGATATAAATGTAGATTTAGATATAGATGACATGTGGTCAATGTTGTAATTTTTTTTCCTTGAATATATACTTTGTTTATAAAGATTTTGTTTTTCTTTATTTTTTCACTTGGGTTAAGTAAAATGGTTTGAACTAGATGACAGCTCTGAAGTTCTGTGATTGTATAAATTTGTTAGGGAGCATATTCTCAAGAAATGTATAAGAGGACCATATTCCCTGAAATGGAAATGGTCCCATTTTGCTAGAAATCAATAGAAATACCCAATGGAAACTAGATAACTCATATAGATTGGAAAAATTACAATTATTCAAAACAAAAACAATTGTTCTTGGAAGAAGAATGATCTTCTGATCCAGAGAAAGTATGATGCCTACTCAGTGAGATGCTCAGGATTGTTGATAGTTGCTGAAAGAGCCAAAAAAGGACATCTAATCATAACCAGCAGATGTTCCCAAATTTCTGCTCCAATTTGTCCCCCAAGACAATGAACCTGTGGATGTGAAAAATATTTGAATCAAAGAATTAATATGTGGATAATATATGAAAACTGAAAGTGAAAATGAAATATGAGAGCAGAAATAAAGGAGTTTGGGGAGTGGTTATAACTATGAAGACATAGGAAAGAGTGGAGAGTCTTTTGAAGGCTAAATTATGCTAATCAAAGTAATACTGATAAAATGTGAAAAAGTAAGTTCCATGAGGAACTCTCATTACTTGATTTAAAAAATGAAAAGGAATTATTTAAAATAATCTGATAATATGTCAAATTTCCTTTTGAATTAGACCTGTCAAATACCATGTAGTTTATTTAAATGTAACTTGATTTAATTGACAAATATGTGCTAAGAATACATTACATGCAAAGCATTATATTAAGCATTGAAGGAGACACAAAGATAAGACAAGGTCTCTGTCCCCAAAGTTTCCAGTCTAGTGCTTTTCTCTAATATTTCAGGAAAATATAACCTTTTTCTTCCAAAAAATGTCTATAAGCAAGTATAATCATGCTTTTAAAATAATAGGAAACAATGTATAGACAACTATGGGAGAAATTAAATATCACATAATTTGTGAAGTCAAACTATCTAGCACAGTTTCATATTATTAGGACAAACATTTTTCAACAATAATCTGATTGGTTAAATTCCAATTATTTCTTTATCAAGGTGAGCCATAGGTAGGATAGTCAGACTATTTCAGGAAAAAACAGAACTATCGTATCATATATGTATCCTGTTCTTACCAGCACAGTGGGAAAAAATCAGAATCAGTGTGGTTTTATAAATCTTTCTTGATATTTGGGCTATAAATCCCTTGTGGAAAATAATTCATTTTGTATTTTATATAAAAATCATGTGACTTATGAAATCATAATGATTTTATAATCATTATGAAACTGTCAGGGCTTCTGTGGGGAAGGGGTCAGATGGCTTTAGAGTCAGGAAAACTTGTATTGAAAGTCTCTAATCCATACTAGCTATTTGACTCTGGGTAAATCACCTAACTTTTTATATCTCAACCAATTCTCTATAACCAGGGCTCAAAAACCATTTAAATGAGATTCTGCTCAATCGATCTCCTTAAAAATTAATTACTCAATACTTGTTGCCATTATGAAGGGGGTGGAGTTGTACAAAACTTAGGAGAGGAGAGAAATATTGGACTTTGGGCTTTAAGATTATAAAAGGAAGGCACACTTCCTGATTCTCTTCCAAGAAAAGTCCCAGAAGAAAAAGAAAGACGCTGGGGGAAAGTTGACATGCAGAAGAATGGGCAATTCAATAATACCTTCTTCATCAGCTTACCACAATAGAGACTTCAAGGAAGATCCCTTTGAGTGATATCTGGGATTCTCTATTGGTTGATCTGAGATATTTCACTCCTAGTGAGGACTTATTCTATCTGTATATTCTTTAGTATAACTTCATTTATGTAATTTATCGGATTTCTCTTTATTCTTGACTTGGATGAATGATTTATGCCCTATTTGAATTTTGTGATCTTTGTGTAATGGGCTTTTTAGTGGAAAGCTTTTGAATACCTAACTTGGGGGACTCCTTCCCTATTGAGGAAGTACAGCTAGAAATTGCTTTCCTAGACCAACAATATTTAAAGTGGCAGATAATATTCTAGCCTAATTTTTCTCTGAGGAGAGAGAAGTGACTAGCCTCTGGCCTCAATTTCCCACTCCCTTTCTAGCAGGAGTCAATCTCTCTACTTTAGAAATGTAGGCGGAGACTTTATAGATAACTATCTATGCTCCCTGCCAGTCATATCTAGATGGACCTATGTAGACACACCTAACTTACATGGGCAACACACACATAAACACATATGCAGATATACACAGAGACATACAAACATACATATATACAAAGATATACAGACAATTCACAGACCTATACATCGAGAAACAGTAAGAAATATGCAGTCACAGAGGCATGCACACACAAAATCACAAAAAATAATACATTAAAAGGAGAACAGAAAGCTGGAGGGGGGTTTACAACTAATGTCTCTGACAAGTCTCATTTCTCAAATATATAGAGAACTGAGTCAGATTTATAAGAATACAACTCATTCCCTAATTGATAAATGGTCAAAGCATATGAACAGGCAGTTTTCCAATGAAGAAATTAAAGCTATCTAAAATCTTATGAAAAAATGCCCTAAATCACAATTGATTGGAGAAATATCAATTTAAAAAAACAGTTATCATAGAATATTACACTAAATGTTGGATTGAACATGGGGAAATTGGGACACTAAAGAACCGTTCCAACCATTCTGAAAGCAATTTGGGCCTACGCCCAAAGGGCAAGCAAACTCTGCATATCCTTTAATCCATTAATACCACTACTAGTTTTGCAGAAAAGGGGAAAGGATCTATTTGTACAAAAATATTTATAGTAACTTTTATGTGGTAACAAAGAATTAGAAATTTAGGGAATGCCAATCAATTGGGCAAAGACTGAACAAGTTGCCTATGATTGTAATGGAATACTATTGTACTATAAGAAATGTCAAGCAGGATAATTTCTGAAAAAAACTGGAAATATTTACATAAACTGATGCAAAGTGAAGTGAGCAGAACCACAAAAACATTTTATAGAGTAATAGTAATATTGTATGATGATCAGCTATGAATGACTTAGCTTAGTAATACAATGATCAAAGAAAATAATGAAGGACTAAAGATGAAAAATGCTACCCATTTCCAAAGAAAGAAGCAATGAATTCTGAATACAAATTTTTTCCAGTTTATTTTTTATGGGATTTTTTGGTTCCACATTTTATTTCACAACATGAATAATATGAAAATATGCTTTGCATGATTACACATATATAATGTACATTAAATTGCTTACCATCTCATAAAGGAGTAAAAGGAAGGAGGTATGAAGAGAATTTGTTACTCAACATTTTTTTAAATGTTAAAAATTGTTTTTATGTGTAATAAGAAAAAATAAAATGTGATTTTAAAATATACACAAAGAAATCCAGTGATATACATGGACACAAACACAACATACACATTTTATATATCTAAGATTATACATTTTATACTGATTGGCATTAGTAGGGGAAATTCCCTTCCAGAAGACCCCTAGTTCAAAATCATAAGTCTGGCAAAAATAAATAAATAAATTGGAAGAAATTGCTGTTTAAATAATCATCATCATTATCAATAAGAAAAAGCCTTCTCCAATCTATAGATTTAAGTCCAAGGAAGCTCTCCAAGGGCTTAAGATATAATAGGAAGATTCTATTCCAAGAAACTGATGGAAGAATTTCTCACTCATATAACTTTGTAGGGTACACTACTAGAATCTGAATGGGAGAATGGAGCTAAATTATAATTCCCTAGCATAGGATAGGATCGAAAGCAGTTCCATTCTGAGCCCCATCAAGGAGAATTAACTTACTTCATTAGCAAAAGAATATTTGAAGTAATTACCCACCCCCTGAAAAGTGGCAAATCACTTACCTCATCAAATATAACATATCTAATCTTTTCCACCCATTCTTGACGATTAGGGGAAAGTAACAGGATTTCCAAACAGGCTGGCACTGTTACAAGTACCTACAAAAGCATGTGTATGATTTACTCTTTTGAAACCTACTGATAAAATAATAAATAACACACTTAAATGCTGATCTAAAATTTGCAAAATGTCTAAATTGATCAATTGAATCTATAATTAGCATTTTTTAGGAATAGTATCATAGAAATTGTAATTCATCATGGGTACATTTTTGCTTAAATTCCTTCAACAAATGAAAGAAAAAAAATAACAAAAAGATAGGAAAAAAGTAACATTTGACTAAGGAATTCTCTCTTCTTGTTTGGATTTGTTGCATTGTGAACAGTTCTGGCAAGAAACATGTCCTATCCTGAAATTCATCCAACACCAAATACAAATTCAAATCAAGTACATACTGCTAAAAAATCCTTATGAGATTAACTATTGTCATGAGTATGTTCATAAATACAGATACAGAGAAAACAAGCTTAAATTGGATATTAGAAGACTTGCTCAAGTATTTACTGTCAATGTGATGACAGATTCCTTTGGCTGCTTTACCAAAGGTGGGAGTAGTAGAGCCATGAGCACTGTTCCTAACTTAGTAAGTTTGAGTGAAATTTAATCATTTCATTAACTTTATATTTCATTAATAAAATCAAATTATTCCTTTATAAAGTCAAAGAAGGACTAAGAATTTTTCTGTAGCAATTTGATCATAAACAATCTAGCACTGAGTACCTGACAGTTTAATGCATAGTGGCGGTAATCCCTTGTGAAAACACCACATAGAACTTGACCTTCTGGCAGGCGTTTAGTGAAACGACTCTGAACAGTAGTTGACACTTGGTTGACAAGGGCCTGGTTGATGCATAAAAGAAGTACATTAGCAAAATCACAACAGAATAACAATGATTAGATTTTTATTTGGGCAACATCATACCTGGGATTTCACTTGTATCAAAAACTCCCTGATAAGGAAACTCCTAATAAATGAGATCACCAATTACTTTTCACTTTTAGCCTTAAAGAATCATCTCAGTCATTAAAAAATTAAAATACTAGAACAGGGTCATAAAATCAGTCTATAACAAAGATGAGACTTGAACTCAAGACTAAGCCTCTCTATCCACTATTCCATGCTACCTTTAAGTTAAAAATCTAAAAGATAATTTTAAAAGTTACAATACTCTGTTCTTTGCACCAACTAGCTGCTTTCAAAGTCTGCTTGCTAGATCATAGACTATGCTAAGACGAGTAAAAGCCAGCATAAGAAATGGCATATATGTATTGCATATGGGGGGGGGGGAATGTGTGTGTATGTATATGTATAGATAGATATGCATATATGTGTATATATAAAGGCACAGACATAAAAACATGCAAATATATTTCATATCTATCAATTGATGCAGAAGGAAAATTTGTCTCCTCTCTTATTTTTCTTTATTTGAATTGTATTCTATGAGCAAAATTCTATTTTTTCCCCTTGCTACCTCTTTGATCTTCACTAAGTAAGAAAAACAAACCTCCTACAACAGAAATACATAGGCAAGGAAAACAAATGCCCACAATTTCTGCTTCCAAAATGTATGCCTTATTCTATATCTTGAGTGAACAATCTGTCCTCTTAGAGGATAGATAACATGCTTTCTCATGGGTACTATGGAATCATGGTTAGTCATTGAAGAAATGAATGTAATAGAATCTTACTGCACAGTGAAAAATAAAGAAAGTGATGGACCTAGAGAAACTTGGGAAGATTTGTGTGGACTGATGAAGAGTGAAGTGAAAAGAACTAAGAGAACAATTTATATACTAATAACTAAATTGTAAAGACAAATGATTTTGAAACATTTATGAATTTGGATCTATGTAATAAATATGATTCTAGGGCAGCCATGCTGAAACATGCTGCCCACCTTTGACAGAAAAATGCTGAACTCATGCTGAAAAAATAACATACATTTTCTGACATGGTTAACATGAGAATATGTTTTGTTTGATTATATCTATTGGTTAAAAATTTTTCTTTTTCTTTTTCAAGAGTGGGGAAAAATTCAAGGTGCTTGCCAACTGTAAAAAGTCATTTAAAAAAGAAACATGAGGGCAAAAAAGAAAAGAAAAAACCCTTAATGGACCAGGAGTCAGGGAATGGGTCCCATCCAGCTTTGCCATTAACTAGTACCAACTAATGACCACTAACTAATGACTTTGACCAGTCATTTTTATCTCTCCAGGTCTCTATTTTCTCCCCTGTAATATAAGGGAGTTGAATTAGATGATTTCTTAGGTCCCTTTAAGTTCTATGATTGTGATTCTATTATTGTATCCTCTAAAACATATGGTACAGTGGGCACCATGCCTGATATCAGGAAAAGTAATTTTCCTGAGTTCAAATGCAGCCTCAGATACTTACTGGCCATGTTACCCAGGGCAAGTCACTTAACCCTGTTTGCCTCAAACTCCTCATCTGTAAAATGAGATGAAGAAGGAAATGGCAAATTGTTTTTGTATCTCTGTCAAGAAAATCCCAAATATGGTCATAGGAGTTAGACATCATTGAAACAACTGAACAACTAAATACACAAATATGTGAGAGAACTGTGATTTAAGCAATGTGGAAAGTTCCTCTAATAATATAGCAGATAGTTTAACTGTGATTTATTAGATAAGGCCAGACACTTAGTTACTGAGACAGGGTTTAAACCCACATCATCCTGTCTCAAAGTTCAAGCGCTCAATCTATTACATCAAACTATCTCAGTCTCTAAAGAGGAAGAGGAGAATTAAATAAAATTAAGTCCATCCGTTACAGCTATACATTGCTTTAGAAAGGAGAGGACACAAGTCAACAAAATTACATATGCTTAAGCTCTACCTTTGTAGGGGCCACATATACAATCACTCCATCATCACTCTCCCTCAGAACTTTCTCCATGCAGTAGTAGGAGGCATATGTTTTCCCCGATGACGTGGGTGCAACAATCACAGCTGACTCATTATTGTCCACCACATCAAGAAGCTCTCGCTGCATATTTGAGAGTAATGTGCATGTGAAAAATAATGAAATCTGACATCAAAATGCTAGGCAAATAATATCATGTAAATCAGTGTAATGTCACTGGATTTCTTCAAACCCATGCCTACACTGCAAAGCACTTCATAGGATTCACTGAATCCTGAATTGGAAGTAAGGCTTTTATGACTGGAGGGAAGGGGTATTTCTTTAGTATTTACTTTGTATACTTATTTATGATCATTCTGATTATTTTCCTCCACAGAACATAAAAATCTTGAAGTAAGAGGATATTTCTTTTTTGCCTTTGCATCCCTAATACCTGACTTAGGACCTAGCTCCCAGTAAGCATTTAATAATTTTTTAAAAATTCAATTCAATTCCTTTGAAGTCTTTCTCAGATCTAAATCTATGTTCTTAAGAAGAACAGAAATACCCCATTTTTTAAATTGTACCAAAACATATTTATACAAAAAGAAATGCTCTCATACAATATATAATGATTTCATAATATTGTGGTAAATTATCCATATGTATACATGATAATGAAAAGTTCTGTTGAAGTTCACATGAAAATGAAGTTTAAGAAAATAAGCTCAATATCATTACCTGCCATGTGTCTGGAATAAAATCTTTAACTCTTGGATCTGGATCTTTTCTCTCATCCCGGAACAAGTAATGTCCCATGTGTTGTAACTGAAAGCGAGCTGGTCCCATATCGAGAGCATAATGAACCTTTTTGCTATTTTTATCTTTTTGCATAACCTGTAAAATTGATTAATTTACTATTTAAATTGCATGATAATGTATATTGATGCATTCAATAAATAGGTTCCTATTGTATGCAAAACACAATTTCATCAGACTCTCAAATGGTATATAATTGTTTGGGAGGTAATTTGCCATCTCCATTATTAATTTGGAATGAGGAAAGTAATTACAATGATGAGAAATATAATCCCCATACTGACTGCCAACGCACTGCTTGGAAACAGAAGAGTTTATATAAGATTATGTAACTATGACACTCTAAACTCTAAACATTTCATTAGAATCAAAGCCATGCTTTTTCTTTTTCACATGATAGAACTAACTTAAAATAATCAATTTTATATTGATGTTAGTTCAGGTAGTTGAGTTGATAATAATGCATTTGTAGAATGGAACCAAAGCAAAATATTTTGTCAAAATATTTCTACCAGAAGTTCTATTTATTCCACTAATTATATGAGTCTTTAAAAGTGTAGGAAAAAATGTAATTACTGAAGGGAAAAATATACATTATTCAAACCTTACCTGTGTAGGATCCAAAGTTCTGGCCAAATTGTCAAATCCTAAGTATTTAAGACATCTGGATATATTCTTTTTATCTGACTCCTGCAAAAATTCCTGGTATTTATCCATTATGGAATGGATTCTTTTCATCATGTGAATAGCAATACTGAAATCTTTTCTTACTCTCCCTAGGTTAAAATAAAAATAATAATAATTTAAAATATTTTTAAATCTTCAGAAATAGCAAACTCTCAATCTAGGAAATATGTTTTCCATAATCCATTCTTCACGATCTGTATAACTGAGACCCTATTTTGTACAAAATACTGTTGGGCTTTGTGAGATTTTTTAAAAAATCTTATTGTCATGAAACATGCTATTAATAGTTAAAATTAGGCCCATACAGAAATAATTACAAAGCATGGTAAATATGAAAGTACTATTAGAATGGGACAAAGTCTTCTGGGAATAGAGGAGAAAATCATCACTAGAGAAAAGGTTGGAGAGTTGGGTGGGGAAGGAATGAAGGAAGGATTCAGGAAGAAAAACTTCATCTGATCTAAACTTTGAAAACTGCAGCGATTAGACTGTTAAAATGGAAACTCCTCACCGATAGGGATCGTTTCATTCATTCACTGTGTTTGTATCTACACTGCCAGGTAAATATTAGGTATTTAATAATTACTTGATGATTGATTGATGGATCTCCTGCTGGAAGTAGCAGTGAGACAGCATTCCAGGTGAAAAGAATGGAGTATATAAAGGTATGAAACATCTGACCAAATATTTGAAAGAAGTTAAAATATCCAAGTTGCCTACTAGTAGGGTATGTACTTGAAAAGATATACTTGGGACCAAATCATGGGCAATCCTGAATATCAGGATTAGCTTACTTTAATCTGTAGCAAAGAAGTCCTTATTAAAGGTTTTAAGAAAATGAGATCATATGATAAGAAATGGAATTTAGAAAGATCAATGTGACAGCCATGTATAGGATGGATTAAAGGGGAGGGGGAGTTTTGAGAATGAAAAGATGAGAAGATGGAAAAAATATTGTGGAAGAGCAATCCTACTTATCACTTAGGCTCACAATGTGTCATCTAAGGTGTGTTCCTCAACTCTCTACTTATATTCACTCACCTCCTCTCACTACCCATATTCAATTTACAGCCAACTCTTGACATTTCTGCATTTATGATATATGTGTGTGCATATGCATGTATGTATGTATATATCCTATTCTCTTAATTCACACAGTTGCCACTCTGGTATAGGACTTCATCAGTTCATGACTGAACTATTGCAGCAGTTTTCTGGCTAATATCCCTGCCTTATTTCCCCACTCCAATCCATCCTCAAATTAGCTACCAAAGTGATATTTCTAAAGCACAAATCTGACCATAACACATACCTCCTTAAATTCCAGTGACTTCCTTTTCCTAAAGGATCAAATATAAAATACTCTGGTTTTAAAAGACCTTCACAACTTGGTGATTCTTACATATACATTTTCTTATACAGTACTCTTTTCCATCTATCTATAATCCAAATATACTGGCCTTTTTGCTATTCCTTAAGCCAGAAACTCTATTTTACCACTCTGCCTATGAACCGATGGATTAAGAATGGCTTAAACTGTGGTAGACAAATTTAATAAAATAGACTAATGAAATCATAAGTCTGGATTAATCACAGAACGCTATAGATCAATCCAATCCAATGAACATTTATTAAGGGCCTACTCTTTACAAAGCATTGAACTCAAAGAGGTTGCATTCTGATAAATGAAAAGATTCAGGATATAAACAATAGTGCTAGATAATTCAAAGGTTAATTTTTCCTGTAGCAATTATAGATCTTATAAAGAAATGATTGAGGGCAATGGGAGGAGAAAGAAAATATGTTAAACCTTTGAGATTAGGATTTTATTAAGTAGAGGGGAATCAGAAAAGTATTCTAGGGATCATGAGTAAAATTCTAAGAAATAAAAATAAGCGCATGTTCTGGAAAAAAGAAAAAGATAAATCTGGCTAGGAAGAAGCAACTTTATTGGGGAGAAGCAGCAAATAATATTGAAAAGCAGTTGTAAGATTAGTCTGATAGACAGTGTTAAAGCAGCATAAATGTAGAGACCCTAGAAGTAGGCAGACTAATTAAAACTATTTAGGCAAATGGGTCTTTTTTATGGGTACTACTAAACATCCCTGCACAATGTCAAAAAGCAAATATTTCTGTCCATCTCCATTTTTCTCCAACTAGCCCTTAGATCATTCTCAAATTTCCTAAATATCAGGAAGAGGTGAAGTAATAAAGAACACGTTAATCACTCCTCAAAGAGATGGAAGGGGATAGGATCAATGATATAAGGATAAGGCTTTTTCTTGGCAATGAGAAGAACTACTTAATCCTCTGAGACTGAAGGAAGGAGAAGAGAAGTGGGAGGACAGAGAGGTTCCAATGTATTAAGGATGATAACTTTATGAAGTCTACAATCAATGATCCCAGTTTCATATTTAAAATATAAGATGAATTTGGAATTCAAAACTTTAAATACATTATTTAAAAGAAGAAAGAAAGAAAAAAGAAATATGAGATGAGGTCATCTTCTAAGAGGCTGGGGATGAGACAAATCAGGGATGAAACAGGTAATATGGTTTGAGAGGGAGTAAAAATTATTTGAAACAGCTACTGTGGAGTCAATCAGAGATGAATAAATTGCCATAAAATAGTGAGGGCCCAGGAAAATTTAGAAAGCACCAATTTCCTGTGAATCTAATCATGATCATATAATACATGAGAAAAATGTACTCTACCTTGGACCGATGAAATAGCAACAAATTTCAGTACCATTTTGTTGGATAAGGAAAGGAATAGGAATCAGAATGAATTTTGAAGGAAATCCTGAATTTAAAAGTTAAATTCCTACTTCACAGTGGTTTTGGGGAAAATGAAATTAAATACTGGACATAGAATATTAAGATCATTAAGTAAGAACTATATTATAGGTGAACTAGTCCACTCACAAACACATCTTTTCTCCTCTCCCAGTTTACAGATGAGGAATTTAAGGATAAAGAGGTCAAATAAGCTGCCCACAGTCACACAGATAATAATTGCAAGAATCATGGTTCTAATTTAGGTCTATCTAGTCACTATAAAGTTCAACTCTTTTTTCCATTGCAACATATGTATCTACGTGTGTGTGTGTCCAGTTTTTCTCCTAGTTGTTCTGTTTAAATTAAAGTCAGAGGGGGCAGAGCCAAGATGGCGGTGAAGGCACATGTGATTTTCTAAACTCCTCCCCTTCACAACCAACTATTAAATTCAGCCTCCAAAAGAGTGCTTGTCTGCTAAAATTCATGAAGATTAGAAGCACACAATTTACCAGCCGAAGATAATCTGGAAGATCACCAGGAAAGATTTGACCTGAGGGGCCAGGAACTGACCAGCAGCAGGGAGAGACTAGAGTCCTGAGCAGACCAGGGGCGGGGGTGACCTCTGTGGCTAGAGAAGTTATAGGGACGACTCTACTGTAGGCTAACTGCTCTGCCTTGACTACAAAGCAGTCAACTGGCAGAGAAATTCAAGCCTAAAACAGAGGGTACTCTAAAAAACGCCAGAACCTAACAAGATCTGGCTTTAACCACTCAAACCCGGAAGTGATTCAGGCAGACCCGTAACACAGCCCTGCAGCCACATCCTGCAGTTCAGGGCTTTTGAGTGGGGGGGGAGGGGAGGTACAAATCTGCATGGCAGGGGGACACAGCCCAGAGCAGCCTCTAATCTGCACAGTGTGGGGCTCAGCCTGGGGCAATAAAACTTCCCCAGCAGACTGTGCTTCCCTGGGCAGAGACACTTCCCATTCCTGCAGGGCTATTCACTGCTCAGCCACTAATACCCACAGCCTCAGGGTGGTATTTGGCTTGAGGTAGTGAAATTTTCCCTGCTCACCATCTAGCCCCAGGGCAGTCGTTAACCCATACAGAGAATTCTTTGCAGGGCACTTTCCCAGCTTGGCCCTACAGGCCTGAGTTACTTCCAGGTGGGGAACTCTTTCCCAGAGCACTCTAGTACCTCTCTGCTCTTTGTAGCTGGTTTGGCAGGACAGCTACTGGTCCATACATCTATTACTGCTCTGCAGAGGAAGTTGGTAACCTTCTGGCCCTGAAGGCAGACCCTAGGCTTTAAAAAATGAGTAAAAAAATCAAAAGGACGATGGATAGCTTCTATATAGAAAGAGAGCAGCTTTTCAACCCCAAGGAGATTAATAGCAGACAGTCTCCAGATAATTATTGGTCCCCAATACAAAAGGCTCTCCTAGAAGACACTATTAAAAACCTTAAAAGAGAACTAGAAGAAAAATGGGGAAAGAAAAGAGAAGCTATGCAAGAGAGCAACAACTTCCTGAAATGTGAATTGGAAAAGGTAAAAAACTCTCAAGAAATGCAGGGAAACAGAATTTGTGAATTGGAAAAAGAAAATAACTCACTAAAAAAGAAAAAAAAATTAGCGAAATGGAAAAAAATTCCATAGAGCAAAACAACTCATTTAAAAACTCAATTGGACATATACAAAAAAAAAAAAAAAAAAGCTAATGAAGAAAATAATTCACTAAAAATCAGAACTGAACAAATAGAAATGATTGATTCATTGAGACATCAAGAATCGGTCAAGCAAAACCAAAAAATGACAGATTGCGAAAAAATATCAAATATTTACTTGGAAAAACAACAGACCTGGAAAATAGATCTAGAAGAGATAACCTGAGGATCATTGGACTACCCAAAAATTATGATGAAAAAAAGAGCCTAGATACTATTTTACAGGAAATTATCAAAGAGAACTGCCCAGAAGTAATAGAACTGGAAGGTAAAATAGGTGTTGAAAGAATTCATCAAACACCTTCTGAAAAAGACCCTAAAATAAAAACTCCAAGGAATATTGTGGCCAAATTTCAGAATTTTCAGACTAAAGAAAAAATATTACAAGCAGCCAGAAAAAACAATTCAAATACCCAGGTGTCACAATAAGGGTCACTCAAGATCTGGCTGCCTCAACATTAAAGGATCAAAGAGCCTGGAATCTGATATTCAGAAAGGCAAAAGAACTTGGAATATAGCCAAGAATAAACTACCCAGCTAAGCTGAGCATTTTTTTCCCATGGAAGAAGATGGATATTTAATGAAATAGAGGAATTCCATTTGTTTCTAAGGAAAAAAAAAAAAAACAGATTTAAACAAAAAATTTGATTTCCAACCATAGGATCAAGAGAAGTAGAAAAAGGTAAAAGGAACTCTCGAGAACTGCATTTCTGTTGTAGATATACATAAAAACTGCATGTATAATTTCATTTTACTGATATAACATAAAAAAGGGAGATAAAAAGAGGGAAACTACATCCCATGATGAAGCAAGGAAACATATCATATCTGAGGGGACTTAGAGAGAGAGAGGAACATTGTATGAATCTTACTCTCATCAGAGTTGTCTCAAAGAGGAAATAATTGACATATTTGTTTTACAGCAATCTTCTCTCAACTCATTAAAAAGTGGGAGAGGAAAAGGGAAAAGGAAAAAGAGCAATAAGGGAAGGATACAAGAAAGGGGAAAGGATTCAAAGGGAGGAGAAAGGGATCCCAAAGAGAGAGAGCTACGTGACACAAGTGGGACCCATAAGTTTAATACTAGGGAAGGGGGTAACGAAAAAGAAAAGTATAATCTAGGGATATTAGGATGGCAAGTATAGTAATTTTAACTGTAAATGTGAATGGGATGAACTCTCCCATAAAGCAGAGGCGGTTAGCAGACTGGATCAAAAGTTAGAACCCTACAATATGTTGTTTACAGGAAACACATTTAAAACAGGGAGATACATACAGAGTAAAGGTAAAAGTGTGGAGCAGAATCTATTATACTTCAGGCAAAGTCAAAGGTAGGTTGAAAACAGAGGAAGAAAATTATAGAACAATGTCCCTAATGAATATTGATGCTAAAATCTTAAATAAGATATTAGCAAAAATACTACAGAAAATCATCCTCAGGATAATACACCATAATTAAGTAAGATTTATACCAGGAATGCAGGGCTGGTTCAATATTAGGAAAACTATCAATATAATTGGCCATATTAATAACAAAATTAACAAAAACCATATGATCATCTCAATAGATGCAGAAAAAGCATTTGATAAAATCCAACATCCATTCCTATTAAAAACACTCGAGAGTATAGGAATAAATGGACTTTTCCTTAAAATAATCAGTAGCATCTATTTAAAACCATCAGTAAGCATTATATGTAATGGGGACAAACTGCAACCATTCCCAATAAGATCAGGAGTGAAACAAGGTTGCCCACTATCACTGTTACTGTTCAATATTGTATTAGAAATGCCAGCTTTGGCAATAAGAGTTGAGAAAGAGATTAAAGGAATCAGAGTAGGCAATGAAGAAACAAAATTATAACTCTTTGCTGATGATATGATGGTATACTTAAAGAACCCCAGAGATTCTACTAAAACATTATTAGAAATAATCCACACCTTTAGCAAAGTTGCAGGATACAAAATAAACCCACATAAGTCATCAGCATTCTTATATATCACTAACTAAATCCAACAGGTAGAGTTACAAAGAGAAATTCCATTTAAAGTAACTACTGATAATATAAAATATTTAGGAATCTATCTGCCAAGGGAAAATCAGAAACTTTATGAGCAAAACTACAAAACACTTTCCACACAAATTAAGTCTGATCTAACCAACTGGAAAAATATTAAATGCTCTTGGATTGGGTGAACAAATATAATAAAGATGACAATACTACTTAAACTAATCTATTTATTTAGCGCCATACTAATCAGACTCCCAAAAAACTATTTTAATGACCTAGAAAAAATAACAACAAAGTTCATATGGAAAAACAAAAGATCAAGAATTTCAAGGGAATTAATGAAAAAAAAATCAAATGAAGGTGGTCTAGCTGTACCAGATCTAAAATTATATTATAAAGCAGCGGTTACCAAAACCATTTGGTATTGGCTAAGAAATAGATTAGTTGATCAATGGAATAGGTTAAGTTCAAAGGACAAAACAGCCAATAACTTTAATAATCTAGTGTTTGACAAACACAAAGACCCCAGTTTTTAGGATAAGAACTCACTATTTGACAAAAATTGCTGGGGAGATTGGAAATTAGTATGGCAGAAACTAGGCATCGACCCACACTTAACACCAAACACCAAGATAAGGTCAAAATAGGTTCATGACCTAGGTATAAAGAATGAGATTATAAATAAATTGGAAGAGCATAGGATAGTTTACCTCTCAGAACTGTGGAAAAGGAAGGAATCTATGACCAAAGAAGAACTAGAGATCATTATTGACTACAAAATAGAAAATTTTGATTATATCAAATTGAAAAGTTTTTGTACAAACAAAACTAATACAAACAAGATTAGAAGGGAAGCAATCAACTGGGAAAACATTATTACAGTCAAAGGTTCTGATAAAGCCTCATTTCCAAAATATATAGAGAATTGACTCTAATTTATAAGAAATCAAGCCATTCTCCAATTGATAAATGGTCAAAGGATATGAACAGACAATTCTCAAATGATGAAATTGAAATTATTTCTAGCCATATGAAAAGATGCTCCAAGTCATTATTAACCAGAGAAATGCAAATTAAGACAACTCTGAGATACCACTACACACCTGTCAGATTGACTAAGATGACAGGAAAAAATAATGATGAATGTTGGAGGGGATGCGGAAAAACTGGGACACTGATGAATTGTTGGTGGAGTTGTGAATGAATCCAACCATTCTGGAGAGCAATTTGGAACTATGCTCAAAAAGTTATCAAACTGTGCATACCCTTTGATCCAGCAGTGTTTCTACTGGGCTTATACCCCAAAGAGATACTAAAGAAAGGAAAGGGACGTGTATGTGCCAAAATGTTTGTGGCAGCCCTGTTTGTAGTGGCTAGAAGCTGGAAAATGAATGGACGCCCATCAATTGGAGAATGGTTGGGTAAATTGTGGTATATGAATGTTATGGAATATTATTGTTCTGTAAGAAATGACCAGCAGGATGAATACAGAGAGCCTTGGAGAGACTTACATGAACTGATGCTAAGTGAAATGAGCAGAACCAGGAGATTATTATACACTTCAACAACGATACTGCATGAGGATGTATTCTGATGGAAGTGGATTTCTTCAACAAAGAGATCTAACTTAGTTTCAGTTGATCAATGATGGACAGAAGCAGCTACACCCAAAGAAAGAACACTGGGAAATGAATGTAAACTGTTTGCATTTTTGTTTTTCTTCCTGGGTTATTTTTACCTTCTGAATCCAATTCTTCCTGTGCAACATATTTAATGTATAAGACTGCTTACCATCTAAGGGAGAGGGTGAAGGGAGGAAGGGGAAAAGTCGGAACAGAAGTGAGTGCAAAGGATAATGTTGTAAAAAATTACCCAGATATGGGTTCTGTCAATAAAAAGTTATAATTATGAAAAAATAAACATATTTGGCTAAAAAACAAAAAATAAATAAATTAAAGCCAGAGTTGTTAACTATTTGTGGTGCAGTTAAAAACGTTAGCTTTGAAAAACAGACACCTGGGCTTCAATTCAATCCAGCTGCTTACTGTTTTGGTGTTATTTATTTTTACTATTTTAAACTATTTATTATTAATAACAATATGATTATTATTACATTCACTTATCTGTATCTTTAACTAGTAACATTTTGTGAATGAAGAAATGGAACAAAAGAGAAAAAGCATGAAAAAATAAAATGAAACTAGTATACTTTGATCTGCATCTGCTCTTTCTCTAGATTTGGATAGCATTTTCTTTGAGTCTTTTGGAATTATCTTGGATCATTATATTGATAAGAAGAGCTAAGGTAATCATAGCTGATCCTTGCAGTGTTGTTGTTACTTTATACACTATTCTCCTGGTTCTACTCACTTCACATTCCATTAGTTCAGTTAAGTCTTTCCAGGTATTTCTGAAATCCATCCACTTGTCCTTTCTTATAACATAATAGTATTCTATTAAATTCATATACCACAAGTTATTCAGCCATTCCCCAATTGATAGGCTTCCCCATAATTTCCAATTCTTTGATACCACAAAAAATAGCTGCCATAAATATTTTTCTACACATAGATAATTTTTCCTTTTTTATGATCTCATTGGTCTCACAGACCTAATGGTAGTATTACTTGATCAAAAAGTGTACACAGTTTGATTGCCCTTTGTACATAGTTCCAAATTACTCTCCAGAATGATTAGATCATTTCACAACTATGATGCTATGAATATAGATATTGCTGTTTCAGTGAATCCACATCTGGAATACTGTATTCAATTCTAGGAGATTAGACTGCTTCTGCTTGGGTCCTGGAGGGCAGAACTTTGAAAAACAGGTGGAAGATTCAAAGAGAACAATACAGACTATCTAAGACAAAGAGAAATGTCTATTATAGTCATCTATCCAAAAATTAGAATGAGGAAGAGAGATTTCCCTTGGAAATCCACAAGAAAAAAATGGATAACTATTTAGTGTGTATGTTGTGGATTAAAGTGTGGTCTTTGAACCCTGCTGAGGTTCCCAAAACCCTTTGATAAATCAACAGATCAAAAGTACATTCATTACAATACCATCACATTGTTTGCTTATTAAACAATACTCTGCCCTTTTCCAACTGCATATCTGTGCGAGGAGAGATTTTCTTAAAATTCTTCAACCAAAATAGACTGAATGTAGAAACATCCAACTAATTTCCAAAAAGCTAAACATTAATATTTGCAAAAAAAAAAAGTTAAAACAATGCCACTCTTCTCAATATTTTTAGAAACAGTTATTTTCATTTTTAAAAAGTTATGACTACAAGTAAAAGGATTATTGGTATTAATGAATTAATAAATATTTTTAAAATGTATCAGTTTTGATTTTTAATATAGTAAATATAAATAGAACCCATAAAGCAAAGTTTTTGAGATCCTGAATAATATTTAATAGTGTAAAGGAATTCTAAATCCAAAAAATATGAGAACTGATAATATAGAATGAAATATTTTACAACTGTAGATTGGTCTAACTGACCTTTAATGTCCCTTCCAATACTGAAATTTTGTAATTCAATGACAATCAGTACTGTACAAGTAGAACCAAAATCCCAGTGATGCTTTTCATTTATGTTCAAATACTTGCTGTGACCTAATATGTATTTACAAACTACAAATGCGCAGGATTATAAAATATAAAATTACATACCTTCACCTTGGCAATGTTCTCTCCATGCATTTAAGCTGGCATTCAGCCCTACCATTTCTACACTAAATTTCACAGAATTGCTTTTACAAGATTTCAGAAAATCTTCCAGCTTTGTTATTCCAGAATGAAAATTCTCTTTCATTTCTCCTTCAATAGAAGAGGAGAGGGTTTTCCATCGCTCACTTTCTTTCTGCTCCTCTTTGGCAAGGAGTCGATTGTTGTTTTCTTTGATAATGATGTCAGCTTTACTTTCCTAAAAATAAACCAGTCATTCAATTAATTAATAAGAGTTAAAAGTCTATTATATGGTGAAAGATATGAAAACAATTTTCACATGAAAAAATTAAAGTCATTTCCAGTCATATAAAAATGCTCTAAATAACTCTTAAAAGAAATGCAAATTAAGACAACTCTGGGTTATCATTTCACACCTCTCAGCTTGGTTAAGATGACAGGAAAAGATAATGATAAATGGTGGAGGGGATATGGGAAAACTAGGACACTAATAATGTTTCTGTGGAATTGTGAAATGATCCAACCATACTGGAGAGCAATTTCGAACTCTGTTCATAGAGCTATAAAACTGTATATATCCTTTGATTCAGCAATCTCACTAATGTATATATATATATATATATATATATATATATATATATAGCTATTATATAATAGCTATATATTTCTATATAGCTATTATATAATAGCTATATATATATATATATATATATATATATATATATATATGACTAATGGTTCTATATCCCAAAGAGATTATAAAAAGGATCCATATTGCAAAAATGTTTGTAGTAGCTCTTTTTGTATCTTTTTGATTTCAGAAAAGTATGAAAAGACCTACATCAACTGATGCTGAGTAAAGTGAGCAGAACTAGGAGAACATTGCACGCAGTTAAAAATAGATTATGTGTTGATCAATTGTGATGGACTTGGTTCTTCTCCACAATGCAGTTATTCAAAGCAATTCCAAAAAATTTAGGATGGAAAAATGCCAATAGTATACAGAGAAAAAACTATAGAGACTAAATATGAATCAAATATAGTATTTTCACCTTTTTATTTGTTTGTTTTTCTTTCTCATACTTTTTTTTTCCCTTTTAATCTGAATTTCTTTGTACAACATGATAAATACATTTAAAATCATTTAACATATCAGATTATATGCTATCTTGGGGAGAGGGAAGGTGGAGAGGATGGGAGAAAAATTTAGAACACAAAGTCTACAAAAATGAATGCTGAAAACTATCTTTAAATGGAAAAATAAAATACTATTTAAAAAATAAAAAGTTTATTACCACACATATAGTGTGCCACACATAGTGTTAGTCACCAAGGATACAAAGAAAAAAGTGAAATAATTTTTGCCCAATGAGCATGCATTCCATTGGGAAGAAAATATATAAATTATGTACAAAATAATTGCAATAAATAAAAGTGGAAGAAGCTAAAAAGCCCTCTTATACAAGGTGGAGCTTTAACTTTTGAAGGAAACCAGGAATTCTAAGGGCAATCAGGTAAAACATTGGATAGAGTGCCAAGCAACTCTTTAAAATTTATCAAAGTTGCGGGAAAACTGGGACATTGATGCATTGTTGATGGAGTTGTGAACGAATCCAACCATTCTGGAGAGTAGTTTGGAACTATGCTCAAAAAGTTATCAAACTGAGCATACCCTTTGATCCAGCAGTGTTACTACTGGGCTTATATCCCAAAGAGATAACTAAAGAAGGGAAAGGGACCTGTATGTGCACGAATGTTTGTGGCAGCCCTCTTTATAGTGGCTAGAAACTGGAAACTGAGTGGATGCCCATCAGTTGGAGAATGGCTGAATAAATTGTGGTATATGAATATTATGGAATATTATTGTTCAGTAAGAAATGACCAACAGGATGATTTCAGAAAGGCCTGGAGAGACTTACACGAACTGATCCTGAGTGAAATGAGCAAGACCAGATCATTATGTACTTCAACAACAATACTATATGATGACCAGTTCTGATGGACCTGGCCATCCTCAGCAATGAGATCAACCAAATCATTTCCAATGGAGCAGTAATGAACTGAACCAGCTACGCCCACAGAAAGAACTCTGGGAGATGACTAAAAACCATTACATTGAATTCCCAATCCCTATATTTATGCCCACCTGCATTTTATTTCCTTCACAAGCTAATTGTACAATATTTCAGAGTCTGATTCTTTTTGTACAGCAAAATAACGGTTTGGTCATGTATACTTATTGTGTATCTAATTTATATTTTAATATATTTAACATCTACTGGTCATCCTGCCATCTGGGGGAGGGGGTGGGGGGTAAGAGGTGAAAAATTGGAACAAGAGGTTTGGCAATTGTTAATGCTGTAAAGTTACCCATACATATAACCTGTAAATAAAAGGCTATTAAATAAAAAAAAAACTTATCAAAGTTGTCAAAGTCAAAAATCTTCAATTGCTGGAGGAAGTCCTCACTCCTCTAATTCTAGATAAAAACAACATAAAAAAATTAACAACAGTTTCTTTAAATTTAGCTAAAATTACTTTTAAAAAATCCAATCCCTTACTTTCTCAATCTCCAAATTTCTAATATGTTAAATTTTTCTTAGAATGCTAGGCTACACTTTCAAAGAAGTAAAACATTAAAAGGCAAATTGTAGTTCTACCTAGGAAAGAAAATTGTGGACAGAAAAAAAGAAACAAAAAACAAAGAGCATCTTAACATTGAATAAAAGGGAAGGGAGAAACACATGAAATGTATTACACTGTTAAGCATTAAGTAAAATTAAGTAACAATTCATACTTGTGATTTTTTGTTCTTCTTTGCTGCAACAAAATCTTTCTTTGACTGGACGGATTGAGTTACAATAATTTTCGAAGTAGTGCCTTCTAAAGAGTTTCCAAAATGTTGTTGAAAAGTCTGTAACTTTTGTATTGATTTGAGAAAATATGGGGATTTTCCTTTAAAAGAAAGATTTAAACAAAATACATTATTCATTCATTTACTAACATGTTTTAAAAAGATCCTTTCTCCAATTCACCTTCCCTCCCCTACACACACATAATATAAAGTAGGGCTTTTTTCGTTTTCCAAACAGTAATCTGTGAACCTACTGTCAATCATAATTGTCAGGTTCTCTCTATTGATGAGGGGATTTTAGCTTCAGGTAGATGTCTGCTAATTAAGCTAGATTATCATCTGTTTGACTTGAGGAAATTTAACCTCCCTTGGACTCACATTCATCACTTTTAAAATGAGGTGAGGAGGGTACAGGACTTATCTAGTTCTAGATTCATAATCCTATAAAGAGAGGCAAGGATATAAGTAAAATATAATTGTCTCCATTCCATCCCTATATTAACTACCAAATCTTAGGATCTTTGCCCTAGATATGGGAAGGACCTAAGAGATAATCTAATACAACCCTCTTATTATTTATAGGTGAGATACTGAAATCCAGCCCAAGATATACAAGATTGTCATGATCAGAATGCGGGAAAAGGATTTAACCCCAAATTCCAAAGCTTTTCCTTAACTCTTTTCCCTGTTCTCTCTCTAATAATAAGCCAATGACACTTTAAAGTGACAGATTTGCTAGACTGTGTGTGATTGTTAGACTGCCAGGATTTAATCATGCTTTGAAGGCTGATTTCATAGATTACACAACAAGAAAGACCTTGAATATTAATTTTTCCCATGTCCTCATGTTGCAGAGTAAAGAAATGGAGGGCAGCTAGGAGACCAGAATTCAAACCTAGAATCTCCAAAACCAAATGCAATGTCCTTTCTATCATAGCCCATGTTACATGTTCTAACTGTGATTGTCTCTAACATATCTGGATCTAAATATCATAAATTTCTGGTTTACAAATGCTTCATGCAAAGAAAACAGATATCTTTTCACCAATATTCAACAAATCAGTGTTATGTAAGGGAAAATACCCTAGCTTTTGAATTCAGCATCGGGGTTTTAACCTCAATGTTGCCACCTATTGGCTTTGTGACACTTGAAGTGTTATTTCCTTTCTTTGTATCTCAATTTTTTCACTTCTAAATGAATAAGGGAGAATAAGGATATAAAGGATATGTGGGAGTATAAGAAAGAATAATATAATCTCCAAGATCTTTTTTCATACTTAATCTGTGTTAAGAGTAATGACATATATGCATTTGCAGCCTTAAGGGGAAGGGCATATAGTTCAAAGGAAATTAATTTTTAAGTCCACATATTTTTCACAATCATTTATTAAGTACCAGGCATTGTGTCAAGTTCTGGAAATATAAGACAAAAGTGACATGGTTCATGCACTCA
Organism: Sarcophilus harrisii; assembly: GCF_902635505.1. Taxonomy (NCBI): domain Eukaryota; kingdom Metazoa; phylum Chordata; class Mammalia; order Dasyuromorphia; family Dasyuridae; genus Sarcophilus; species Sarcophilus harrisii. The sequence continues at coordinate 97,443,997 of NC_045431.1, forward strand.
AGGAGTTTACATTCTATCAGGAGAACATAATATGCATAAATGGATATGTATGGATATATGTGTTTGTGTGTATGTATATATTGTGCACAAAAATGTATGTTTGTATATGTGTATATACATATATGTATATGTAAATGCAAAATAGCTAACTATAGATTTGATAGGGCACTATAGTAGCAGTGGAAGTAGGGTAAAGGCAGGGCAGAAAGTGATTGATTAGGAAGGCTTCATGTGGATGATGAATCTTGAGCCGAATCTTGAAGGAAGCCAAAGATTCCAAATGATAATGGTGTGAATAGAAAGCTGACCAAGCATGGAAATAGCCAGGATAAATTCAGGGAACAAAAAAATGGAGTTTTGTGGATGAGAAACAGAAAGCCAGGTTGACTGGATGGCAGACTGTCTGATAGGGTGTAATATTTGTTAAAGACTGTAAAGATATATTGAAGCCAGATTTAAAGGGTGTGGGATTTGCAATTGCTTTTAAAGGCAATGAGGAGCCTTGGGTATTTTTGGAGTAGGGGAGTAGGGGCCAATTTTGCATAACATATGTTATTCACTTTCAGAATCACAATTGTATTAGGATTGAAATAGACCATTTTTATCCATGCCATCCCAAAGGCAAATCAATTCAGTTTAGTTCAGTAAAGTCACATAGCTCACCATCTGTAAAAGATTTTGTCCTCTCATAGTGATCACTAAGGGGCTTATGAGAATGCCAGTGTACAAGTTCATGAAACTCCTTATACTTGACCAGGGAAGTAACGACTGGGTCATCACTAGGAGATATAAAATGCAAATTATGTTAATGTTAACAAATGATGTATGCCTCCAGACACCATGAACTCTGAAGCACCATAACACTTTAGTAAACACATACACATCTGAAGGTATGCCATTCCTAACCCATAAGCAAGGAGACCACAAATATTTTCACCTAGAAATGCTCATATCTCATTTGTTCTTATCCAATTCAATTCAGTAAACATTTATTAAGAACCAGGCACTATGCTAAAATCTGTATTTACAAAAGAAAGAAAAGGACAATCCTTTCCCTCAAGTAACTTGCAATCTAAAAGGGAAGACAATGCACAAACAAAAGTACACAAAGCAAACTATATACAATATAAATAGGAAATAAATAAAAGCAGAAAAGCCGTTGAATTAAGAAGGGTTAGGGAAAGCTTCCTGTAGAAGAAAGGATTTTAGTTGGGACTTATAGGAAGCTAGGAAGTATTCCAAGAATGGGGAACAGACATTCATATTCATTGATAAAAACAGAAAAATCAGCTATTAATTCAAGAATTATTTACATGACTGTCTACTATATGCACACTCTTCTATCAAGTGAAACATTTAACTTCTTACCTGCTTAGAAAAGGAACCTGATCCAGGATGTCTCCTGCAAACTTCTTAACTATTGGTGATGTCATTGGAATAAAGCCCAAATTAGGCATCTTTTCCTGAGTCTCTTCTTGGAGGCAAGAGGAAGAAAAACAAATAAATATATGAACAAGCACATTGCTACATAATAATAAGTAGGACTTATTTTGCCCTTTGAGGTTTGCAAGGTATGTCATTACCTTTGATCCTCACAGCAATCTTGTAAGATAGATATTATTATTATTATTATTCCCATTTTACAGATGATCAAATTAAAACTGAGTGATTAAATTATTTGCTGAGTTAGAAGATTTCATATTTAGCCCCAGCTAAGCTACTTTCTTGTTAGTCCATTAATAAGCCCTATTAGGTGCCTACCACATTTCAAATACTCTATCAGGAAGGGGGATAGCAAAAAAAAAGATAGAAAACAGTCCCCTACTCCCAAGTATTGTTGTGCCACAGTTCTCTTTTATTGTCCTGACTCAGTTTCCCTTATTGTCCTGACTCAGTTTCCCTAAATTATTCTGCCTCGGTTTCCCTAATTGATCCTGCCTCAGTTTTGTCCTGCCTCAATCCCTTTAGTTGCAAACCACCCCCCTCCGGTTCATGAAGACTTGATATAACTCAGGGCTAATTGCTCTAAGGTTATATATTGTCAATGTGTAAACTCAAAAAGGGGGAATCCAGACATTCTGTCTCTAATCAGACACTTTCTTAACTCACAGCTTGTTAGAATGTATGATCCTATCCCCCCAACCTCTCAAAACAGAATTAATGGTTCCTGCATGGAGATTCCTGCTCACCAGAGTTTGGACTCCACCCCCCCCCCTGCTTTTTTTGTTTACCTACTGTGTATAAATATGTCATGGAGAACTTACATGGGCTGCTGGATGCTGGATTTTTGGAGACAATAGTCTCAGTTAGCCCTGGGACCAAACCATGGATCCATTTGGTCCCAGTAAATCTCTCCCTTTCAAATAAAATATTAAAAAACTCTCTAATCTTTATCTTGCTTCAGTTTCTCCAGCATTACAATATCTCTTAGCTTAATGAGGGGAGACAATCTAAAAACTATGTACAAATAGGATATACTGAGAATGCATTAGAAATAATCAGAAGGATGGTTCTAGCTTTAAGATTGAAGGATTTGTGTAGAATATGGGATTTTAGCTGGGACTTTTTAGAAAGAAGAAATGAAAAGGGGAGTATTCCCCACAGCCACAGGAAATGCCACATCTGGAGACAAAGTACCTTGTGCAAAGAAGGGCAAGGCGGGCAGCATCACTGAATCATAGATTAGGGGTGGAAGAAGAGGGGAGAATAAGGTGTAAGATTGGAATGGTAAGAAGGGGTAGATTGCTGAACAGGATTGGACTAATCACTTAAGCTCCTGAGTCCTCTGCTTCTTCATCAGGAAAATAAGATAGCTGGGCTATTTGGTTTCTAAATGGGCCTCATGATTACTTTGCCCAGGTTGCCATATAGTATCTCTGTAAATGCTTTAAAAATAATCTGTCAACAAAAATCTCATGCCACATGTAAAATTTGTACTGCATTTGCCAAAATATATAGTCATTTCTCCTCCATGATCCTAATCAACAAGAGATGATATGTTCTTTAAAGCAAAATACATTTACTTCTACCATATATCCAGATTTCGAGAAAAAATAAAGAAAGAGAAAATAGAAAGGGAGCAGAGAAGATTGAAGAGATTCTTATTTTTATTACATCTAATTTGCTTTCATTTTTTCAACATCTGTAATATTTATGAACTATGTGTCTACATAGTCTTTGTCACTTCATTTACAACAATGGATACTCTGAAATAAAAAAAGTAAGAGTCTTATTTCTTTTATTAGTACAAGAACAAATAATAGATAAAGTCTCCAAATATATGGCTATGCTCCTGGTAGAATTCAACAAATCCTTTATTTCCTCACTGGACAACAACCATCTACCAATTCAAATCAATAAACTTTTTTTTATAAGCACTTAGTGCAAAGAATTCTTGAGGCACTGGGGATGCAAAGATAAAAATAAATCAGTTCCTGACCTCCAGGAACATATATATATATAATATATTTATATTATATATATATATATGTAATATTTGGGAAATATAACATGTGCATGATTAAATAAGCATAAAATATAAGCAAAGGAAATTTGAAACAATATTGGAAAAGGAAGATAGGACACCAAACTTTGGGGTATAAGCATCTTCTCTGTGCAAAGCAGAGTACTTGAGAGGAGATAAAAAAATTTAAAACTGGGTCTCCCCTTCTACAGAGCTTACTACCAAGGAAGCTGTGACTTGTACAACACAAACTATATCATAGACTTTGTGAAATTGTTTCTAAGCCTTTTGGTTACAATAATGATATTAAGTAAAATTTATTTTAAAAGTTAACAATGAAAATTAAAGAATATTCCTGGTTGTGCATATAGGTTAAAATGGTATTTCCAGAACATTTTCAGCATTGTTTAAAATGACTTTGCAGATGTATTACCTTTAATTGGTGAGCATGTGTTTTGAAGAAAAAGTTCCATTGTAACTCGGAGAGGTAATGGTGGTCCTACATCAAACTCTCTTACCAGATGTGACACAGCACTCCACAAGTCTTTATAATCTTCCTCAATGGCTTTTCCCAATTCCAAATGTAAACCTATACAACCAAAATAAATTTTATGCTTTGGTTGGATCCTAAATTGAGTTTTATCTCCTTTTTTTTAGTTTTCTTATAAATGACAATTCACTGAATAGGAAGAAGAAAATATCTGAAAACTCAACATAACAAAACACATGAATATAAATAAATGAGAGTTGTGAATTAACAAATGGGGTAATACTTTATCTTAAAAATGTAGGGTAAAAAAACAAAAGATCAAGATATTAAAATAGTACCTTGTGTGCTTTCTTTTTCATAGTAATAAACAATATTCTTCCATAACTGGTCATCATTTGTATCACAAACATAAGTTAAATCCACATTCCATGTTTCTGAACTATCCAAATTTTTTAGAACAAAAAATTCACACCACTTTTTCTAAAAATAGAAAATATATTATCAAAAAATTTTGGTTCTTTTGAAGGTAGATTAATACAATTGCAGATTCTCTTATTTAGATTCAGCAGGAATATTATGGCCAGGCAAAATAGAAAGTGCCTCATAAATAGACAGAGTTCTCGGGGGCTATAGTAAGTTTTCTTTGCAAAAGAAATTGTAAGGGATGATCTGTAGACAATTATTAGAATTTAGATTAATTCTGTGACTTATTGTTCCCAGATCTGCTTATTAACCACTGTTGGAGGAATGCATTCCTCATTCTGCAGCTTTAAATTACCTAATATTCATCAGTTAGTAAGACATCTTTCTGTTTGATTGTACTGGAAATTGTCAACTATTCCTACCTTGAGGAGGAACTGAGATGTAATGGCCCATTCTCTTTTATTGTGAATCCAGTGATTATCCTATCAATGTGTTACTACCTTTACATACTTTAATAAATAATTTTAATTCTTTTTGTCTTGAGTTTTATCTCCTTAAATGGAATGAAAGTCCAAACAGAGAATGTTCCTTTCAGTACAGACAAATAACAAGCAATTTTGATTTATGATTTATGACATGCATTCCTTACCACAATTGTACAAGGTGGAGAGTACTGAGAGTAATTCATTCTGAAATCTTAAATCTTAGAAAATAAAAAAGAACATCAGCAACTACAACTTCTTCCTATTCTCTGAATAGGAAATATTTGCCAAAAGATTAGTGCTGCCCATATAAATCTATTTGTAAGTTATTTCTAATAACTACAAGTAGAGTAACAAGATAAGATATTTTAAACTCCAATACTTACCATTTTCAAGAAGGTAGAAACTGAGTTTTTCCAGGAAGAACTGATTAATCTGGTACAAGCTCTCTGAGAAAGAGGCAAATGGAGCAAAAAAACTACACTGAGGCAATACATTCTGCAAAGATCTTTAACTTCCTCTACTGATGCCAAATGTTTCTGAATAAAAAAAAAAATATATATATATATATATAAAGATTTAGCACACCTCCCTCTTTGACCAACAAATTGATCGTAACACTATCATGGAAGCATGACAAGTCTCGTCATCTCAATAGCACTCATCTCTTTGAAAATGTTATGTTGACATTTCAAAATAATCATGGCATTGGAAGGCTAGAGATAGAAGGCAAAGAGAGTGGATAATTGATCCACGGATTTTCCAAGGAAATAATTTCTGAATATTTCAATCCCTGAATAAAAGTTTTTAATTTTGCAAATATTTGTCAATAGGCTTTACCTGAATCCAGCAGAACTATTTTAAAACTCAATAGAGGAATTTTCTAGCAATTAGAACCATTAAGCTTTGCAACATAATAAGTATGCTCTCTACAACTAGAATTATTCATTAACAATACCATAAATTTCACAAAGCTGTTGAGAGAATGACGACACTGGGTGGCAAGTTGGACAAAACCAAAGATTACTGACCCGGGATTCATTAATTTGTTTGTTTTTTTTTTTTTTTTACAACTTTACAACTGTATTTTAATATAATTGATCTCAATTATAATTATAGGTATTTTTGTCCTGTGCATTTTAAAATATCATTTAGAAGAGTCCATAAATCCCAAAAGATTAGGATCCATGTCACAAACAAAAGTAACAAATCTTTGGTCTAGAGAATTTCTATTCTTTAACTGACTCTATATAATCAATGATCCTTAAAGAAACAGACAGATTTAATAATTACCAAATACTGCCAAATTTAAATTATCTAAAATAATACTTCACAACCATCAAATATTAAAAAAATTAAAGCAACAAAACATAGTATTGTAAAATGATGGAGAAATAAGGCCACAAAGTTTAGCTGATAGAACTGAAAACTTGCAGATTTTTGTGGTTCTTGTTTATGAAGCAATCTCGTACTTGTTAAAATTACAAAAATAATAATACCCTTTGACCCAATAATTCATTGATTAAAGATAAACTTATAATTTTTTTTATTTTAAAGAACTGGTTTTTAAAATATTTTCAATATATAATGTGAAATTTCAAAAGCAAAAATAAAAACCAAGAAGCCATCATTCCTAAGTAATCAAACATTAAAAAAATTATAATGATTAATATTAAGGAATATTATATTGCAACTAAAATCAATAAGCATGAGAGATACTTTTCAAGTCTATAAAGAATTTTGGAAATTATTATGTCAGGAAATAGCAGAATCAGAAAAATATACACTGATCACAAATGAAGAAAAATGAGTAAGGATAAATGAGTTCCCCATCCCATCCTCCAAAAAATCATGTTTCAGATTCAGAAGAAATTTTTGAAAAACTGACAGGAATTGTTTTAAAATTAAATTAAAATGTTTTAATTTTAAGATAAGTCAGTAATTCTTAAAATATCACTTCTGGATCTATTTTCCAATCATTTTTTTCCCAATGAGATGTTTCACATGTTCTTCTACTTTTTCATTCTTTTTATTTTGTTTGAGTCTTAATATCTCTTGAAGTCCTTAGTTTTTACTCTCTAAATTCTAATATTTAAAGAATTATTTCCTTCAATGAGCTTCTGTACCTCCTTTTCTATTTGACCAATTCTACTTTTTAAGGAGTTCTTTTTTTCCAATGAATTTTTGTATCTCTTTTTCCATTTGGTAAATTCTACTTTTAAGAAGTAAATGTTTGTACATGTTTTTCCATCTAGTCAATCCTGCTTTTCTTGAATTCTTCACTTCATTGGATTTTTATTCCTCTCATACCCTTTGGCATATTCTGTTTTTAACCTCTTTTGGGTAAGGATTTTTTGTGCCTCCTTTTGATTCTTTGTATTAGTTTTATTTTCTTGCATCATTCTTATCTCTTTCCAAATTTCCCACCACCTTTCTTATTTGATTTTTCAAATCCTTTTTGAGCTTTTCCATGGCCTGAGGCCACTCCATAGTTTTCTTTGAGGTTATAGATTTAGTAGTTTTGATTTTGTTATCTTTTTCTGTGTTTGTGTTTTGATCCCTGTCACCATAGTAATTTCTATAATCCAGGTCTTTTCCTGCTGTTTACTCATTTTCCAGCTTATTTCTTGACTTTTAACTCTAATGGGGCACTGCTTCCATAGGGGAGAGGGCACTGTGCCAAGATCTAGGATTTTTGTGCACCTGTTGTCAAAAAATAGTTCTGGGTACCTGTAAGTTTTTGTTTCTTCCAATATAGTATGATATAGGAAGAAGTGGTTTTTACTATTCTCCTGGCCTGTACTCTGTTTTATAAATGATAAAAATTATTCTTTTCTATTATTGAACTATAACTAAGGTCCCAGTTCATCTACATCTAAAAGGTCTATTATGTTAGCATTTCTTCTTGCCCTCTGACTTAGACTTAAGACTGCAACCCAGATCTAAATATAGGCAAGCCAAAAAAAAATCCTCTCCCTGGTGCTACTAAAGTGACTCCTATAATCTTCTTCTGACAATTGTCTTAACCCCTCACCATCTTTGGGCTGAGAAGTCTGAACACTACCATTGTCCCACTGATTCAGGTGCCTCCAACGCCTACTGCTGGTTTGCTAGGGGGCAGCCTATGCTGTACTGTGCTTCACTATCACCTAGGTGCAACAGGCATTTTCTGACAATCTTCTAAGTAGTTTTTGGCTTGGAAATTATTTTCATCACTCTTCTGGATTCTTCCATTCCAGAATTTGTTTTGAAGCATTTTGTAAAGTGAAAAATCAACTGGAATGGGGAGAAACTTGAAGTAGAAAAACCAATTAGAAGACTTTTACAATACTCCAGAAAAGAGATAATGAGTATGACTGTGTAAATGGAGAAAGGGAATATAGTCAAAAGATGCTTGGAAAGGTAGATTTGAAATTTGTCAGAGGGTTGAATATACACAGTGAGTGAGAATAAAAAGTCAAATAGAACTAGAGTGAAAATTATAATACCCTCAACAGTAACAGGGAAGTACAGAAAATGAGAGGAAATAATGAGTTCTGTTTTCACTCACTATTTTTTGACAAGTATTTTTTAAGTTATGATGAAGAAAATAATTTTTATAATCTTGAAAAATTAATGGCAATAAAAAGAGAAAAAATTAAAAGAAAACAATTATTAAGCTTGTATAACATTTTAAATGTTGAATGAAAAAGTTAAATCCTACCTCAGATGTGTCTATTGCTGGAGAAGTTTTCTTCTCCTTTTCTTGAAAATTCTGGTACATTTTCAAGGACAAAGAACATGATAGCACACAGAGAACACGTTGAATATCAGATCCTTTTGGCCAGAGGGCTTGAAGTTGACCAATACTCCAACATATCTGGTGCAAAAGAAAATTATCACAATTTTAGAATAAAGTACTTTTCCTGCAAGTTCTTCAGGATAAGTAGTCTTCAATGAAAAATTCATTGGCATTCATGGCTTGCCCAAACAAGTTCTTTTTTTTTCAGATTAACTAAAAGTGTACATTTGTCTCATTTTTAATTTTAAGTAGAAGAAAAATTAAACATTTCTTTGAGTAATATGATATGTCATTAAGAAAGCTAACTTCTCCAAGTTTCTAGTGATCCCCTTTAATAGGATACTGCAAATGTGAATTTGATGAAATGTCTCTGAAAGTATAAGCCATAAGACAGATAGACAGTTGTGTGTGTGTGTATGTTTGTGTCCCTACATAAGAAGGAAAAGGAGGAGGAGAGTGGAAAACAAATAATCAATTGCACTTTAATACAATACCCTTGAAGACACAATATATCTCTCCAGTGATAAGTTAATGACTCAAGTTTATGATATACCTTCTATGACAGTCTAGGTGTAAGGAGTAACAAGACCTAACAAGATGAGTTGTTGTTTATCCTTCATTCTCCAAGAGGATCATGATATCAGAGAGGTGATGCCATGACATACTAGAGAGATGGATTTAAGTGAGGGTGGTATGTGCTAAGTCACCAGCCTTATTTTCTCTTAAGGAGCTATCTGGGTCCAGTGGCAAAATATTAATCAGAATGACTGGAGATAGCCCCGGATGCAGTGTGAGACTTTGACCTTTTTAAACTAAAATCTTTAACAGGTCTATGAAGGTCAAGATACAATGGGACTGTGACTTTCTACAGTGAACACGAAGTGCTTAGTGAATGCTAATATCCATTACTTAAATTCAATACTATGTGACTGTCTGTGTAGAAGATTTAGTTCTTTGGTATAGTTCTCTGTTTTCCAAAAGAGTATATGGAAACCTATCCATGTCTTCTCATCTTATGCAACTTTTATCCCTTTTTTCATGAACTCCATGTGGAAAGTCCACCTAGTAATATTATATTCTTTTACTTTAATTTCTTAGATAGCAATAGAGCCCTTTGGTAATTCTGCTCATCAATTCTGCTATATAACCAGTTTTGTTTTAGTTATCTTGTTGTACAGGTCTTTGTTACTGTCTACACTGCCTAAGATTTTATAAGCAGTCCTAGAATCAGGAAGCCTTAAGTACAAATCTGGCCTGAGATAACTCTATGACTCTGGTAATATCACTTAACCTCTCAGTTTCCTCAACTCTAAAATGGGGATGATAATAGCACCTGCCTCCCAGGAGTTATTATGAGATTCAAATGAGAAAAATATTTATAAAGCATTGTGCCTAGTCAGTATTATATAAATGGTCATTATTATTTATTTTGTTGTTCAGTCAGAACTGACTCTTTCTGACCACATTTTAGGTTTTCTTAGCAAAGATAAAGATAAGGAAGGAAGGAGGGAAAGAAAAAAAGGAAGGAAGGAAGGAAGGAAGGATGGAAGGAAGGAAGGAAGGAAGGAAGGAAGGAAGAAAGAAAGGAAAGAAGGAGGGAAGGAAGGTTTATCATTACCATCTCTACAGAATTTTTTTTACAGAATTTGACGTAGAGTTTTTTGGTTGGTTGGTTGGTTTTACAGAAATTGAGGTAGAGTTAAGTGATTTATCCAGGGTTACAGAGACCAAATTTGAACTCAGGTCTTCCTGACTTTAGGCCCAGTGTTGTATACACTTATTATTTATTACATAGATGTAAATATTGCAAATGACACAAAGCTAAGCAGAATAGCTGGCATATTAGATGTCATTCAGATCTTAATAAAATAAAACAACACAACAAGCCAAATATGTTAAGATGATGCTTAATAGAGGTAAATATAAAATTCTACACAATTTAAAAATAAACTTTACAAATAAAAGATGGGTAATACATGGCTTGGCAACATTTTGTCCTAAATGTCTTGGATTATTTTCCATGTCTAGCTATGCTTCTCCACTACTCTAATTGTGAAGCTGACCCTTTTGAACTCATATAGGACTTTACATTTATGTGTAGTAAACTTTAACAATACATTTGTTCCATTTGTTCTACTTATTTAGTTCTTTTTGTATCTTAACTCCAGTTTAAACTAATGAATTTAATGACATTTAAAAGACAAAACATACAAGCTGGGTTTTTTTATTTTTTCAAATTCTTTCAGACTTTTAACTAAAGAAACAGTAGTTTTATTACCTCTTTTTCCCAATTGTTACAATGTAATTGGTCAAATAATGGTGTCAGTGATGCAGCACTGGATGTTTTCAAATGCTCAATCAGAGTTTGGTAAACTCTCTTCATTTGATTTTTTTCCTTCAAAAGAGAACAAATCATATGAATTATTTTTTTAGTTCAGAACATAATTATCCATCCAGATCAATTCAGTCTTTCATTAAGATGTAAATCATAATCTTTCAAATTACAATGAAGCCCATCCAGGTATAGCCGATTCATGATCTCTTCAATTTGGGAACTATTCCCTCCACTGGCACAGATCTTAACTCATCCTTACATCACATAATGTATCATTTTTATCCATGACCTTTATAAAGGATCTACTTGCTATGCTTGAAGTTTTCTTCTTTGTCACAGTATATTTTAAGAGTACCAGCAAACTATTCAGATAGTTATTTGTGAGAGTGAATTGTCCTTCACTCATTCTATTGTTGACCCAAATCCCTTTTCTAGGATATATTTCTAAGAATATATTCCCTAAGACATTACCATTCATGCTATATCTTACATGTAAGTCATCAATGGAAATACACTGCCAAATTCATAACTTTCATTAAGTATCTATTTGTAATTAAAAAATAAATATTTGTCATACTAAGGAGTTTAGGGTCTTCAAAAGCATTGCATAATATCCTAAATGCAATCTACTCTGCTCTTATCCACTATTTAATTTTGGACCAGCTACCAAACTACCTGGAAAAGAGTGGAAGATAGGAATATTGCATCTATGACTGATCTTGTGTGGATTATTCAGCCAAGTCTCCTTTGAGTATGCATAAAAAAAACCTTTAAGAAGGTCCTATGATACTTGTCAAATATAGGCCTCCTAATGATTCACTTGACATTGACAGAAAGTTTTCCAACAGTTATCTGCTGTATCTATTGTATTTATCTATCAAGGAAACTTACATGGATTATACTTTGAGGATAGTCTTTAAGAGTAAATTTTATTTTACCAAATTTCTTTGGTGTTATTAAATTTTAATTCACACTTAAATACAAAATAGAAAAAAAAGAAAAAGAAAAAAATTATCATGTACATAATAGATGATTCAAAATATGTAAAAACAAATTACCATTTAATGAAGTATAAATAATAATAGTACACATTGAATTCAGAACTGTCCATCTTTTCATTTCCTTGTAGGTTTTTTGTTGTTGTTCTCTGCTGTGCAATTTTTACTTTATTCTTTTTTTCCCCCTTTTTTCCCCCCACCTCTGTCAAGCAGGCTGTACAATTAAGCATAGATGTATTTATCTGTACATATGCACACACATTTATACATGTATATGTACATATCTATATACATACACATATATGTACAAAGATGCCTGTCATCAGGCATAAATATATACATATATATTCATATACTCTGAAAGTGGATAACATCATCCTTAGGTCCAAATCTTTCCAGATTTTTCTAAATCTATCAACTTATCATTTCCTATGTCACAGCAATATTCTAATCATATACTATCTGGTTGTTTTAAATACTCTAAAACAATATTAATATGGCTGACATGTAATATAGTTTCCTTATTTTTCTCTTTTAATTTAATGTATTTTACCTTTAACTTTGTCTGAGACCAGTGATTACTAGCTCTGCTTTTTTCCCTAATAAATTCTACTCCTGATCATTATTACACTATGTGAACCTTTTTTATAAATTAATAACCATTTATTTTCTCTTCTTCCCACCCATCTCCAACTGGAAACAAAATTTTAAAAACCTTTTTGATGAATATGCATAGTTAAGAAAAACAAATTCTGCATTGGTCATATCTAGAAATGTCTGTCTCATTCTATATTCTGTGTCCATCATTCTTTTGTTAGCATGCCTCACATCAGTCCTCTGGAATTGTGATTTTCATATAATAAAATGTATGTAGGAAAACAAGGGACCGCAAGATCATTATGAAGCACATTGAAAAGCAAAACCAATAATTGGGGTCTTGTATTCCCATTTAAACTTTATTACAAAGTGGTTATCATTGAAACTATGTGGTGAAAAAAAAAGAGTAATAGATTGATGGTCTAGAATAGGTAGATTAGGAATTGAACCAAATGAATATAAATGGGTTGGCAAAATTTATTTTGGTCTGAACTTCTAATTTTACTGGTGTAGGAAAGTCCTGATGTGGGAATACATACAACCAAAGCAAAGCAGTATCTGTTCTTCAATTTAAGAGTCTCCAAGAATTATCCAGGATACAAAGAAGTAAAGCAACTTTCTAAGGGTCATAGGACACTAACCCAGGTGTTCCTACCCTCTAAAACTACCAAATTGTGCTGCCTTTCTGGTCAAACTTTCAGAAAACTTATATCTGCAAAATGATTCATTTTTTAACAAATGTGCATGGAAAAATTGGTAAGGATACCCATGTCAGAAAGATATTTGAACTTATGTCTTTACAAACACATACACACACACACACACACACACACACCCCACTGCTATATTTTTTTATTCACTGTTACTTCCTAATGAGTTCAACAAAACTCTTATATGTTACAAAAATATACCTATTTCTCCACAATATATATGTACATATACATAGGCATGTGTAAAACAGATCTACAGAAACATCTGAATGTATATGTATATATACAAATATATGTGTATATGCATGTGCGTGAATACATATGTGTTCATATACATATGTATGAATGTATATAAATGTGTATAAATATACAATCATATATAAATATTTCTGTCCCAAAGGTTCAATTAGATGAGAGATATGAAAAAATAAACTAGGAAAAAAAGAAAGAATAAATTATTTTCTGAATTATGGAAAGGTAATTAATTTTTATTCAAGAAATGGAAGAAATTTTGCTAGCTCAGATTTTAAAATCTTTTCAATGAAATAATATAATAAAATTATTATTAAAATAAGAGAAATACAAAATGAAAATATTTATGATACACATGATAGAATTTTGAAATCTAAAACATAAAGGAACTGTTAATATGATAGTAACCACAAGTCCTTAGTGCATAAATAATCAAAAAATATAGACAATTTTCAAATATGGAACAAAATTTCTTATAAATAATTTTTAAATATTCAAGCTCAATAATAGAGATGAAAATTAGAAAAACTTTAATGCACTGTCTCATCTGATACCTATCAAATTAAAAAAAAAAATCAAAGACTACAATCAAGTACACTACAAGTAGGGTTATGGAGAAGTAGATATACCTTTGTAGTGTGAGAAACTTATAGGAAAGTGATAGTGATTATTTTAAGAGCAGAATAGCAGTAAGCCATTTTTAAAAATGAAAAAGAACCAGGCTTCATTCACTGCTAATGAAATGTAAGCCCACAGTAGAAGTTGCAAAAAATAAGAATATTCTCTGACCCAATAATTTGATAGTTGGACATTGATACTGAAAGTATTATTTTAAGAATTAAGATATATCTCAGAATATTTTAAGGAAAATGGTTACATAAAACCATGGTTCAAATTATGGAGTCTGGTGAATTAGGTTGAAAAAGTCAACTGAAAGCTTATTTAACACTAAGCAGTGCTAGAAGTGCAAATGTCACATTCTGATCAATGATTTCTGATTTGAATCTTTCTGATTCACTGTATTCACCTGCTTCCTAACTACTATAGTAAGGAATGTCTCAAGAATTATTATATGCAATCATTTGGCAAGTTTCTTTGATTTAACTGTTTTCTCTATAACAAGGAAAGAATCAATGAACTAGAGGAATGTTAAAGAATGTTAATGAAAACTGACTATGATGCAAAAAACTAACAAACAAATGTCAATGAAAGACTTTTTAAAAAGAATTTACCTGCTTGAAAAAATTCTGATTCTTGTGTCTGCTTAGCATAAAGTATGCATGAACTCTGAGAATATCTAATTTCTGCCCTGAAATCAGAGCAGTACTGATCTTCATGGACCAGGAATGTATGATATAAAAATAGAAAAGATATGTTTGTAGAGAAGTCATTCCTTCATCTGAAACTAATAGAAAATATGGGCAGTTTTCTTCCAAGAAACAATTCCATTCCTGTGAAAAACATCCTGAAAATTCACTTTGAATATTAATGTCAGTATTTTTCTGAAGGTGGAGAATCAGTGCAGTCCTTAATGGAAGAAGTTCGGGTGTTTCAAAATATGAGTGTTCAAAATCCTGAAGGAAGAACAAAACAAAGAAAGATTATCTCACAATGTTGACATCATCATCTAGTAGATGATTAGAAGATGGCATTTCTTGCAGGATGAAAGCCACCTCAGGACAGATTCTAAAGATTATTGGTTTGTTGCATTTGGATACTTGCCAGATCATCTCTTGAACATAAGTGCTTAAACCAGAATTTTGAGTTAGGTTAGATTAAATTGTACTAAACTGAATTGGCCCCAATCAATAAACATTTATTAAAATCTACTATGTGCCAGGCATAGTACCAAACACTAGAAACACTTATTGATTTATGTATTTATTTATTCATTTATCATTTTCCCCAATTACATTTAAGACTAATTTTTTTACATTTATTTTTAAAACTTTTGCACTTTATCCCCACCCACAATTAAGAAACCACATGTGAAATTATATGTGAAACATTTCCATAAGTCATGTTGTGAAAGAAAAATAAAGTTAAAGAGAAACATAAAAACAGAAGAGAGTGAGAGAGAGAGGAAAGGATGGAAGGAAAGAGGGAAAGAAAGAGAGAGACAATGGGGAAAAAATGCTTTAATCTGTATCCAGAACCAATGAGTTCCTTGTCTGGGTATGGATAGAATTTTTCATTGTAAGTCCTTCAGAGTAGTTATGGATCATTATATTACTGGGAATAACTAAGCCATTTATAGCTGGTCATTCCAGAACATTGATATTACTTTGTATTACAGTACATTTCACTTTGCTTGAGTTCATGGAGGATTTTCCAGGTATTTTTCTGAGAGCATCCTGCTCAACATTTCCCATAGAACATTTTCATGACTATCACATACCACAATTTATTCAGCTGTTCCCCAATTGATGGGAATCCCCTCAATTTCCTTTTTTTTTTTTTGCCCTGAGAAAATAACTGCTAGAAATATTTTTGTACATATAAATAATTTTCCATTTTTTAAAAAATCTCTTTTGGTACTCATGCCTAGTATTTAAGTCAAACACAAGAGATACTTATAATTCCTGACCTCTAAGAGATTACAATATAAGGGAAAATTAAAACATCGAAAAGTTGAAAGGAGGTGGAAATAGGGACTGAGAGATGAGAACAATCTGAGGGGGAGAAAGTCAGGATCAATACTAGTATGGAATCATTGTTTTGCCTTTCTCATAGTCTTGATCTGTACTTTTAACTTTTCTAAATCTCAGAAATGAAATGAATGCAATTTGTCATATTTTAAATTTAATTCCAATTCCAAGATCTCTTCTTCTCTTTCCCAAGAAACTCAAGGAGGCCAAGGCCAGTGTTGAAAATCGAATTTTCTGAGAAAGATGATGCTAAAAGCATGGTTGATAGAAAGGAGAACTTTTTAATTCTTTTTTTCTCCTCATGACTAGCCTCACACATTCTCAACAATATTTTTGCACAACATATTTCATTGGTCATAGGATGCTTAATTTAAAGCTGAAAGGGGCTCAGTGGTAACCTAGTCCTTATTACAAATCAGTAAACTGAAGCCTAGAACATAATACAATTTCACACTGGCAAACACCGAATGAGAAATTCAGGGTCTCCCTCAAAATCCAATATTCTCACATCATATCACATTATTTGTTAAACTGTATATACCAGCAGAAACATATTTCCTATATTAATTGCTGTAATTGATTGCATGAGGTTTTCTTTTTAATGGATTTAAACATTACCTTGAAGAAAACAACGATAAATTGGCCTCCTTTACTTCTCAAATCGAAAAGATAACGTTCAATTAAGTAGAAAAAGTGAAGATTTTGTCCTGCCTTCAATTTTTCATCATTTAGGCAGGTGATAAATAAGGAATCCCCATCAATTAGGAAGAGTTCAGATTCAACAAAATCATTGAGTAAGCTCGAATAGCTGAAATAAAGATCACAAATAACCTGCATTAAATAATTATTCAGGAAAGGCTTTTTATTTATGGGTTCATTATTCTTTATGGAACTAAGGATATTTTCAGGATGTGAATTATAATGGAAAGATCAAGAGAGAAGCTTACCCTCACCAAACTTCTGTAAGGAGACTATCAGAAAACTCGTGTACACATCTCTTCAATCATGTAAAAATACTCAGAATGCCAAACTACTCATGTAAATGCATTTATATCTTTATTCAGGGAACACTTACTTGGATGCTGCAATTTCATTCAAAATCAACACTGACATTTTCTCCAAAAGCTTCATGCAGCCTTTTAGATCTGAAAAGAAGCAACCAAGTTATTTCCAATATCCAGAGGTTTTTGAAATATATTTGTCTATCATAAATAGGAAAATGAGAGAAGGCAGTGTAAATTTCTAGGAGGATAAAAGATGGACTTTTTTAAATCTTTATTTCCCCATAATCAAAACTATACTTGAAAATATTATATGTGTAAAGGTATTTGCTGAATTTATTTAAATAAATTAAATAAATATTTTAAATAAATAAAATTGCCTACAGGACTGTAAGACATAAAATTAATAATCTTATAAAAGATTATTGATTATAAAACAAAGAAAAATAATAAGAAAGAAGAAGACATTAAAGAGGAAGCCAAGTGGTAGAACACCAAATATAGTATTATGAAGAATAGAGTTTTAGTGTTACTAACTGTATGACTCTGGACAAGTCATTTAAACCTACTTAATCTAAAAATCTCCCATCTTTAAAATGAGGATAATAATAGCAACTACCCCCACTGAGTAATTATAGGGACCAAATGAAATACCATATAAGAATATTTTGCCAATGTTAAAGCACTATATGAAATATTCCCTACTATCATTATCAAAACCATGAGATATAAGGATCAGGTGAAGGACTTGAGAACTTTGGGCTATGAAGAGAAATTTCTTAGGGAGCTAATAATAATTCCAAATATTATTATATGAGTATAAAATTTCTAATAATCACTATTATAATTTATAACAAATAAAAACATAACATTATTATCACAGCATTTATATACTACTTTTTAAGATTTGCAAAGCACTTTAGAGACATTATCTCATTTGAGCCTAATAATAATCCTTTAAGGTAAATAATACTTATTATTATTCCCATTTTACAAGGAAGGAAACAAAACAAGCAAACAAACAAAAAAGTTAAATGATTTACCCAGGGTCTCACAGCTAATAAAACCCTAAAGAGAATTTGATCTCAGATCTATCTTGACTCTAAATCAAGCACTGTGTCTATCATGTCACCTAGTTGTCTAACATAGACACATGTTATATACATAGACATTTTTTGTGTATATAGTCATATTATACAAAATGATGTGCTAGTATATATTTGACAATCAGCTCTCTTGCAAGGGAAGTACAGATAATATACATCTCAGTTTTAATTTTAATATTAATTGTTAAAACTTTCCCCATCACTTTCTTAAGTCTAGATAATCAACAAAACAATAAATCTGGCTCTAGTTGGTAGTATTTGCTTATTTCTAAGGTGTAAATGGTCATAGAAATTGAACAATTGACCGTCACAAGACAGTTGAATCTGACTCTAACCTATCCCAACACACATATATATGTGTATACATATTTATTTATATGTATAGCCATATACAGATATGTATGAATCTATATACACATGTACATACATTTATATATAATGCATGTGTAATATATCAAGCATTTAGATATTTGGAGAAGTTTTTTCAGATATGTCTTAAAAACACTATTATAAAGATAACTTGAACTTTTCCTTGTTCTCAGAGGGCAGAATGAAGATTAACATCTAAAAGTTACAGGCAAGCAACTAGATTCTGCTTGATAATAAAGCTGACATTTTTAAAAAGCTTTAATGTTTACAATACACATAACACATACTAGCTGCTTTTCTCCTCATTATACCCTGCGAAGCAGACAAAACAGAAATAAAAGAAATCAAGGCTCTGAAAAGTTAAAGTGATTTGCTCAAGTTTACATAGATCACATCAGGATCAGGGTTAAAACTCAGATCTCTCCCAGCTTCACTCTTTCCACCATCCTATGTTGTCTTTTTTGATATAAGGGGGGGAAGAATTCTCCTTAATGAGAGCTGCCCAGAAATAGAATGAATTGAGAGGTGTGAAGCTCTCTGTCACTGAAGGTCTTTAAGGTGAGGCTAGAAGACCACTTTTCAGATATAATCAATGAAAGGGATACTTTATTCATTTACAGTTTCATAGGATCTACAATATATGCCAGAAAGAACTTCAGAGGTCATTTTTGGCTGCCTCTCTCACTTCATAGAGAAGCAAACTGAGAGTGAAGGAGATTCAATAATTGGCCAAAGTGACATAGATAGTAAGTGATAGAAGTAAGATTTGAATCCAAGTCCTCTGACCCCAAAGAAGTCCAGTATGCTTTCTATGAGGCTTTATTGCCTCCCATAATTTGGGTTTACTGATCTCTGTAGTTCTTTCCAACTAGAAGATATGATTTTGTGAAGTTTGATGTTGTAAATTACCCATTTTAGTTGCCATTGGGTGAAGCCAAACTGTCCTTGAAGTTTGATAAATTTCTTCAGAGCCTCAAAAAATGGTTGCTGTTCACAACAATTCTGAAACAGAAAAGTTAATATCTTAGGATTTAAAAATTACTTTCCTCTTAAAAATCTCCCCACATCCTCTCTTCTCTTCCTCCCTGCTTCTCAGAATCCTTCTCATCTTTAGGGGCTCAACTTAGTGCCCTAGCTAAAAAGGTTCACTCACCCCAAGTAGATCTAAAAATAATTTTATTTATGATAACTCCTGATATTCCAGATGAAGCAGAGGAATGGGTCATGAGAATTAGATAGATAGAGAAAATGCAAATTTAGGGGAGTTGAGGAAACATCAATATATATATTAAAGTTCCCTAGTAAAGGGTAAGGATGTGAAGTAATAGACTGAGTCAATCACTAAAATCATTGAGGAAGGAAGGAGAAAGTCTTAAGACTTGATAGATAATGGCCACCAAGATCGGGATTAAGTTAAAAAATAAATTAGAATTGTACAAGCCTCAAAACAAGGAAAAGTTGCTGAAAAATGATAGCAGAGAAGAGTCTAGATGTGGTGATGGAGAATTACAAATCATATTTCAATAGACTTGGAATGAAAAATACTATCCACATCCAGAGGGAGAAATATGGAGACTGAGTATAAATTGAAGCATATTATGTTCACTTTTATGTTTGTATTTTCTTCCTCATTATTTTTCTCTTTAATTCTGATTTTTCTTTCTCAACATAACTAATATGGAAATATATTTAAATGATTGTACACATATCAAATTGCTTGCTATCTTGGGGAGAGGGAAAGGGAGAAAACAATTTGAACTCAAAATCTTACAAAAATAATGTTAAAAACTATCTTGGCATGTAATTAGAAAAATAAAATATTATTGAAAAAAAAAGATAATTAAGAATTACCCTATTACAACCAGTTAAGCCAGGGGATTTAAATGAAAATATAACCAGGATTGGGAAAGTTGAGCAAGGACTCAATGTTAACAGAAGGAAGCAGGGTCTCAGTAAGAGCTAGAAGAGAAAAGTAGAAAATTAAAAGGCATAAGATAAAATCAAGTTCCCATTATCCTTTCTTTATTGCTGAAGAAACTGAGACTAAATAATATATTTCATTCCACTCCATGATATCCAACTCCTCTGTCCCTCAATTTTTTCCTAGATCATCCCAACCCTACTCTGGCCATAAATATGGTCTTTCCTTCCAAGTATTGACATTTTAGTGAACCAGTTCAACTCTGTGATATAATGTATTCTTGGATTCTTTGCTTTTTCATTCCAGGACTCATATCCTACAAACCCGCAACACTAGATTATTTTTACTATTACCCCATTCCTAGTTGCTAATTAAATCTTGAAAAAAGCAATCAGCCATTTTGACCGGAGCCTCTAATATTCATGGTATCCAAACTCATCTAGGCCCTCACTCAAGAAAAGCATGCCTATTATTCCTCTTTAAAATTTCTATCCCACTCACCCCAATGACTTTTCCAAACCTTCCTTTCTTTTCTCAAGGCTCTGTCAGCATCCCCTCCCAATATTCTTTCAGTTAAATATTTTATGAAGAAAATAGATGGCAAGACATCACTTTGGAGAGAATATAGAGCAGCAGGATTAGACAAAAGTTGGGAAAACCTGACAAGACTCCAGGAAAGACTTAACTTTTAGGGGAACAGGTGAAGCCCTAAGTGAATTGTAAACATTTCTAGGCTGACTCTGCAGAATTAACAAACAAGTCCGGAAGGTAACAGGGTTAGGAGGCAACCACAATCTTAAGAACTTCCATCAACAAAGTCAGGATCAGAAGGCTGAGTAGAAGATTGAAGAACCTTCTACAGTTGTTCAGTATTCTAGAGGCACCAAGCACAGCTGTACTGAACACATGCATCCTCTCCCCCCAAACTCATGGCTTCAAGGAAAGAGTTAGCCTAGGCTATGTGAGTCCAATAGCAGAGGGGCAAGGATGCTGTTGCCTGCCAGGTCTTGCAGGAGAGCAGAATCTGCAGTTTCAATTCCAAGGCAGAGAGGACAGCTGTAGTTTGCAATCACTGTAAGAACTGCAGGGAGCAAGATCATTTGCCAGACAGTGTACCTGAGGATCATAGTCATCATGCATTAAGAATAGAGAGGAGAAAGATTGAGGGAAAATTAGGAAAAAAGAAGCAATACAAGAAAACAAAGTAAAATACACAAAGAAAATCAATCAACTTGAAATAGAAAATAAAAAACTTAAGAAAAATTCTCTGAAAACCAGAATTTGACAAGAAGAAATTGATTATGTTCTAAGACAACAAGCAAATTAGTCCAAAAAATTTGAAAATAGAAGAGTATGTGAAACATCTCATCAGAAAAATAACTGATCTGGAGAAAAGATCCAAGAAGAAATAATATATGAATATATGAATCTGATTACCTGAAAATTATGATAAAAATAATCTTAGTGTAATATTCTATGAAATTATCCAGGAAAATTGCCTCAAAGTTCTAGAAAATGAAAGCAAGACAGAAATAGAAAAAAATCCACTGATCATAACCTGCAAGAGATCCTAGTAGGAAAACTTACAGAAATATATTATAGCCAAATTTCATAGCTCACAAGTTAAGAAGAAAATATTTCAAGCAAGGATAAAATCAGTTTAAATAATGGTGGAGCTACAATAAGGATTACACATGACTCAGCAGCTACTACACTGAGGAAATATAGGTCTGGAAATACTATCTTTCATAAAGCAAAAGAGCTGGGGTTACAATCAAGGGCACCTTGCCCAGCAACATTAAGGATGATCCTGATTTTTAAAAAATGAACATTTAATCAATTGAAAGATTTTCAGGCATTTGTGACAAAATCAGCAGAAATTAAAGGAAAAACTGATATAAAAGATCCAGGAGAAATATGGTAAATATCAAAGATCAATTGTAAGGGATACAATAAGATCAATTTTTTCAGTATTCTTATGTACTGTCATCATTATTGCATGTATGATAGAGTGATTCTATTTTAAAAACAACAATACAAAAACAAAAATAAACAAACAAACCTGTGAAAGATCTTTTTTGGGAGCCAAGATGGTGGAATAAGTAGTAAATCACTGTAACTTTTGATATTTATCTCTGGGCAACCATAAAATAGTGTCCCAAGACAGGTCCTCAAATTGCAGAACCAGCTCTTCTTCATAAGATGAGACAATCCTTTAGCTCAAGAAACTTAGAAGATAAGCAATGGGATTCATCTTACTTAGGTAAAAGAGGGACACAGCCCAGGATAGGAAGTTTCTCAGCAATTCCACAACAAGCCCCACCTTAGCAAACCAGCAGAAGATCCTGAGCCCCAGTATGGTGGAGCAGGTAAATGTCAACACCAGAACCTTCCACTTGCCTTAGTATAGCCCAGGTTGCAGGGGGACTCCAGCTCTCAGAATCACCAGTGCTTTGAGGTTGGCATGGGCAAATAGAAATGCTTCAAAATCTAAAACACCACTTGCTTTATCATAATCCCTGGCAAACAGCTATTATCTTCAAATGTCTCCAGGCAAATAGGAAGCCTCCAGAGGTCAGATTGCCTCATGCTTCAGTGTAGCCACAGAAAAATGCCATAACACCCACTGGGTCTCAGTACATGCCAGACACCACCACTAAGATACAGCTCAGCACCAGGTAAGCTGCCAGACTTTATTGCCTCCAGAAGTTCCAGGCACTATTTTCACCCCACCCCCACAAAAGAGTCCTCCATGGACCTCAGGGTAACATTAATGCAGCATAAGGTAAACAAGCAGGGTCTGCAGCCACTGGCACAAGAAACCAGAGACAGTGGTATTCCTTCCACTCTGGGAGAAAAGCTCACATTTAAAAGAAAGAGGAAAGGCAAAAAAATTAATGACCAGCATCAACAAAAAAGAATCTAAGCATAGAAAGTTATTATGGTGACAAGGAAAAACAAAACACGATCTCAGAAGAGGACAACAATGTCAAAATACCTATGGGCAAAACCCCAAAGACAAACGGAAGTTGTTTCAAGCCCAGAAAGAACTCATGAAAAACCTCAAAAAAGAGCTTAAAAACCATATGAAAGGTAAAAGAAAAACAGAGAAAGGAAATGAGATGAGAGTGATGTAATAGAATTATGCAGAGAGTCGACAGTCTAAAAAATATAATTGGCTAAGTGGAAAAAAGAAACAAAAAATCCCCAGAAAAAATAACTCTGTAAAGAGTGTAGTTGGTCAAATGGAAAAGAAAGTGCAAAAGTTAGTTGAAGAAAATTAAGTCTTGAAAGTTAAAATTGTCTAGTGGAAACTAATGACTATGAGAAATCAAGAATCAATCAAACAAAAAAATGAAAAAGTGGAAGAAAATGTAAAATTTCATCTTGGGGAAAAAACAACAAACCTGGAAAATAGATCCAGGAAAGACAATATCAGAATAATTAGAGTAACTAAAAGTCAAGAAAGTATTATCAAATGAAAATTCCCTAATGTCCTGGGACTAAAGGATAAAATAGCCACTGAAAAAAACATCATCGATAACTTTAGGAAAGTGATCTCAAAATAAAAATGCCACGAAACATTATAGCTAAATTCCAAATTATCAGGTCAAGGAAAAAATACTACAAATGAACAGAAGGAAACAATTGAACTATCAGAGAATCACAATCATGATTACACAGAACTTAGTTGCTGCAATATTAAAGGACTGGAGCTCACAGGACTTGATATTCAAAGCAAAAAAGGTAGGACTAAACCAAGAATCACTTGGAAAAATTAAGCATAATACCTCAAAAGCAAAATACCTCAATGAAATAATAGGATTTCAAGCTTTCATAAGGAGAAGACCAGAATTAAATCAAAACTTAACTGTAGCAATAAAACCCAAAAGAAGAGGAAAGGGATGAAGAAAATATGAGGGATATTTCCAAAATATATAGAGACTTGAAATCAAGCCATTCTCCAATTGTAAATGGTCAAAGGAAATAGACAATTTTCAGATGAAGAAATTGAAACTATTTCTAGCCATATGAAAAAGATGCTCCAAGTCATTATTAATCAGAGAAATGCAAATTAGACAACTCTGAGATACCACTACACACCTCTCAGATTGGCTAGGATGACAGGAAAAGATAATGCGGAATGTTGGAGAGGATGTGGGAAAACTAGGACACTGATACATTGTTGGTGGAATTGTGAATACATCCAGCCATTCTGAAGAGCAATTTGGAACTATGCTCAAAAGGTTATCAAAATGTGCATACCCTTTGATCCAGCAGTGTTATTACTGGACTTATATCCCAATGAGATCTTAAAGAAGGGAAAGGGACCTGTATATGCGAAAATGTTTGTGGCAGCCTTCTTTGTAATGGCCAGAAACTGGAAACTGAATGGATGCCCATCAATTGGAGAATGGCTGAATAAATTGTGGTATATGACTATTATGGAATATTATTGTTCAGTAAGAAATGACCAGCAGGATGATTTCAGAAAGGCCTGGAGAGACTTACATGAACTGATGATGAATGAAATGAGCAGGACCAGGAGACCATTAAGTACTTCAACAACAATACTATATGATGATTAACTCTGATGGACGTGGCTCTCTTCAACAATGAGATGAACCAAATCAGTTCCGTTTGTTCAATAATGAATAGAACCAGCTACACCCAGAGGAAGAACTCTGGGAAATAAGTGTGAATCACTACATAGCATTTCCAATCCCTCTGTTTTTGTCTGCTTGTATTTTTGATTTCCTCCACAGGTTAATTGTACATTATATCAAAGTCCAATTCTTCTTGTGAAGCAAAATAACTGTATGGATATGCATACATATGTTGTATTTAACATATACTTTCACATATTTAATGTGTATTGGTCTACCTGCCATCTGGGGGAAGGGATAGAGGGAAGGAGGGGAAAAATTGGAACAAAAGGTTTTGCAAGGGTCAATGCTGAAAAATTACCCATGCATATATCTTGTAAATAAAAAGCTATAATAAAAGAAAAGCAAGCCAGTTTAAAAAAGAAAGAAAGAAAGAAAATGTGAGGGATTCAATGGAGATAAACTGTTGACTTTTCCATACAAAGAAAAATTAATCTTGTAATTCTTGAAAATTATATCACTAGCAAGAGACTGGAAAATGAGTGGATGCCCATCAGTTGGGAAATGGCTGAATAAGTTATGGTATATGAATGTAATGAAGTAGTATTGTTCTAAAAAATGATGAGCAGGCTGATTGCAGAAAAGCCTGTAAAGATTTATATGAACTAATGTTGAGTGAAATGAGCAGAACCAGGAGAACATTTTACACAGTAACAAGACTGTATGATGATCAAAGGTGATGGGGTTGGCTATTTTCAACCATTCAGTGATTCAAGGCAATTCTAATAGACTAGGGATAGAAAATGTCATTCATATCCAGAAAGAGAACAATGGAACCTGAATATAGATCAAAAGCATAGCATTTTCACTTTTTTTTAGTTGTTTTTGTCATTTTCTTGTTTTTTTTCTTTATCGTGTTTTTCCCTTTTGATCTGATTTTTCTTGCACACCATGATGAAAATTGAAATATGTTGTTTAACCTATATCAGATTGTAACTCTGGGGATGGAAGAGAAAGGGAGGAACACAACATTTTGCAAAGGTGAATATTGAAAACTCTCTTCAGGTGTACTTGGAAAAATAAAATACTATTGAAAATGGGAAAAAATTGTATCAATAATACAGCTAGGAAAAATATCCACAAATAGAAGGTATGGGTATAAGATAAATAGGAAATAAGTACATAAAAAACAATAGAGGGATGAGAAAGAGGAGTACACTTGGTGCAGAAAGAAGGTAAACATAGAATGGGGTAAACTATTTCACATGAATTCACATTATTGCAGTACAGAGAAAGATGGGAGAGTAGGCAGTGAGCATCATTTGAATGTAACTCTCATCAGTATTGGCTCAAAGAGTGAATAGTATATGCAATCAATTGAATATAGAAATCTATCTTACCTAATGAGGAAGTAGGAGGGGAGGAGATTAAGTAATGGGTGTGGTGAGGAGTAATGGGAAGGAGACATGGAAGGGCAGATCAGGGTAGACAGAATCAAAACACTGGGGAAGAGGGCTCTTAAGAGAGAACAAGCAGAAAGAATAAGATGGAGGGAAATACATAAGTAGTAATCATAACTTAAGAGTATGAATGGGATTAACTCTCCCATAAAACTAGAAACAAATTGCAGAGAGGTTCAAGAATCAGAATCCTACATTCTGAACCACACCTGAAGCAGAGAGATACACAGACAGACTAAAGGTGAGAATCTGGAGCAGAATCTATCATTCTAGAGCTGAAATGCAGGAAAGAAAAAGCAGGGTAGCTATCCTGATATCAAAGTAAAAGCAAAAATAGATTTAATTAAAAAAGAAAAGGAAGAGAAAAGAAAACTTGCTAAAAGTTACCATTGACAATAAAACAATATCAGTACTAAATAGATATTTACCAAGTGGTGTAACATCCAAGTTATTAAAGGAGAAGTTAAGTGAGTTACAGGAGACCTCAGCTGTCTCCCTCTGAGAACTTAATTAATCCAAACAATAACTAATAAAAAAATAAATTAAGGAGGTGAATAGAATATTAAAAGTTAGATATGATAGATTTTTAGAGAAATCTGAATAAAAACAGAAAGAAATTATCTTTTTCTCAGTAGTACATGGCACCTTTATATACACAAAAAAATCATGTCATAGGGCATAAAAAGCCTTAAAATCAAATATAGAAAGACAGAAATAAATATATTTTTCAGATCATAATGCAAGAAAAATAACATTTAACAAAGAGCATTAGAAAAATAAATTTTAAATTACCTGGAAACTAAATAATCTAATCCTAAGTGAGTCAAAAGTATTCACAGAAATAATCATTTCACTAAAGACAATGAAAAAACACACCAAAATTTATGTAATGCAGCCAATGTAATGCTTAGGGGGGAAATTATTTCTCTGAATTCTTACATCAAAAAAAAAAAAAAAAAAGGTTAAAAACGACCAAAGAATTGGGCATGTAACTAAAAAAAAACAAACAAAAAAACTTGAAAAAGGACAAATTAAAACTCCCCACTTGAGTACCAAATTGAAAATCCTGAAAATCAAAAATGAGATTAATAAGATTGAAAGTATCAAAAAAAAAAAAAAGTCCCTCCTCCCCCAAAAAACCTAGAGCTCATAAATAAATCTAGGAGCTAGTTTTATATATAAAACATAAGATAAATAAGCATTACTTAATTTGATTTTTAAAAAGAAAAAAGTCAACCAAATATCTAATATCAAACATGAAAAGGGTAAAATTACTACCAATGGAGACAAAAATAAGCAAACATTAGAAAATATTTTGCCCAATTAAGTGCCAATAAATCTGACAATCTGAGTTAAATCAATGAATATTTATGAAAATATAAATTACCTAAATTTATAGATCAGGAAATTGAATGCCTAAATAACCCCATCTTAGAAAAAGAAACTGAGCAAACCATTAATAAATTCTAAGAAAAAAATTTGAGGGCCAGATGAGTATGAGTGAATTCTACCAAACATTTTAATAACAATTGTTTCCAAAACTATATAAACTATTTGGAAAAAATAGGTGAAGAAAAAATCCTACCAAACTTCTTTTATGACACAAATATGGTACTGATATTTAAACCAGGAAGAGCTAAAATAGAAAAAGGGAAATTTCCCTAATATATATTGAAACAAAAATTTCTAACAAAATACTAGCTGGATGATAATCACTTTATATGACAGGGATTATATACTATGACCATGTGGGATATATCAAGAATTGAGGGTTGGTTCAATATTAGAAAAACTATTGACATAATTGAACATATCAATAACAAAACCATCAGAAATTGTATAATTGTCTCAATAGATTCTGAAAAAGATTTTGACAAAATATAGCACTAATTCCTATTACAAACATTAGAGAATATAGGATTAAAGGGAGAATTCCTTATAATGATAAACAGGATCTTTCTAAAACCATCAGCAAGCATTATCTATAATAAGGACAAGCCAGAAGCCTTTATGACAATATCAGAAGTGAAGCAAGGATGTTCATTATTACCAGTAACATTCAATATAATAATTGAAATTTTAGGTATAACAATAAGAAAAGAAAAAGAAATCAAAGGAATTTGAATAGGAAATGAGGAAACAAAATTGTCACTTTTTGTAAATGATATTATGGTATACTTAGAGAACCATATTATACAAAATAATTAACAACAGTAGCATAGTTGCAGTATATAGGATAAATTTACATAAATCATCAGAATTTCCTTATTTCAACCAACAAAATTCAAGATTAATTTGAAATTAAATGAAAATAAGCATTAGCAGGGAAAGGAAATAAGAAATAGATAGAAACACTTCAACAAGGATTGGGAGTAGAATTTACTACTTCTAAAAGTAGGGCTGGTAATCAATGATCTTAGAAAAAGTCAAATTTAAAGAGTCAATCGAGAGAAATTTACATCATGTCAGCCATATTATCAATATTTTAGAAGCATGTTTACATGCAAATAAATGCATATGCATATATGTGTCTGTGGATATGTGGGTATATATGTGTGTGTCTAGGTGAGTATGTATGTATGTAGATATATACGTGTGTGTGTGTATGTATGTGTATATCTGTGCTTAATTGCAGTTTGCTTGGGGAAGGTAGTGGGGAAGGTGAAAAAAGAATTAAGTGCTCAGCAGAGATCAAAAGATAATCTACAAGGAAGCAAAAAAAGATGGACATTCATGAATATAATTTCTTCTATTATTATATATGCTTTCTTGAAATGAAAATTTATTATTATTTATCTTGAATGCAGCCTGGGGTTTTGCTAGGCACATGACAATGTTTTGTTTTGGTTTTGGTTTCCTTTTCTGGCTTTCTTCTATTCTTTTTTTTCTTACTTTGTATTTAGTTTAATACTTTTTTTTAAAAGACAAAAGAAAAAATAATAAAGTCTTGTACCACCACAAGGACAAAATAATATTTTCTGAAGTACAGGTCTAATAATACCAGACCTGTACTCAGTGACTCCAGTCAATTCCAGTGACTCCTTTATTATCTCTGAGAGCAAATTTAGATTCCTTTGTTTTGGAATTTAAAGCTTATTCCTTACTATTTTTTTTTTAGTCTTCATATATATTATTTCTAAACTTCTTGCTGTTCTTAGTACATGATGTCCTATCTCTAGTTTCCATGTTCTTATAAGGGTTTCCATCATTTAAATGATTTTTCTCTTTACTTCCAACTCTTTGGAATCCTTGTTTTTTCTTCAGAACTCAGTTGAGCACAACCTATATAGGATATGACACTTTTCCTGATCCCTCAAGTTGCTAATGCTAAAAACTCTACTCCTAGGTTCTAAAAATCAGCCTCACATGTATTCAATTCATATGACCAGGCAGCAACTCCTCTAAAAATGATGGGTATTTTGATAAATTTAAATCTCCATATAAATCATGTATAAAATGATAAAAGACATACTGTCTCTATAAAGTGTTTTACTGTTAAAAAGGCAAGGGGGAAAGTATTTTTGTTAAAATGAAGACATTTATGTTAATTGACAAAGCATTTGGGAAGTTGTGCTTCCATCATGGATGAACATCAGTTGTCTAATATAAGAAGAAAAGAGCTTTGCTATAATTTACCCAGCTAAAATATATGTAATCCAAGTCCCAAAGCCCACAACTCATTGATGAAGATCATTGTTCCACAATGTGGCGAGGAACTATGCCAATCCCACTTCAGATTGGGGAAGAAAAGAAATTCTGCAAAGAAGCTGACACCAGAAAAGCCTACAAACTCCAACTGTTCCTACTTTCAGCTTGATAAAGTAGAGACCTAGAGACTTCAGGGAACTACTTCCTAACCGAAATTTAGAACTTTTTTCTCTCTCAGTTGAGATGAGTTACCTCACTCTCAATAGGAAAGCTCTTTCACTCTATTATTTTATACATTTATATATTTATTTATACATATTCTCCAATGTTTACTTTATCTAATTTCTGTTTTGCTACTGATTTGGAAAAATTCATTTCTTTGCTACTATTTACTATACATATGTATATATGTATATATACATATATATACATATGTATATATACATATATATGTATATACATATATATAAAACTTCATTGTGGAACTAGTGTTTGATGGGAATGGGGTCAAGCCTTTAATGTAAAGTTAGGGGGTCCAGTTTGCCCATTAAAGAAATAGTGATCAGAAGTTTAGCTTGTATCCACTAATGATATATAAAGGAGCAAATAAATATTATTATAGTCCAGCAAACCTCTCTCCTGGGAGAACAGAGTGACCTTCCACCTTCCTGGGAATTAAAGTCTCCCTTGATGTGGGGAAAAGGATGACTATTCTACCTTCTTTCAAGCCACACAATACCCACCATGCTACATGTGGGGGAGGGAGTCAATCCTCACTTCATTTGTATATGAATAAACAGCTTTCAGAAGAGACTTGGATAGTTTAACAGGGGGCAAATGATATATAGTATAAAAGCAAGGACCAGAGAGGCTTGGAGAGACTAACAGGAACTGATGCTAAGTGAAATGAGCAGAACCAGGAGATCATTATACACTTCAACAACAATACTATATGAGGATTAATTTTGCTGGAAGTGACTATCTTCAACAATGGAGAGAATCCAAATCAGTTCCAATTGATCGGTAATAAACAGAACCAGCTGCACCCAGTGAAAGAACACTGGGAAATGAGTGTGGACTACAACATAGCATTTCCACTCTTTCTGTTATAGTTTGCTTGCATTTTTGTTTTTCTTCTCAGATTATTTTTACCTTCTTTCTAAATCTGATATTTTCTTGTGCAGCAAGATAACTGTATAAATATGTATACATATATTATATTTAACATGTACTTTCACATATTCAACATGTATGAGACTACATGCCATCTAGGGGAAGGGGGGAGGAAAGGACGGAAAAAGTTGTAACAGAAGTTTTTGCTAGGGTCAATGGTGAAAAATTACCCATGCATATATTTTGTCAATAAAAAGCTATAATTAAAAAAAGCAAGGAGCAGGGACTTTTTGTCAATAATATAGAAGAGTGCTTCACTTGTGTATGAATAATTTAATGTTATAAAAAACAAATTTCCTTATTTTTATAACAAATTATTCACACACAATTGAGGCACTCTAATGTTATAAAAAATCAGAAAGATTTTTTTCTTTATTAAAACAACCAGTTTATCAAGTTTCCAAATTAAATGCTTGTTCTGTGACTAAGACTGCTAAGTGATAAGAATAAAAGTAGAACCAAAAAAAAAAAAAAAAAAAAAAGATTGTTCCTCAAGGAACTTGCATTCTAATAGAAGAAAACAACATATAAAAGGAAGCAAAAAGGAGAAAATGGATCCTTCGAAGAACTGACCAAAAAGAGATGAAAAGAATGCTGGAAATGGATTTGTACAGAAGGACCAGAGCCCAGAGCTCATAGATGGTCTGATCCTATACTTAATATCGAGGTTTCAGGAATGTGTGGAATAGAGAGATAAGGTGAAGAACTTACCAGAATGTATGAATTCTTTTTCTGTATTTTATTTTCATTATTTCTGTGTTTCCCCAATGACCTATATAATATGTGCAAGCTCATATTTACTTGAGCCCTGGCCAGCTATAAACATATTTACTAACCAGAGATGATGACATTTATCCTTGTTCAATGTTATCAATATTTTGACTATTAGTTTAAATGATGTCAGCTCAGTAATCTGAAGTTTGAAGGTCTGATTGATGATTCTTCTTGGAACCAGGGAAACAAATTATTCCATCCTAATCTGCCTTTGGCACCAATGTTTAACATTCAATTAGGGGAGAGGGCACTTATTTGTCAATGCTCTCCAACTTATGATGTAATCCTTTATAACAGAACCTATAAAAGCTGTGTATCTTTACTAATTCTTTAGCCCTCCTACCACGAGTTTTTCTCTTTCTTATCTCGTGATGGGACAGCTCATCCTCTGGAGGTTTCAATAAACAACTTTTCTGCTTTCTACTGAATGATCTCCGAGTAGTCATTTTGGGTAAGGGTCCTCTACATCCCTCACAGGAAGAGCCAATAAATCTCTAAAAACGAGAGAAATGGGAATTTGAAGAAACAAAATTTCAAAAACATGAAACAGAGGACCTTTGGGGAGATTTTACAACTCCAGATCTGGCACCTCCTCTTATTTATATGTATTTTATGATTGAAGAAGATACAATTAAAAGGAAAAAAATGAGGGAGAAAAGAAAAGAGGGAGAGAGATATAAGCAATTGGAAATTGAGGTATGATTTGAAAAGACTATTGATGTAATAGAGGGAATCTTGTTAGTTGTCGTTTGTTTGTTTTGTTTTTTGCTGAAATAATTGGGGTTAAGTGACTTGCTCAGGGGCACACAGCTAGGAAGTGTTAAGTGTCTGAGGCCAAATTTGAACTCAAGGTCTCCTGACTTCAGGGCTACTGTGTCACCTAGCTGCCTATGGGAGTTGTGGTTTTTAAGTAAAAAAATGAGATGTTAAAAACTAGTGAGCTCTCATTTAAGTCATTTAATAGCTAGAACAAGAATAATATTAAAATCAAAAAGAAAATAAATAATGGGTAAAATTCTGTAGCCAATTTCACTCATATGGTATCATATCCTCTGTATATGGAATTTATTCAAATTTCTAAAATTAAGAGGCACTCTGTAATGTTCTGGTTAGCTTTCTGGAGGTCTCAGGACTAGCCTTGGTCTTAGCAGAATGATCACCATGAGAATAAGTCTTTATTATCTTCTTCACAGTCTGTCTCCTTTGCCTGAGGCCCAGCTAGCTTTCTGGGGGACCTTCACATGGCCCTTGGTCTCAGTGGAGAAGTGGAGGACAGGCCAGGCACCAAAAGACTGTTTTCAAGTCTCTTTAAGTCCTCCTCTAGCTCTGACTCTGACCTCTTAAATACTCTATTACAATTAAATCCATTCATCATACTGAGTATAAGCCAATCATTATATCACTTGGGAACCTTTATTTATTGTAAGATTAAATCAATCATACTGAACAAGAGAACTATTAATCACCATACCAAACTAAATAACCATTGTCTCATCAATTCCACTGAGTTAACACCTTATTGTAAGACTCTTTCAAGTATATTTCTCCAGAGTTCTGGCCCATTACAGCACTCTTCATATGAAAACATGTAAAATATCAAAGGAAAAAAGTCAAGTTATCAACAACCATATAAAAATGCTCTACAATCATTAACAAGCACAAATTAAGGTTACTTCTTCATATGCATTAGCAAAGGTGACCAAGAACAACAAAAAAGAAAGTAGCAAATATTGAAAAGCAGGCAGCAAAAAAGACATACAAGAATATTCTTGGCAGAATTGTGAATTGATATGTCCATTCTTAAAAGTATTAGAACTATATTCCCAAAGTTACTAAGCTGTACATACTCTTTGGGCCAACTATGCCATTACTAGGTATGTAACCCAGAGAAATCAAAGAAAAATAAAACTCTTTTCATAATAGCAAACAATTTTTTTAAATGCTCCAAATCACTATTGATAAGAGAAATAAAATTTAAGACAACTCTGAGATAATTCATACCTCTCAGATTGGCTAAGATGACAGGAAAAGATAATGGTGAATATTAGAGGGAATGTAGGAAAGCTGAGACACTAATACATTGTTGGAGGAGTTGTGAACCAACCATTCTGGAGAGCAATTTGGAATTCTGTCCAAAGGGCTATCAAACTATGCATACCCCTTGATCCAGCAGTGTTTCTACTGGGCTTTTATCCAAAAGATATCAGAATGGAGGGAAAGGAACCCACATGTCCAAAAATGTTTGTGGAAGCCCTTTTTATAATGGTTAGAAACTGGAAATTGAGTGGATGCCCATCAGTTCAAGAATGGCTAAATAAATTGTGGTATATGAATGTTATGGAATATTATTGTCTGTAAGAAACGACCAGCAGGATTTCAGAAAGGCCTGGAGAGACTTACATGAACTTCTGGTGAGTGAAATGAGCAGAACCAGGAAATCATACACAACAACAACAACAAGGTTAAGCGAAGATCAATTCTGATGTGGCTCTTTTCAACAATGAAATGATTGAGACCAGTTCCAATGATTTTGTGATGAAGAGAGCCATCTACATCCAGAGAGAGGACTGTGAGAAGTGAGGGTGGATCACAACATAACATTTTCACTCTTTTTGTTGTTGTTTGATTACATTTTATTTTCTTTCTCAATTTTTTCCTTTTTGATCTGATTTTTCTTGTGTGGTACCATAAGTTTATAAATATGTATACATATATTGGATTTAACATACATTTTTAACATGTTTAACATATAATAAATTACTTGCCATCTAGGGGAGTGGCTGGAGGAAAGGGAGGGAAAATTTGGAACACAAGGTTTTGCAAGGGTAAATATAATTATCCATGCATATGCTTTCAAAATAAAAAGCTTTAATAAAAAAATAAATAATATATTTTTTTAAAAAACCTAAGAGACTCTCCTATTATGAAATGGCTAAACAAATCATACAAAGATAATGAAATATTATATCATTAATGTGGTGAAACTGACAATTTTAGAGGAAACCAAACACTTTCATGAATTAATGCAGAGCAAAGTGAGCAGGAACAGGAGAACAATTAAAACCATGACAACATTACAGAGAAAAATAGACTTAACTTTAGGACTCTGATCAATGCAATGACTAACCAATAGTCAGGAAGACTAAAGATTCTTCTGCCAAAGAGTGTTTGTAATGTTATAAATTTAATTTAAAATGCAGAACAGGGACATATATTTTCAGACAGGACTAATCTGAAAGCTTTTTTTTTTTCTGTTCAACTATGTATTTTTTGGATAAGATTATTCTTTTTGTTTTTTGTTTGCTTTGATTTTTGTTGCTGTTGTTTAGTAGAGGACCAGATAGATTACAAATTCTTGTAAAAGTATTTTTTAATTTGAAATAGCAAAAACTTCAACATCAGAAGAAAAGACAAAGAGAAATGAAAAGAGATAAAAAATGTATCAGGGGGTCTGGGAAAATGTTATCCAGGAAGCTAGGGCAATAAGAAGCAATCAACTAAGAGCTATCTTCAGGTGAATGAATTTTGCTAGACTTGTGGAAGAAAACTTCATTGGCCAAAAGCTTCAGTGAAAACTATTAACCGTTCAAAGTCCTTTAGAGCAGGGGAAAAAAAATTCATAAAAGCTTGTTACTCTTTATTTTTTCTTCTGATGTTGAAGTTTTATAACAGTTTCACAGTTTGTGGACCTCACCAAAACACATATTGTGGTCTTGCATTCTGAAAGCATCACATTGGAATAGCACACACATTTGAGCTATTTGATAATTAAATGGGCCATAAAGATCTAGTTTAGTGTACATAAGCATCCAAGAAAGTTATGAGAGGAGTACTAAGGGAGGAATAGTATCTAACACTAGGAAGATCAGAGGCCCTGATATACTCAAACTTTGGCCATATCAGACCTACTAGACTGTTCAAAGCACCATATTAGAAGGAAAATTGATAAGGGAGAAAGCAATCAAGATGGTGAGAGGAATTAAGGTTATGTCATATGAAAAGAAATTAAACAGTCTGTGTATGTTTATACTGGGGGAAAAAAGTTAAGGCTGAAAAATTATAAAATTTGTTTTTCAAACCTTTAAAGTTCTGCCATGGGAAAGAAGAATCACATTTATTCTAATAGGATGCATAGGGGAAAAAACAGAAGCAATGGATAGAAGTTACAGAGAGGCATTTTTCATTGAGATCCAGAAAAAAATATCCTAATAATTAAACCTGTCTACAAGTGGAATAGAATACTTCAGAAGGTAGTGAATTGCATTATTGCTGCTAATGTGTGTCATGACCTCTCCTCCAATGTGCTTTCCCCAACTCAGTTTTTTGCTCTCCCTGTCCAGCTCCAAAATCCTATCTACTGATAGCATCATCAAATTGTCATATTAATGTCACTCTCAGCAACACATCACAATCTTT
The DNA here is from genome assembly GCF_902635505.1 of Sarcophilus harrisii. Taxonomy (NCBI): domain Eukaryota; kingdom Metazoa; phylum Chordata; class Mammalia; order Dasyuromorphia; family Dasyuridae; genus Sarcophilus; species Sarcophilus harrisii. The sequence goes on from NC_045431.1 coordinate 97,480,651, forward strand.
TCTTCTATTTCTTTCAATATGCTATATATAGTATCTCTTCTATAATAAGTAGATTGCCTTTAGAGTCACATTTTTATCCCTTTCCTCAAACTCTTTGGACCATCTTTTTTTTTTATTAAAGCTTTTTTATTCACAAAGCATATGTATGGGTAATTTTTCCAACACTGACACTTGCAAAACCTTTTGTTGCAAATTTTCCCTTTCTTCCCCCACTCCCTCCCCTATCTGGCAAGTAGTCCAATACATTTTAAAATTAGATCAAGAATGAAGAAAAAGAAAAGCTGAGGAAAAAAAAGAAAATGCAAGCCAATAACAACAGAGTGAGAATGCTATGTTGTGTTCCACTCTCTGTTCCCATGGTTCTCTTTCTGGGCATAGATGGTTATCTTCATCACTGCACAAGTGGAACTGGTTTGAATCAATTGTTTGAACAATTTTAAAATCAAACAGAAGATTTTATATCTGATCTTAGATGGTGAGATGGTGATAGGGAACTACTATAGTTTATTATGTTGAAGAGAGCCACTGGACCATCTTTTTATGTGGAGGTCTTGCATTATTTTATTTTTAATTCAACAGGAGTTTGATAAAGTAGAAAAGGATGTCCTATTCCCCCAAACTCTATTCCTCTCTCAATATGAAACCCTTGGTCTCTGTTCATATTACTGCCATAACCTTTTCTCCTTAGTGACATCAGTATTGGGCTTATATTTGTCCACCACACCTCAATATCATTATTGATTTTTTGACTTATTCATACAACTCTCTAATGACTTTTCACTTGTCCACATGATATCCCATCATCATAGTCACATAAAAGTTAGCTATCATTAATACTACCACTCCCATCATCATTTTTATAATTAGCTCTTCAGATAAAATGGTTAGAATATGAATCATCAGAGAATCCATGTTAACTACTCTTACCATTCAGGAAGTGAAACAAAAATCATTCATTAAATCATATTAAAATCAATAAATTTTTATTCTTGAATATTATTTTCTCATATGAAGAATGAAGGAATTGGATGAGATATCCTTTTGAGATTCCTTTCAACTATGTTTCTATTAGCCTATGACCAAAGGATTCTGTGAATTAATTCATTTCCACAAGCATTTATTCAGTCCTAAGCACCAAAACTACAAAGGCAAAAACCTAAATAACCCCTGCCCTCCAGAATATACATTCTACCCAGGGGCATGACATATACACAAAGATAGTAACTACAAGATAACTTGAAGCTGGGAGAATGCACAAATGCAATAAGGAAGTTTTCATAGATGTAGCATTCATATAATCTTATCTTTGTAGTATACCTTCCAAATATTCTTTTCTCTCCTCTGACACCACCATCACTTTTGTGAAGGTCCCCAGCACATCATGCCTAGACCATAGTAAGAGCCTGCTGGTGGGTCTGCTTGTAAGTCTCTCCCTACTCCATCCCATTCTCCAACTCAGCTGCCAAAGTGATCTTCCAGTTACAGGTCATCCCCCTACACAATAAACTGTAGTAGTTCCCTATCCCCATCTAAGATCAGATATAAAATCTTCTGTTTGATTTTAAAAGCCTTTACTAAACACACACACACACACACACACACACACACACACACACACACACCCCTTTGACCATACAACCCTCCCCCATATTCCATAGTCCATTAATACTGGCTTCCTTGCTATTTCTCCACCTATTACTCTGTCTTCCAACTCTGGGCATTGTTATTGGCTGTTCCTCACTCCTGGAATTCTCTCTCTCCACACTTCCACCTCCTTCCTAGTTTATCAATAATCCTTAGTCACTGAATGAGTGGTTTCCTCAGCCAAATTGAGACCCAGGAAAGACTTTAGCTTAAAAAAACCAAGATCTCCCACTGCATCCAGAGCCATCTCCGGTCATCCTCATTTATAACTTGTTGCTGGACCCAGATGATTCTAGAGGAGAAAGTGACTTTGAACAGCACTCTCATTTAAATTCAATTCACTTTCATGTCATAGCATCCCTCCCTGAAGTCATGGTCTTCATCCAGAATTAAGGGCAAACAACAAACAATAATCTTTTAAATCCCAAGTAAAATCTACCTTGTTCAGAAAGCCTTTCCCAATCCCCAGTAATGCTAGTTCCTTTCCTCTGATGATTATCTCTAATTTATCTTATATATAGCTTGTTTGTATGTGATCATTTGTATGTCTTCTCCACTAGACATTGAACTCTTTGAGAGAAGGGACTGTCTTTTACCTCAATTAATAAATATACACTTGCTGACCATGTATCACACCATATTTCATTTATTAGATGGTGCTGCTTTCAGTTGTTCTAGTTATTTGATCAGAATCATTTATCTCTGCAGAGACTTCTGACTACTTGAAGTACTTAGTCTTACTTTCTGTGGTTTTTGTAGTCTTTGTCTATTCCCACTTTCCATTTTCATAGCTATACTGAGCAGTTGTGATTGTCACATCTTTTTTTTTTTTTTTGGCTTTCAGTAGACACTGTCCTTTCTCCCTCACAATTGCCACTTAAGGAACATCTGGTACTGCAGAATGATTGAGGAATCAGAGAACCGAGGTTCAAATTGTATCTGTGATATTTAATACACACATGACATTGGACTAGTCATTTAATATACATCATCATTTCCTCTAGAAAGGAAGTGCCAATTGACTGGTCCATGGTTCCACTCATAACTTTTATGAATTCCTAAATCATCATCTCCTTCCCTATCAGTCCACACTAAGTTCTGTGTGCTTCTTTAGACTGTATGATCCTTGAGAACAGGGAATGTCTTGGATCTGTAGCTGGTCAGCACAATATCTGGTATATAGCAAATATTTAACAAGTGCTGTACTTCAGTTTCCTCATCGGTAAAAATGAGGGAATTGGACTAGATTCCATATAACCCTAGATCTGTGCCCCCCATAGTTGCCCTTCAGTCCCCAAATACCTCTCCCCAAGCTGTTTTTGCCTTAAAAACTCATCTTGCTCTAGAGAAGCTTCCTTTAGCCAGCTCTAGGGAAGAAGTCAATAAAAACATAAGGTTTGTTTTCTGGGGTAACTAATAAGGAAGACCTCACTTAGGAGCACCTGCAGCCCTTTTAAACCCCCCAAAAAGAAAATTAGATTTTGATGGATCCTTAGAGGCTATTTAGTACAATTTTTTAAACAGACTAGATAATCTTGTTTAAGCAACTACCTCAACTAGATAGTAAGTCTCAGAGCTAGGATTTAAATCTATCTCTTCAGACTTTTTTTTTTTTTTAGAAAAAGACATTCCTTTGGCTCAGAGCACCTGAAGGTAAGGGTATGGTAAAAGTAAGGAAGAAGGTAAGCAGGGAGGGGAGGAAGGGGGGGGGGGAGGGAGAAAGGAAGCTCTTGGAACTAGTCTGCTAATGAAGAGTAAGGAAACATTAAAGAAGTGACTTGACTAAAGAAGAGAGGGGAGAGAGGGAAGGAATAGAACACAAAATGATAGAGTAAAAAGGATGTTGAAGATGAAGTCAGGAGACACAGATTGGAATCCCTGTCCTGTCTTAACTGTTTCCTTCTAAACCCTAGTCACCTTCAGACCCCTTTATTAAATATTGCTCATCCTCATAAGTCGTTGAATAATAGAATTGGAACCTGCTTTGGAAATTATCTCATTTCAATCCCCCTACAACATCCCTCCCCCGACAAATACACACTCAATAGATAAAGAAAGTGAACCAGTATGATGTAAAACTCTGGAAAGAAATGTGTTTTAATGCCAGCTCTGTTACATATTATCTACAGAATAACTTGAGTAAAATACTTCACCTGTCTCTGCCTTAGCTTTCCCATGTACAAAATAAAGATGGGATTAGAGTAAAAGATCCCCTCCAACCACAGGTGTATTTCTCAAGATCTGCAGGCTTTGATTCAATAAGATTTCTCCCTGGGCTATGGCGACTACACTCCATCAGACTGTCTCCCTCCCTCTCCTTGCGTCTGAAGCATCCCGGAAGACCAAGCAAGCAAACTATTCTGGATTCTCTTTTTCGCTTTCATTCCTGCATCTGAGGAAGTCCTCACTTTAGGAGCACCCGCAGCCCTTTTAAACCCAAATAGGTATTTAGTGGCCAAACCTTACCGGGTCAAAAAGTGAAGCTCTTGGGGAGAAAGCAAAAGTCGTAGTGAGTAGGGATAAATTGATCTACTGGAGAGAATAAGTCGCAAGCTTCAAGTTGTGGAGTGGGAAAGCTGCAAGTAGCTCAGAAAATGTTAGTCGCCTTTTTAGCACATAACCTAGCAAAGCTCAGAACAGCCAATGATGTTTGGTTTCGTTTTCTTGTAAACGAGTTTGTTTCGTTTTTTGAAGAGGAAGGATTTTGGTTTTAATTTCTAGATTCGTTTCTCGGGAGTTGTTTATTCTCTGTTCTCAAAAAAAGACCGTGACATAAAAAAGATGCCATAACTTGCAAGTAAGTTGGAGTTAGGTGTGAGAGGGCTGTCTGTACAAAGTCACCAGCCTCACTCTTTTCTCGGGAGCCTTCTGGGTGCAATGGCAAGATAGAGATCAGGATGAGTGGTGATGCACGGAATGCAGTGGGAGACCTTAGTCTTTTTCATCTAAAGTCAGTGATTAAACGTAGGTAAAATAGAAATGAGACAAAGAATGGCGTCCTTTTTTTAACCTAGTCAAAAAGAAAAGAAAAGAAGGGGAAAAAAAGAAAAGAAAGAAAAGGAAAGGAAAAGAAAAGAAAAATTCTATCTAGGAGGGGGAAACTTTTAAGGTTTCTGACCCAAACAAAAACAATCCCTATTTCCATTGTGTCAATCAGATCCCAAACAATATCCAGTTCGATTTGGCCTGAGACCTATTGTTGGCCAATCAATGAGAGCCAGCGTGATTTCCTTTTAAAGTTTAATATCTTGGGAGGTTTCAGTGATTTAAAAAAAATGACTTTCCTTTGGCTCAGAGCACCTGAAGGAAAAGGTAAGGAAGAAAGTAGACAAGGAGGGAGGGAAGAGGAGAGAGAGGAGGAGAGGAAGGAAGCTCTTGGAACTAATCTGCTAATGAAAACTAAGGAAACATTAAAGAAGTGATTGACTAAAGAAGAGAAAGGAGGAGAGGGGAGGAATAAAACACAAAATGATAGAATTAGAAAGGGCTTTGAGGATGAAGTCAGGAGACTTGGATTGGAATCTCAGCATTACAACATGTGTGGTCTCTTGAATAAGTCATTTTACTTCCCTGAACTGTCAAATCAGGAGGTTAAAATAGAAAAGCCCTAAATCCCCTTCTTTCAAGTCCAAGAGGTTACAATTTATGATGTTGGGGGAAGAGGAAGTCCACAATCAGATATAAGAAGTCATGATTGCTCCCAGAAAACAGGAAAATACACAAATTATTTTTTGAAATGAAGAAGGCAAATCAAGAAGGGAAAAATCAAGATGACTGTTGTCATATATGTTTATCAGCAAGAATTGATGAAGTGTTTACATGTGGCAGACACTATGATAAAAGCAGAGGATATTAAAAAAAAAAGTAAAAATAGCCCCTGACCTCTAGGAGTTTGCCTTTAGTGGAAGAAACAATGTATAACTCAGAACACATCAGCTAAATATAGAATAGATGGAAGATTACCTAAATATATATATACATATATGTGTATGTATATATATATTCATGTAGATATACACATATATTCACATATATACATACATAGACATCTATGTGGATGTGTAAACTATTTTATGCAGCAGGGAATAGAAGGGCAAGGGAATCAGAGACTATCAGGAGATGATAAAAGGGTCAGCCACAACTGTACAGTAACCCCATCATTGAGATATCATTTTGGTCTTCTTTGAGCACAAAGGAGAAACAACAAAAACTCCCTGTAATTTCCACTCACTGGTTCTAGTTTTGTGATCTGGAGAAACAAGAGACAGATACATTCCTTCCTTTGGAATATGTTAGAATTCTTACAAAGTGTTAAGTCATTAGAGCTGATGGAAACAATGCTTGTGTTCTTAGGATTTACACCTTTGGGAGAATTCACACATTAGAGCTCACACCTTTGAGAGTTCACACATTAGCTCACACATTGGAGTTCACAAGTTCGGGAGATTCACAAGTCAGAAACCCACAATCCCACTCTCTCAGAGTCAACCTTTGGGTTCACCACCTTTAAGAGATCATATATAAGAAGCTCTTAGAGCTTCAGTCAGTCAGTCAGTTTGGAAGATTGCCAGTAGTCGGAGTTGAGCTAGAGGCAGAAGCTAGCACAGGCAAAAGACTAGCAATGAGAGTTCTCAGAACCAAAGAAAGCTAACTGGGCTATTTTGGAAGAGACAAAAGATTCGAACTTTAATCAGCTGGCTGTATTTGAAGTGATTATTACTTTGAACCAAAATGAAGGCTGCCTCCAGAAACCTCCCCAAGAAATCTGCACCCAGAGAACCATTATATTATAGAAAAGAAGAGAGCACTACAGGAATGATCTCCCTTATTTCAATGTGAATGGAATTAAATTAATATATCATATCCAATGGTTCTGTAATCTCATCAATAGGTGTGAATGCAATACAGATCACAACATATCCATGTTTGCTCATTGTTTTGATTCTTTTTTCAAGTCTTTTCAAGAATTCACTTATATAGTACATTAACAGAACACATAGATTGCCTTCAGTGATCTCTCTCTTCCCTACCATGGCATTTCTACCTCTTTTTTGAAAAGAACTAACAAGCTTTTGCACTATCATATATTAGGACTTTAAGGTAGGGCTAATTAACCTTTATTACCACATTTTGGCAGTGTGATGAAGATCATAGACCCTTTTTTTAGAAGAATGTTTTAAAATAAATTATCTAGAATAACAAAGGAAATTCATACTGTAATATATGATTTAATTATACTGAAATGATATTAAGATAATGAACCCTAGGTGAAATACACCTATTTTTTAAAAAATCTTCTCATTTATTTTCTTTCTTTTATTTTTTTGAATTTATTATTTATTTATTTGAATTTTTAAGTTTCAAATTCTCTTCATTCCCACCTATATCTATGGAGAAAGCAAGCAATCTGATAACAATGTGAAATAAGTCAAACATTTTCTCATTAGTCATGTCACACACACACACACACACACACACACACACACATATACAAAAAAAAACAGAAAAATAATGAAAAATTTTAAAATATATATACTTCAATTTGCATTCAGAATTCATCAGCTCTCTGAAAGTAGGATTTTTCAATATGAATCCTTAGGAATTGTCTTGGATAATTGTATTGATCAAAGGAATTGCCTTTCACATTTGATCATCATTACAATATTGCTGTTAGCATGTACAAAGATCTGGTTCTGCTCAGTTCAGTCTATATCAATGTGTGTGTGTGTGTGTGTGTATATATATATATATATATATATATATATATATGTATATATATATACATATATATATATATTATATATGTGTGTGTATCTTCCTAGTTTTTCTGAAAGCATCTCCTTCATAATTTTTCATAGTACAATAGTATTCCATCACAATCAAACCATAACTTGTTTAGTCATTTCCCAACTAAGTGGCTGTCCCTCGATTTCCAGTTGTTTGCCACCACAAAAAGAAGTGCTTTAAATATTTACACATATAGCTTCTTTTCTTTTTTCTTTACTCTTTTTGTGATATAGATTTAGCAGGAATTTTGTGATTTTGAAGTGAATGCAGATTTATAATCCTCTTGGCAAAGTTTAATACTGCCCTTCAGAATAGTTGGATGAGTTAGCAACTCTGACAAAAACACATTAATATATTATCATACCTATTTTCCCCTCATCTATTCCAATATTTGTCAATTATGATAGCTGTGTAGTGGTTCATCAGAGTGTTTAAATTTGCTTTCTTCAATTAATAGTGATTTTTAGGGCATTTCATTTTATTTTATTTTTTTTTTATTTAATAGCTTTTTATTTACAGGTTATATGCATGGGTAACTTTACAGCATTAACAATTGCCAAACCTCTTGTTCCAATTCTTCCCCTCCTTCCCCCCACCCCCTCCCCCAGATGGCAGGATGACCAGTAGATGTTAAATATATTAAAATATAAATTAGATACACAATAAGTATACATGACCAAACCATTATTTTGCTGTACAAAAAGAATCAGACTCTGAAATATTGTACAATTAGCTTGTGAAGGAAATAAAAAATGCAGGTGGGCATAAATATAGGGATTGGGAATTCAATGTAATGGTTTTTAGTCATCACCCAGAGTTCTTTCTCTGGGCGTAGCTGGTTCAGTTCATTACTGCTCCATTGGAAATGATTTGGTTGATTTTAGGGCATTTTATATGATTATGGATAGTCTTGATTTCTTCAACTGAAGATTGCTCGTTTATATACCTTGACAATTATCAATTGGGGAAGTAGCTTTTATTTTTACAAAATTGATTCAGTCCCCTATATATTTTTTAAAAGAGTTTTTTTAATCAGAAAATGTGTAGTTAAATTTTTTATATTACTTCATTGTCTATGGTACCTTTAATCAAGATGTAGTTTTCCTAAACATCTCTCTCAGTGAAATCTATTTGTGTTTTTGCTTTGTCTGAGTTCATAATTGCAACCCCTGTCTTTTTTAATTCTGCTGAAGAATAATAGATTCTACACCACATATCCTTATTTTAACTCTGCCTGTATGTCTTTATGTTTCAGTGACTCTTGTAAATGACTTATTGCTGAATTTTGATTTCTAATACATTTTCCTATCTACTTCTATTTTATGGGAGGAATAATCCCATTTATATTTACAGTTATGATTATTATATATTTATCTCAATCTGGGTTTATTATTCTCCCTCTCTTTCTCTTTCTATCCTGTCCTTCAAAAGTCTATTTTGCTTCTGACCACTGTCCCTCCCTTTTATCATCCCCTGTCTTTCCCTTGCCCTTTTGTTTCCCTGTTGGATAAAAGAGTTTTCTCTGTCTGAATGAGTGTGTGTGTGTGTCTGTGTGTGTGTGTGTGTGTGAGAGAGAGAGAGAGAGAAACAGTGAGAAATGTGTGTGTATTTATAAATTATATATATACACATATTTATGTTCACACAGATACACATTTCATATATATATGTGTGTGTGTGAATATATATATATATATATATATATATGTACACACACACACACACACACACACACATGTATTCTTCCCTTTTAAACCAATTGCAATAAGAGTGTGAGGTTCAAGCATTGCCTAACCATTTTCCATAACCACCCATTTTGCTTCCAGTGTAAAAGCTTTCTTGCCACTTCTTTTATGTGACATAATTTCTTCCATTCAGCCTCTCTTCTACTATCTCCCAAGTACATTGCTATTTATCACTCCTCTTTTTTTGATCATCCCAACATAATCAGCTCATACCACATGTGTTCTATTCATGGAGTCTCCTTCTAACTGCACTAATGATAGTGCTAGTTCTTTGGAATTACATGTACTATCTTCTCACATGGGAAAGTAAATGGTTTAACTTTATTGTATCTTTTATAATATCTCTTATATGTTTACCTTTTTATTCTTTTCTTGAGTCTTCTGTTTCAATGCGAGATTTTCAGTTCAGCTCTGGTCTTTTTATCATGAATGCTTGAAAGTTCTCTATTGCATTAAATATATGCTTTTACTGCTGAAGAACTATTCTCAGTTTTGCTAGATTGGTTATTCTTGGTTGTAATCATAGCTACATTGCCTTCATGATTCGAAATTCCAAACCCTCCACTTCTTTAACCTGTAAGAAGCTAAGTCTTTTTGTCTGTGGTTCCACCATATTTATTTGGTTTTTAGTGGAAATACTCAACTTTCCACTTTCAGAACTAAATAAACCTACAAAACCCTAAAAAAAAAAAAAAGAAAGAAAGAAAGAAAGAAAGAAAGAAAGAAAGAAAAAAAGAAAGAAAGAAAGAAGGAAGGAAGGAAAGAAAGAAAAAAAGAAAGAAAGAAAGAAGTTAAGGAAATGAATAGAACTTTAGAAAAATTAGACATGATAGCATCTAAAAATGCAATGCAGAACTGATTCAATATTAGGAAACCTATTGGCATAATTGATCACATCAATAACAAAACCACCAAAAATTCTAGGATTATATCAATAGATGAAGAAATAACTTTTAACAAAATACAGCATTCATTCCTGGTTTTAAAAAAAATTAGTAATAATAAATGGAACTTACCTTAAAATGATAATTAATATTTATCTAAAACCGCCAGCAAGAATTATCTGTATTGAAGATAACCTACAAACCATCCCAATAAGATCAGAGATGAAAGAAGCATGCCATTATCATCATTATTATTTAATAGTGTACTAGAAATTTTAGTTTTAGCAATAAGAGAAGAAAAAGAAATTGAAGGAATTTGAATAAGAAATGAAGAAACAAAATTGTCACTCTTTGCAAATGACATGACAATTTCTTTACAGAATCCTAGAGAATAAACTAAAAAAGTAGGTGAAATAATTCAGCAGAGTTGCAAAATATAAAATAAACCCACAAAAATCATAAGCATGTCTATATGTTACCAACAAAATTCAGCAGCAAGAAATAGAAAGATAAATCCCACTTAAAATAATGGTAGATAATTTAAAATACTTAGGAGTGTACCTGCTAAGACTGACTCAGGAGCTATATGAACACAATTATAAAACACTTTTTACACAAATAAACTCAGATCTGCACAATAATTGCTCATGGATAAGTTGAGCCAATATAATAAAAATGAAAATTCTGCCTAAATCAATGTTTTGAGTGATATACCAATCAAAGTATCAAAAATTATTTTATTGAGATAGAAAAAATAGCAACAAAATTCATTTGGAAGAACAAAAGGTTAAGAATATAAAGGAAACCAATGTGATAAAAATGTGAAGAAAGGTGGCCTAGCAATACAAGATCTCTAACTGTATTACAAAGCAATAATCAAAACAATCTAGTAATCACTAAAAAATAGAATGGTGGACCAATGGAATGGATTACGTACACAATATATAGTAGTAAATGACGTTGGTAATTTAGTGATTGAGAAACCCAAAGATCCAAATTTTTGAAACAATAATTCACTATTTCACAAAAATTTTCAGAAAGCTGAAAAGTGATTTGGCAAAACTACGTATATATCAGCATTTCATATCATATATCAAGATAAGCTCAAAATAGATACCTGATTTAGATTTAAAGGATGATAATATGAGCAGGGGTACATGGAACATTTTACCTGTCAGATCTGGAGATAAGGGAAAAATTTATGACCAAAAAGAAGATAGTAAGCATTCTGAAAAGCAAATTATATAATTTTATTATTAAATTTAAAAAATTTTGTACAAACAGAAGAGATGTGGCAAGATAAAAAGAAAAAGAAAGCAGAGAACTTGAAAACTAGGTCAAATTTATAATAACATAAGGCATTCCCAAGTTAATAAATGGTCAAAGGATATAAAAGGCAGTTTTCAGAAATCAAAGCTATCTATAGACATATGGAGAAGTGCTCAAAATCACTTTTTTCCCAACACTTATTTTTCCAAACACATATAAAAATAGTTTTCAACTTTCATTTCTTTTGTGTTCCAAATTTTTTCTCCTTCTCTTCCCTCTGTCTCCTCCCTAAGACAACAACCAATCTGATATAGGTTAAACATGTATAATTCTTCTAAACATATTTCCCTATTTGTCATGTTGTGCAAGAAAAATCAGACTAGCAGGGAGAAAAGCACAAAAAAGAAAACACAAACAGCAAAAATAAATAAATAAATAAAAGTGAAAATAATATGCTTCAATCTACATTCAATCCCATGATTATCTCTCTGGATGCAAATGGCATTGTCTATGGATCACTGCATCACTGAGGAGAGCTAATTCTATCATAGTTAATCATCATATAATATTGCTATTACAGTGTACATTGTATTTCTGGTTCTGCTCAGGATCAGTTCATATAAATCTTTCCAGGTCTTTCTGAAATCAGCCTGCTCATCATTTCTTACAAAACAATAATATTCCATTACATCCATTAAACCATAACTTATTTAGTCATTCCCAAATTGATGGTTATACACTCAATTTCCAATTCCTTGCCACTACAAAAAGAGCTGTTAAAAACATTTTTGCACAAATGGATCCTTTCCCTTATTTTATGATCTCTTTGGGATACAGTAGTGATACTGTTGGATCAAAGTGATACTGTTGGGTCACAGTTCTATAACATTTTGGGTATAGTTCCAAACTGTTCTTCAGAATAGTTGGATTAGTTCACAACTCCACCAACAATGCATCAGTGTCCCAGTTTTCCCACATTCCTCCAATGTTTATTATTGTCTTTTCCTGCTATCTTAGCCAGGTATGAAGTAAAATGAGAGGTGTGAAGTGATACCTCAGACTTGTCTTAACTTGAATTTCTCTAATTAATAGTGATTTAGAACATTTTTTTTCATGTGAGTGTAAATGACTTTCATTTCTTATCTGAAAATTGTTCATATCCTTTGACCATTTATCAATTGGGGAATGACTTGTTTTAAATCACTTTTAATTAGAGAAATGCAAATTAAAGCAACTCTAAGGTACCACCTCATACCTATCAGTTTGGCAAAAAAGGATAATAAATGTTGGAGGGTAATGTGGAAAAATTGGGGCACTAATGCATTATTGGTGAAGTTGTGAACTGATCCAGTCTTTCTGGAAAACAACTTAGAACTATGTCCAATCTTAGGTTGGTACTACTATTATCTGCTAGGCTATGGGATTCTACCAAGAAGGAGTACGAAGGGTACTTGACCTTTGGTGCACAATAAATTTTCTGCCACTTGCAGAAATTCCCTTGTTGAGCAAGGAGCAACAATTTATGATCATGGGAATGAGTAAGCCGGAGGGTCACAGCCAGTGGCTACATAAGCAGGGATGCCTGAACAGGGCTCCTTGCCTGTGAGTGAGTTGCTGAATTGCTGGATTGGCTCTCCTCAGGATATCATGCATACACGAAGCCCACAAGCTGCTTCTCTGAATGGTGATTAGGGATTGTTTACTGTTCATGCGCTGATCATGTTTGCAAAAATGTGTATCAACAAGGCTGAACAGCATAATAAACTGGAGCTCTTTTCACACTCTATAAGTCTCCCACCTCATTCTTATCATCTCTGAGATCAAAGGGCTCATATACTTTGAGCTCTTAAATATGGCCACAACAACTGGTGCCCGGGAACAGGAACTGGAAAATAGAATGGTGTCAGAGAGACCACTTCATGGTCAAATACTGCTATGTGATCAAGGCAACCTTTATGAGGACTCCAGAGGGAGAGCCTGCTGAGCTGCGCTGTTTCCAAACCAGGCAGAGTGTGGTGGAGACAAGTAACTTAACTTAATGGGGCAGAAAATAGGCACCCTACTCCCTTCAGACAGGGAAACATATGTCAGGACTATATATAAATGTATAAAGAGCAGGGGTGCACAGTTCAATTTGGAGATGTTAGGAAATTCTGGACATTGCTTACAAAGTTTCTTCACGGTTACCTGAGGAGGACTGTTATAATTGTGATAGATGCATTGATTTTGGTGAAGAGCTCACTGCTTATGATAAGCAATGCCCAGGAGAAATACAAAAAAGTCAGTTTACTATACATAATCTCATTTTACAAAAAAAAAAAAGTGTGAAATCAGAACCAGAAAAGGAGGTCAGGAAATTTACATTTGGAGCACAGACAGGCCCATCACTTAGAAGTAGATGTCCTCTCTTGATCCTGAGCAGGATTGATAATGAATGGCCTCCTCCCCTTCACCGCCTTTGGCCCTACCCTACTCTTGTGTCTATCTGGATTTATAGCCTTTTAAAGGCTCTCCTAATGTAAAGCCCAAAAATTAAATAAGAATTGAGGAAAAGCAGGATCAGAAATATAAAACAAAGACCATAGCAACACTTAGTGGACAAAAATCAAAAGGTAATCAGTTGTATTCTTTATCTTCACTTCAGAAAGGTTTCACAACAGGCTAGAGCAAGGAGAAGACACAGAGGTGTGGGAAGAATTTTATCCTGTTATAGAAAAGGATGATCCATTTAACCCAGGGCAGAGAAGACAGAGATATAAACCACTTCCCTTTAAAGTTCTAACCCAGTTTAAGGACTCAGTTCATAAATATGGGCCCATAGCACCTTTTGTTTTGTTACAACTTGAAACAATGCCACAGGCAATTTTTTGCCCCAGTGATTAGAAAGCACTTACAATGGACTGTGTTGACTCCAGGCCAGGCAGTATTCTGGATGACAGAATTTTTAGAACAGACTCAGTTGATTGCCACTCAGGTTGCTCCAGGAGCAAGCATGAAGTTATACTTTGAGCAACTTTGTGGCATTGGGGCTCATGTAGACACTGGAGGTCAAATTCATTTTACTGAAGAGAAATATCTCCAAATATCCCAATGTACCAGAACAGCATGGAGTAGGATTTCTGTAGAAAAGTGTAAAATCTGGGCTAGCTCTCTGGAGGGCCTCAGGACCAGTCAGAGTCAGGATCAGTCAAAATCCTTGGTCTTTAGGAGAAGTAAAGGAGGTACACCGATACAGGTGGAGCAATGGTCCCAGACCAAAGAAAAAATAGCTGCTTTATATCAATTAGTAAAAGAACAATTAGAATTAGGACATATTGAGGAAACAAATAGGGCATGGAATTCCCCTGTATCTTGTAATGACCATGTATTTTAAAATCAGCCAGAGTCAGGAATTCAGGTTAAGGGAAAATCTTCAGTCTTTATTCTTTGTGGTTGGTGAAGGGAGATTGCGATAGCAATGTGAGCAGCTGCCACAGGACCCAGCCAGCAGTCTCTTTCCGCCTCTCTCTCTGCCCCTCTGCCTCCACCCACCAAAATCGTCATTTCCTATACAACACATCAGGACTTACACGAATAGTGGGCGGGGCCATTCTTTCTCCAAGCATATATATTAATAGAGTATGGTCCAATTACTATTTAGCCTCACATGCTTGGGACCTCAGTGCATCAACTCAAGCTTCAGCCCATTACAGTATTGGTTATAAAGAAAAGACATGACAGCTAAAATAGCAAGGAAAACATTGCTCACAATTATTCAATTAACAGGAAAAACAGGAATTATATGGATTAACATAGACAAGGATAAGTTAGATTGCTTAACAGCTACTTAGGAAACCTGGACCATTTTGTAAGGCTTAGGAAAAGTAAAAGCAGGAAAAATGTTGACCCAGTTGCTATTCTATGAACAGTGGCAATGGATATTTCCCATAAAAACAAAAAGACATCCATTTAAAGGCCCTAATATGTACACTGATCTCACCAGTCAAAAAATAGTGGCCATATATTCCCCACAATTGGACATTTCTTTTTTTTTTTTTAATTTAATAACTTTTTATTGACAGAACCTATGTCAGGGTAATTTTTTACAACATTATCCTTTGCACTCACTTCTGTTCTGATTTTTCCCCTCCCCAGATGGCAAGCAGTCCTACACATATTAAATAGGTTACAGTATATCCTAGATACAATATTTATGCAAACCGAACAGTTTTTCTTTTGCACAGGAAAAATTCAGAAGGTATAAATAACCGGGAAGAAAGACAAAAAGGCAAGCAGTTTACATTCATTTCCTAGTGTTCTTTCTTTGGGTGTGCTTTTCTGTCCATCTGATCAATTAAAACTGATTAGATCTTCTCTTTTCGAAAATCCACTTCCATCAGAATACTCCCTCATACAGTATCATTTTGGGGTATATAATGATCTCCTGGTTCTCTCATTTCACTCAGCATCAGTTCTTAAGTCTCACCAATCCTCTTGTATTCATCCTTTGGTCATTTCTTACAGAACAATAATTTCCATAACATTCAATACCAAATTTACTCAACCATTCTCAATTGATGGGCATCCATTCATTTTCCACTTCTAGCCACTACAAGGGGCGCCACAAACATTTAACAATACAGGTCCCTTTCCCTTCTTTATTATCTCTTTGGGGTATAAGATAAAACATTTGGATAAAACTTTTGAGCATAGTTCAAATTGCTCTCAGAATGACTGGATTTTCACAATTCCAAACAATGTTCAGTTCCCTTTTTCCCAATATCCCCAACATTCCATTATCTCCCTGTCATTCTAGCCAATCGCAGGTTTGTGTATCTCAGAGTTTCTTAATTTGCATTTCTCTGATTAATAATGATTTGGACATATTTCATATGGCTAGAAATGGTTTTAATTTCTTCTCGAAATTGTCTGTTTATATCCTTTGACCATCTATCAATTGGAGAAGGCGTTTCTTATAAATTGGTCAATTCTCTATATATTTTAAATGAGGCCTTTATTAGAATCTTTGACTGTAAAAATGTTTTCCCAGTTTATTGTTTCCCTTCTAATCTTGCCTGCATTAGTTTTGTTTGTACAAAAACTTTTCAATTTTATAATAATCAAAATTTTCTATTTTGTAGTCAATAATGATCTCTAGTTCTTCTTTGATTATAAATTCCTTCCTCTTCTACAGTTCTCAGAGATAAACTATCCTATGCTCTTCCAATTTATTTATAATCTCATTCTTTATGTCTAGGTCATGAACCCATTTTGATCTTATCTTGGTGTATGGTGTTAAGTATGGGTCGATGCCTAGTTTCTGCCATACTAATTTCCAATTTTCCCAGCAAATTTTCTCAATTAATGTATTCTTATCCCCAAAACTGGGGTCTTTGGGTTTTTCAAACACTAGATTATTAAAGTTATTGGCTGTTTTGTCCTTTGAACCTAACCTATTCCATTGATCAGCTAGTCTATTTCTTAGCCAATACCAGATGGTTTTGGTAACTGCTGCTTTATAATATAATTTTAGACCTTCATTTGATTTTTTTTTTCATTAATTCTCTTGAAATTCTTGACCTTTTGTTTTCCATGTGAACTTTGTTGTTATTTTTCTAGGTCTAAAATAGTTTTGGGATTATTAGTATCTAAATAAATAGATTAGTTTGGTAGTATTGTCATCTTTATTATATTTAACCCAATCAAAAGGCATTTAATATTTTTTTCAGTTGGTTAGATCAAATTAATTTTTGGAAAGTGTTTTTGAGTTTTTTTAAAGTTTCTGATTTTCCCTTGGCAAATAGATTCCTAAATATTTTATACAATCAGTAGTTACTTTAAATGGAACTTCTCTTTGTAACTCTAATTGTTGGGTTTTGTTAGTGATGTATAAGAATTCTGATGATTTATGTAGGTTTATTTTGTATCCTGCAACTTTGCTAAAGCTGTGGATTGTTTCTAATAACTTTTTAGTAGAATCTCTGGGGTTCTCTAAGTATACCATCATATCATCAGCAAAGAGTGATAATTTTGTTTCCTCATTGCCTATTCTGATTCCTTTAATCTCTTTCTCAACTCTTATTGCCAAAGCTGGCATTTCTAATACAATATTGAACAGTAACAGTGATAGTGGGCAACCTTGTTTCTCCTGATCTTATTGGGAATGGTTGAAGTTTGTCCCCATTACATATGATGCTTACTGATGGTTTTAAATAGATGCTACTGATTATTTTAAGGAAAAGTCCATTTATTCCTATACTCTCGAGTGTTTTTAATAGGAATGGATGTTGGATTTTATCAAATGCTTTTTCTGCATCTATTGAGATGATCATATGGTTTTTTTAAAATTTGGTTATTAATATGGTCAATTATACTGATAGTTTTCCTAATATTGAACCAGCCCTGCATTTCTGGTATAAATCCTACTTGATTATGGTGTATTATTCTGTAGTCTTTTTTGCTAATATCTTATTTAAGATTTTAGCAACAATATTCATTAGGGAGATTAGTCTATAATTTTCTTTCTCGGTTTTCAACCTACCTGGTTTAGGTATCAGTACCATGTATGTGTCATAAAAGGAATTTGGTAGGACTCCTTCATTCCCTATTTTTTCAAATAGTTTATAAAGCATTGGGACTAATTGTTCTTTGAATGTTTATAGAATTCACATGTAAATTCATCTAGTCCTGGGGATTTTTTTTTAGGGAGTTGATAAATAGCTGGTTCTATTTCTTTTTCTGAAATGGGACTATTTAAGCAAAGTAAATTGCTTCCTCCTCTGTTAATCTGGGAAGCCTATATTTTTGGAGATAGACATCCATTTCACTTAGGTTATCAAATTTATTGGCATAAAGTTGGGCAAAGTAACCCCTTATTTCTTTAATTTCCTCTTCATTGGTGGAAAGTTCTCCTTTTTCATTTTTAAGACTACTAATTTGATTTTCCTCTCTCCTTTTTCTAATCAGATTTACCAAAGGTTTATCAATTTTATTGGTTTTTTCATAAAACCAACTCTTAGTTTTATTTATTAGTTCAATAGTTTTTTTTTTACTTTCAATATTATTAATTTCTCCTTTTAATTTTAGAATTTCAATTTAAGTAATTGATTGGGGGGTTTTAATTTGGTCTTTTTCTAGCTTTTAAGTTGCAAGCCCAATTCATTGATCTTCTCTTTCTCTATTTTATTCAAGTAAGCCTCTAAGGACATAAAATTTCCCCTTATTATCACTTTGGCTGCATCCCACAAATTTTGGTATGATGTCTCACCGTTGTCATTATCTTGAGTGAAATTATTAATTGTGTCTATAATTTGCTGTTTCACCCAATCATTCTTTAAGATGAGATTATTTAGTTTCCAATTACTTTTTGGTCTATTTACCCCTAACTTTTTGTTGAATGTAGTTTTTATTGCATTGTGATCTGAAAGCATTTACTATTTCTACCTTCCTGCATTTAATTTTGAGGTCTTTATATCCTAATATATGGTCAATTTTTGTGTAGGTTCCATGAACTGCTGAGAAGAAAGTATACTCCTTTCTGTCACCATTCAGTTTTCTCCAGAGATCTATCATACCTAATTTTTCTAATATTCTATTTACCTCTTTAATTTCTTTCTTATTTGTTTTGTGATTTGATTTATCTAAATCTGAGAGTCCAAGATTGAGATCTCCTGCTATTATAGTTTTACTGTCTATTTCTTCTCGCAACTCTCTTAACTTCTCCTTTAGGAAGTTAGATGCTATACCACTTGGTGCACATGTGTTTAATACTGATATTGCTTCATTGTCTATAGTACCCTTTAGCAAGATATAGTGCCCTTCCTTATCTCTTTTAATTAGATCAATTTTTGCTTTTGCTTGATCTGAGATAAGGATGGCTGCCCCTGCTTTTTTGGCTTCTCCTGAAGCATAATAGATTTTGCTCCAGCCTTTTACCTTTATTCTGTATGTATCTCCCTGTTTTAAATGTGTTTCCTGTAAACAACATATTGTAGGGTTCTGACTTTTGATCCAGTCTGCTATCCGCCTCCTCTTTATGGGAGAGTTCACCCCATTCACATTTATGGTTAAAATTACTAATTCTGTATTTCCTGCCATCCTAATATCCCCAGATTATGCTTTTATTTTTCTTGCCCTTCTTCCCCCCATCCCTAGTATTAACTTATTGATCCCACTTGCATCACACAGCTCTCCCTTTTTAGTATCCCTCCCTCCTCCATTTGAATCCCTTCCCCTTTCTTGTACCCTTCCCTTATTACTCTTTTTCCTTTTCCCTTTTCCTCTCCCACTTTTTAATAAGATGAGAGAAGATTCTCTGTAAAACAAATATGTCAATTATTTCCTCTTTGAGCCAATTCTGATGAGAGTAGGATTCACACAATGTTCTTCCCCCTCTCTAAGTTCCTTTGTCTCATCATGGGATGTAGTTTCCCTCTTTTTATCTCCCCTTTTCCCTTTTTCTGACACTCTCCCCTTTCCATTTCTACTTCCCTTTTTTATATCAGTAAAATCAAATTATACATGTGGTTTTTATGTATATCCACAACAGAAATGCAGTTCTCAAGAGTTCTTCTTTATTTTGGGGTCTTTTTCAGAAGGTGTTCAATGAATTCTTTCAATGCCTATTTTACCTTCTGATTCAATTACTTCTGGGCAATTCTCTTCCATGATTTCCTGTAAAATAGTATCTAGGCTCTTTTTTTCATCATAATTTTCGGGTAGTCCAATGATCCTCAGGTTATCTCTCCTAGATCTATTTTCCAGGTCTGTTGTTTTTCCAAGTAAATATTTGACATTTTTTTCCAATCTTTCATTTTTTGGGTTTTGCTTGACTGATTCTTGATGTCTCAATGAATCAGTCATTTCTCTTTGTTCAGTTCTGATTTTTAGTGAGTTATTTTCTTCATTAGCTTTTTTAAATGTCTTTTTGTATCTGTCCAATTGAGTTTTTAAATGAGTTGTTTTGTTCTATAGAATTTTTTTCCATTTTGCTCATTTTTTTTAATGAGTTATTTTCTTTTTCCAATTCACAAATTCTGTTTCTCTGCACTTCTTGGGAGTTTTTTATCTTTTCCAATTCACATTTCAGGAAGTTGTTTTCTTTTTCCACTTTATCAAATTTTTTTTCTAGTGAGCTGTATGCCTTTTCTGTACTCTCTTGCATAGCTTCTCTTTCCTTTCCCCATTTTTCTTCTAGTTCTCTTTTAAGGTTTTTAATAATCTCTTCTAGGAGAATCTTTTGTATTAGGGACCAACAATTGTCTGGAGACTGTCTGCTATTAGTCTCTTCAGGGTTGCAAAGCTGTTCTCTTTCTGTATAGAAACTATCAATTCTCCTTTTGATTTTCTTACTCATTTTGTTAAAGCTTGTAGGGTCTGTCTTCAGGGCCAGGAGGTTACCAGCTTCCTCTGCAGAGCAGTGAAAGGTGTATGGATGGGTAGCTGTCCTGCCAGCAGGCTACAAAAAGCAGCAAGGTACTGGAGTGCTTTGGGAAAGAGTTCCCCACCAGGCCTGCAGGGCTGAGTTGGGAAAGTGCCCTGAAAGAACCCCTGCTGTGTGAGATAACGACTGCCCTAGGGCTAGACACTGAGCAGTGAGAGTTTCACTACCCCAAGCCAAATCCTGCCCTGGTGCTGGGGGTATTAGCAGCTGAGCAGTGAATGGACTTGCAAAGACTGGAAGTGTCTGTGCCCCGGGAAGCACAGTCTGCTGGGGAAGGTCTATTGCCCCAGGCCGAGCCCTGCACTGTGCCGATTAGAGACTGCACAGGCTGTGCCCCCCTGCCATGCAGATTTATAACTGCCCCCACAAAAGCCCCGAACTGCAGGATATGGCTGCAGGGCTGTGTTACAGTCTGCCTGAGTCACTTCTGGGTTTGAGTGTTTACAGCCAGATCTTGTTAGATTCTGGCGGTTTTTAGAGTACCCTCTGTTTTAAGCTTCAATTTCTCTTCCAGTTTACTGCTTTGTAATCAAGGCAGAGCAGTTAGCCTATAACAGAGTGGTCTCTATAATTTCTCTAGTCACAGAGATCACCACCGCCCCTGGTCTGCTCAGGATGCTAGTCTCTTGCTGCCTGTGCTAGTCTGTTCCTGGCCCCTCAGGACAAACCTTTGCTGGTGATCTTCCAGATTGACTTCAGCTGGTAAATTGCAGTGCTTCTGATCTTCATGAATTTAAGCAGTGAAGAGCTATTTTTGAGGCTGAATTAAATAGTTGGTTATGAGGGGAATGAGAGCAGCTTAGAAAGTCGCATGTGCCTTCTCTGCCATCTTGGCTCCCACAATTGGGCATTTCTAATGGATTTACTACATCTTACACCTCAACACGGCAAAATGAGTTGTATGCCATTATACAAGCATTGAAAATATACAAACCCATCAATATCATTTAACAGCATATATAAAAGCTCAAACAAGACCTATCTTCTCGTTTTTTCAGGAGGTACAAGAGGTGATTTTAATGAGAGTTTACCCTTTTTATATAATGCACATCTGCTTTCATATGGATGGACTGGGATCTATATTTGAAGGGAAAAAGATAGTGGATGGTCTGCTTGCACAATGTATTCTTCTTTGCCCTCTAGAACAAGCAATAAAAGCTCATGAACATTTGCATCTGCCAGATATCTTTGGAGATTGTATGGGATGTCTTGGCAAGAGGCAGCAAACATAGTAAAAAAAAAATGTGTAGCTTGTGTACCATATTTTCAAAGACCTATAGGGCTGGGGACTAACCCCAAAAGTCACAGGCCAAATGATATATGGTAAATGGATATTACACATATGAGAAAATCATGTATTCATACTACAGTTGACACCTGTTCAGGCTTTGTATCCTCTCAATGAAGGGAAGCTGCTTCACATATATTAAATTATCTGTTTCACTGTTTTGCCTCTATGGGTATCCCATACACCGTTAAGACTGAAAATGAATCCTCATATACCTCAAAAATATTAAAACAGTTCTTTTTTTATTATTTAATAGCCTTTTATTTACAGGTTATATGTATGGGTAACTTTACAGCATTGACAATTGCCAAACCTCTTGTTCCAATTTTTCCCCTCCTTCCCCCCACCCCCTCCCCTAGATGGCAGGATGACCAGTAGATGTTAAATATATTAAAATATAAATTAGATACACAATAAGTATACATGACCAAACCGTTATTTTGCTGTACAAAAAGAATCGGACTCCCTACAATTAGCCTGTGAAGGAAATCCAAAATGCAGATGGGCAAAAATATGGAGATTGGGAATTCAATGTAACGGTATTTAGTCATCTCCCAGAGTTCTTTCGCTGGGCGTAGCTGGTTCCATTCATTACTGCTCCATTGGAAATGATTTGGTTGATCTCATTGCTGAGGATGGCCAAGTCCATCAGAATTGGTCATCATATAGTATTGTTGTTGAAGTATATAATGATCTGCTCATTTCACTCAGCATCAGTTCGTGTAAGTCTCTCTAGGCCTTTCTGAAATCATCCTGTTGGTCATTTCTTACAGAACAATAATATTCTATAATATTCATATACCACAATTTATTCAGCCATTCTCCAGTTGATGGGCATCCACTCAGTTTCCAGTTTCTAGCCACTACAAAGAGGGCTGCCACAAATATTCATGCACATACAGGTCCCTTTCCCTTCTTTACAGTCTCTTTGGGATATAAGCCCAGTAGTAACACTGCTGGATCAAAGGGTATGCACAGTTTGATAACTTTTTGAATATAGTTCCAAATTGCTCTTCAGAATGGTTGGATGTATTCACAGTTCCACCAAAAATATAGAAATGTCCCTGTTTTCCCACATCCCCTCCAACATTGCACATTATTTTTCCCTGTCATTCTAGCCAGTCTGACAGATGTGTAGTGGTATCTCAGAGTTGTCTTAATTTGCATTTCTCTGATTAATGATGACTTGGAGCATCTTTTCTTTTTTTTTTTTTCTTTTTATTTTATTTTATTTTATTTATTTTTAAATAACTTTTTATTGACAGAATCCATGCCAGGGTAATTTTTTACAACATTATCCCTTGCACTCACTTCTGTTCTGATTTTTCCCCTCCCTCTCTCCACCCTCTCCCCCAGATGGCAAGCAGTCCTATACATGTTAAATAGATTACAGTTGATCTTGGATACAATATATGTGTGCAGAACTGAACAGTTTTCTTGTTGCTCAGGGAGAATTGGATTTAGAAGGTATAAATAACCTGGGAAGAAGAACAAAAATGCAAGCAGTTTACATTCATTTCCTAGTGTTCTTTCTTTGGGTGTAGCTGCTTCTGTTCATCCTTGATCAATTGAAACTAAATTAGATCTTGTCTTTGTTGAAGAAATTGGAGCATCTTTTCTTATGGCTAGAAATATTAAAACAGTTCTTACAGGAATTCTCCATACATCATACTTTTGGGATTCCTTACAACCTACAGGAAAGGCCTTTGTAGAAAAAACTAATCAGACTCTCAAGAGATTTATCAAAAAACAAAAAAAGAAGGAGATGGAGGTGGGATCACTCAGAAAGATATAGATAAAGCAGTGTACACAATAAATTACTTAAAATTTGATTCAAATGATTTAAGCCCAGCCCGTCATAGCAACACCCTCATCCATGCAGGAGGGTTGTAGAAGTTTGTCTACATAATAGAACATCAGGTTGACCCCTTAGAAAGCACAAGCTCCATGGGACACATTCTTGTCACTCAAGAATTAGACCAGCAGTGGCACATGGAGAAACACCACGGGACCTGGTTCTTGGACAAATGGCATGAGAATTGGATACCAGTTCTATACTAAAGCCTCTCTGGGAGGGAAATATGTATTTATGTAGAGAGACTCTGTAATTGTTACCAAAGAAACATTAGATTTTTACAATGTTACTTGTTGGAATTGTATACTGAAATAGAAAATCAGACTGTTTGTGATCAGTAAAGCTCATGTATCAATGCTTCCTGTCAAAAGTGACAAATGATATCATACTAAGACTGATCATATGTTCAATACTATAATAGAAAAGAAGGAAACAGATCTTAGTTCCATTAGAAAAAAGAGATGTATCAGTTGTGTCATATTAGGTATCACTATGTTGGTTTCACTTATAGTTTCATCAGTCTCTCTTGCAATGTCCATATCTAATGTAAAAAAAAAAAAATAGTATAGTACAAGCTAAATATAAAGATGAACTATCTAGGAATGTCTCAGTGGGTTTTCCCCGGCAAGGTAAGATAGATGAACATTGTATCAGATAATAAGATTTAAGAGAAGTTTTATTGAAAACAGGAGAAGAGTGGAATTAATAAAACTCCAGGCTCAATTACAATGTGATTACAGATATTGTTGCTTGTGTAACCCCTTTGCTATATAATCATACAGGTCAAGATTATGATTGGGACAGTATCAAGAAGCATTTGAATAGTTTATTTCTCAATAACACAATTGAAGGTGACATACAAAGTTTATATAAATGAACATCTGACATAGAGAAAGCTTCTCATGAAGATTTACATCCAGAGAAAACTACTGAAAAAATCAAACACTGGTTTGATAATACCTCTTTATGGTGGTTAAAATTAGAATCATGGATTCCCCGTGTGTTATTATGTTGTTACTACTTTGTTGTTGCCCTGTAATATTAGGATGCTTTTATAGATCTTTCTCCACCATCCTTCCAGAGGTTGCAGCTCAAGAAAGGACTTTTTATCTAAAAGATAAAAGGTGGGAATTTTTGAGTTATGGGATTCTGCCAAAAGGGAGTACTAAGGCCACCTCAACCTTTGATGCACAATAAGTTTTCTGCCATATTGCAGAAATGCTCTTGTTGAGCAAGGAGCAGTGATGTGTGTCATGGGAATGGGCAGCCTGAGGGTCACAGCCCGTGGCTATGTAAGCAGGAACACTTGAACAGGGCCTGTGAGGGAGCTGCTGAATTGCTGGATTGGCTCCATGCATATGCAAAGCCTATAGGCTGCTTCTCTGAATGATGATTGGGAATTGTCTACTGTACATGTACTGATCATGCTTCTAAAAATGTATATCAACAAGGCTGTAAGGCATAATAAACTGGAATTCTTTTCACACTCTATGAGTCTCATGCCTCATTCATCTCACCTCTGAAATCAAAGGGCTCTTAAAGACAGCCCCCAACAATTATCCTCATTTTACAATTGAGGAGAAAGGCAGACAGAAGTGACATGTAGCCTAGGGTCATAGAGTTGAGAGACAACTTTTCCTGATTCCAAACTTGGTGCTCTATCCACTGTACCACCTAGTTCCTAATGATTCCAAGTATCTTTTCTTTAAAAAAAAAAAAAAAATCATTAATGTCTTTTGTTTTTACATGACATTAGTGGAAGGGATCTTAGAGATACGTAAGTCTAATTTTCTTATTTTGCAGTTGAGGAAACTAAGGCCTAAAAAGTATCAGAGATGGGATTTGAATCCAAGTCTTCTAGGTGGAAAACCCAGTGGTTTTTACCACTATACCACATGTTTATATGCAGTCTTTTTACCTCTCCAACAAAAGGAAGTAAGTACATTTTGTCATGCCTCTCTAAGTCACACTTGGTCATTATCACTCTTCTTGTGTTTAATTTCATATATTTTTATTCTTTCTGTTTAAATTTTTATCATGATGTCTTAGATCTGCTCATGTCAATGTGTCTTTTCCTGCTTCTCTCAATTTCTCATCATTTCTTACAGCACAATAATATTCCCTTATATTCTTGAAAAAAGTACTTTACTCCAGCAAAAAAAAGCTTCCTCTTGTTCCCAATACTTTGCTATTTCAGAAAGTTTCAATTACCTTTTCCAAGTTCATGGTAAGATGAAAATATTCATGGAATTATGTATGCAATCATTAGACATTTCTCTGGAGAAAAATTCCTAGACAGCTAGAAGCTTTTCTTCCTTCTATTGCGAAAGGCCCAAGATAGCGAATCTTTATTTTCATTCCTGTTTCTATTTTTTTTTTTAACTTTTCTGACTTCAATACCATATGTATCCCCACTTCATATACTCTCCTACTTTGTTTTGTCTTCCCAAGTTAGAAAGTAAGCACTTGAGGACAAGGACTGTTTTTCTTTTAGCTTGAATATGTATTTTTGCACATATACTTTGCACAGTACAAGTAAGTGCCAAATAAACGCTTGTCATCTTGCTGTACCTTTTTGCCCTGGTCTAAAGGGTCTTGCCTTCTTACTTATGACAGCTAGGTGGCATGGTACACTGGAGTCACAAATCCCAAAATTCAAATCCAGTCTCAGATATTCATTAGCTGTGTAATCCTGAGCAAATCATTTAACCTTTATCTATCTCAGTTTTTTTCATGTGCAAAATGGAGATCATAATTGCCCCTGTTTCATAGCATTGTTTTGTAGATCAAATGAGATATTTGTAAAGTATTTTAGCACAGTATAGGCACATAATAGTGTGCTTTATGTATATTCCATTATTTCATCTGCCCTACATTCTCTCCATTGTCTAGACTCCGTTGGAGTTCAATGTAGGCCCTTAACATTAGTTGGAATTGCTTTTCATCTTAATGGTTAAGGTCACCCAATATCTATAGCAAATATTCCTCCAAAGATCATTGTTCTGCATATATATTTAAAACTTTTTATTTCTGCATCATATTTATTGTAGATTCCTCTTCATGTTTGGAGCACCTCTATATAGTCCTTACTAATACTAATTGAACCTTAAATCTATATTAGGTTGCTTTGAACTTCCCATTTAATTTTTTACTTATTTTAATTATTTTTTTCTTATGCTTGATCTTGATCTTTTCATTCAGTTTTTTGAATCTCCATTAAACAAATTTCTTGTAATTCAAGACTACTTCTATCCCATAATAACTCATTTCTCTCTTTGTTGTTGAACATTTCATTTGAGGGTGGGAAGAAGTATAGTATAAGTGTAGTAAAGTGATACAAGTATAGTATAAGTATGGTAATGCAGTTAGCAAATTATATTTTTTGCTTTCAAATCATATTTCATACTTTTCAAGTGTGTTGTTAATTTTTGTCTCTCCTTTTTCTACTATTTCTATTTCTTTTATAAGTCAGCTTACTCCTCTCTATATTAAACTAAAAATTGTTTCATATTGAGACATACCAGAATACCCAGGTATACCAGCTCCCCTTTTAACTCCATATAACTTAAATTATCTGTTCCACAGATCTATCAATTTGATAATGCGAAAGCAGAGGTCCTCAAGCTATCCACAATGCTCCTAAGTGAATCCTGAATTAGATTAAAATATCATCGAGGATATTTAACAAAATAAATAAAAATTCAATAAAACATATAATTTTCTAAATTAAAATTTAGTGGTCCCCATTTCTATTTAATTCAAAAGCTGAAGTCCTGTCACTCCTTGTCTAAGACACAAGTTGCCAGTTACCTCTAGGATGAAATACAAGTTTTTTGGTTTATTTCATAGTCCAACCTTATTAATCCCTATCCCCTTTCATAAATTCTGCATTCCAGACAAACAACCCTACTTTCCTTCGCATACTCACTACATTTCACCTCCCAATCAAAATATAATAAATTGTCTGGAAACAATCATAGAATATTTGTACATGTGTAATGGGCTGAGGTTTGAGTTGATGCACTGAGGTCCCAAGCACGTGAGGCTAAATAGTAATTGGACTATACTCTATTAATATACGTGATTGGATAAAGAATGGCCCCCCGCCCACTCTCTGTGCAAGTCCTGATGTGTTGTAGAGGAAATGACGATTTGGGTGGGTGGAGGCAGAGAGAGAGACAAGGAAGAGAAGCTGGGAGAGATTGAGCCTGGGTTCCATACTCCTAGCTGTTGGTTGTGTGGCTGCTGGTCTAACTAGCTTCTTGACTCAGCTGCCCACATTGCTTTCGCCGATTCCCTTCCACCTCCGATCTTTCTTCACTGAGAATAAAGACTGACGATTTTCCCCTAACCTGAATTCCTGACTCTGGCTGATTTTAAAATACGCGGTCTTCACATACATGCTTTTCATGGAGCATAGGTCCTCTGTTACATATCAATATGCATTTCCAGAAGCAGGTCCCCTAAGTCCCCATATTAGTTGGCAGAAGACAGAGCAGACTGTGTATATTTGAGGAATTGTCACTCTCACATGCACTGACTAGTTCTCCATCCAACTACATTATAAATAAACTAATATTCTAATTTAATGTTGCTTTTGGCAATTATTTTTTTGCTATTTATTAAGTAAATCAAATGTTTGTTGACTCAAGATTCTTTCTTTTCATCTCCTTATTTTGGCAATTAGTTTTACATTGGTTTAACTTCTGGATAAAATTATTAGGATCACATCGGTGTAATTTCAATTGCCCACTATCTATTTTTTTTTTTTAAGTTCAATAGCTTGGTTAGATAATTCATTAGAAGCATATTCTTCTTTTAAAAAAAAATCTTCATTTCATAGAAACATCAGGGGCTATTAAAATTACTGAGCATTTCCCCAAAAAGCCTTAGAGCCTCCAAGTTATTATTAATCAGAGAAATGCAAATTAAGACAACTCTGAGATACTACTACACATCTGTCAGATTGGCTAGAATGACAGGGAAAGATAATGTGGAATGCTGGAGGGGATGTGGGAAAACTGGGACACTGATACATTGTTGGTGGAATTGTGAACACATCCACCCATTCTGGAGAGCAATTTGGAACTCTGCTCAAAAAGCTATCAAACTGTGCATACCCTTTGACCCAGTAGTGTTACTACTGGGCTTATATCCCAAAGAGATTTTAAACAAGGGAAAGAGATCCGTATGTGCAAGAATGTTTGTGGCAGCCGTCTTTGTAGTGGCCAGAAACTGGAAACTGAGTGGATACCCATCAATTGGAGAATGGCTGAATAAATTGTAGTATATGAATATTATGGAATATTATTGTTCTGTAAGAAATGACCAGCAGGATATTTCAGAAAGGCTTGGAGAGACTTACATGAACTGATACTGAGTGAAATGAGCAGGACCAGGAGATCATTATATACTTCAACAACAATACTATATGATGAGGAATTCTGATGGGCATGGCCCTCTTCAACAATGAAGATGAACCAAATCAGTTCCAATGGAGCAGTAATGAACTGAACCAGCTACATCCAGGGAAAGAACTCTGGGAGATGACTATGAACCACTACATAGAATTCCCAATCCCTCTATTTTTGTCCGCCTGCATTTTTTATTTCCTTCACAGGCTAATTGTACAATATTTCAAAGTCCGACTCTTTTTATACAGCAAATTAACTGTTTGGACATGTATACATATATTGTATTTAACTTATACTTTAACATATTTAACATGTATTAGTCAACCTGCCATCTGGGGGAAGGGGTGGGGGGAAGAAGGGAAAAAGTTGGAACAAAAGGATTTGCAACTGTCAATGCTGAAAAATTACCTATGCGTATATCTTGTAAATAAAAAGCTATAATAATTTTTTTTTTAAGCCTTAGAGCCTGTTCTTGTGTTGTTCATTTCTAGGTCCAATTCATTGTTAATTTTTCTCCAACTGCAAAACCTGAACCACATGTATTCTTAATCTATTTTTCCCTTCATGGATACTTACAACAAATGCTTTTGTGTTGTTACAGCTCTTATTTAGGAAGTTTTGAATGGCTCCAAGGCTTGATGCTTCCACATATCAGTCACAAACATTATCTGGAGAACCTCATGATCTATTAGGAAACCTTCCTTTTGGAGGTCACACTGGACACACTTAATGTCTATTTTGTGCTTTTGACATTAATAAGAAAGAAGAAAACAAGCATTTATATGATGCCTACTCTGTACCAGGAATTGTGCTAAGCATTTCACACATATTGTCCCTTCATAACAATTCTGAAAGATAGGTGCTGGTATTATCCCCATTTTACAGTTCAGAAAACTGAAACCAACAGAGGTTAAGGAATTTGCCCATGTCACATAGCTAGGAAATATCTGAAACTGGATTTGAATCTTATCTTTTTTACTTCAGATTTAGCACTCTATACACTATGCCACTCTATCCACTCTGTTTCTAATAATAACCAGAAGGTAACTAAACTAAATCATCTTCTATTATATTTTTTTTAAAAATCATGTTTTTATATGTATGACTTCTTACTAAAATTATCAATACTAGAATCTGAAAATTCTAAAATAATTATGAATATATGTAAATAGACTAAATATTATATACAAGATTAAGACAACACAATATATCTTTTATTCATTTTCCCTTTTTTGATACCTTATTCTTAAAAAAAAAAAACTGAATTTTAAATCTTCCACTCCCATATTCATGAATTCTAAAATTTCCTTGTTGGATTATACATAACCTATTGTTATTCTACCTCTCCCTTGCAACTTCAAACCCTTTCTTCATTCCTATCATAATCTCCAGTCCCTTTAATTCTTTTTTCTTTCCCAATTCAACTTACCTGAAGTATCCAAGATCTCTTCCTTTCCCAGTCTTAAGTCTTTGTCCAGAGAAAGCATGAAAACCAGATTTGTAACACAGAAGTTTGAAAAAAGTTCCTTCTTTCCACATTTTATAAATAGTTTGTAAGTGATATTGGAATTTATCATTTTTAATGTTTTCCCCCCTTTGGAAGTTATGATTTCTTCTCATTCTGTTTTTTTTTAATATTGAATGATTTCAATGATCTTCTGTTAACCTGAGCACATTATAATTTTGTAAATACTTACCCATTTCATCTAAATAAGCAGTTTTGTTGAAACGATTTGTTTTCTTTACTTACTTGAGTTGCCTTTTTTAAGCTTTCAAATGATATTTTATTTTTTCCCATTACATGTTAAAATTTAAATTTTTTTTTAAGTTTTGAGTATCAAATTCTATGTCTCCATTCTCTCTCACTTCCCTGATATAAATTATGCATAAGCATTCATGTAAAATATTTCCATATTGGTCATTTTGAACAAGAAGTTTCACATAAGAAAAGAATTAAGGAAATAAGATGGAAAGAGAAAAACATGTATTTTAGACTTTATTCATAAAAATATTAGTTCTTTCTCTGGAAACTAATAGCATGTTAGATCATGATTCCTTTGGGATTAACTTAAATTGATGAGGTTTAGATTTGGGGAACCCTAATGAAATTAGGGTTTCTGATGATCAGGGAGTTAAATGAGGTCTAGTGGCAGGTTCAGGGTTCAGGGAATCAAATAGAGGGGTTTAAGCTCCCCTTTAATCCCTCAGGATTCGGCACAAGGGTAGGGAGTTTTGGGGAACTCCCTTCTGGACGTTCAGAGGCTCCCTGTAAAGAAATTTACAGACCCAAAAATCTAGATTGATAAAAGAGGTTTATTATGGGGATTGGAAGTAAGATTAAAGTCTGGTTAGGAAAATAATGAGAGTAAAGAGAGGATGCACTGGAAAGAGTATTTCAGTGGACAGAAGCTCCTTGGGATGCCAAGCATGGTATAGCATGGCATGTTTGGAACCTCTTCAAAGAGAAGATTTTAGTTTGGCTATTTTTGTTATGAGAGATTTAGCTAAAGGGGGCCCATGGGTGGAGTCCCAAGTTGGCTCCTAGTTGAGTTTCAGCTAGAGTGTGACCACCGCACTAGCACCCCAGATACCCCAGAATCAG
The DNA here is from genome assembly GCF_902635505.1 of Sarcophilus harrisii. Lineage (NCBI taxonomy): Eukaryota > Metazoa > Chordata > Mammalia > Dasyuromorphia > Dasyuridae > Sarcophilus > Sarcophilus harrisii. Next base: position 97,512,560 of record NC_045431.1, read on the forward strand.
CCGGAGTCAGGATAAGCAAAAGTCCTTAGTCTTTATTCTTGGTCTTTAGACACAGGGTTAAACAAGATGGAAACAGAATCTCCATGACTGCCTTCTTTCTTGTCTACTGCAAAGAGTGACCCTGGCTAGTCTTACTCCACCCACTAGTCCCTCCTACAATCCTCTATATACCTCAATCATTGAGCCAGCTCAGGATAGTGGGAAGGACCATTTTCCAAGCATATGTCCATAGAATATTGTCCAATCAGTAATTAGCCCTAAGTGCTTGAACTGACCTTAGTGCAACAAGAGTTTCAGGCCTCTACACTAGGGTTAGAATTTTAATTGAATTCAATGAGTTTCAGGCCTGAGCTGACCCCTCCCAGATAACAAAGATGAAACTGTTTGTTCTTGGGGTGGGGTTTCTCACTGAGGCAGAGTTAAAGGAGATTTTCTCCTTTAAGGATTTTCAGAATTTTGGGGTCCCCTCTTCAAAATCATTATATTTCTGAGCCATCTCCAATTCTCCTGACCTGTGTCTTACCACTGGACTCCAATAACTCTGGACAAGAGAGTGAGACTGATAACTTTGCACACCTCTGCCCCACTTAAATTCAATTAATTTGGAAGTCAAGACATAGCCCTCTTGATATTCATTCGTCCTTTTTGAGAACAAAGAAGGAGCAGCAATCTATGTATAAGTAGTTGCCCCCCTGGGAAACCCAACAGGCCAGTTCCATTTTGAGAATGATATTTCCTCTTCTTCTTCCTCTTTCTCTTCTTTAATGTGGGAAGACATACCTTTACATGTAGGTATTTTATCCAAAGGTACAAAAATTTTGATTGCTTGTACTTCCCAAAGTATCTTGGGGTTTGGAGTCCAGATTTTTCTCTTCCCTACTTATTTATTCTCATTGCTATTTGTTTGTTTCCAATTAACTCCTTTGTCTCTTGTAGTTTTCATTTATAATTTCTTGAAATATAGTTCTGAAAAGTCATAATTTTATAAAGCCTATTGGGATTCAAATATAACTACTTGACTCTGCCTTTAAACCCAAATCACTCTGACTCCCCTGATTGAGCAATAATACACCCCAGCCCAAGATTCACTCACTGGCTTGTTGCTTGGGGTTTGATGGCTCAGAGAGAATATAAATTGCAATTATTTTTGTTCTGGCCAAAATCCCTAAGAGTTTGTCCCACTGGTTTATTCTTTTGTGAAGATAAAATAAGTCATCTTTTACCTCAATTCTTACTTATTCTTTAATTACTGAATGGACATTGCCTCAGACAAACTGAAACCTGGGAAAGACCTTAGCTTAAAAAAAAAAAAGATCAGGTCTCCTCCTGCATCCTGGGTCATCATCTAGATTCTGACTGTTGTGCCACAGTTCTCTTTTATTTCCTGACTCAGTTTCCCTAATTATCCTGACTCGGTTTCCCTAAATTGTCCTGCCTTGGTTTCCCTAATTGCTCTGCCTCAGTTTACAATTGTTCTGCTCAATCCTGCAAAACCACCCCTCCCTCTTAATCATCAGAATATTTGATAAGGATAAAATATCTTATATTTTAGAATATCAGAATGTCTCTCCCCATCCCAATCTCAGATACCATCTTATCAAGATGCCTCTCCCCATTTTTGGGGTGCCTCCCCCCGATTATGTCATCTCCGGTGCCTTTGCCCCACCCTGTCAGAGTCCTGTTCCCATTCTTAGCACTCTGACTCTGTCCCTTTCTCATTCTATCCCCTGTATGTGAGCCACGTGTATACATGTCATTGAGAATTCAGATTGTTTGCTGGATTCTTGGAGACCATAGTCTCATTCAGCCCTAGGACCAAACCATGGATCCATTTGGTCCCAGTAAATCTCTCCCTTTCAAATAAAATATTAATAACTCTCTAATCTCTATCTTGCCTCAGTTTCTCCAGCATTACATGATGATTCCGGAGACTCTGGAGAAGAGAGTGAGAATGATGACTTTGTACAGCTCTGCCTTCCTTAAATCCAATTCACTTGCAAGTCAAGACATCACCATCCTGATGTCATCAGTCCTCTTCAGAATGGAGGAACAACAAGAGGACAAGGATTTAAAATCACTAATTTACATTTGTTATAGCTCAGTTATATTAGCAAGACAACTATGAATAAAATTTTAAAATTAATGTTATTTTTTTCTTAAGATCCTCCTTTTTCTTTTCCTACTGTTGTCAAGGGTACCACCATTCCTTTATCACCCCAACTCACAACCTAAATGTTATCCTTAACTATTCACTCTTTCACCCCTCATATCCAATTCATTGGCAAATCCTATCAATTTTACCTTTATGATATCTCTCATATATCCCCATTCTATCCATTAACATAGCCATAATCATCATGTAGGCTCTTAACACTTCTTACCAAGATTATGCATTCTAGTTGTGTCCCTGTCTCAAGTCTTTGCCTACTTCAAAAAGCTATCGAATTGATCTTCCTAAATCTCAGGTCTGACATATAGCGGGATCTTGATAAATGCTTGTTGGCTTGTTGTTGACTTAGAGCTTAAAGAGTGCTTAACAATCACAATTAAACTTTCCTATTGTATATATGATAAAACTAAGACCCAGAAGAGTTGATTGATCTCTCTAAGGATGACTAATTAATCTATGAAACTCTCAATGACTTCTCATATGCCTGCTTCTACCAAGAAAATTAAATGGGGCATTGGAGAATGTTTTCTGAGCCCAGTGGTAGATGTGGGCAACAAAAGCTTGGTCTGAAACAAGGTGGGCAAAAAATGAAAATTTTTGCTCTTAGTCATTTTGGTCAAAAAGTTTATTTGAAAATATGAACAAGTGATATATTAAAATGTAATTTATTTCAAGATTTTTTAAGGAATAAAATCTTTCAGAAGCTTAATAAAATAATAATATTCCTTAAATATATGGAGGGTTTGAATTTTTTTATTCTGACATGAAATTCTTCCAAAATCCATTCCAATCAAATTTTCTAAGGAATTACATATAATTTCACCTACATCTCCAGTTCTACCATACTTCAATATGAAATGATTCTCATATACTAAAAAAAAAAAAAAAAAAAAAAAAAAGGTCTCACAATAACTTATCTTATCACACATTATCACATTATATTACTCTATCTTCCTAGGACCCATCACTTTACATTTGTAAATTTATAAATCATAATTTTATAAATCTTAAATTTATAATTATTAAACCAATTATATCAATAGCCATACAAGGTATTTTTATAGAAAAATCAATAGTATCACAAATGATCCAATTTTTCTTCCCTCCTGAAAATTCAAAGGAAACCCCAGAACCACTAACTCCAGACATAATCAGTCAAACAAAGCTGTGAACACTAGTGACACAATTCCAAGGAAGAAGCTGGGTCTGTGATATTTCTGTCACAACTTTTTTCAGCACCTGTTTATCAGTCAATCAGGGGAAATCTTAGGGGCTGAAGACACTCCAACTCTGTGGAAACTCTTTCCAAAAATAGTCCCAAGCTGATCATTTATGCTAAACAGAAATAAATGATTGGTAATCTTCAGCATTTTTTGCCTGGGCATGCCAACTGTCTTACAATAGCTAGCATTTTTTAAACTATTAAATGCTACTTTGATTGGACAGCTGATTCTTCCTTTGGCATATTCTTCCTTCCTCTTTGCTTTCCCAAGGAGGGAATGTCACATCCTTTCTCGTTACTCTTTGTTTAGCTGGCAGTTTATGAAATTATTACACAGCTGTCTACAGTTGTCTCAGACACCACTTTACTTACAAGAGTGATTTTTTAAATTAAGTACACTGGGCAAGATGCAGTGTCAAAGGTAAAAGACAGCAAACTAGAAGCACAAAATATTTGTTGATTTTACTTTGGAGTGAATGAACATCACTGTCATTTTTCATTTGAAAATCAAGTTATTTGTCTAATCATTTTGCATAGTAGCACAGTACATTGTTAGAGGTGCGAAATTTAGGCAACATATAGTTTCTTATGTCAAATCAATGACATTAAGAGTAATTAAGTTCAAATAGTTCATGTTATGAAAACAATATGCATTCCTACAAAGATTACTAATATACCACAGAAGGCAACCAAAAAAATGACTAGAAATGAAGATATCTATCATCAAATAATAACTAAAATTAATTCAACTGCAAATATTTTTTCAATAATAATCACTGACAAGCAGGTGTTGCAATTTTTAGCTATTTTTACTATGCCATTTTACTAAAGGAATTTGTTAAGAGTTATTTCTATCTAATAGATTGCTGTTATTGGGAAGAAACTTTGGGGGTATTATGAGTTCTATTATAAGAGGTGTGACTCCTTAAAGTTCTTTCTAATTCTCTAAGATTTGCAAAGCATTTTACAAACATTATTTTGTTTGATCCTTATCATGTCCTTGTGTGACAGATGCTATTATCATTTCCATTCTACAAATGAGGGAAACTGAAGCTCATTAAGATTAAATAATTACCTGCAGTCAAATAGCTAGTGAAGGAAAGGAGCAGAACTCAGAATCATGCCTCTCCTGACTCCATATCCCAGACTTTTCGCATAATACTATAAAGTGAAGGAGGATCAATGACATTTATGAGCTGATTGACATATATGTGCATGAGTCTCAAGTCTGATACACCACTTGTTGGCCAAACTATATCTTTTTTCCTCATTAGATGCTTCTCCTGAGTTAGTGTTCATTAGGCAGTATATTTTGCTTGAATTCTCAATATTTGAGGGATGTTGTTACAAGTAGTAATAACAATAACAAGCAACATTTCTATGACACTTAAAGAGTGAAAATCACTGTCTATATAGTATCCTTTTTTATAATTATAAAACAGAAACAAGGAAAGGATTAGTCCCCAAAAGCTAAATTATAGATAGCATTACATTTACTGACCTCCCAGGCTTTAAACAAATTAGAAGGAAAGGGAATGGAAATATGCTAAGATGTGGAATACAGAAAGCTAGAGATCACCTAACTTTTTCAAAATTATTTACGTTATTTAACATCACAAATTTGATACTCCATGTTAACAGATTCCAGTGACTTCTAAGACAATGAAACAATGAATGACAAACTTCTTAAAGGATTAAGTTTTATTAATTACAACAAAAAGTAGTTCTATTCAATATCTAAACACAAATAGGATTGATATTTAAACCATACCAATTCTTGATTTTTCAAGGGAATGTTCTCCTAACCATATGAGTTTATCTTGATAAATTTTATCTTTATAATAGCAATGCTTCCATGCTTCCTGGCTATCAGTGTTCTTAATTAGAAAGAAATTTCTTTTGCAAACAAAGGGGTTGATGAGAAAGGATATGTTATTCTCTCCTTGGAAAAGCAGTCATGAAGTAAAATTTGTCAAATAAGGAAATCATTTGTAGTAAAAACAATTCACAACTGGTAGTTCCACCAAAAAGTTCCTTCTTTTTTTTCTTATACTATTTATATATTATCTCTCGAGTGGAATATCATTGCTGGATGGGTTGCCCATCTTAGCTCTTATCATCTCCAATGTCTTATCAGCTTTTCTGCTCCAGAGAGTCCAATTGCTAAAAGCTACTTCTTATCTTGAGTGATGTCTTTCTATACCTATATCTGGCTGGAGGGTTTCTCTTTCCTCCTTGTTGAATGTGAGGTCTAATATGGTCAATTAAGGAGAGAAGGAAAAGAAATTCACTCATTAGAAAAAAAAATCTACTCATCCCTATTCCCCTACTTTCAATGATATCTTCTCTGTCAATGAATTCTCCTATCTTAAAACTACCTTAAAATTTAACTGACAGACTTCTTAAAGGATTAAGTTTTATTAATTACAACAAAAAGTAGTTCTATCCATTTTAAATCATCAGTGGTTCACTGAAGTTGTTCCCTTGGTTCTACCAGAAAAGGTGTGCATAATAAATAGCTTAATTAAATGAGATCATATTTGTAAAGCACTTAGCACTGCATTAACACATAGCAAGCATTTAATAAATGTTTGTTCCCTTTACCTTTATTCCTTTCACCCTCCCCACCTAAAATTTTCCTCTGGGGAGAGTGGGCTTAAAGAAGTACATAGGAATTGAAGCACCTTTGTGAAGAACAAGTATGACAGAATATTTTCTCTATCTGGAAGTTCTTTTTTTTTTTCCTTTTGTAAAGTCACCACTAAATTTATTTCTGGATGTGGTATAGGTGATAAATGGGGCATTTCTAAGATCAGCCAGACTTGATCTTTGCAGGGATTGGTTAAGCAGGTCTCTCAAGAATGAGATCCTTGTTGGGATTACTCAAGCAGCAAATGTGTGCATCCTAAGTCTACTGTTGAAGCATCTCCTCAATGGGCTGCTCTTGGGACTCCACTTCTATAACTATCATACACTCTGTTATCTTAGACTTCTGAAGCCTCTTCTGAACTTCTGAAACTTTCAAGGTTGCATGCAACCTGGTAAATCCCATCTCTGAACACTCTGTCACTTATGTTCAGGAAAGAGTAAACACAAGAAATAAAAAGAAACAGGGACATCATGTGTTCATGCCTCCACATGGATTGGAGCCTTGCAAGCATCTGGAGAGTTCTTTAAGGACTGGAACCTTTTCCATGACAGCAGTATAAGTTGCAAGTGATTTTTAATGGTTGGCTTCAAAGAAAAAGAGTTTCTACTGAGTAGGATCTGAGTGAATAATATGAACTGATAATAGGAAAGAAGTGCTCAGATAATAGTTCTTTAAACAAATCAAATTTTCTCCTGGCTGCACGAATTTGGGCATTTTTTTCCATCTTTATTAAAAAAAAGGTATTCATATTCATTTCTTGTATTTCACAGAGTTGCTGTGAATAAAGGTTTTAAACAACTGTAGCATCAATAGTTCTTGGTGCAGCTAGATGGCACAACTAATAGAATATCAGCCCTAGAGCCAGGAGGAGGTGAGTTCTAAACTGGCATCAGACACTTACTAGCTATGTGACTATAGGCAAGTCACTTAATCCCAATTTCCTCCAAAACAACCACCCAAAATCACTAATTCTATATCTTTTCTGGGTTTAATGTCCTATTTCCTTCCATTGATCCTCATAGCATATGTCCTAGAGACAAGTTGGTGCTGCAGTGGATAAGGTGCTCGGTTTGGAGTCAGGAAGACCTGAATTCAAAACCCAGCATCAAACATTTATCATCTGTGTAAATCCTGGGCAAGTCATGCAATCTCTTTTTTGTCTCAGTTTCTTCAACCTTAAAACATTGATAATAAAATGATTTTATAAGTATCTATTTCCCAATATTATTAAGAATCAAATGAATTAAAAATTTTAAAACATCTAGCACAGTTCCTAGCACACAATCGGTGCTACACAAATACTTATTTCTTTTTCTCTCCAACCCATTTAGTCACCTTGCCAGCTAAATTAATCCCCTCTGTATATGTTTAATTTTGCTAATGTCCATCTTCAAAAAGAATATTGGATATTGGACTCAGAGTGAATGAAACATGGGTTTAAATCTTAGCCCTAGCACTGATAGGCTATATGACTAGCAATAAGTTGCTTGGTCCCCTAGGTCCTTTAACCTATAAAATGGTGATAATATTACTTGCACAATGACCTCACAAGGTTATATGAGAAAAATTATAGAAATGTGAGTTATTGCAATGTATCACCCAGAACTGATCACAATATTGCACAAAGATACATCCTAATCTAGATATTTGATTCTGTAACCAGTTATTGCTCTCCCAAAGCCAATGTACAATAATTGTATGAAGAAATAAAATGCAATAATTTTTGCATTATTTGGTTGCCTGAGTAATTTGATTTATGTAAGGGGGAAGGAACTATAGGTTAAGCAGGTGACCCTGATCAATTAAATTCTTCAGCCCCCTTGACAAAATTACAGGATTAAGAAGTAGGTAATCAAGACAATGAGATGTTAAGGTTTTCCCCCTTTCAGGCTTTGAGAGGCTTCATTCATATCTTATAAAGAGCATAAAATCTCTAGTAGCTCATATTCCAAGTGACCTATTCCTAGAATGTAAAGTAGGCCAAATTGGGAGTGGTCCACTTGCACCTTGTAAAGGGTTTGCCTCTTTTCAACTTTGTGGGATGAGTGAAAAGGAGTATAAAGAAGTGTTAACATGCCTTGACTTCTTTAGAGAATTGGTAATGACCCTGATGTTCTTTAAAAAAAAATACAGAGCAAACTCTGAGAGCTAAGAAAAGAAAGTCAGCTATGGAATAAGAGCCCAGCTGGTGAAAGGAATTGTTTTTTCTCATTTCTTTTAGGCCTCTTACAAAGGATGTGGGAGGACAGAAGAGGGGATTATCCTCCACAGACTCCTCCATTTTCTTTTTATTAATCTTTAAAAGTTAAATTAAGATTTTTAATCTTAAAAAGAAAATCAAGCTTGATATAATAGAGATGTAGAGTTTTGTTCACTATGAAAATGTTTATTTGTTTCTTAAGTTCAGAATGAAAAACATTCAATGGGGAAAAAGACCCACCTTCTAAAGAATCTGAGAAATTGAATCTTCTCTATAGATGTGTGCTTTGTGACCTAGAAGAGAGAAAAGAGTTTATTTTGTTTTTTTCCGGCATTATGGCAGGGGGTAGGTTTGGAGTGATGTGTTCCTAAAAATTTCATAAAGATGGACTCTCAGGGAAAAAAAAACAATAATCATAGAATCCCCAAAATATAAGAGCCCTAAAAGGCCAATGCCCCCTCATCTATAATGCAACTCAAAAGTTGTCATTCAACTTTTCTATGAAGATTTTTGTGGGGAAGCAGGTCAGGGAGAGGACTTAACACCTCCTATATCTGCTCATTCTACATTTCTATGTTTGTACAGTTCAAATTATTAAGAAGTTATTCCTCAGATAAAATTTAAATTTGCCTCTTCATCATTTCCAATTCAATACAAGAAACCTTTATTAAGTGCCTGTTATTAAGACCAACACACAATGTTAACAGATAACTATGCATGCAAGAATTTAATAATAGGGTGATCACTAACGGGTAAGAGGACTAGAAAAAACTTCCTGTAAGAGAGAGATTCCCTGTGAGTTAAGCCTCAAGGATATTGGAGAGCCTAAAAGGCAAAGATGAGAAAGGAGTACATTCTAGGTATGTACTATAGAGGTAGAGAATAGAATGCCAACTTGTGAGGACATCAAGTGCACTAGAAGTAGAGAAATGTGTAGAAATTCTGTGAGGGCTTTAAATGCAATCCTTCTTCTTCCTCTGTGGGCAAGTAAAACAAATCTAATTTCTTAGTTAGTTCCTTAAACAGCATCCTGGTCACTGTCTTCTAAATGCTCTCCAATTTATAAATGTCCTTTTCTGGTCAATGTGTCTGTCTTCTCTACTGTGGACATAAGTCTTGCAAATGCAAATTCATCAACCAATTTCTGTGCTTGAGTTGGTAGTTTCTGGTTTTGAAATTGCCAAGTCACACAACTCTAGATCCACAAATGCAACTGTGGTGGTGCCCTAGGACTGCAACCATTCAAGAGTCCAAAGAAGTCAGAATTCAAAAGAATAGAATCTCCATTAGCATTTCCAAAACTAGAAAGACTGCTACTACTCCAGTCCAAATGGATGGTTGGTAGAGATTCCTGGAACTGAACAAATGGATATGCACTCATTTATGGTGATAAAAAGAATATTTAATTAATTAAATTATTTTTCTTTTTTCTTTTTTTTTTGTATCATATATTGCTTTTTTTTTCTTTTGTTGATAAAGCTTTTTATTTTCAAAACATTCTTTAATTTGACAACATAGCCTTGTGTTAGCCTTGCATAGCCCTGTGTTTCAGATTTTCTCCTCCTTTCCCCCACCCTTTCCCCTAAATGGCAAATAATTTAATATATGTTAAACATGTTAAAATCCATGTTAAATCCAATATGTATAAACATATTTATACAATTCTCCTGCTGCACAAGAGAAATTAGATAAAAAAAAGAAAGTAAATGAGTAAGAAAACAAAATGCAAGTGAACAATAACAAAAAGAGTGAGGTTATATTGTGATCTACATTCAGTTTCCGCAGTCCTCTTTCTGGTTATAGATGGTTCTCTTCTTCACAAGATCATTGGAACTGGCATCAATCATCTCATTGTTGGAAAGAGTCACATTGATCAGAACTGATCATCATATAATATTGTAAATCATTCTTCTTTAAAGATGTATATATAATAAACAATAACAAGTTGTTTCTATTTGCTGGTAAAAAGAATATTTTGTTTGTCAATTCACAAGAAGCACAAAAGTTTGTTATTCCTGTGAGAGCTACCCCACAGGTACCTCGGGCCATTTACATCATAGATATCTTCTAGTTCTATCTATAAATCCATTAGCTTTCAATTCAGTCAAAGTTTCTCATTCTTATTTGCATGTTGCTTTCTTCAAATAAGTGTTCCAGGGAGGTAATTTCTTTGGTTTCAGGGGCAGGAATGAAAGGAAAACAATTAAATTTCCTACCTTAAGAATTTTATCAATGCCATCTGAATTGAAAATCTCTCCCTCCTCCTTCCTAAACCATAGTAACAAACAGGAGGCCACCAGGCAGACCTCACTGAAGCTTTGGAGCTTGAATATGGTGCTGCTATAAGCCCAGTCCTACACAGCCTTGGCCTCTGGATACCTGAAGTGGATCATGCGTCATAACACCTGGTTGACTGCTTTAAGTTTAAAAAATAAGAGAAGTGCCATTCTGCAGCAAAAAGTTTTATGCCAATATGTGTCTGAGGATAAATATGTTGCAAAAACTGCTATTTTTGCAAGTCCATTAAGGAAAAGAGTCCAAGTGTCACACTTTAGCAGGTGTAGCAAGAAGCTTATCCAGATAACAATCTTCTGAATTAACAGGAAGGAAGGTTACACTCAACATGCTTTTCTTTCCTCTATCAGTCCTTGTATTAAGGTATGGTATGGTTCACTACTTGATCCATTAAGTTGTGCTTTGGGTTCTACTCAACAATAACCCTTCTTCCTGACATCTCTTTCACAGAATCTTTCCCCTATCAAAATTCAACTGTGTCCATCCACTTCCACAGAAGGGAAAGGTTTAATAAGACAGAGTACTAAAATGTAGCAACACTTAGCTAGAGAAGTAAAGAATAAAGGGCAGGGTGCCAGCTTGTGGAGAAGGCTACAGCAACTCAAAATTAAAAGGAACTGGAATCTAGCTAGGCAAGAACAGTCATCATAAAAATATTTGGGGCAAGAACCTAGACTGGTGTTAAGTGAATTCCACAATGTAGGAGAGATCTGAAACACTTTTTAGGCTTAAACTCTATAGTACTTGCCATGGTATATGAAATGGGAACTGGAAAATGAGAAATAAACAAATATAAAGGAAAGAAAAAATTGAAATGGACAAAGATATTAAAGAAAAATTAGCTAAAAACTCAAAAGAAAAGCAAATAAAAAGAAAAATATTTAAAATGGGAAGGGAAGATGGTCACAAAGACATCTTTAAAAGTGCCACCAACTCTAAATATTGCAAAACAAAGGAAATCAAACCAACACTTGTTTAGAACCCTATGTGTTATCAAGAAAACATGGAAATATAGCAGCATATTCATATGTGATTCAAGAGAAAAATATAAATCTTGAAAGAATTTGAATGGAAACAAATAGCTTGTACAGAAATAATTAGAATAGAAGAATTTGGATAGGAGATAGGAGTTCTTGAGCAAATACATGATGGAGATTCATGGGAGAGAAAAAGGACAATTTTGATTACATAAGAATTTAAGCTTATGCACAAGTGAAATAAAATAAATTACAACTAGAGGAGAAACAGGCATCAAATAAATTATAACTAGAGGAGAAACAGGCAATGGGAGAGAAGAAATATTTGCAATTTTCTGATTAAAGCTAATTTCTAAGATATAGAGGGAATTTATCCATTCTCCAATTGATAAATGTTCCAAGGATATGAATAGATAAAACTATGAACTGGTCCAACTAATCTGGGAAACAATGTGCAACCATACCCAAAGTCCTTTTAAACTGTGCATAGCCTTTGCCTTAGTTATACCACTAGTGGGTATATACCCAAAGATATCAAAGAGAGAAAGAACTCATTTATAGCAGTTCTTATTGTGAAAGCAAAAATTTGAAAAGGGGGTGCTCATCAATTGAGGAATGTCTGAACAAGTAACAGTCAATGAATGAGACAGGATACTATTGTTTCATAAGAATTATGAAAAAGTTGTTATCAGAGAAATCTGAGAAAACTCAGATGAACTGATGAATTTGAAGTGAGCAGAATCAGGATTTATACAATAACAATATCATAAACATAATCAACTTAGTTCTTAGGAACTCGGATCAATAGAGTAAACAACCACAGTTCCAGAAGACTCATGATGAAATATATTATTCACTTCCAGATAGAAAAGTGATAGACCCCAAGAGTAGAATTTGATGTTTATGGGTATATTTGTTTTTCTTTTTTTGGAAATGGCCAATGCAAATTTTTGTTTTGCTTGCTTTTATGTATTTGACAAGAGTTTTTATTTTTTTATTTTTTTGTTAATTTTTGAGTCATTTATGCTACGAGAAATGAATTGATGGCAATGATTAGAAAGAAGAGAATATATTAAAAAATGATGTATTGTAAAACTAAAAAGCATCCATTAGAAATAGATAAGACTTAGCTTTATAAGAACATGCTTCAATAAGTTACAGGCTTTAGACTTAGAATAAATTTTTAATAAATTTAGTGAGTTGTGTTTCTTTTAATTATAATTGGTTTTGGTATTGTTTTGTTTAGTTTTAATTCATGTTTCTCTTATTTGCTTTATTTTTACCTTTTGTTGTTTTTCAGCTACTTGACAGTTTATATTGAGTGTTAGAAATTAAAACTATTTTTAAAAGAAAATGCTGATTATTATGAATGATCACTAAGAATTATTCCTTGAGAATTATTCCTTTTTGGAAAATGTGACAAAATTTGCAAATTCCTCATCAGGACTAGGTCCGAAATCTAAATGAAGTTCAATGCGTTGATTTCTTAGTCTCAGCAATGTCCATATCTTCCATTCCCTGAGGATTTATAGTTTTCAATGTTGCAAACCCACTTGTTGAATACATGAGGATTTCTCACCATTATAGATTACTTGCATGCCTTGACTATTTTCATATCAATTCTAAAATTGACAGGAGAGAAACTTTAGATATTCTAGCATTCTCAATCCTACTACTTCATTTAAATCTGTTGAATTTCCTACATTTTCAACTAACATATCTTAATTCTATATTTAATTACTTATTTGCTGATTGTAAAAGGTAAAAACATCATGTACACTTGATTCCTCCAGGAACAAATGACATGACATGGCCCACAGTCTAAATCAACTGTGATTAAGCAAAATATTTTGAGTGAAGTGACAACTCCTACAACATTATACTGTATGACTTTCTAAAACTTCTAATTATTGTTACTTTTACTTTTTGTCATTTTTTTCATCTGGCAAGTAGAAATTGTGTTAGTTTGAATTGCTTTAATTCATATTTTTCTATTAATGATTTGGAAGATTTTTAAAATCATACAGCTATAATAACTTAGATTATTTTCCTCTGAGAAGAAAGGAATATCCCTGCATATATTCTTTAGTCATTTGCTTATTTGGAGAATTTGTCATTCTTATCTATTTGATCCATTTCTTATATATTGCAGTCCTCCCTACACAGTGCATTTTCAGATTTATCTCTAATTTATCGTGCATCTAAATTGTTCATACATAGTTGTTTGCATGCTTTCTCCCCATCAGTCTGTGAACTCCATTAGAGCAACACTTTTTCCCTGTTTTGTTATATTTAATTTTGTTGTTGCCATAGTATAGGCAGGCACTTCTCTGAGCTTTCCTAAATTCCCTTCCAAACAACATTAAAATAATACCTCAAAAGGACTTTTGGATCAAGAAGTCAACAAAAGGATGGTGTGAAACAATGTTATAGATCAAGACAGCTTAGAAATTCAGGAGGAAAAGTCTATCTCACTAGTGAGAGTAGAATGCAATCTGCTAATAGTCTTTGAGAACAACTGAGTTGACAGCAATGACTTCTAGAGTTCTCAGTCTACAAAGAGTAAAGAGGTCAAACAAATCATCAGAATTCTGTTATATTGCCCATATGTGGCAATATAAAATCACAGCCCCAGATTAAGGAGGTGTATAAACATACTAAAGCATGAAGCTGCAGGGAATCAAGGACCCTTATAGTTACAGGGCAGAAAAGAATGCTTTTGGTCACTCATTAGCCAGAGCACAAGCCAGGAGAAAAGTGATCTCACTTCTCCCTAAATCATATTACCTTAGAAAAATTGAAAACTTATAAAACCCTAAACTAGATCTGGAAACAACTGCATGAAAAGCCTGAAGTTTGGGATAGTATCCCCTGTACTCAAGAAGTAGAGCCTAATGTTAGCATAAAGTTAAAAGCCAAGAAATAGGATAGTACTTTGAGCAAAACAACAAAAAAGTTACTATGGTAGGATGTTGCTATAGTGAGAGGAAAGCTCAAAACACAAAGTATGAATTGATCTCAAGTCCAAAAAGAATTCCTAAAAGAGCTCCAAAAATATTTTTAAATGAAATAAGAGAGATAGAGGAAAAATTGAGAAAAGGAATGAGAGAGATGGAAAAAAATGTCAACAAAATGGTAAAGGAGGCACAGAAGGGACTGGAGAAAAAGAGACTGGAAAAAAAGAGGTATAAAAATTCATTGAAAAAAAAGAACTCCTTAAAAAAGTAGATTTGGCTGAATAGAAAAAGAAGTAGAAAAGCTCACTGAAAAAAATTCCTTAAAAATTAGAATTGGACAGATAGAAGCTAATGACTTTATGAGATATCAAGAACCAATAAGATAAAATCAAAAAAACAAAAATATATAAGAAAAGTGAAATACTTATTTAGAAAGGGCAATTGACCTAGAAAATATATCAAGGAGAAATAATTTAAGAATTGTTATACTACCTGAAAGCCATGATCAAAGAAAGATCCTGGTTATCATATTTCAAGAAAATATCAAGAAAACTGCCTTGCTATTCTAGAATAAAAAAGCAAAATAAAAATGGGAAGAATCCACTGATCAACTCCTCATAGAGATTTCCAAATGAAAACTTCTAGGAATATTATAACCAAACTTGAAAGCTCCCACATCAAGGAGAAACTGTTGCCTCAGCCAAAAAGAAACAATTCAAATATTGTGGAGGCACTGTCATGTTAACACAAGATTTAACAGCATTCATATTAGGGGACAAGAAGGATTGAAATATGATATTCAAGAAAGCAAAGAAGCTAGGGTTATAACCAAGAATCACCTACCTAGCAAAATTTATTATATTCCTTCAGGGAAGAAATGGATATATTTAATGAAATAAAGAACTTTTAAGCATTCCTGATGAACATCAGAAATGAACAGAAAAATTGAGAAACATGATTAAAAAACCATCAGGGAATTGATAAGGTTATTTACATTCCTACATGGGAAGATGATACTTGTAATTCCTAAGGACTTTATCATGATTAGATCAGTTAGAAGGAGTATGCATAGACAGAGGGCATGGATATGAGTTGTTTATGATGGCATGATAGCCAAAAACAAATAAATTAAGGAGTGAAAAAGAGGGGTGCACTGGGAGAAAAGAAAAGGGAAGAGTAGAATGGGGTAAATTGTCTTTCATAAAAGTAAAAAAGAGCTTTTACAGCACAGGAGAAAATGGGGGGGTGGACAATGCTTGAATCTTAATCTCATTTAAATTGAAGAGGGTTTGAAGAAAGAATAACATACACACTCAATTGAGTATAGAAATTTATCTTGCCCTACAGAGAGTGGGAGGAAAGAGGGATGGAAGTGACATGGTGATGGTAAAAGTAAAGGTGGAAAAGTTTTTGCACAAACCAAATCAGTGCAGCTAAACTTAAAAGAAAAGCAGAAAACTGTGAGGTGGGATATTTAGAGCAAGTATCTTTGATAAAGCCCGCATTTACATACATATATATATATATATATATATATATATATATATATATATATATATACACACACACACACACACACACACACACACACATATATATATATATATATATAGAGAGAGAGAGAGAGAGAGAGAGAGAGAGAGAGAGAGAGAGATGAGTCAAATGTATAAGAATACAAGTCATCCCTTGATTGATAAATGGTCAAGGAATATGAGCAGATGGCTTTCAGAAAAAGAAATCAAAGCTTTATATAATCATGAAGAAATGCTCTAAATTACTGTTTATTATAGAAATGTAAAATAAACAACTCTGAGATACTCCCTCCTACTTATAAGATCAACTAACATGACAAAAAAGGAAAATGATAAATGTTGGAGAGGATAGAGGAAAATTGGGACATTAATATATTGTTGGTTCAGTTGTGAATTGATCTAATCATTCTGGAGAGCAATTTGAAACCATGTCCAAAGAGTTATAAAACTATATATACCCATTTGTAAAATAATATTTATTTCCCCCACTTACATATGAAAATTTTTAACATTCTTTTTTATTTTAAATTCCAAATTCCCTCCCTTCCTTCCTCTCTGAGAAGACAAGCATCTGATATAGGTTACAAATGTGCAATCATGTAAAACATCTTTCCATATTAATTGTTTTGCGGAAGAAAATTTAAAAAGGAAGGAAGCAAAGTAGGAAGGGAGGGAGGAAGAGAGAAGGAAAGGGAAGGAAAGAGAGGTGGGAGAGAGAGGGAGGAAGGGAAAAAGGAAGAGAAAGAGAAGCAGACAACCAGCCAGAGACAGAGAAAGAGACAGGGAAATAAAAAAAAAAGATAAATGAAAGAAAGAAAAAGAAAGAAAAAAGGAAGTAAAGAAAGATGGAAAAAAAAGATATAAGGAAAAAAAGAAAAAAAGAAACAATAATAATGCATTAGTGTCCTAATTTTCCCATATTACCTCCAATATTTGTCATTTTTCTTTTCTCTTAGCCAATATTACAGGTATGAAGTGCTACCTCAGAGTTGTTTTAATTTACATTTCTTTTAATCAATAATGATTTAGAAAATCTCTTCAGAAGACTATAGATAGCTTTGATTTCTTCTTCTGAAAAATTGCCTGTTCATGTGCTTTAACTATTAATCAATTGAAAGACTACTTGCATTCTTATAAATTTGACTCAGTTCTCTATATATTTGAGAAATGGGGCCTTTATTCTAAATACTTGCTATAAAAATTTCCCCCAGTTTTCTACTTTCTAATCTTGGTTATATGGGTTTTATTTTTGCAAAAATTTTCTAATTTAATAAAATCAAAATTACCATTTTATAATTTATAATGCTCTCTATCTTGTTTGGTCCTTGTGCACACCCTTTGATACAGCAACATCACTATTTAGTCTGTATCCCAAAGATTTTTTTTTTAATAGTAAACGACCTATATGTAACATATAAATGTGTGTGTGTGTGTGTGTGTGTGTGTGTGTGCATAGTATATATGTATATCAGCTCTTTTTATGGTGGTAAAAAGTTGGAAATTAAGGGGATTCCATCAAATGGATAATAACTGGACAAATTATGGTATATGACTGTGATGAAATGCTATTTTGCTATAATAAATGATGAGTAGCAGATTTTTGGAAAAACATGGGGAAAAAACTTACATGATATCAATAATATATGATAATTAGCAGTGAATGACTTAGTTCTTTTAGCAATATACACATCTAAATCAATTCTGAAGGATTTATGATTAAAAAATGTTTCCCACCAGTTTAAAATGATCTGATCATTCTGGAGAGCAATTTGGAACTATGCCTAAAGGGGGCTACAAAATTGTGTATACCTTTGGATCCAGCAGTGTCACTATTGGGTCTATATCCCAAAGAGACCATAAAAGAGAGAAAAGAACCCCCATGTGCAAAAATAGTAGCAACTCTTTTTGTAGTGGCAAGGAATTAGAAATTGAGTTGCTGCCTATGAATTGGGGAATGGCTGAATAAGTTATGGTTTATGAAGATAATGGAATATTTCTCTATAAGAAGTGACAAGCAGGCTGATTTCAGAAAAGCCTGGAATGACCTATATGAACTGATGCTGAGTGTAATGAACAGAACCAGGAGAACACTGAGCACAGTAATAACAGATTATGTGTTGATCAACTGTCATGGACTTGTTTCTTCTCAACAATGTGGTAATTCAGGGCAATTCCCATAGACTTTCAATGGAAAATACCAATAGCATCCAAAGAGAGAACTATGGAGATGAAGAACTATGTGGATTGAAGAATAGTATTTTCACCTCTTTTATGTTTGTTTGTTTTCTTTTTCATGTTTTTTTTTCCCTTTTAAACTGATTTTTCTTACACAACATTAAAAAATGGAACTATATTTTTTTAAATTGCACATATTTAATCTATATCAGATTCCTTGCTATCTTGTGTGGGGGTAAGGAAAGAGAAAGAAAAAACTGGAACACAAAATCTTACAAAAATGAATGTTGAAAACTATCTGTACATGTATGTGGAAAGAATAAAATACATTAATTTAAAAAAATAACTAAACAATAAAACAAAATTTCAAAATGCTGTTCACCTCCAGAGGGAAAAATTTGATGGACTTTGGGTATAGGGCAAAATATAATGATTTTTAATTTTTTTAATTTTTCTTTATTTTTTTGGTCTGTTTTTTTTTCTCAACATGATTAATATGGAAATATGTTTTGTATGGCTGGCCATGTACAACCTATATCAAAATACTTTCCTTCTCATAGAGGAGTGAGAGGAGGGAGAAAGGAAAGAGAGAATTTGTAATTCAAAATATTTAAATGAATATTTAAAATTGCTATTACATATAATTACAAATATATGTAATAAGAGTTTACAGGAAATTTAGAAATAAATACATCCAATCCCTTGTTTTTTTTTCAGAATAAGGAACAGACAAGTTGTGACTTTCTTCCAGTCATACACCCAGGTCTGAGGGAGTTTTCAAATCTGGAACGTCTTACCTCTAAATTCAACATGTAAGCACGAGGAACTAATTCCATTACCATAGCCTCTGTCTGCTTATTATGTACAAGAATTGTTTTACAAAATTATTAATAGAGTAATAGTAAAATACTTTGCACCTGTGGTGATGATTACACAAATCACCTCTGAATAGCCTTTCTCTTTATAGTAATGTGACAGTTCTTATTCATTTACAATCTAGTTCTGTGGCATCCCCACCCACATGAGTCAAGTTTATGCTGTTAGTCATAGTATCTATAATAATAATTTTAGGTTCTGAGTACAAAATAAAATAAATGGAAAATTATAAATTAAATTAATTCATTTAGATAATTGCCTTATCTCTTTATTTTAACTATGTAGATACCATCTAAGTTCAAACACCTGATAAAAGGGTAATAATATTTCTTATAAAATTTTGTGCAGTAGGTTTGTTGACTACTTATCTGGTTCTTTAAAAGAATTCATCTCTACTCTTAACATTTAGAAAGAGCCTTTGACTTGAAGTCAGGAGAGCCCTCAGTTTTAAACCAATTTTGCTTTTTCATATTGTGACCTAAGGGATATCACTCAACATTCCAGAGTCTCAGTTTACTCATCTAAAAAATAAGGACAAAAATGTCCGTTTTTCTCCCCAAAATGTCCATCAATTGCGTATGACCATTTTGAAGCCCAAATCTAGCTGGCTCAGAGTGTTGTCTTAAGAATTTAATGCGATAAGATACACAAAGTGTTATTGCAATCTTAAAGCATTATATAAATGCTCATTTTTTTTCTTATTTCCCCAGTTCTTGTCTTCTAGTTACAAAAAGTCATTCTTGGCAGGAAGAGGTCATGTCAGGTTTCTAAGCTTTAATTTGATGAGGTCAACTTTTTTAAAGGAAATCTGATTTACTAGTCTGTGATAGATTATTGCATTTAAAAAAAAAAAAACTTCAAATTTGTACTTTCTAAGGTAGTAGAGAAATCTGAGGGCTCAAATGTTAAGAAGAGAATTCCTTATAAGGAGTCCATTTCTCCATTAACAAATTGCTTTCAGTGTCTTGCAATGATCAGGAACTTCATGAAAAGAGGGTGGCAGGTAACCTTTAAGATTAAATGTAAGACAATATATTTTAAATACTATCTTGATTGCAGCGGAGACCTTTTCTCCCTCCACCAAATGCCCTGAGTTTCTAAGAACCACATTCTCTCAGAGCTCAGAGTTACTTCCAAGCCTAAGGGCTGTGCTGCAGGAATGCCAGATAATGGCACTCTGCTGAAACATGAGTTCAGTTACCAAATATAGATGGGGAGGGGGAGGTAAGAGTGACATATTCAGAGAGGACAGATGTAACTCCGAGGCCACAGTTGGTCAAAACTCACTGCGGACCAAGCAAAACTTAATGAATAGGAAAAGCAAATTTCAGCTGTCCTAGGAAGAAGAGGAAAAAGCTCATCTGAAGTTTATCATAATTTTGGAGACTTCAAATTGGCCAACCATTGATAAGGTCTGTACAATATATGTATATATGTATATATCTAGAAATGTATCAAACAATAGGGTAACATTTCAAGGCTCATCCAGAGCAGCTGATAATTCAGTGACACAGGTTTCCATAACTATGATATTTTATAGCATTTCTGCTTTTGCTTTGCCCTGGTGTAGAGGAAGGACAAATAGATTTGCTTTTTTTTTTTCAATCTTCTTCAGACATGTCCTCTATAGGCTCATTTTCTTTTCCCATCTGTGCTTTCTGGAGTCTGTAATACTGTTACAATACTAAACTAATAGTATTTTCTGTAATAATCTAATTTATCTTCTTCAATCATTTCAGAGTTTTCAAAATTTTCCAAACTGTTGCTTTACCCTTAGAAAGGACTACTCATAGCAAATGCATGAATGGTTTATTATTCAGTTCAGAAAGAGAGACAAAGAGAGAGAGACAGAGATAGACAGAGACAGAGAGAAAAGTTATTTCCCAAACTTTATTGAATAAGCTAAAAATAGATGGCTTATAAATGACATTAGGATATTTTGTGTCATTTTAAATAATTGGTTAGGTGTTTAAATAAAAGATCTAAATACCTCTCTAAGATCATCTAATCAGCTAAACTGGGAATCTCTGTGCCTTATTTCTAAATATGTACTTATATGACTTTTGCTTATATGCAGTTAAAAAATAATAGTGCCTTACTACAGGAAGGCTACTGTATATTCTTTAAATTCCATTTGTGTTAGGGCGTTACAGTACAATTCTATAATGAGTTATTTTAGGTCACATATTAAATTAGTGCTTTATATCCAGCAAATGAGGTAAGCACAGAATGGATACAGCAATGGAAAGGACACTTACTTGAGTCAAAGAAATTAGATTTAAATTCCATTTCTGCCACTTATTATTTGTGTAAATTTGGATCACTCAACTTTTCTGGGCCTCAATTTCCACATCTATAAAATAGGGGAAGTGATGTTAGATGATCTCTAAAACCTCTTCCAGTTCTGAGTATAGCTCCTATCATTTCAGATTAAAATTATGTTTTAGTATCTGTTGAAAGTCATTATGTACTGTGTTAATGCAAAGAGCTTTGAATTTGGAGTTAGAGAACCTGTATTTAAAACATGAATACTTTTGACTAATTGTGTGACCTTCTTCATCTGTCAAATGAGGCATTTGGATTAGATGTCCTCTGTGATTCCTTTCAGCTTAAAATCTATGCTCTTATTATCCTAGTATATAAAAGTAGCACCCCATATACAATTATCATAAAGACAAACCTGAACACAGTCAATAAGACAAAACTTATTGGGAATACTCTCTAGAGTAGGGATGTGCTAGAGCCAATTCATGGTGTTCTCAAAAGCTGATTGTGAAATTTTCAGTACAAGAATTTAAACATCAAAAATAAGCAAATGCCACAAATCAGAGTTTGATTTATCATTTTGTATATTGTCCAAATTTAAGAAAGTGATAAAAAAATATTTAATTTAAATGTGTGTTATATATATACGTTCTCTTTCCAGAGAGTCAATTGTAAAACATTTATCAGTATGCAATGAATTTATTAAATATTTATTAGGCACACTGCATAAAATGTTTACATTAAAATTATATTCTCCTTATTCTGAATTCCAAACTTCCCATGAACCTGGTCTACATCATTACAACCACTTAGATCATTGAGATCAACAAAAATTTTTGTTAGATAACTGAAATAAAGGCAAGAGTGTTGGGATGATCTAGATTGGGGGATTCCATGAGTTCAAAGAGCCCGTGTATCTTATTTGAAACTACAGGCCTGATTGTAGAGAAGTTCACCCAAGATGATTAACAGGTCTAACAAATACTATAAAAAATTATTTTGCATTCCTCAGACACCAAATAAGAGCAAATTTCTGAGCCTCTGACATCCAGATGCACAATCCACGTTTCTCCAACAACATTCTCTTTGGGACTCAGCTTTATTACTAAAAGTGTAATACTGAAGCCAGATATGCAATCCATCCTGTTCCTTTGTAGATTGGGATTACAGTGGACAGTCATGGATGCTATGATTTGTTACCACATAAAACAGAGGAAAAGGGGGGAAATGGTGCTTTTACCAAATAATAAATCTGTCAGATTCTTTAAGAGGTATCAAAGAAAATCTTAGAGGTTAGGACAATCTGTTTGGATGCCCCCTACTTCCTTTTTATAGGCTTGGGGAGAAAATCAAAGGGATATTGAGATAACTGAGTTCCAGTAAGGAATTCAAGCTATCTCTCTCCACTAAACAGTTTTATGCTGGCCAAAGGCCAGTAAAGAAAATAAAGGTAATTAACATGCAGGTCAAATAAAGTTGCTCTGATTACAATTTGGGACTATTTAACTGTCAGAATAAAGAATGTAGCAAATATTTTCCAGTAAGTGTAGTGAGGATATAAAGGCATTGAAAAGTTCAGTAAATGTTGTAAGGTATTGACTCTAGTCTTATAGTAATTTCTCCAATAGCAGCAGGTTGATTATCTGTATTTTGACTCTTTGAAAACAGTATTTTCCTTCTGTGCTTTATATTTTTTTTTAACAAAGTCCATTACTTTGCCTAATTCTTTCACTTACACATTTAGGATCTTAGTTCTGGCTGGATTGAATTTAAAACTCTTCAAATCCTTTAATTCTGGGATGGGCAAGGGGGCAGAGAATGGACATAAAACATATAGATGACAAATTGTGTTTGTGCTTTGCATCAGGCTAAGAAGTGATGCCATTCGTAGCCATCTTCCAATGAATAACAAGGAGACCGATATTGAAGACTGGTGCAGGATGTGGAAGACTAAATGGGATTTTAAGGCTAAAGTTTCATTGTTCCATTAATTTTATATAGTAAATTCTCAGAAAATCTAGCAAATACATTCTAATGAAAATATAGGAACATATCTCAGTGTCAGTGTAACTGATGTTTGGATTATCTGATGTTTGGAATGGGCCTAACTGTTTTGTGGCCCTCAAAACATTTATTTATTATTATTATATTACTTGTGGCCCTCTCCATTTATGGAGTATTCATTTTGGAGACCATAGGGTCATTGAAGATGGAGAGACCTTAGTTAGACACTATCTGAACTATTCCCTCATTTTATAGTTGGGGAATATGAAGCCCAGGGTAGAGAAATTAATTGCCCAAGATCATACAGATAGTGTCACAGATGAAGCCCTGGAGTTTAATGTTCAAAGTCAATATTCTTTCCATTATACCAAATGGCCCACAAATAGATAAATTCTCAACTAATATTCCTCTTTTGTACATGGACTTTTTCTACTTCCTTATCCAGGCCTATTGACAAAAGAAAAAAAGGAAAAGAGAATAAGAGAACAAACCTATACACTTCATTTCTTTTCTCTATCTTCTTCCTTTCTTCATCTTTCCACTTTTCTCTTCTCATGCCCTGAGATTCCATGAATTTTTTCCCCTTTCACATCCCTCTAGTGCAGGAAAGATTGGACTATAACCTAAACTGCTTTCCCAAGGCTTAATCAGCCCCCACAAAGTAAATTAGCATGCAATCCCATGCCATCCACATCCCATTGCCTTGCTTTGCAAGGAGCTCTGTATCCTTGTAAACCCAGATGAAGAAAGTAGCATTATGGTAGTTCCCAGAGTACATTACACATATTCAAAACCTTGACTATCAAATCCAGAAATTTTCCATGTGGCTAAAATAAGCTTGTCAAATTGTAAAAGGATGAGAGTGGAATTATGTTAATATTGCTGTAAGTCTATGAATTATGTTTGTAATCAGTGGAAATACAAACACAAAGGTACACACATACATACTTCCAGGAGAAGAGGCGCAAGTCTTCTTCACCAATTACTTATCCTCCTAAAGGAAGTTCAATCTCATAGCTTCAAGCAAGGAAAAGTATCCCTTATCTAAACAAATGTTCTTAAGCTGGGTTTATGATTGTTTTAAATTTTTTGATTATTTGTATTTCAATATAATTTGTTCTCTCTGTAATCCTATATATTTTGTGCCTAGAAAAAACTCTATTGCAGAAAGGGTTTCACAGGCTTCACTAGACTGCTAAAGAGGTCCATGGGACAAAAAAAAGTTTAAGAACCTCTATTCTAGTCTAATAATTCAATCAATGAACAGGGAAGCTAGAATAGGGTCACAAAGGTGCACAGGGTCAGAACTAGAAAACAATTTAGTGTTGAATAGTGGGCCTTTTGGGGAGCAACATTTAAGAAACAAAACTAAGGGAAGGGAAAAATCATAAAGCATCTGGACCTATACCAAGGGGCCAGAGATTTAAGTAGAAAACAGATAAAAGAAGCAATATTCCATTAAAAGTCAGTTCTGCCAAACAAATCTGATTAATAAAGTTTCATTTCTGATAGTTCAGCCAAAATAGAGATAAGTTTAAAATGAGGAAAAGACAGAAACAGAAAAAGGAAGGGAGGAAGGAAAGAAGGGAGAGGAAAGGAGGGAAGAAGGGAAGGATAGAGGAAGAAGAGAGGGAGAGGGAAAGAAGAAGGAAGGAAGGAGGAAATGAGGTAAGAAAGGAGGAAGGTAAGGAAGGATAAAAGAAGGGAGAGAGGAAGGAAGGAAGGAAGGAAGGAAGGAAGGAAGGAAGGAAGGAAGGAAGGAAGGAAGGAAGGAAGGAAGGAAGGAAGGAAGGAAAGAAGAGAGAAAGAAAAGGAACAGGCTACAGAAAGAGAAAACAAGCATTTATTTAGCCTTCACCAATGCCAGGTGCTATGCTAAGCACTTTACAGACATTATTTCATCTGATCCTCTCTTCCCTGAGAGATAATTACCATTATCATTCCTACTTTACATTTGAGGAAACTGAGGTAAAGAGAAGCTAAATGATTTGACTAGGGTCATACTGCTGATGTCTGAGGCCACATTTAAGCTCAGATCTCCCTGACTCCAGATCAGTGTCACCTACCTGCCTAGAATCAGAGAAACAGGCAGAGGGAGATAGGCAGAAAAGCAGAGACGGTGACTGAAAAACCAAAAGCTGACTTCAGGAACCTGAACATGGATATCTCCTGGTTTAAAAAAAAAAAAAAAAGGATGAAGAAGTCATTAAAGTCTAAAGCCTGAGTGAGAGATGGGTAGATTTGGGATCCATTTCTGGAACCTTAAAAGATCAGGAGGACTCTTCCAGGCTTTGATCAGAGGGTCTAGAAAGAAATATCCCAATAATGCTTGAGCTAAAGGAACATGAAGAGGAAGGATTATAGAAAGAGAATTATTTTGCCTAAAAGCCAGACACATCAACCCACAACTGAGAGCCAGAGAAGTACCCAGCATCTATTATAATCAGAGCAGGAGTATGAGTATTTGAACTAAGTGATACTCAAGACCAATAACAAGCTAAGTAAGGAGGAGATATTTAGTGATCCATAGTAGGTGGGATATTAATGGAGAGCCACATAATAGGACCTCCATTATGTCATTATGAGGGGAGAAGTAATAAAAGAGAGAAAATCCTGTGATCTTTACCTGAATGGATTCTTGGTAATAGGGGACAATTAAAAAAAAAAAAAAAACTAGGGAAAGATGTGTCAGTGAAAACCTAGTACATGACACTATCCAGCAGGGATTTATGCTAGTTGCTTTGAAAGAGAAGAGATTTAAGGAGGGAGGAATGATTCTGAAACAGCCACTTGATTTGAAGAGAGAACCTAGATTTGAGCCCTGGCTCCTGTGCTTATTATCTGTGTGACTGTGGTCTTGTAAAATAAGGGGATTATATTAGAGTACTTCTAACTAAGTCTATGAACCTATGCTCACGGAGCCTCAATTTACTCATATCTAAAAAAAGTAAAAATCAAAAATCTGGTTATATTAGATAGGTTCTACACTCAGCTCTATCTCTAAACTCTATAATGCTATAAGAGGGTTCAGGGTGAAATGGGGTGGCCCCCATTATCCAGGTCTAGGTCATTTGGCAAAAAACCCATCCTATATTTAGGTAATGCTCAAAGTGAGAAATAAATACCACCATATGGTCAGAGCTTTTCAGGCTGTCTGGGCACATCCAATGTGCTGACAGTAGGAAATCCCTACTGACATCATAAGCCATCTGTGCCTTCTGATTCTGCTGGAGCAGAGATAACTGGACATGATCAAGTCAAATCTCACCTCCTCCAAGAAACTTTACTAACCCATTCCTTTCCTTCTCCTGAAACCCTTAGTTATTCAATGGGGTTTTACTGTACTATGGGCTCCAGTATTTGGCAGTCTTCTGCCTGATACTCTTTTTAACTTGTTTAATCCTTTTCTCCCCAATGCATCTTCATTGCAAGGACCAAAGCTACTTCTTTTGTATCTCCAAAGATGATCTTGGTACAGTAGTGCCAGATACCTAATAGATGCTTAGTAGCTATTAATGGAGTTTGTATTGATGTGACCTTGGAGTTTGAAGACCTGGGTACACATCTTGATTCTTTCACTTACTAACTGTATGACCTTAAACAAGTCAATTCATCTCATGTCCCTTGGTTTTTTCGTTGATAAAATGAAAATACTACATTTAATGATTTCTAAGGAGCATTCCAGCTACTAAAAATATGGTCTGTTTTTTTCCCATAAGTGTGTATAAAAAGTGCTATATTTGCATATGGAAAACCTGGGTTGAAACCTAAACTCCAAGCCAACACAACACAAATTTAGTATCTCGTATTTGCAAGGTATTGGGAAGTTTTTTGTTCAGTTCTGTGATTTAATCTGAGTTAATCTGATTTAATTTAATCTGAGAGTTTTTAGCAACTCTCCAATAAGGATGCTCCTTCGAAATTGTAGTTGGCAACAGTGTGTAGCTTAAAATCATTTAAGAGTACCCAAGTCACTGAAAATTTAAGTAACTTGTTCAGATTCACAGAGTCAATATGGATCTAAGGTAGGAACCTGAAGCCAACTCTTTTTACTACATCAAACTACTTCTAAATGATAAGGATGTGGGTCCTCATATGCAATCTTCCCTAACATAACATAGTTCCTTCCCTTTAGGAATTTATTTTCTATTGTTTCATGATCTACACAATGAAAGGGTTAGACATAATGCCCTCTAAGGTCTCTTCCATAAAATCCTAGGACAAGGATAGGAGAGACTCCTTTTAATGCATATTTAATAGAATTGCCTCTAAAATAAAAAGAGGATGGCAGTGGGTAGACAAAAAGTGGAAAAAACATTGGATTAGAAGTTTGAAGATCGAGTACTTCAGTCTCCCATGTGTCATTTTCTCTTGTCATCACCATTCATTTCCTCTACCTGAGTCTTGACCCCACCCACTGCAAAATAAAGAGTTTGGACAAAAAGAATCTTTGCAGTTACTTCTAGTCTTCAAACTTTATGATTATCCATTCCCAGATATGACATATAATTTGATTCGGGTAAGTTTAGGCAATTGTTCCTTATTTTCTTTATTTGATCTTTTTTACTCAAAAAAAAGTGTTTTCTCTAATAACATACTAATAGCAAAAATATTCTGAGAGGAGACGCCTACTAATTATTAGATATAAATTAGAAAAGAAGAAGTCATTTCTCTTAATAATATCTAGAGTATTCCAAAATCTTACTGCCATTTTAAGCATTAATAGCATTTTAACACTTAAAATGACACTAAAATTTTTGTGACACACTAAATATGTCAGAATTTGTAGCAAATTCTATAGCCAAATTGTCTTTCATAATATTGTTTAGCAGAAAGGAAATTCAAAAGTTAGGAGATTGGGGAACCAAAAAAAAATGAGTATCTATTAAGCACCTATTATGTGCTAGGTACTGAGCTAAAAACTTTACAAATATTATCCCCATTTGATCTTCCCAACAATTTTATGAGGTAGTTTATTTTATTCCCATTTTTCAGTTGAGGAAACTGAGGCAAATAGGTTAAGTGCCAGATCAAGATTTCAAAGAGTCTGAGGTCAAATTTTAACTTGGGTTTTTCTAAATGCAAGCCCAGCACTCAATCCAAATTGTTGAGCTGAAGAAACACTATTAAAATTGGTAAGGAGGGAAGATAAGTGAGCAAAAGAATTTAATAAAGAGAACAGAAATATGTTAAAATTAGAAACCTTTTTTAGCTCCTGATAAACCAAAATGCATATAATCTCTCTTCATGCAATAGAAAATTGACTGCAAGACTATAATATCTCAGAGCATTTTCCAAACACTTCAGAGTCTTGACATATGCAACTCATTCTCTATTACAATCGTTTATCTTTTTTTCTCCTGTGACAGTTTAATAAGATGAAAAAGGGAGCCTTGGCTAAATTTTTGGGAGACAGAGGAAATATTTAATCACTGTCATAATAGTAAAGTCAGTACATCAGAGTAGTGTGAACAGAATGGTAAAAAAAAAAAAATGGATCATTCTATGACATGCCAAATTAATTCAATTCAATTAATATTTCATTAAGTACCTAATCAAGTAGTAGAGCATTATGATAGTATTGGAAGAATAGGGATTGGGGTTCAAGATTTAGGCAAAAGACCCTCCTCCCCTCATAGAATTAGTCATCTAGAATGGGACTAAGATATAAATGCAGATTATTATTTGACAAAAGAAAAGAAGGGAATAAATATGTATTAAGTGACAGCTATGTGCTAAATATTGTGCCAAGAACTTTACAAATTTTATTTCATGGATCTTCACAAAGTAAGTACTAATAATGCCAATTTTACAATTAAAGAAACAGAAGCAAATGGAGATTTTCCCAGAGCCACACAGCTAGTGAGTGTCTGATGTTGATTTTGGACTCAAGTCTTCCTCACTTAACTCCCAGAATTCTGTGCACTGATAAGTACATTGGAGAAATACAAAACAAAATCCCAGTGAGTTCTAAGGGGAAAAGTCAATAGTCAGGATAAATCAAGAAGGCTTCACAAAAGAGAGCATTTGAGTTGGACTTTAAGGGATAGGTCTGAATATAAACTATTCCAGTGATAAGAAAAAAGTCAACTTGCAAGTCCACTGAAGGACAGAGAATAGTTGATTTTGTTCAAGTGAACCATATATAACAAAGATCTTTTCAGTCATATACTAGCTATGTAAGGCATTCTATACTAGTAGAAGAATATTCATTTTTAGAAAGGAAACAAGCCATAAGAGCTGAGATTTATATAGGACTTTATATATGTCTCATAACACCCTTACCCTTTCCTGAGTTAGCAATTTTTTTTCTTTTTTTTAGATAAAAAAGCAGATTTCAACTTCTTGCTGAGTCACACAGTTAATAAGTAATGGAGACAAATTTTGAACTCAAAAATGTTAATTTCAAATCTAGCACTCATTATGCTGCACTATATAAATAAAAGAAATTGGAAAATTGATCAGGGTTCTGATCATCATAATCATTATAATAATATCATAATAATAACATTAATAACAATTAATATTGTATGTCGCTTGCTATACCTGTCAAGCACTGTGGTAAATACTTTACATTTATTACCTCATTTGATGCTCACAACAACACTGAGAGGAAGGTACTGTTATTCCCATTTTACAGATAAGAAAACTGAGGTAAATAAAGATGAAGTGACTTGCCCAGAGTCCTACAGCTAGTAAATATCAGGCTGGACTTGAGCTCAAGCACTCCTGCCTCCAGGTCCAATACTCTTTTGACTGCATCACGAAAAAGAGAAAACCAAGCATCAAAGTCTGAAAATAGAGTTCTTATCTTCTTTGTTCTGAAACTAAGTTTAAGGGAGCAAGCCACCCAAGAAAAGGGGATCTCAGGGTGATAATCAATAGCCATTATTATTGTGGATTCAAATTGCCAAAAGAGGTGCTGAGTTTGAGTAAATAGAGTTCAATCAGAAATGATTGCTCGCAGAGACCGGGGGACATTCTGCACGTCTAGCAACCCAATACCTCTGCCAGCACTAACCAAGTATGATTAGAAGGGTTTATTTTTCAGTTAGGACTACTTGATGAAATATTTCTCCCTTACAGATCTGTCACTATTTCCACTTAGTCTAATTCCTTTGGATTAAATTATTGTCTAGCAAAAGGTACCAATTAAAGTGCAAAGACATCTGCTATTAATAGCCATTAACACATTAGCACTAATTATTTCATCAGATCCTTATCAGAGAAAAGAACTAGGTGAAGGAACAAAGGACAAATAGCTAGTGTCAGAGAAATGGAAAGTATGTTGTCATGAGAATCAAAAGTCCTGGGTTCTAGTCTAGCTGTGGGACTTTTTAAAAATTTAATTCTCTTATCTTAGACTCAGCTCCCTTATCTTAAAAATGAGAGGACTTTTATGACCTCTAAAATTTACGACCAGAGTTTTAGACTTGAGGTCCATTGAATTTGCTGTTTTGAATAATGGTATTTCAGTATAATTCATTTTCTCATAGGTTTCACCAGACTCCCATGCAAAAAATAAATAAATAAATAAAAATTTTAAAAAGATTGCCTCCTCTTGCTCAATAATTAATAGTGATGAGTGAAAAGAAAGGCTCCTCCTCATCATCCCCGTAGAGATACAAAAATGGCTTTAATCAATTAAAGGAAAGTATGTGCACTACATTCAAGATTATGGTCACCAAAAACTAAACAACATAGAAAGAGAAAAGAGGAAAGTTGAAAAGAAAAATTTCCCTTATCATACAACTCAGTCTAGGAAGCTTCACCTTAATATCCCTCCTTGAAGACATTTAGAATACTGTGTTCTGATCACATTCTAGGAAGAATATTGTGGAATGTATACAAAGGGCAATGATGAGGCTGTTGAGGGACTTGTTACTATCCTATATCAAAGTGAGCTGGAGAAACTGGGAATATTTAATTTGGAGAAGAAAAGATAGCAAAGGATAGCTGTCTGTATTTTTTATGTTGTTGAGTTTTGGGATTTTTTTCTGGCTGTATTTTAAAGGATTTTTAGGATCGTAGTCTATGAGAAGATGGACAAGTCACTGAACCTGTTAAGTCTCAGTTTCCTCATCTGTAAAATAAAAGTGTAATCTTAATGGCCTCTAGAGAGCATCTCAGTTTAAATCTATGATCCTATAAGTTGCAGAAAAAATTATTTAGGCTTGATATCAGGACAGAAAAAGTTTCTCAGCAATTTAGGCTCTCCTGGAGTGAAATGAGCTGCCTCAGGAGTTGATAGTTTTCCTTTCCAGTGATGGCTAAATGATCCCTTGTCAAGGGTTTTGGAGAGAGGATTCCTATTCAGAGACAAGATGAAGTACATAACCGCTGAGGTTTTTCCCTATATTAAGCCTAACTGGTACCTACTTAAAACTAAAACTGCCTAAATTTTTACAAGTTCTATTGTCTAAAACTCACTTTAGAGAGTCCAGCTGGATCTCCTTGTGCAATTCATTTTCCCATACTCCAGTACCAGCACAGACTCATCAAAAGCTCTATTCACATTTCAGCATGAAACCTCAGGGAAATAATAGAAACTTTTCCAGTGGTACTTTAGCTCTTATGATGACTTTTAGGTTTTAGTGTTGAGTGACAAGGAAATCCATGAAGCATAGTTTTCCAGTAATGCTGGACACACCTGGGAAACACTTTGTTCAGTGTGATGAGCATCCCCCACTAGAACGTGTATAAGTTTCAGCAGCAAAAACTGGGCTGTGAATCGAACCTATACATTGTAAATTCTAGCGCTATGATTTTTTTTTTTTTTTTTTTTTTGCTGTAAAAGCATTTTTTAATGGTATTTAATCCTAACAATGGGATTCTGTTAGGCTGCTCCTCTCAAAACACAAATATAATTTAACAAGCTGTGAGATAACCTGCCTTTAGCTATTATCTCACTTTTTAAAAGTTTGAAAATATTTGCCTTTCAAAAGTCAATTTTAAAGTCCCTGGAATCACAAACTTTTAGAGTTTAGAGAAATCTTAAAGATTATCCAGTCCAGTGCCATTTTATAGCTAGGGAAACAGAAGGCCAAGTAATACTTTAAAAGATCTATGATTTTATTCACACAACTATTCACTGATTTTGAGTTCTTTTCCCTTTGCCATTCCTCTCCTCACTCCAATAACTTTGCATTTTCTTGTTATATAACTTGTATTTACTTATCTATGGATTTGTTTTTCTCTCAGTAAAAGGCAAGCTCTATAAAGCCATAAATGTTTTCTTTTTGTCTCAGAATCAAACAATAACAAATCCAGCTAGTGTTTTTACTTTAAATTTTACAAAACAACAAAAAATCTATCAACTGATCTTTACAACATCCCCGTGAGACATGAACTATTAACCTCATTTACATTTGAAGAAACTGAGAAATAGAGATGTTCAACGATTATACTTATGGTCACACTATTATTAAGTATCTGAGGCAAGATTTGAAGCCAGGTCTTTCTAAGTCCAAATCTAGCATTCTATTATCTAAAACTTTTTAGCAGCCACTCAGTATATATTAGGTACTTAATAAATGTTTCTTGGATGGAATTAAATTGAATTATGCTTGAAGATGCAAGTTCAAGAATATTGTAAGTTCTCAAATTATTAGAACTTAAAGCTAGAAGGAACCTTCTATACCATTTATGAAAGTCATCTCATTCTATAAGTGAGAGAGTTCTCTGATTTCTAATCCATTCCACCTAAATTACTGTAGTTAGCATTGTAGTTAGCATTGCAGTCAGCAATTACCAATGTAGTTACCATTGCTGAATTATCATAAACAAAAACAGTTATTGTTTTCAGTGATGATTTCTGGACACAGAATAAATAGATTGACCCTTGAATAACTCATATTAAGTCTGTATTTCAAACTTTTCCTTGTGTAGATCCAATCACAGCTTGCATCCCATTGGCAGAGTTTTCAAGAATACAGGATCACCTTTATGCAATATGGCACCAGAGTAGATGCTCTGAGTTCATGGTCTTTCAGTAATCTTTCAGATCACTGGAAGTAAGGAGACCTGAGTTCTAAACTAGGCTTTGCCACTCACTACCATATAACTCCAAACCTAGCATTCTATCCACTGTGCTACCTAGCTGCCCCAGATTTTGCCTATAAATTCTTGTACCCAACAAGTTGGATATTTATTATTTTCTCCTAACATTAATTACACAGATGTCATATATACAACAATACCATATGTGTTATCCATTATTTATCCGTTAGTCTCACTAAATGATCCAACTATCTTCATCCCTAGATTCCTTTGATGACATCTTTTATTTTGATTCATTTGCATAATGGCTGATTTGTAATATTTTAGACTGTTCATGTCTACCATGCAGCTACTTCACCATTGCCTTATGGATAGTGCTCACTCTAAATTATCTGGAAATTATGTTTTTAATGATTAACAGCCAGATATAGGGATAGCTAGAAGGATGAATTGGAGTCAAGAAGTTCTAAGTTGGAATTCTGCCCAAGCACTTACAAGATAATAACAGTACCTACTACACAAGATCTATTATTATATAATATATAATAGTTAACTAGATCTTTGGTCCTAAAATATTTTAGCATCAATATTGCAAACTCTATAGAAATAATAACTTTATAAATGTATATTTACTACTTCTGTGGTATATTCAATCAGTAAATCAACAATTATTTGTCAATTTAATATGGGATGGGGAAGAACCTACTGCCCCAGAAATCAGAAAGACCTGGATTCAAAACATAACTTACAGGTTTACTCTGAGAAGTGACTTAAGTATATTCACCTTCAATGGCTTAGCTGTACCAGATCTAAAACTATATTATAAAGCAGTAATTGATCAAAACCATTTGGTACTGGCTAAGAAATAGACTAGTTGATCAGTGGAATAGGTTAGATTCACAGGACAAAATAGTCAATAACTATAGCACTCTAGTGTTTGACAAACCCAAAGACCCCAGCTTTTGGGATAAGAATTCACTATTTGACAAAAACTGCTGGAAAAACTGGAAATTAGTATGGCAGAAAGTAGACATTGACCCATACTTGACACCATACACCAAGATAAGGTCAAAATGGGTTTATAATCTAGGATAAAGACTGAGGTTATGAATAAATTAGAAGAACATAGGATAGTTTACCTCTCAAAACTGTGGAAGAGGAAGAAATTTGTGACCAAAGAAGAACTAGAGATCATTATTGATCACTAAATAGAAAATTTTGATTATATCAAGTTAAAAAGGTTTTGTACAAACAAAACTAATGCAGACAAGATTAGAAGGGAAGCAATAAACTGGGAAAACATTTTTATAGCCAAAGGTTCTGATAAAGGCCTCATTTCTAAAATATGTAGAGAATTGATTCTGATTTATAAGAAATCAAACCATTCTCCAATTGATAAATGGTCAAAGGATATGAACAGACAATTTTCAGATGAAGAAATGGAAACTATTTCTAGCCATATGAAAAGATGCTCCAAATCATTATTGATCAGAGAAGTGCAAATTAAGACAACTCTGAGGATACCACTACACACCTCTCAGATTGGCTATGATGACAGGAAAAGATAATGATGAATGTTGGAGGGGATGTGGCAAAAGTGGGACACTGATACATTGTTGGGGGAATGGTGAATGTATCTAACCATTCTGGAGAACTATTTGGAACTATGCTCAAAAAGTTATCAAACTGTGTATCCTTTGATCCAGCAGTATTACTATTGGGCTTATATCCCAAAGAGATCTTAAAGAAGGGAAAGGGACCTGTATGTGCAAAAATGTTTGTGGCAGTCCTTTTTGTAGTAGCTAGAAACTGGAAATTGAATGGATATCCATCAATTGGAGAATGGCTGAATAAATTGTGGTATATGAATGTTATGAAATATTATTGTTCTATAAGAAATGACAGCAGAATGATTGCAGAAAGGCCTGGAGAGACTTACATGAACTGATGCTGAGTGAAATGATCAGAACCAGGAGATCATTATACACTTCAACAACAATACTATATGATGATCAATTCTGATGGATGTGGCCATCTTTAACAATGAGATGAACCAAATCAGTTCCAATCGTTCAATAACAAAGAGAACCAGCTACACCCAGAGAAAGAACTATGGGAAATGAGGGTGGACCACAACATAGCATTTCCACTCCTTCTATTTTTGTCCTCTTGCATTTTTGTTTTCCTTCTCAGGTTATTTTTACTTTATTTCTAAATTTGATTTTTCTTGTGCATCAAGATAAGTGTATAAATATGTATAAATATATTGCATTTAACATATACTTTAACATATTTAACATGTATTGGTCTACCTGCTATCTAGGGGAGAGGGTGGAGGAAAGGAAAAGTTGGAATAGAAGATTTTCCAAGTGTGAATACCAAAAAATTATGCATGCATATGTCTTATAAATAAAAAGCTATAATAAAAAAGTACATTCACCTTCATTTTCCTGATGTGTAAAAGGAAGGCATTAGACTTTATGGCCTCCAAGTTCCCTTCCAAATTAATTTATTATCCTTTGATTCCATGAGCCAAATCCTGGGGATATCAATACAAAGAATGAAACAATCCTTACTCTCAAGGGAATTATCTTCTATTGTACACATTACATCATGAATATAGATTAATTATGAACTACTATCAATTCACTTTTGACAAAATCCACTCCTGTAGGCTATATAACTCTAAAAAGCAACAGGAGGGGAAAAGGCATGCCTAAAATCAAAGCACTTTGATTTTTTTTTTAATTCTAATCTTTGGTGAATGGGCTACGTAGGTTTGTATTTCTTTCCCATTTTTATAGCATTAGATTAAAAAAATAATAATTCCTATAAATCAGGAGAAACTATCTAGCCAAAAATTATCTAGCCATTTATTAGCACCTATTCTACCTACTATGTACAAGTATCATGCTAAATGTGTTACAAATAATAACTCATTTGATCTCTTTGTCTCAGTCACTTTGGATAGTAAAGTCAGTACCAGTTCTTCTCTTTATAGAAGATTCACATCCAAGACACACAAATTTCTGATTCTAGTCACTGGAACTCTGAAATATCATGAGAGCTGTGTTGGGCAACATTCTAGATTTTAGCAAAGAAGAAATGAGCCAAGGAAAATAATCAACATAATGTTGTATTGAGAAAAATCAAAACCACAAAAGAAGAAAAAACACAGAAAATCTCTTTATTCTTTGTTCATTTCATTTTTTTTAAATCTCCACCTTTGTTCCTAATTATTACCCTGAGTAATTGGGAAATATTTACATCCTTGAAAAGAAGCTGGTGACTCTTTCATATTTATTCTCATATTCTTTAGGCTAGCAAAGTGGTAAAATGAATAGGACACTAGCCCTGAAATTTAAAAAGACTCATTTAAGCTCAGATTTATCATTCAGCACTTACCAAATGTACAGTCATCCACAAATCACCAAACTTCCTTCAGCCTCAGTTTCCTCAATTGTTAAATAAGAATAAGTTAAATGATAAGAATAACATTTATTTCTCTGCATTCTTGTGAGGATCAAATGAGATATTATTTGTAAAGTGTTTAACATAGTGCCTGGCACAGTAAGTGCTTAATAAATGTCTGTTGCCTTCCTTTCTTCCCATCATAGGATTTAAAGCTGAAATGGACCTTAGAGATCATCCAAAACAAGCCTTTATTTTACAAATGGAGAAACTTAAATAATTTAAGTGAATTGCCCCTAAGGCAGGTAGGCAGAGAGTAACGTAGGACAGAATTCAAACTCAGGATTCTTTACTCCAAATCCAGCCCTCTCTCCACTATACTAACTCTTAGTCTTTTTTAACTTCCCCTTTTTAGCTACGTATTAGTGACTATAATCAGTAAATAAAGCCTAAATTTTTTAAATACAGGGAATTTTCCAAATCAGCAAGTATTCCAAAAAGTACTTTTGGAAGGCTTCACACCAACTTATTGCTGCTTTAACTCCAAACATCTGTGCAGTCCTCCACTGAAATTACCTTCAGAGCTTGTGGTACATTCTCTTGGAAAGTCAACAAGCATGTCTACAATGCCTGGGAAAATTTCAGGCCCTGTACTAAGCATACAAAGAGGCAAAATGTCCCTGCTGTCAAGAAATTCCCAATATAATGTAAGAGACAACATGAGGGGGCAGCTAGGTGGTGCAGTGGATAGATAGAGCACCAGTTCTGAAGTCAGGAAGACCTGAGTTCAGATCTGGTCTCAGACACTTAACACTTCCTAGCTGTGTGACCCTGGGCAAGTCACTTAACCCTAAATTGCCTCAGAAGAGAGAGAGAGAGAGAGAGAGAGAGAGAGTGTTACATCCAACTCTACATTATTTGGAAATTTCTTATTCACAAGTTCCCTGAATTGATGCCATCATAGGTCTAGTCCCTATGACTATCCCCCAAATAAAAGCTATTAGCTTTCTATAAATGCCCTATAAAAATGTCCCTGATATTCAGGATTGAAATAACACTTAATTGCTTCTTGTCAGAGGTTTTCTAGGAGGCTCTCCTTTACCCTGTGCATCTGTCCCAGGTCTGGACCATATTGCAGATCATATCAGATTGCAGGGAATCAGCATTATGATTTTTGATTGCTCATGAGGGATCACAGCTTTCCTTTCCTTTAACTCATGAAATCCTCAATCTGTCTAAATACGTATCTCAGCTTCTTAGGTATGTTGATCCATTGTATCTGGTAGCTAGGGTTTAAATTAAAGGTTTCTGCCTGTACGTCATGTAATCTGGGGTGTCTTGAACAGATGTGAAAACCTTCTGATGGGCCTTTATTCATTTCATTATTATTCAATTAATGAATTCAATTCATTCATTCAGGGTTCAGTAATGTGTGTCCACAAACACTGTAATTGTAGAACCATGGAATCTTAGAGTTATAAGAGATCTCAGAAACTATGTAGTTCAACCTTTGCCTGACCAAGAATCCATCCCTTGAGATCCTATAAATGGTTGTGCTATCTTCCCTTTAAGAACTCAAGTAGTGGGGAATCAAGTTGGAGAGGGGATTGGTAACTCCCTGTCTTCTGGGACAGCTCATTTCACTTTTGAACTGGTTTGAGTATTTGAATAGTTTTCCTAACTTGAAGCCAATATCTCTCCTTTGCAATTTCTACCCTGTGACCACAAGCAGAGCAAATCTAGTTCATTTTCCAAGTGATAACTCTTTAATTAGCTATTATGTTATGTTATTTATATAGCTAGAGTAATGATTACTATTATATTTAATTATGATCATATTATTTGTGCAGCTGTATTAATTAGATTAACAGTATGCCTCCTATGCTTCATGTCCACCAAACTCCCCACTGAGTATTCTCTTCCTGGAGTTCTTGAATTAACTGCACAGCATGTTCTTACCATCCTAAAGGGCTTCTCTGAATATGCTGCAATTTCTCTTTAGCTACAGCTGAATGACTCAATAAACAATCTGAGGATCCCAGAGTTGGAAAGACCTGAATGCAAATTCAGCCACAAAAATACGCTAACTAAATAAGCAGC
The DNA here is from genome assembly GCF_902635505.1 of Sarcophilus harrisii. Classification (NCBI taxonomy): domain Eukaryota; kingdom Metazoa; phylum Chordata; class Mammalia; order Dasyuromorphia; family Dasyuridae; genus Sarcophilus; species Sarcophilus harrisii. Next base: position 97,551,393 of record NC_045431.1, read on the forward strand.
TTAATCTTCATGTGCCTCAGTTTTCTTAAATGTAAAATGAGGTAATTATAGCACCTACCTAACAGAATTTTTGGGAGAATACAATGAGATAATAATTGCAAATTGCTTTGCAAATCATAAAGTGTTATAGCCTTACCAAATAGCAGCAGTACAGCAGTATTTCCTAAAATTCAATGCAAAAAATTGAAAAAATAATTTAGATGTTTTTGTCTGAGAAAATGTGTTTTGAAGCTATTGCTCTCCCTCTCTCAATTCAACTTAGGAGACCATTAGCCATTTTGTCCATATTGTCTAAACATACTGAATTTTTAATCCACTTAAACTTCCAGATCTTTTTCATAATTCCTATTGCCTATTCACACCTCTCCCCAGGGTATATTGTGTACTTGACTTTTGAAATTCAAAACTTGACATAAACATCTTATCAAATGTAATCATGTATATTTCAACCCATCAGCCCCCTCTTTGAGCTATATTTGTGTTATATGCAAACTTGACAACCATGCCAGCTATATCTTTATCTCAGCAAGTAGAATTGTAATGCTGGAGAAACTGAGGCAGGAGAGAGATTAGAGAGTTTTTAATAGTTTATTAATTGGAGAGCATAATTGGCTGGATAGGACTCTTGTCTCAAAGTATCCAGTCAGACAAAGATTAGAGACCAATTCAATAGTTTATTAAATGGAGAGATACACTGGGAGCAATGGATCCATGTTGGTCCCAAAGCTGGACGAGACTGTCATCTCAAAGAATCCAGCATCCAGTGATGAATGGGAGACTCCCAAATTCTGAAATACCTTTTACAAGCAAAAGAAGGGGAAAAGCATCTTCACAGAGCCATTTGGTTCTGTCAGGATGGGGGGAGGCCATAAATTCTTAATAAAAGCCAGAGTCAGGATGTCTGAATAAACAGAAGTAAATTCTTGAGGACCAAAGGAGTCAGGAAGTCTGAATTCCCCCTTATCTTGAGTCTTACATTAGCAATTTACAACCTTAGAACATATGGTAATAAACCAGAGAGGGGTTCTTACAACTAAGGGGATTGAGGCAGAACTGAGATAGAACAATTCAGGGAAACTCAAGCAGGGAAACTGAGTCAGGACAGTTAAAGAGAACTGTGGCACAACAGAATGAGAATTATAAACCTCAATTCCTGTCTCAGATTTCATCAGCAAAAGCAATGGATATAAGACTTCAACAATGGCAAAGCATGGAAGGAACATAATGCTGTGGAAAGAGCAAGGACTAGAAATAGATCAGAGTTCCATCTAGATCAAGCTTATTCACTAGCTTATGACCCTATGCCTTCATGGCCTTCATTAAAATCCTACTCTGATCCCATATAGCATAAAGATGACTTTGTGTTCTTGATGATTATACCAATGGGATGCAAGCTTGTTTTTCTTTTTTTTTAATTTAATTTAATTTTTATTAAATGTTTTTATTTTCAAAACATATGCATGGATAATTTTTCAACATCAACCCTTGCAAAACCTTGTGTTCCAATTCCTCCCTTTTCCCCCACCCCCTCCCCTAGATGTCGAGTAATCCAATATATGTCAAACATGGTAGAAATATATGTTAAATCCAATATATATGCATACATATTTATACAATTATCTTGCTGCACAATGGCCATCAAATCAAACAGGAAAAAACTGAGAAAGAAAAAAAATGCAAGCAAACAACAAAAAGAGTAAAAATGCTATGTTGTGAACCACATTCAGTTCCCACAGTCCTCTCTCTGGGTGTAAATTGCTTCTTCACAAAATCATTGGAATAGTTCTGAATCATCTCATTGTTGAAGGGAGCCACATCCTTCAGAATCGATCATTATATAATTTTATTGTTGCTGTCACACAATGCTTTTCTGGTTCTGCTCATTTCACTTAGCATCAGTTTATATAAGTCTCTTCAGTAATTTCTGAATTCATCCTGCTGATCTTTTCTTACAGAACAATAATATTTTCAATAGAGTTCATATACCATAACTTATTCAGTCATTCTCCAACTGATGACCATCTACTCATTTTCCAGTTTCTTTCCACTACAAAAAGGGCTACCATAAATATTTTTGCAAATGTGGGTCCTTTTCCTTCCTTTAAGAACTCTTTGGCATATAAACCAGTGGAAACAATGCTGGATCAAAGGAGATGCATAGTTTGATAGCCCATTGGGCATAGTTCCAAATTACTCTCCAGAATGGGTAGATGTATTCACAATTCCACCAACATTGTATTAGTGTCCCAGTTTTCCCACATCCTCTCCAACATTCATCATTATCTTTTCCTGTCATTTTAGCCAACCTGAGACATGTGTAGTGGTATTTCAGAGTTGTCTCAATTTGCATTTCTCTGATCAATAATGATTTAGAGCACCTTTTCATATAACTAGAAGTGGTTTCATTTTCTTCATCTGAAAATTTGTCTGTTTATATCCTTTGACTATCAATTGGAGAATGGCTTGAATTCTTATAAATTCAAGTCAATTCTCGATATATTTTAGAAATGAAGTCTTTTTCAGAACCGTGGAATGTAAAAATGTTTTCCCAGTCTATTGTTTTCCTTCAAATCTTGTCTGCATAGTTTTGTTTGTACAAAACCTTTTTAACTTAATATAATCAAAATTATCTATTTTGTGATCAATAATGGTCCCCCTAATTCTTCCTTGGTCACAAATTCCTTCCTTCTTCACAGATCTGAGAGGTGAACCATCTTATGTTCTTTTAATTTGGTTATAATATCACTCTTTATGTCTAGATCATGAACCCATTTCAACCTTATCTTGGTATGTGGTGTTAAGTGTGGATCTATGCCTAGTTTCTTCCATACTGGTTTCCAGTTTTTCCAGCAGTTTTTGTCAAATATGAGTTCTTATCCCCAAAGCTAAGGTCTTTGGGTTTATAAAACATTAGATTACTATAATCATTGACTATTTTGTCCTGTGAGTCTAACCTATTCTAATGATAGACTACTCTATTTCTTAGCCAATACCAAATGGTTTTAATCAATTGCTACTTTATAATATAGTTTTAGGTCTGGCACAGCTAGGCCACCTTCATTTGTGTTTTTTTTTCATTAATTCCCATGAAATTCTTGACTTTTTGTTCTTCCAGATGAACTTTGTTATTATTTTTTCTAGAGCTGTAAAATAATTTCTTGGAAGTTTGATTGGTATGGCACTAAATAAATAGATTAATTTATATAGTATTGTCATTTTTATTATATTCACTTGGCCTACCCAAGAGCACTTGATATTTTTCCATTTGTTTAGATCTGACTTTATTTGTGTGGAAAGTGTTTTGTAATTTTATTCATATAATTCCTGACTTTGCTTTGGCAGGTAGACTCAAATATTTTATGTTATCAACAGTTATTTTAAATGGAATTTTTCTTTGTATTTCTTGCAGCTGGACTTTGTTGGTGACATATAAAAATGTTGATGATTTCTGTGGATTTATTTGTATCCTGCAACTTTGCTAAAGTTGTGGATTATTTCTAGTAGTTTTTTAGTTGATTCTCTAGGGTTCTCTGAATATATCATCATATCATTTACAGAGAATGATAATTGACTCTAATTATTTTCATCTGTTTTTCTTCTCTTATTGCCAAAGCTAACATTTATAATACAATATTGAATAGTAATGGTGATAGTGGGCAACCTTGTTTCATCCCTGATTTTATTGGGAATAGTTTAGTTTGTCCCCATTACATATCATGCTTGCTGATGGTTATTCCTATACTCTCTAGTGTTTTTAATAGGAATGCATGTTGGATTTTATCAAAAACTGTTTAGTAAAAAAAAAAAGCTTTTGATAAAATCCAACATCCATTCCTATTAAAAACACTAGAGAGTATAGAAATAACTGGACTTTTACTTAAAATGATAAATATGTATCACTCTGTTTTAAATGTGTTTCTTGTAAACAACATATTGTAGAATTCTGGCTTTTAATCCAGTCTGCTATCCACTTTCATTTTATGGGAGAGTTCACCCCATTCACATTCACAGTTAAAATGACTAATTCTGCATTTCCCACCATCTTATTTACCCCAAATTATGTTTTTCTCTTTCCTTTCCCCCTTTCACTTCTTCCCAATATTTTGCTTCTGATCACCACTTCCCTCAAGCAGGGGCGACTTTATAACGCTTTGCCCTTTCTTATACCTTTCCCTACTACTTCTGTTTTCCTTTCTATTAACCTCCCCTTTTCTTTTCCCAATATTTATGAATTCTGTCACTCCAAAACCAGATCAGAGGCTGGATTTCCTATTAGTTGAAGGGTCATGTGAAGCGCTCAGAAAAAGACATGTCTCCTCTCTGCCATCTTGGCTCTTCCCCCACTTTTGTTTTTCTTAATAAGGGTTCCATTATATTGTTCTTTTAGTTTTGCTTATTTCACCCCACATTAGTTCAGAGAAGGTTTCTCATCTTTCTCTGAAATGTCCATTTCTTCATTTCTTATGATGGAATAATAATTTATTACATGAATATATTATAATTTGTTTAACCATTTCCTTATGATTTAGATATTCCCTTAGCTCCCCATTTAAGGCTACAATAAAAAAATTTATATATAGATTTACCTATCTATTTTTATATTATACCAGTACATAAATGCATTTATATTATATATGTATACATATACATATATATATTTACATTTGAATTCTTTTCCTCTTTTATTCTTTTGAAATATAGGCCTAATAGAGGTATTACTGTGTCAAAAGTATACCTGTACACACTTTAGTGACTCATGGGGCATAATTCCAAATTGTTTTTCAGAATGGTGGAACCAATTCATAGACCACTAACAGTACTTTAGTGTGTCTATTTTCCTGCATGTTCTCCCCAACATTTGTCAATTCCTTTTTTGTCATCTTTATTATTTATCATGTTTGCCGATACTGTGAGTGTAAAGAAGAACCTCAAAATTGCTTCATTATTCATTTCTTTAAATATTTTTGATTCGAAGCAAATTATCGCATGGTTATTGATAGTTTGGATTTCTTCTTTTCATTTTTTGCCTATCATTGTCAAATGACTCTTAGTCTTATAAATTTGAATCAATTTTTTATGTATCTTGAATGTAAGAATGTAAGAAAAAAAATATTTTTTTTCCCTGTCACAAGTTTTCCTTCTAATTTTAGCTACATTGGCTTCATGTATGCCAAAACATTTTTCAGTTTACATGATCAAAAGTGTCCACTTTATTTTCTATGATCCTCTCTTCCCTTTATTTGAAATGATTGTTCTCTTACTAAAATAAGAATAATAAGATAACTCTGAAAAGAAGCTATTGCTGTTCTAGGATATTTCTTGAAACATGAGACCCTCACAACTACCTTCTCTCCCTGACAAGTTATCTTTATTACTTGACCTTATCCTCTGCCAACTCCTCATTCATGAAGCAACAATATAAGCAAATACACTCCTAATCTCCCAGAAAGTCAGATTCCATAGTTGTCTCAAACTATTTATAAACCTATACAGAGGAGACTCAACTTTTCTTCTGCCTCAATTAATCTTCCAGTTGAGTGATCCAAATTGCACATTAGGTATAAGAGCTGGTACTGTTTGTTCATTGTCCTCTCCCCTACTTTGTATTGCAATATTAATGTGTGTTCTAGGACAACTCGTCCTCTTATAAGGTTTTACACTCAAAAAATGTCAGAGAAATGAGCAGAAAACATCTAACTTGATTCTAATTAAAACAGAAAGTCCGGAAAGAAGACCACTTAGATCTAGGCAGTTGGTCCATCTAAAAATGTATTCTTACATTTCTAGAATAAGTAGTCCTATTCACTGTGGTCCCAAAGGCCTAATCCACTCAGAAATTATGAAGATATTTTTAACCAACACTTTGTTCATAAAATGATTCAGATATCATGGTCACTTAAACCTTCTATCAAGTATAGCTATATACTAGCCATCCAATATTTCCAATTATTTCTATAGAATCCAGAGAAAAACATGTGTGGAAAGAATTCTTGGCTAGGGTAACTCAGAGGCCCAACTTCTTTGCCCTTCACTAACTGATAGTTGACCATATCTTGGGGTTGGAGTTCACTCATGTGCACATAATGGTAAAACACTGGGTGTCCCCCTCTCTCCTGGTGAATTGGATCCCTTCCTTGATTTTCTCAGTTGGAAATAATCTCTCCCCTACAGACCTCACATAGTACTTAATTGATAAATTTATTTTCATATTGAATAGATGCCCTCTAGTCCTTTACTTTCAAAGATACCACATCCAGCTATGCTGCTCATGTTCGTTCCTTTAGGTTTATATTTGACCGTTCCTACTCCCTCATCGCTCTTACACATAAATCATGAATTCCTGTCAAAATATCTCTCTGAAATAGTTGCTATGGCCATCCCTTTTTCTCTATCCCAAGTAGTACCACTCTAATAATAATTAATATTTTTATGATACTTTAAACTATTTTATCTTAAAATGACCTTCCCAGAAAGATATGTGCTAAAAGAATTGCCCAAGGTTATATAGTTAATAAAGCAGAATTTGACCTTCCTGACTTCTAATTCAAAACTCTGACTATTATATCATGACACTTCTAATACGGTCCACCTGTCTGGACTATTGCAATAGTTTCCTTCAAATCTTCAACTTTACTGTAATCTGTCCTTTTTACTTCCAGAATAATCTTTCTTTTAATTAACAATTCTAATCATGTCTCTCCTCTGCTCAAAAAACGTTCAGTAACACCTTATTGCTTTTATAACCTGAGTCAAATGTCCCATTCTCAGATTGCATGTAACATTCAAAACTTTCTATCATCTTCTGTATTGTAAGCATATACTTTAGCTTCTGATCCCCTTACTATATTCCTTAAGGGGAAATACTATAATAACTTTTCTCATTTTCTGTATCCATATAGGTGTCCTAATTTATTGTGCACCCAAAACTCTGCCCTAGATTATTTTGTTTCTTGTCAACCTCATTAGTCGTTGGTATAAATAATAATAGTAACAATAACGAGAGAAATGAGAATTAATAGCCAATGCTTTGTGGAGATCCAGAGTTCCTACTTTTTTAAAAAGTCTTTATTTTGAAGCTGCGTATCTCTGAAGAAGAAGACTGATGATAGCAGAAAGAATTAACATTCTTTTCAATTGAGACATTGCTTTCCCACCCAACCTTGCAAGGAATTTAATCCACTGTTTTCTGCTCAAGCTTGAGGAGATGATTAGATCTTTTGTCTAGATTTCCCCAGGTTAGGTGTGATTTAAAATAAATAACATAATCAAAGTTACATTCCTCATTTGAATAGATACACCTCTTATTATAATATTCATTCTTATTAGTATTGCCATCTTCTGGAACACCTACTCTTCCAAGAATATGTAAACTGTAAGCAGACCACCAGGAGTCATCTTTGGTCCAAGAGAGAAACAGTCAGATGAATTCCTTTTATTAATGAAGAGTTAGCATTATTAATAAAAATATAAATTACCCAGAAATTGTCTCTCAGACTTTTAAAAGGTTACAATAACTAACATTCATAAAAATCTTACAATAAGTCCAACACTGTATTAAGCACTTTATAATAATTATCCCATTTGATCCTCACAACAATCTAGGAAGTAGGTATTACAATCATCATTCCCAATTTACAGCTGAAGAAAACAGAAGTTAAATGGCTTGTCCAGGTTCAAACCTTACTCTTTTTCGTGAACTCTATACATGCTGAAGTTATCGATAATAAGCATTTATTAAATATTTGTTGACTTGAAATATTTCTTAGCATAGGTAAGGCCATGTCAATAGGTATATCAAATCTAATATATCCAAAACAGAGCTTTCCTCACTAACTTTCCTCTCTAATCTGTCCTTCTTCAAAACTGCCCTGTTCCTGTAAAAGCTATTGCTACCCTTCTTATTCACAAGTTCACATTCTCAGTGGTATCTTAGATTTATCACTCTCACTCACGTCACATATCTTATCACTCACTAAATTTTTGTACCTCCAGTACCAAGCATATTGCCTCATACACTTTAAATGCTTAATAATGTTTGTTGATTTATTATATCAATGTTTGTCTATGCCAGTGCTTAACACAGTGTTTTGAATATAGCATATGATTGATAAAGATGTTTATTTTGTTTCTTGAATGTATTTTTGTCTCTAATGATGGATAAATAAATAGCTTTTGTTGAAATCATATTTGTATATATACTTATCTTTACAGTTCAAACAGCATTCATCACTTGGATTTCCTTCACTCTCTGAGCCTTCAAGCTTTTCATATACTTGTTTAGGTAGTAAAGGCTTCCATGAGTGAAGTACTTGTAGAGAATATTCTAAAGTGTCATTCATTTTCAAATTGCTATCCAATTATTTGCAAGAGTTTAAAATAACACAGATATGTGATTGGTATTGGAATTGGATATTTCAAGCAGCCACAGATTAGTAGAATATATCAGGGCCTTCTCTCAATCACAGAAACTCAGAGTTGAAAAGGAACTGAAAGGTCATGGAGTCTAACTTAAATCTGAACAAGAATTCACTCCCCAACATTCCTGGCAAATGAGCATCTGATTTCTGGTAGGAGAAAGCTCATTGGTTCCCAAGGATCCATTCCATTTTTCAACAGAGGTAATTGTTACCAAAGGGATGCCTCTGTTTATATCATCAAAATATTAGAGCAAGAAAGACATGACAAGTAAAGATAGAAAAATTATATTAGATCCCAAAAGAAGATGGAGAATTAGAATAATTGTGATATAGTTTATGATTGGAACTCAGAATAGGGGTGTAACACAACCAAATCAATCAATAGTCATCTGACCAGGGAGGTAGTATTTTAAGGAGTGATACTTATTCCAGTTAATGAGCAAAGAAAATAATAGATTAAATATTCTACTATATTTGGTTCTTCTCTTTATAAAAATCTTCTTCCAATTTCTTCAAAACCAGCTAGATTTGACTGTTTGAATTCCATCAGCAACACACATCCTATATCAAAGAAAGTGATAAACAATTCATATGTATAATCTACATTTGAATGCTTGCCTTCTCAAGAAGGGTGAAAATTAGAGAGAGAGGGAATTTGGAACTCAAAAATTATTTTTGTTTAAATGAATGTTAAAATGTTTTTACATGTAATTGAAAAAAAATTTTTTTAAAAAGTGGCGAGCATTGAACTTTTTTTTCACTGTGATGTGTTTCTCAACTCAATGTCTAATAGTTTGTAGTTAAAAACAATCTTACATAATAAAGTGAAGAAATTATTTATTTTACTGTAGCATTTTTTAACAAAGATTATGTTATCTTCCAGCCTGAAAGAACGAAGCTGTGAATTGCCAGTATCTCTGAACTTCTCTTCTCTCCCCCTAAAGAGACTTACATTGTACACAACTAAAGTTATTCTGAAAATATGTCAGAAACATCTTCCCATGAATCTTTTTATGATTCCCTATCAGATGTTCAGGAAGACACCAAGAATGCCGAGTTCTTTCCTGAATTATCTGCCTTTCTCAGCCAGGAAGAGATAAACAAGAGCCTTGATCTGGCTCGGAAAGCTATAGCTAACTCTGAGGTGGAAGATTTTGACTCAAAAAAGGAGATCACTCACATTTTAAAAACCTCTCCATCAAGCCTCTGTGAAAAAACTTCTCATAAGCAGACCAAACTGGAGGAACACATCAAGACAGCAATGCCTCAGGGAAACAGACTAACTCAAAGTCAGACTTTAGCAGAACAAAAATCCCCAATCCCCCAAAACAGGAGTATCACTTCACCTACATCCAAGAGAAAACCCATTGGATCACCCTTGTTGACTGCCAGTCCCAGCTATATTCGGAGCCTCAGGAATGCTGAAAGACGTGGTCCAAAGGCAATAAATTCAAATGCAACGTCCAAATCAGTACATCAGGGGGCCCTTGAGTCCCAGAGCCAACTCCGTGACAAGGCAGCTAATTTGATTGAAGAGCTTTCTTCCATATTTAGAGAGGCAGCAAAGCCAAGAAATCGAAATCTAAATGGAGAGTCCTCATCACCAGATAGTGGGTATCTGTCTCCAAAGAATCAGCCATCAGTCTTAAGTACTTCAGCCAGTCAGAGCCCAACTGAAGACCACCCAGAAATGGAGACAGAAATCAAATTACCTGAAGCTAACCACATCAATGACTACTGCCAGAAGAGCCAGGCCATTACTCAGTCTGGCAATGCCATCTTACATAAACCACTTCATGATCCCATGAACCTCCCAGCTGCTCCTAGATTCACCCAGAAACTGCGAAGTCAAGAAGTAGCTGAAGGCAGCAGAGTATATTTGGAATGTCGAGTTGTGGGCAATCCAACTCCCAGGGTCAGGTAAGAACTTGACTTGATTCATATGGCTAGTTTTATTTTAAAGGGTGAATGAAAACTTGATTTTTGGTCATCTGAGGAATAGTAGGCTTGAGGGCCTAGGATAATGAAGAGAAAGATTTGGTTGATCAGAGTCCCCCATAGTAACTTTATTCCAGTTATGCTTCTCCCTTCTCTTGGAAGTGTATTTTTGACAGAATCCCCCTGCTTTTCTGTTTCAGTGATAAGGAGAAGCACTGAAGAGAGGCAAACCAAAAAAAAAAAAAAAAAAGACAAAAATGTGCCCTCTTCTCCACTTCCAAAAACAAGAACAGAAAAAGAATACCCAGTTCTAATTCAATGTATTTAACTTGCACTTATTAAATACTGATGCAGTACTAGATACTAGCTTAGGTGCTGGGGACACAAAGTCAAAAGTAAAACATTGCCAACCCTCAAAAAGCTTACATTCTATGGTGAGAAAATAACAAAAATGCAAAGAAGTAAAATTTTTAATGCAAAGTAATTTCTGAAGAAAGGGCATTAACAAAAGAGGTAATCGGGAAAAGCTTTTTGGAGGAGGTGGCATTTGAGCTGAGTTTGGAAGGGACCATGAAAGGTATAGCAATAGCCTTCCTTGTATCTTTTCTACCCCTACCAGATGGAAGTTTTCTCAGTTTGAGACTTATATTGTCCAATGCCAGGTCTGTTTAGGGATTGGATTTATATCATAGAAAGACGGCATGAGGTAGAATACAATCTCACCCTAGATCCTTATTAGCTAAGCAACCCTATGCAAGTCACTTAACCTAAGTGAGTCTGTTTCTTCATCTATAACATAAGGATAAAAGCACTTTGCATAATTGTTATGAATATTAAAAGTACAATGGAAAGAATTATGAGTTTAGAAATAGAATACTTGGAAATCCAATCCTATCTCTGATGATTTTATGACAATGGGTAATCTACTTGGTCTTCTTCAAAGTCCCTTAAAATGAAAAGGTTAGATTATATAGTGACCGAGGTAACTTCTAATTCCAAATATATAACCCTTGATTCATATGATTGTTCCCTGTTATTTTAATGTGTGGGTAAGAATTTGCATTCTGTTCATTTGGTACTTTAGTAGTTTGTTGTTTAAATGAAAGATGATTTCCACTATATTTCAAGGTCAACAGAACTTTTATCGGGAGGCAAAAACTATTTTAATCTGCCTAATTTTCATCATATCTTCCTTAATCAAAATTAAAATTTGAGGAATTAGTGTTTGATCTCCTCTGCATGACTAGATTGTCATCCCTCTTCAGGCTCATCAAAGTGGGAACCTAACTCATCTTTTAGGACTTTTCACACTGGGGAGTATCTGAAATCAATGGGAACTTCACAGAACTCCAATTGTCTCTAGTCTAGATCCAACAGATTCATCCTGAATTAGACTAGCCTCAAGAATGGGATGAGGCAACTAACAATTTAATCCCAAGTCCTATTTTTTCATGTTGATGGAACATAAAACTCAAAAAATTTTAATGCATAAAACATCTTGCTGTCCAATGGACTCTTCTTTAACATCACAATTTAAAAGTGTCAATTCTGAAACATTCAGCTTTCCCAACTTTCCACCAATCATTACCTCATAGTTAATAGTTCTACTTTGTCATTATTCTGGCTAGATTAGATATCTTATTGGGATTTGCCCTGATCCACCCACACCAGAATCATAATGGGAGTTAAAACAAGCCTTGAATATGATGTCAGCTTATCATGGAGTGGTAAGTAGCAAATTTGTACCCAGCATAAGGGACAAAAACACCTGACTAACTCAAATGGTATGTCATCAAGTCAACTTTTTTTTTTTTTAATCAAGGAAGTGGAATGAGAAGCTAAGTCATATCTCCCATTAATGGAAACCTCATTGTAATGTGAGGCTATAGGATATGTGGAGGAATAAGATGGAATCCCAGAGAGAAAAAAGTATCATATCTGGAAGTTTCCTATTTCTAATTAAATTCAAAAGTTCAGATTGTTGGAGAATACAGAGACTCAGTATTCTGTACCTTTTGGTGTTAGAAGATGAAATTTTTATTGCTCTCCCCAGTTCCAGTTTTGAAGTAGCACCTTCAATTTCTGAGAGATAGGAACATTATTTACTCCACAACATGATTATATAAGTACAAACACAGAGTTCACAACTTGACTTTATACTACTACCATGAATTATTTATTTAAAAAGAGTTATTCAGTATTTTTATATAACATAAAAACTGTATTTCTTGATAATCAATTCTTTTGGTTAATTTGGGAAGATTGTTAGGAGTATAGAATATAGAGTATAGAGAAACTAAGCAAGGCACAAAATAAGCTGTTATGGACATACATAACAGAGAAAATAATTTTATTTGTAAATAATGACATTATTTAATATTTATTTTATTAATAATTTTTGTTATTTTAATAAAATAAATATTTTATTATGAAAATTATAAATTATTTACAAATAATGGTAAATTGGTTTTGTTTAAAGAAGCTATGCTAGTAAATAACAATCGGCTCTCAGGGCAGGGGAGGATATAGACTTAATATACTTTTAACTTAAATCTATATTAGTAACATTTTCTCCATCACTTTTTAAAGTCTAGTTAATAATTTTAAAAATGCTAAATCAAGTCCTGATTCATAATGTTTGCCAATTCCCAAGATATAAATACTCACACTAAAAATTTAACTCTAACATCTAATTGACTCTCCATTTTGGGCAGTTGTGATTGAAATATATGAGAATTAGTGTAGTACTATTGAAGAAAGACTGGTTTTGACATCATAGGACCTGGATTCAAATCCTACTGTTGAAGTTTACTGTTTGTGTGAATAAATGATAGTCTTTTAAGCCTCAGTTTCCTCATCCATAATATGATGTTGGACTGATGGACTCCTGGAATCCCTTCTGGTCTGAGATCTATAATCCAAGAGCTCAAGTAATTTTTAATGAAAAACTGCATAATTTTCACTCTCTGCATAGCAAGCTCAAGAGGACTCAGAGAACACAAATTCCTTTTTTTGTCTTCCTCATTAAGGAACATGTTCTCACCATGTGTTTTTTCTTATTATGCAAGCTGACACCAGAGGGCAGTAGAAGGCTCTTTAATGCATGCATGCAAAAAAATCCAGTCTATGGCTATGAGTTTTTTGAGTTTGCTTAAATTACAAAACAAATTAAATTCATTTCTTTCAGAGCCTATCTAAACAAAAATAACTCTGGTGATAAGGAAGAATATTAGCTTTGAATAATGAGTTCTGCCATGCAAAACCTGTATGAACATGGAAACACTTTTTCTTTTGTGGGCCTCAGTTTTCTTTTTTATGAAATGAAATGGATTATACCAGATGACTATGATTTTATGTGAAGCTGCATTTATATCATACCTACTGACAACAGAGTTCTTAAAAACTTTGAAACTTATATTGTCATGTCTATTTACCACTAAGATTTGGCTCCTTCTGGATAGATTTCTGTAGCTGAGTTCATTGTAATATGATCCTGAAAATGTACAAAAATTACCTGTTTGAAAGTATAGGGATAATTAAAATGAGCATATTATTAATGTTATGGTACAATAAAAGCAGTGCTAAATCAGGATCCTCAGGAGCTCAGCTAAAGTCTTAACTCTACTATTTACTGGGTAATGACCTTTTACCTGGATAAATCTGTTTTGTCATTCCTAAAATGAGGACTTCTAAATTCCCTTTTGGTTTGAGATCTCTAAGAAACCCAGATGATTTTTTTCAGTTTATAGCACCTTGCTAGAACAACAATTCAGTTACTAAAAGTTACTAAAAGGCAACTAGAAACTAAGGTATACTAGAAACAAGACTGGCCTTAGATCAGAATCTTGACCATTTGTGACTACAAGAGTCAACTAAGAGCTCTTACCTGTGAAATAAATAAATAAATGTGTGTGTATATACATACATATGTATATGTGTATCCATGAATTTGTAAAACTTTATATGTATATGTGTGTACCTATATTTCAATATAATTGATTTATATATTATATACAAATACTTGAATATAGCCTATATTAATTGCATATATATATATATATATATATATATATATATATATAGGCTTATATACAATATATACATGTATACACACATACACATGTGTGTACCCATATTTCAATATAATTGGTTTCCTTTACATTTTATGTGTTTCATTTTCTTTGTTTAAACATTATTCTGAGAAGGAATGCCTGACTGCCAATGGTGTCCTAGACATAACAGAAAAATTAAGAATTCTTACCTTAAGCAATCTTCCAAAGCAGTGAACTACTAAGAATGAATAAGGCTGACATCTGTCTGAAACTGAACTAATTGAGATTTAGTGACTGCCCCAAATTACTGACACCAAGTGCAAAAAACAAAACTAAAAAGACAATGGGGGAGGAAAGAGAGGAGATGGTGTGCTTCCTTCCCAATTCCCAAACTTCAGAAATTTCTGCTGGCCTCCCACACCTAGAAGCAAGACTTCCAGGTAATACCCCAAGTACTATCACTATGGCTTCCTTCTCCCAAGGTCAACCTTTTTCCTACCCTAAGAAAGTAGGCTCTCTAGGGTATGGACTACCTATAACACAACTACATCCTTTGTCTTACCACCCTTGTGACCCTCTGAAATGTTTTTGTCCCAGATAAAAGAATTTCTAATTGAGGTTTTAGACAAACCACAGTCTCAAGAAACTTTTCTTGAGGTAGTATTATGAAAGAAGATTAAAATAGAAAAAAGAGCCCTATTAATGTTCTACATTAAATAAACCTAAAATACAGTCAGTTCTGGTCTAAAAACAAGTGTACAATGAGGAAATTCAGCCTGCCTCCTTTAGTTCCACCCCATCCCAACTTCCTCAGAGAAGGCTTCTGGACCTACAGAGAAGTCTTCTCTATAACAATTCAAAGTATACCCATAAAACTTATTCAGTAGCTAAATGATATGCAAATGAGGGGGAAAGCTTATATTTATGTAGTGTTTTAAAGATCTTTCAACCTCATTATCTCATCCTGGAGTCATTAAACAAAATGGAATTAAATTTCACATGTTGCTTGCTAATGAAGCACCTACTTGCTGACTTACCCATGCACTGACTCAAATAAGTACATAGACATCTTGCTTATATGTTTCTTCTCATCTTTTCCAACTGGCTTTTTTTATATAATTGTGAATAAAAACCTACAAGCATTTATTAAGTACCTACTATATGCCTAGAACTGTACTAGTTCTATGATGACAAGGAAAAAGGTATAAGAGTTCCTGACCTTAAGTCACATGGTCTATAAACAAGTTATTAAATTTTAGCAATACCGGAATCACAATAATAAAAGTGACATGCATTTATATGGTTCTAGATATGTTTACAAAGTACTTTCATATATGACATTTCATCTAATTCTCAAAAACTATGAGGGAAGTCTTCAAAATATATCCTTCATATGGGAATTGTCTCCACCAAACCAGGTGACAATTTACCTATAAAAAATAGTCTATGAAAGTTCTGTGTGGCTTAAAGATTTTAAACAATTTACACATAATCATAAAGTTATGAAAAGTCAGAAACAAGATATAACCCCATAACTTCACACATTGTCATTAGTGTCATGCAATCTAATAGGAGGGAGACAGTACAGATTAATTGCCTAGCTTCCAGAAGCATACAGAGTGATATTAAGGTACAATGGCTTGCCTAACTGCACTCAGATTATTAATGACAGAGCCAGGATTAGCACCCAGGTTATAATCTTAGAAAAATCTGAGAAAAAAATTGAGAAATCATCTAGTTCTCAGCCCACAGGCAGAAGAGAAATCATACCCATTTTAGAAATGACAACAGAGACCCAGGGAAGATGACTTACTTGCCCAAAACTACAAAGTTGATAGCAGAAAAAGCATCAAAATCTAGTCTTTTCATTAGAACAATTCTTCAAGTACCCATGTCTCCTTGAGGCAGGGAAAATAAACAGAGTTTACAGCCATGGATTGACATCCCCTTAATGTACAAAAACATTAGGATGTATAGTGAACTTTACAAGTCATTCACAACATGCTTGCTCTCTCCCCAGCCCAAAGTACACGGTCCTTACGAGGGGATCATTTGGGTTTGTCTTTCTTCCATTATTGCCCTACTCAAAAGGTATCATGCTTCCCTCTTCCTATGATTTCATCCCTTATCCCACAGGACCAGACTCATTTCTTTCCATGGTGATAATTATCTAATCCAAGAAATTTATTGTACTAATGGGAAGAGGTTATAAAGGCTCTTTCTCCGGCACCCAAGCTACACATGGACATTTTACCAAATGCCTTTGGGAAACAATAAAAAAAAATGGTTATTTATATCTCTTAAATATCCCAAAAGATCTAGGAATGATTTCATCATTGTAGATGCACTGTCAGACACTGCAATCCCAATCAACACCTTAGGGAGATAGCTTCATGAGTTGCTATGGCCAAGAAATTTATTACCTGATAGCTAAGTATCTAGCTTAGAGACTCTCATCACTGAAAAGTTGGCTAAGCCTCAAACAACAAAGGATTTTGAGTTTGAAAAGACCTTAGAAATGGCCTAGTCCAATCTCCTCTTGTAGATAAGGAAAGAGGGCCAAAGACAAACTTATTCAATGTCATGCTACCTGTAAATGGAAGAACCAGAATGTCAACCCATGTGTTCTAAATCTAATGTTCACCACACTATTTCATGTTCTCTGTATACATAAAGTCACTATAGAATTGTTCTTGCTTGGGAGAACCTATCAGTGCTCATGCTACATTGACATTTCCTTCAAGAACCCAGCACCATAACCTTAGTATAAGAAGATTGTATGTAGTAGGGCTTGTATTCCATATTTCAATTCAATAATCATGTATTGTGTTTGTTGTTTAGTCATTTTTTCAGTCATATCTGACTCTAAACGAATCTCCATTTGGGATTTTCTTGCTAAAGATAATATAGAGGTTTGTCATTTCCTTTTCCAACTCATTTTACAGATGAGAAAACTGAAGGAAACAGGGTTAGGTGACTTGCATAGGGTCACACAACTAGTAAGTGTATAAGGCTAGATTTGAACTCACAAAGATGAGTCTTCATAGTTTCAAGTCCAGCACCCTATCCAATGCATCATCTAGCTGCCAAATATTTATTAAATACCTACTATTATATACAGGGCACTGTGCAACAGTGAAACTACAAAGACAAAAAGGCAATTCTAATAGCTCTAAAGGTTTTACATTCTAAGGAGGAGGAAAGAAGGAGATGGAGGAGATATGCAAAAAAGTTGAAAACAAAGTATTTGAAAAGAGAAACAAATCAATTTCAATATGGAGACAGTTAATAACAGTGGTAAATGAAAAATTAGGAAAGGTGTCATGTAGGAGAAAGCCCTGAGCTGTGTTTTGAAGGAAGCTTAGGGGGTTGAGGGAGAGAATTCTAGAAATCTATTGCATTAGCATATATACTGAAATACCATAATACAAATGTCTAAAATGGGACAGATGCTTATGATAATCATAATTCTTTAAATGCACATGTGTATACAAATGTATATGAATACATATTAATATATGTATAACATATATACACATGTATGTATATAATCTTTCATGTGTTATTTAAGAGACAGAGAGACAGATTTTAAGTATGTAAATCCTTCAATAAATGTCTTGGATGCTTCATCATGAACTGTAGGTGACTCTAGATTTCCAAAATTTATGTCTGCCAGCTAAATGTATAACTATTATCCAAGCTCTAGCCTCGCTGAATTCTGAAAGACATCATCATCGGATTGACCATGGAGTCTTCTTTTATTTTGTTTGTTCATTTATTTATTTTTTTATTGCAGTGAGAACTCTCAAACACTTATTAAGCCCTTTAGGAATGGTACCATTCTTCACCCTGTTCTTTCCCCAAAGAAGTAAAGCAAAGGTCATTTACTATTTATGTTTTTACTATTATCCTTAATATCACACAAACTCCTTGAAAATAAGGATTCTTTTTTACTTTTGTCTTTATAGTTCCACTTCTTAATACAGTATATTAATAAATACTTATTCATTGATACAGAAAAATAGAGGAAAGATTGAAGGTACACAAAAGGAAGACAATGACAGTTCAAATTAATCTGCCTTTATGAAGATTGCATCCCTCCCTCCCATGATGAAATCACAAATTAAGAATATATAACTATGTGCATTATGTATTACTTATTTTATATTAAATATACTCAAGATGGGCAGACATCTCCCTGAGTTCAAATCAGGCTTAAGAAATTAGTTGTGTGGACCTAGCTAGTCATTTAACACTATTTGCCTCAGTTTCCACATATGTAAAATGAGCTAAAGAAAGAAACGGCAAACCACTCCAATATCTTTATCAAGAAAAATCACAAATGGGATCGTGTTTAAAGTCATACATGATTAAAAACTGAACAACGATAATATACTCAAAGAACTCATGCAATTAGGAAATTAGGTGGTGCTATGGATAAAGCACCGGGTCTGGGGTCAAGAAGACCTGGTTCAAATATGACCTCAGGTACTTACTATTCATGTGATGTTGGGAAAATCACTTAACTTCTGTTGGTTTCAGGTTTCTCAACTATAAGAAGTGGGCATAATAGCCTCTATCTCACTAGGTTGTTGTAATAATCAAATGAAACAATAATAGTAAAACACTTAACAATGTGCCTGAGTGCTATATAAATGTTAACTATTAATATTGTTGTTACCTGCGATCTTATCAATGCAGATTTTCCCTGCCCTGAAATAGAATGCATCTCATCCATGTCTGTCTAATCTTAACTCATCTGTATCCCCCCAAAAAGGTTCCCCACAGGGAGTCTAAGATATACTAGGGGTCCTTCTTCCTTCCATTAAAATTACCCATGTTTTCATAGCATAGCCAACCTGTCTTTTTCTTCAATCACTGATCTTTTTGATGGAATCTTTTCTTTTTACTTCCTTCTTTGTTATGTGTTATATCCTCCATATACTTCTTGATTGTCTTTTGAGGGATGTTCATTTTTAATCCTTCAAAGACTGTAGTCTTTGCAACACTGAAGATCCTTCAGGAAGAAATACCCAAACACCCCAAAGTATGGCTTAGCCATACACATCACAAGAACCAAGAGAATGAAAAATATTTATTGTCTAGATTACGATATTAAGTTTCTAAACTCATAGATTTACAAATGGAAGATTTACCAACTAGAGGCTAGTTAATGTAACCTCAGTTTTTGAAGATGAAGATATTGAATTCCAAAAATAGAGGTGCTAAATGGTGGGGGTGATATTCAAATCTAGGTCCCCTGGTTCCAATTCTAGGGCTCTTTCAATTAATCAAGCAATATTTATTAAGTAACCAGGCATATCTGGGGATACAAAAGACAGCTCCTATCCTTAGGAAATTTATAGTTTAATGGGGAAGATAATATGCAAACAAATATATACAGTCTAAACCCATTTTTGCCTTAATATTAATTAGATAGAGCCCGGTTAAGAACAAGGATTATTTTCAATCACATTGAAGAAACTTAGTAAGCAATGAAATTTCATCACAAGAAACGTCCCTCAATAAATGGCTTAGAGCAGTGATTTTCAGGTTCTTTTGTAGGTAATACTTTGACAATCCTTTTCTAGCTATTATATATACTTGAAAATAATAAAATAACATTTTTTTATTTAAAGATTGTAAAGTTGAGACCTGGTAAATCAGAAAAGTTTTGAATATGCAACAAAAGGCAAAAAAGAACAAGACAGACCAAAGCTATGTAAGCAATTATTCAAACTAGAGATTGTTTCCCCAAAATTGGGTAGTTTTGTCCTCTGTAAAATTAAAACCCAAGCTTTAAAACTTTTTATTAAAAGGATTTTAACAAACCCATAGGTCATAAGGAGAGAGGCATAAGAGCTTATGGATTTAAATATTCCAAAAGATCATAATTTGATCAGTTTCATCAATTTGGTTAGTCCCTTAATCAAAAGGAATAGCAAATCTTCCTTATCTTTTTAATCCAACTGGATGAACTGCTGTGGCCTCTCAAATAAAATGTTCTGGTGCTGAAATTTTCTTGTGATGAACTTCTCTTCCATTAACCTAGTTCTCTAAAGCCAATCCCAGAAGACTTTCTGGGATCATAGGTATAAATACTTATATACAAAGACTTCCCAAATTCCCATAACTTGTCTAACTTAGCGCATCACATTCATAGCCTTATAAAAATCCAAGTTTCATTTCCAAATCACAGGAAGTGTTTAGGAAGGACTTCCTCATATTCACCAGGCTGATTTTGAGATTTTCTCTACCGCACCCTAATAATGTCTACATCTTGGAAGCTAACTCCAGCCCTGGAATTCACACATTGGAAGTTATCCTTTGCCCTTGTGGCCTCTCTTCCTCTGAATGGATGGCCCCTCCCAAAACATACATTTTAAGAAAACTTAGATTAGTTATGTATTTCTCTCCAGGCTGCTTTCCCCATGATACCTTTATCCTTCAACTCTCCCCTTTTCAATTCCCTTTGATGTATTGTCATCTCCCATTAAAATTTAAGCTCCATGAAACAGAGATCATCTTTCTGCTTGTTTTTCTATTTCCAACATTTAGCAGTGTCTGGAACATAATGGGCAGCTAGGCAGCATAGTGAATAGAATGCTGGGCTTGGACCTAAGTTAAAATCCAGCCTCAGAAACTTCCTAATAATGTGACTTTAAGCAAGTCACATAACTTTTGTTTGCCACTGAAGAAGGAAATGGCAAACCATTCCAGTATCTTCGGGGGAGGGGGGGAGAGAGAGAGAGAGAGAGAGAGAGAGAGAGAGAGAGAGAGAGAGAGAGAGAGAGAGAGAGAACTCAACAACAACTGGCACATAATACATGCACTTTAGGTGACTTTAGATGAGTAACAGAGTCAGACCTGTACTTTAGAAAGATTATGTTGGCAATTGTGCAAAATATGGACTGGGGAAGAGAGACATCAGATATAAAAAGATCTTAGGATGCTATCAAAGTCATACAGGTATAAGGTAATGAATGCTGCAGTAGAAAATAGCCATCTGCACAGAAAGAAAGCCATGAAAAATATGACAATAGAATTGAAAATCTAGTCAGTTGTTTATAACTAACTGTGGGATAGCAAGAGCCCATGTAGTACCTTAGAACCATTCAAAGGATGCAACATTCTGCTTTCAATTTAGACTTCAGAGGACATTATACATTTTTTTGGAAATTACCTTCAAAACAAATAAATCCTTTCAGAATGCTTTGTAATAATAACTGTACTTATAGGGTAACTGTTTTTTTTTTCTTTTAGGTTCCTTTTTTTTAAAAAATTATAAACATGCAATTTAGCTTTAAGTGGTTTCTATTGATTGATCATTGATTCATCATTCTAGTTCTCTGTTCTAAAAAGGCCCCTTGTTTCTTCAGGTAGTCATAAATTCTCTCCTATGGAGAGATACCATATAATATCTATTTTCCATTCTCTGTTCTTCAGTTTTAAGATGGGTAGGATAGTTCTTCTTGATAGGTACTTCTGATTTCTTTGTAGCCTAAGAGCATTGGATGAATTTCTCTTTGTGGGTAGATAATGTTCCCAGCTGCTATGTCTGATGTCCTAGATCGGGTGGGGCATTTCCTTGGGTCCCCAGGAAACCTTTTCCTCACTTGGCATCTTTCACCTACTTCCCCCGACGCTGCCTGTACATGGGTCTGAGCCAAGGTAGAGTGATGCTGTCTCTCCACCCCCTGGCAGAGTTAATTATCCTACCCCACCTCCTTTCCTAGTTCCCAAAGCTGTCAAGGTCAGCCTTAATTGCTAGGAAAGGAGAACATTGTTAACTTGGAAAGCCTTCCACATTGAAAACACCTTGGCTCTTGTCTCCTTGCAGTTGTTCACATTGTTTAGAAAGGACAGAAAGACATTGCATTTTCAACTAAGCTTCAACAAACAATCTGAGTAACAAACTCTGACATTACATCATACCCCAGCCTCTCCTAACCCCTACATCCATTGAGCTCAATATTTTCAATCATCACTTTTCTTCCACTAAGAACTTTATAAACCAAGTTGCTTCCAGAAGCACACAGTTACAGAGTTATGGAAAGACTTAATTCAGGATAGGGAGATGCAAGTCAGATTTTTTCTTCTCAACATAATTTGGCTGTGATGTCTCTGATGCCTCCGGAGTAACTGTTTATTAACATCCCTCTGGTATTCGCTAAGCTGTTCAAGGCCTTTCTGAGGAGAGGTTTAAGTGTCTGCCATATTTGCTCACTTGCCTTTGGGCAGGCTTCTCTCTGGGATCCCTGGATCTGCTTAGGCACCATTACAACAATTTAATCACCGCCATTTGGACATTGCATTCTTCTGATGGTTGAAAAGAATGGCTTTAAAAATCCGACTGTAGCAAATGCAATTATAAGTCTGAAACTTGATGCTCAGAGCATCTTGTGTTGACCAAAATTTAAAATTCTGGACTGTTTGATGTGTTTTATTTCCAAACTATTGTGGCAGGAAAATTAGTGGAAGCTCTTTTCTTTTCAAAGACCTTTGTTTGAACTGAGAAACAATGTCGTGTACAAAAGTAGCTGCAGTGGGGACTGCCAGTACCTGAGGACTAAGGGATAAGCCAGATAATGACCATGCATGGCAGGAAAATTGCTAATTGCCATTGAAAATTGAATTTGTTCTCTATTATAAGCCCCCAACTACAGAGTTTATTCTTTCTCTCCTTGACCCAATATAACAGGATATGGATAATTATGCTGTAGAACAAGGTTTCCAAGTTAATGATTATGATCTAGATCTACCAGACCCTGCCTGGAGTAAATTGGGGATTATTTCTGTGAAAGGCAATGGTTTTGGCTGAAGACTTTGTTTCATCCTCCTAGGAAATATGGAGCAACCTCACAGCA
This sequence comes from Sarcophilus harrisii, assembly GCF_902635505.1. Classification (NCBI taxonomy): domain Eukaryota; kingdom Metazoa; phylum Chordata; class Mammalia; order Dasyuromorphia; family Dasyuridae; genus Sarcophilus; species Sarcophilus harrisii. Next base: position 97,574,667 of record NC_045431.1, read on the forward strand.
GAAAATAAGCATGAACAATTAGGCCACTGGTCTCAGAAATCTAAGTCCACTTTGCCCCACTGTAGTTGGGGGGGGGGGAAGACTCAAGACCTTCACCCATAAAAAAGAACTAAATTGCACTGTTCCCTGTCAAAGAATAAGATACCATTTCCCCTATAAAGACAAGAGAACCAAAGAGAGCCCACAGAGAACAGTAGTCCCAAAGTGCAACTAATCTGTGATTTGCAATCAACATTGTAATTAAGCATGTGTAATTAAGCACATATTGGCCAGAATCCCGATGGAAGTCTTCCATGAACTAAATATGAAGAGGAAGCCCCGATGTTGTCTACATTTTTTTTTGGTAGGGTGGAGTAGGAAGAGTCATTGACACCTGTTTTTTTCATTTCAATGGCTTCCATAAAAGTCATAAGATTGTGTAGTACAATCTCCATGGTTCAATTCTCAAAATAAAAATATCAAATAAGAGAGATTGCTGACATTTTAATTTTCTATATGTTCTTTCATTGGAGTCCCAGGGCAGCTGACTGAGATAGGTACTATATAGGGAGCAATGATGGATAGTGGAAGGAGAGTGGAATCATGATGGAAGGGGTTGGATCTGAAGTCAAGTAGATCTGAATTCAACTTCTTCCCCTTACACTTATTGGCTGTGATGGCTTTAGTTTCCTCTTCTACACAATGGGGTAGGTAGGTAGTTCAATGCTGAGCTTAGAGTCAAGACCGAGTTCAAATCTTACCTTGGGCAGGTCAAGTAACCTCCCTTGCCTCAGTTTCCCAATCTATAAAATGGGAATAATAATAGCACCTACCTAATAGGATTGTCGTGGGTGTCAAATTAGATAACAATTGTAATATTCTTCACATGCGCTTGGCACACAGTAAAAGCTAAAGAAATGTTAGTTATTATTAATTAGTTTATTATTATTAGATAATGGACAGGTAGGTGGCCCAGTGGATAGAACACTGAACTTAGAATCAATAAAACTCATCTTCCTGAGTTCAAATCTGATCTCAGATACTTACTGGGTGACTTTAGGCAAGTCACTTAGCCTATTTGCCTTAGTTTACTCATCTGTAAAATGAGCTGGAGAAGGAAATGGCAAACCACCCCAATATCTTTGCCAAAAAAAAAACCCAATTTGTGTCCATGAAGAGTCAGGCATGATTGAAATAATGAAAAAACAACAAATTATTATTGGTTCTTTTGAAGATGGGAAAGGCCAATGATAAAATGAAAATACCAAGTGTTTTAAAGAGCATATATTTTGCAGAAAGGAATTATGGTATACTGAACTGTGATCCCACTAAGAAAATCTTGTTTTCAGTTCTGCCTCTGATACATATTGACCATGTGATCATTGGTAAGTCATTTAACCTCTCAGTGCTTTGTGTGATACTCTGAAGCTATAAATTGCAGAGAAAGAGCTAACCTGAATTGTTAAGGAGAGTTCACTATACCAATGACACCCTACAATCAGCCTCTATCTTTATTCAATTAAGCTTATATCCAGTTCAATTGAGGAATAGTTCAGCAGTGTTCAGAGAGGAACTCCTGACTCCAGAGAAGCCTAGCCTCATCATGGTAATTAGTAGGATGCAAAGATGTAAGGGGCAAAGAGAAACTTCACTCTCTGACTCAAGGGGTAGGTAAATATCAGACATCTGTGATACACTGTCATAGAAACTGTGCCTGAAAACAACAAAATCTTATTTGACATCAATTAGAAAATGTTGTAAAGAAGCACTCTACTCATGGAAAAGTTTTGTGTTACTCCTTTTAAAGACCATGTCTGATTTCCTGATTGCTGGTGAAAGCATACCAAAGTATTACATCAATTTTGAATGTGATATCACTCTTGGTAGCTAGAGGGAAAGGGAGTTTTGACACCTGATATTCTTCTGAAAATTAATAAGTAGATTCTCCTTATTAAGAGGGTGGTTGTGTGTAAGTTGGATGATGTTTTTCCAACAACCTACAGGCCAAAACAGGTACAAGGAAGAATCAATTAACAGGGTGTGTCTATGCTACTTTAAATCAAAGTAACTGGGGCAGTGCATCATATATACCTTCAATACCCCTGCTGCCAAAACAGATGTTTCACACTTACCTACTTTCTTTCATCTGGAAATCTCCAAGACTTTATACTTAATGATCTATTGTTCAGTTTTTTTTTAAAATAAGATTACATAGATTGCTTTAATTTTATTTTAAATTTAAAATTGTGTCTTATAGGGATGAAGGTCTTATTGCTTTCCAGTACCAAATTCAACTACCCGCTGTACCATAGGAATTTTGAGGACTTTGCTTTTCTTGGAATATTTGTGGGTCCAAGACTGACTACAGTTTGGAATGTCCTGTATACCCTAATAAGTCTTCCAAAATGAGAATTCAACAAACTGTTAGATCCTCTATAATTATTATTCAGTATCTTAACTATCACAGTTAGAGGTTAGAGTTGAAAATTACAAAAGCTAGCCAACTTCTAGACTTCACTAAGTCTACTTTTTTGATCTGGTCTAAATGTTGGAAGGGCTAATATTTCTGCAGGTAGGTTAGATTTCAGTCTAAGAACAAAAAAATTAATTGGATTCATCTCCTTTATTACTCACCTCTAATCACCATCTGATCATTCCCCTCTTTTAAATTATTTTTTGAAAGGTTGATGTACACAGTGCCAACTCTCTTCTAAGTCATTTTTAGTCAAACTACAAACTGGCTTGTTTTCTTTTCAGTATTCTGATAAGAATATTCCTATAGTGATCATCTCAAAATATTGTTTGCTCCCACATGAATAGGGGTCATGGAAAAGTACAAAAATTCCTATAGGTAATGTTAGTGTCTGGAGTATTCTTGCTAATTTCCATTTATCCAGATATATTGAATTGGGTGGTCACATGCAATGAAACTTCTCAGAAAGAGAGATTTGATAGTTCTTGAAGGCAGACTCATAAACGAGAGAATAATTTTGAAAGACTTTAAGAACTCTGATTAACACAATGATCATGATAGATTAAATATGTGGAGTTAGATACATTTTTGGCATGACCATTTGGAGATTTATTTTACTTGATTATGTATAATTGTTATGTTTGTTGTTTTTCTTTTTTTCAATTAGGAGTGAAGGAAAAAGGGAGAAAAATATATGCTTCAGATTTGAAAAATAAATAAAAACAAGAGAATGGAGGGAAAGGAGCAAGAAAGAGACAAAGGAAATGATCATAAGATGGGAGATAGAAAGGCAAGGAAGTGAGAATAAAATCAAGAGACTACTATGATATCCATATGTCAACTGTTTGTAATCCTAACCACGATGGAAATAGCATTAATGGGACATGCCTTTATCTTATTGGCCAAACATAGGGTGGCAACCCTTTGGGAACTTGATGTTAAATAATACTTCATGCACTAGCCCTTCTTCTACCCTGAAATGGTTCATTTCCAAACCAAGAATGTATTCCTTCCTTTTGGCAAATTATTCTTTGGTGCCTTTTGGACATTTCAAATAAACAACAAAAATAGCTTCTTTTGATAACTTCTGAAGCTCTTTTCATAAGTCCTGTTGTCAATTACTTCCTTTTCTCACATGATTAGAACCAGAACAGGGCCTTGCCTGTACTACTAGAGGTCTCTGAGCCTGTAATACTAACAGGCTGGAAGCAGTCCTTCAAGTTTGTAAGCTTTCCATTTATTGCTCCACTACCTTGCTTTCCATTCTATTACAAAGTCACCATGTTATCTTGGTAAACTCCTTGAACCTCTTTTTCCTGCTCTATAAAATGAGTTATGGCAATATTTCTATTATTCACTTTGCAGGGTAATATTTGATATAAGAGGGACACAAGCCTTTGCCACTAAGGTAGAATTGTGGCAACATATTCAGCTTTTCATCTCTACTGATATTTCTAGAGCTTTCTTGAGGTTGTTCTATTTCTGAATAATTTGTATATCCTAGTCCTAATCACTAAGTGGTCTGACAGGCATCATAAAAAGGGAAAGGAAAAGAAATATAAATGTTTTTCCCAGTCCTAGAAAAGCTCATAGAGAGATGCTGATTGTGTACCTGAGTCACGTAAATGGTGAACAGAATTCAGTTACTCTAACTTGACTAGGAAGAAAGGCTAGAAACCATGAATAGAAATGGTTGAGTCCAGGTATCCTCATCAACTACTTGAAAGGGCCCTTAGATAATCATCCAAAGGAAACTATGAGCCTGATTAAAAAATAGCCAGATATATGTCAACTAGTCACGTTTATGTCACTCCGGGATGAGAATGCAGCACAAATCTAGAACCTTAGAAAGTGAAGAGACGAAATCCAATTATAAGTAAGTGGAATTTCATTTAGACAAGTCACCTACATTTTCTAACTTTTAGTTACCTCATCCACAAAATGGGGTTAATAATGGAAGTTTTTGTGAGGATATTAACATTTAGTGTTTTGCGAACTTTAAAAAACCATCAAATGGAATCTGTTATCATTGATCAGCTTCTTTGTACTTCATCAGTCTGATTCTTTAATAGAAGCCTATAAGAATGTACCCTGGATGAATATGTCCCTTATATACACAGCTTGGCCACACATGTTTCTCAAATATATACATCCCATATGATTACCATACATATTCACTCTTTCCACTGAGATTATGTGTTTGTGGGAAAGTGTTTCATGGTTATAGGAGAAAGATTCTATTGTGCTATTTTATTGAATGTTTTTACTTTGAACTAAGAGTGTCCTCTGCAAGATTAGGAAAAGTAAACATATTGTTAGAGACTCATGAACTGTGGTTTGGAAAGGATTCTGACCGATGACATACTTTGAATTTGAGATAGCTTTCTAGGGGCCCGTCAGGAAAAGAGGTCTCAGTGGACCATATGATGAGCTATATGCCATTCTGACACGATCAGACCTGGGCCTTAGGAAAATTATCTTGGCCAGGAATTATTTGAATGCAGGCAAAAGAGTCCAATTATGAAAATCTTGTGGTAGGCCAAGTGAGAGGTGATGAATGGTTCAATTAGGATGGTGGTCAAGTGAATATATACTGTACCAGGATCTGATGAAGGGAATAGGGCTGGAAACGGTTAGTATGAAAAAATAAAATGGAGGACAACACAATTGTAGTCTGCATTTTTAATATTTTCTCATGGAAAAAGGATCTGATTTATTTATTTATTCATTCATTCATTTTCTCTTAACCCCAGAAAGCAGAACTAGGACCAATAAGTGGAAATTTCAGAAAGTCAAACTTAAATTAATATAAGAAAAAACTATTACTTCTACTTCTACTGCTGCTGCTGCTGCTGTTGCTGCTGCTGCTACTGCTGCTTCTACTACTAATACTACTACTACTACTACTACGATTACTACTTCCTCTTCTTCTTTGTTCTTTCTCCTCTTTCTCCTTATCTTCCTTTTTTCCTCCTTCTCTTCCTTCTCCTTCTCCTTCTCTCTCCCCAATCTCTCTCCCTGTATTTACTTTTTTAAAAATCTATTATTTATTTTTTACATTCTTTTCTCTTTAAATTTCAAGTTCCAAATTTTCTCTCTTCTTTTAACTGCTGTCCTCATCCACTGAGGAGGCAAGCAATATGATATCAATTATACATGTGAAATCATGGAAAACACATTTCCATATGAGCTAAATTTCAAAATAAAGTAAGTGAGAAAATTATACTTCAATTTGCACTCAGAGTTCATCAATTCTCTCTCTGGAGGTGGATAGCATTTTTTCATCATGAGTCTTTTGACATTATGTTGGATCTTTGCATTAATCAGAAAAGCCAAATCTTTCACAGCTGATCATCATTACAACATTGTTGTTACTGTGCACAATGATTTCCTGGTCCTTCTTACTTTATTTTGCATCAGTTCATATAGATGTCGTCATGTTTTTTTTTTTTTTTCTGAAATCATCCCTCTTGTCATTTCTTATAGCATGATAGTACTCCATCACAATCATATGTTACAACTTATTCAGCCATTCCCCAATTGATGAGCATCCCTTTGACTTTCAATTCTTTGCCATCACAGTAAAAAAGTTGCCATAAATATTTTTATACATACAGGTCCTTTTCCTTTTTCTTCAATGTTTTTAGGATATATACCTACTAATAATATAGTTGGGTCAAAATGTATGCACAGTTTTGTAGCCCTTTGGCATAGTTTCAAATTGTTCTCCAGAATAATTGAATCAGTCTACTACTGCACCTTCAGTTCATTATTATACCTATTTTTCCATTTGTCATTTCTGATAGTTGTGATAGTTATTTTAATTTGCATTTTTCTAATCAATAACGATTTAAAGCATTTTAATATAGCTATAGATAGCTTTGATTTTTCTTTTGAAAACACTCTCTTTATAACCTTTGACCACTTATCAGTTAGAGAATAGCACTTATTTTTATTAATTTGCCTCAGTTCTGTATTCAGTATATGTTTGAAAAATGAGACCTTTATATGGAAACTTGCTATAAAAAATTAATAGCACTTCATTGTCTATGGTATCTTTTAATATGTAGTTTCCCTAATCATTTCTTTTAAGTCCATTTTTATTTTTGCTGTATGTTTACTAACCTTACCTTTTTAATTTTAGTTGAAGCATAACAGATTCTGCTCCAACTTTTTATTTTAACTCTCTAGTTGTCTTTCTAGTTCAGGTATGTCTCTTGTATGCAACATATTGTTGATGTATAGTTTTTAATGCATTCTGCTATCCTTCCTATTTTCTTCTCTTTATTCTCTCTCTCTGTCTCTCTGTCTCTGTGTCTCCCTCTTTTTTTCTCTCTGTCTCTATCTGTGTGTGTGTGTGTCTCTCTCTCTTTTTTTCACTCTCTCTAAATTTGAGGAGAGAAAAATTCAAGAATCAGCCCTATTTTCCCCTCCATTGTTAAAGCTTTTCCTTGTGTACCTCTTTTATGCAAGAAAATTCATCCAATTCTGTCTTTTGCTTTTTCCTTCTTCAAGTACACTGTTCTTTCTCACCCCTTCATTTAGAGAGGGCAAGGAGTACAGGACAGAAATCATTGAAAGATAATTGATTTACACAAATAAGCTCTCTCTGTATAATGAATAATGATGATAAAGTTCTTAGGAAAATTTCTTAGTAATTCCTATTATCTTCCCACATAGAAATTATAAACACTTAAACTTTATTGAATCCCTTATGATTGCTCTTCCATGTTAATGCTTCTCTTGAGTCTTGTGTTTCAGTGTCAAATTTTCTATTCACCTCTGATCTTTTCATCAGGAATGCTTGAAAGTCTTCTGTTTCACTAAATATTCACTTTTACCCTTGAAGGACTATACTCAGTTTTGCTGAATAGATTATTCTTGGTTGTAAACCTAGAGACTTTGCCTTCCAGAATATGATATTCTAAGTCCTTTGCTCCTTTAACATGGAAGCTATTAAATCTTAGGTAAAACTAACTGCAGCTCCACAATTTTTGAATTGTTTCTTTCTGGCTGCTTTCATTATTTCCTCTTTGACCTGGAACTCTGGAATTTCTCTATAATATTCCTGGGAGTTTTCATTTTGGGATATTTCCCAGGAGATGATTGGTTGATTTTTTTCCATTTCTATTTTATCCTTTGGATTTAAGATAACTAGTTTCCTTAATTATTTCTTGAACTATAACATCTAACCTGTTATCATGGCTTTTAGATAGTCCAATAATTCTTAAAGTTATTAAGACTCTTTTTCTGATGACATATTTTACATTTTCTTCTATTTTTTTTTCATTCTTTTAACCTTGTTTTCTTATTTCTTGTTGCCTCATGGAGTCATTAGTTTCCATTTGCTCAATTCTAATGTTTATGAAATTGTTTTATTCAGTGAGATTTTAAACCTCTTTTTCCATTAAGCCAATTTTGTTTTTTAAGCTATTTTTTTCAATATTTTTATGCCTCTTTTACTAAGATGCTATTTTTTTTTCACTATTTTCTTGCATCACTCTCATTTCTTTTCCCAATTTTTCCTCTGCCACACTTATCTCTTTCTTTAACTCTTCCAGGAATTCTTATTGGGTTTGGGTCCAATTAGCAAGTTTTTTTTTTTTGTTTTTTTTTTTTTTTCTGAGAGGGGTGAGGAGGTAGTTTTTACTTGTAGCTGTTGTTTTCTTCTCTGAGTTTGTTTTATTCTCCTCCACTACCGTAGCAAATTTTTATGATTAAATTCTTTTTTCTCCTAACAAGGAGAAATGTTTGCTCATTTTTCTCGCCCATTTCTTGATTTTGAATTTTAACTTAAAATTAGGTTTTACTTTATCTTAAAATTAGGGGGAAGTATTATCACAAACTTTGAGCTTTTTTCTGATGTTTTCAAGAGCTAGTTTCAGGGGTCTGCAAATTTTTGGTGCTTACAAAGTGGCGGGATCCTTGATGAGCTGTGGTTACTGCTCTCCTAGTCTCCTAGTCTATACCTTGGTTTTTATCCAGGAAGGGCTTCTAGTCCCCTGCAGCTGCATGTACAAGTGTTCCTCTTTGTTTTGGGAACTGTTACCAGAGCTCCTACTCCCTTGTGTCTGACCACTAGCAAGACCACTAGCACTATCCTCTGCCCTGGAACTATGAGGCAGAACAGAATATGGTAAATAAAGTGGCTAATCACCACTACTTGAATCCAGTGCCAGAAAAGGGTCCCCTGTAGTCTCTTTTGAACCATTTTCTGACCCCTTTACTGTCTCTAGGCAAAGAACTTCTGAAGCAGCTGATGTTACTGGTACTTAACAAAAGCTTCCTGTCCAAAGGTGGAATGATTGCCTGAGAAAGCAGAATTTCCATTCATCAGAAATGGTTAGGTAGAAATTGAATAAACATTAATTGGGGATTTTTTCTTTATTTTTCATATATTTTTATTGATATTTTCTATTTCTTACATCACCATAGTATCCTATATAATCTTTCCCCTCCCAGAGAGCCATACAATATGAAAAATAGCATTTATTTTAAAAAGAAAAAAGTCAGCACAACCAAAAGATATGTAGAAAAAATCTAAAAGAATGTACAATGTGTATTACCTGAAGACCTCCTACCACTATGAAAGGGTTAGTTGAAGGATATATTATCATATCTCTTCATTAAAGTCTCATTTGATTTTTATAATTTTATTACATTTATTTTTTTTGTTTATCATTATTCTTTCCATTTCCATTTTTATTATATTGGCATAGTTTTGGAATACATGGGAGAGCTGTTGGAATACATAGGAGCTACCTGACAGTGGCTGCTGGAGATCCAACCCAGAATGGATCTCCTCTTGTGAGAGGATGATACAGGGAGATGGAGAGGCCATTGCATTGTCTGATCTCTCTCCTCTTCCCCCTGCCTCCAATTTATCTTATTCCCAGTCGGCAACACTTGTGTCAGCAAAGGCTGCCCTGCAGTTCCTTCAGATGTTATGATCCACAGCTGTGGAGGCTCTCGGAGAATTGGCCTGTCCCTTAACAGCATAGCCTAGCCATGAACACCTAAGAGTCTTCCAGCTATTCAGGGAATATGACTATTTACTACAAAAAGTTTGCAGAAATATTTAAATGAGAGAAATAATGATCAAGTTCTGGTCATACTTCTCTTGCTTTGCATTTCAGCAGATAACAGAATAATGATAGGAAAGGGAAGAAGAAATAAGCATTTATGTAACTTATATGCCAGGCACTGTGCTTAGTATTTTCACAAATATCTCATTTTATCATAAAAAGATGATATCAAATATAATATACAAATCACAAGTTGGATGGAACAAGTGTAATTTAGTGTTAAAATTACTGCATGCAAAGAACATAATTTTTTTTTACTACAAATCATGGCAGCCTTTGAAGAATCAAAATTGTGGTTGACCCAAAGTACAAAGAAGAAAAACCAAGTGGGTATCAATTTAATTAGGTTCCAATTATTGTAAATAATCCCTTGAACTGATCACATATATATATGAATTTATACTATTTGATATCCTTTGATTTTAGCTTAATGGGAATAGGAAACCACTTCAGGAAAATTCATTATTTGCACTGATCAGGACCCAAGCTGCCAAATATTACAAATGATTATTTGGATGCAGGAAGTAGTAGTGATTGAAAAAGGAAATGGGCAAGTGACAGAAAGAAAGAAATGAATTACAGGTAGACAGTCCAAGTGCTAAATTTAAAAAATGTAAGAGAAAAGCCAATAGGATATTAGGGGGAGTTTTTAATGAATTTTTAATGGAAGGACATAAACAAGAGTCATATAAGATGAAAAAGTCTGCATGAGCTTTTATCTGTACCACTAACAGGATATAGATATAGAGACAGAGAGAGATATATATATGTATCTATATATACACCAATGAGCTCAGCAATTTGCTGAAGTATTGAAATAGAATTTTTCCAACAAAACCCAAGTCATTGAATATAAAGTTTTAAAGACTCCAGCATTCTAAACAAAACAAAGCAATTAATTCTAATTCATCTGAGTGATGGGCCTAGATATTTATGCTGTGTGTATATCTGAATGTTAGTATATGTATATGTTTAATGAATTCTAGTCCACATACAATTTGTGTAAGCTTAACATTGGTCAGTGATGCGTAGTTTCAAGTTTCTCAATTAGATCTTCCCATTATTCTAAACAAAAATACAATACAATCCATGCTACAAGTATTTTATTGCATAAAGATGCTTTATCACTCATATTAGAAAGAATAATTAGCTATTGGAAAGAGTTGGATCAAATACTTAAATATAGATGTACCATAAATATAGACAATTTATATGCTTTGTATGAAAGGAATCTTTTTACCTAATTCTTTCTTATTTCTGATAAAGGAGATAAAAGGAATACAATATTTTAATTTCAAAGACATCAATAAAGAAATAATTGTCAATAACATTTTCAGGCTTTTCATCGTTCACACTTTTTACTCAAACTATTACAGGTAAAACGGCACAAGAAGGCTAGACTTGAAATTAGCAAGTAGAATGTCCAAAGTCAATCTCTGACACAGACTGTATCTGTGTCACTTAGCATCTCAGAACTGCAGGCAACTCACTAAGATTCAAAGCAGTGCTATTGTCATCACATCATATATGGCAACCAAAAAAGATAATGTGATTCTAAACTGCATTAAGGGGAATAGTGTCTAGAATGAAAGAAGCAATTGTTTCACTGAAATTCCTTTCTCTTATGTCAGAGAACATCTGGACTATTGTATTCAGTTCTGGGCACTATATTTTAGGGAAAAACATAATAATCTGGAGAGTATCCAGAGGAGGACAATCTGGATGTGACTTTAACATCATGCCATATGAGGATAAATTAAAGGAACCTAGCCTGTTTAATCTGAAGAAGAAAATCCTTTGTTGTGAGAGAGGGGAAAGGCTTGGGGGAGGAAATACATAATAATTATCTTTATTTCTTTGAAGGGCTTTCATATAAAAGGGATTCAGCTTATTCTATTTGCCAGAAAGAGAACTGAAAGCAAAGGATAGAAGTTGTAAATAAGTAAATGTATGCTTGATATAAAGAAAAATTTAAAAGTCCAAGAGTAGAATTTATTGAGAAATGAGGTGGTAAATTCTCCGAACTGGAAATCTTTAAGCAGAGGTTGGATGACCATGAATCAAGTACGTTATAAAGGAGATTCTTTTTGTATTATGTGTTGGATTTGGGTTAGACTAAATGGTACTAAAGGTACCTTCTAAACCCTTTAGGTTCTGTTGATATTTAGATGTACTCTAACTCACATATAGGTCATAATTATCAGTAAATAAAAAAGTACTTTTTTGTTGTGCTATCTTTTTATGAAGGTTATCTTTCCAGCTAAATAATAGCTTTCAATCAATAAGCATTTAAGTCCTGACTGTGTGCCTAGCACTATTTTAGGTGTTCAGGATTTGACTTTAACAAATTTGGAAGGGGATGAGGGAGGGGGATAGTTAGAGTTTATAGGGACAAAAAAAATGTATACAAAGAAATAAATACAAAATATTAACAAATACAAATTAGTTGGGCAGACTAGTAACTGGGAGGGTTCAGCAGAATAGGTAGAAGAGGCCTCCTATAGGAGGTAGTACTTGAGTTGAGGTTTGAAGGCAGCTAAGGATTTTATTTTCTCTAAGGAGAAACCACTAGGTGGTGCAGAGGATAGAGTGGAGAGCCTGAAGTCGGGAAGACCCATCTTCCTGAGTTTGAATCTAACATCAGACACTTCCTCAATTTACTCATCCATAAAATGAGTTGAAGAAGGAAATGGCAAACCTCTTCAGTATTTTTGCCAAGAAAACCCCAAATAGGTCACAAAGAGTACAATACAACTAAACAACAACAATGTTTTAAGGTAATTATAGTGTTATTAGGAAAGAGTATATTCCAGGGATAGGACCTGGGGAAAAGAGCAGTGAGCCTGGGGTCCAGAAGACTGAAATGACCCTGAGCAAAGCATTTAATCTATATGCTTTGGTTTCCTCAACAGTAAAATAGGAATTATAATAACTCCTATCTCCCAAAATTGTTGTGAGCATTAAATGAATTAATATTTGTAAAATTCTTAATACATTACTTGGGAGAGAGTAGGTACTATCAAAATTCCTATTTGTAGCCTTTCACCCTTAATTTATAGGGTTTGTCCCACAGAGAAATCTATCCCAAATTTAAACTATTTTGTAGCTTCATATTCAATACATCTAAACTCTTAAACACCTACCAATGTGTTTATCTTTAATAATTAGCTAGAGAGTCCCTTAACTCCAGAGCAAAGGGATTATTGTTTAATGTCATAGTAAAAAAAAGAAAGAAAGAAAGAAAAAGAGAAAGAAAAAGAAAACATCTCACCCATATATCTGGAGCAAACTCTACCACAAATACAGATGCTATCAGTGGAAATTATGGACATATTGGAGAGAATGGGTGTGGAGAGTCACACAAGTAGATAACATGTGGACTGTGCATGGGAATAGAAAGGGTAACATTTGCCTCTGATGCTGCAGGGCCATTGATTTTTTTTTCCTAGTAATGAATCATGTTGATTCTGCCAAGTTTGCTCCTTAATGATAGATTGTTCCACTGGATACTGACTGCTCTGTTGAATTTTCTCTCCTGAATATTGCTATATTGAACATGCAGTCTCTGCTGTCAGTCATATATTAGCATACATTTAAATGTCTACTATGTGTTAAGTACTGTGCTAAGTGCTGAGGATATAAACAGAAGCAAAAAACAATTCCTATCATCAAGGAGTTCACAATCAAATGGAGAGACGGGCAAACAAATATGTACAATCAAGTTATATGCAAGATAAATAGAAAATAATTAACTGAAGGAAAATTATATATACATACACATATACAGATATGTATGTATGTATATATATATATATATGTATATATAATATTAAGAGGGCAAAATTTTTAGCAAAAGCTTCCCATAAAAGATGGAATTTTAGTTAGGACTTGAAGGAAGCCAGGGAAAAAACAAGGAAGAAGAGCATTCTAGGCATGGGAGCAGCCAAAGAAAATGTTCACAGTCAAGACATAGGAGAGGAGACAGAGTTGGACTTGGTCATCTGGGGGTGTCAAAATGGAAGAAGGTGAGAGTGGCCAATACATGGTAGATGGCCTTAGAAAGAGCAGAAGAGTGGTGGGATAGGGGTTTATGGTATGGATAAAATGTAGGACTTAATAAGGGAATATAGAGGGAGATATAAAATATCAATTAATGGTCAGATGAGGGGATCTGGAGATTTTTTAACATGAAAGTAGTGCAATTGTGGGTGATGGAAAGATCAAGAATATGACCATCTTTGTAAAGCTCAGGTGAAATGGAAAAGAAAATTAGGGAAAGTGAAGAGTTTGAAGAAGCAGGTAGTTACAATGTTTAAGAGAGAGTCAATATACATATTAAAGTCACCTAAGAAGAGGGCAGAAATTAGGGAAGAGAGAAAAATTGGTGCTGAAAGAGAATGAAAGAGGAGTGACCTGGAGTTTTATTCACAACAACAATTGGGATTTTGATTGCGTGACAGATATGAATAAGATGTACTTCAAGGGAAGAAAGGCTATTAAGTCTATTACTTATAGGTAGAGTAGAATGAGGATTTGGTGACAGAGAGCAAGGAGTATTCCAACACCCTGAATCAACCAGTGAGCCAAGGAAAATGAATAAAAATGCAACAAATATTGGAAAGGGGAATCAAGAAAACTGTTATTGGGCAGTAAAGAAAAGCAAGTCTCAGTGATTGTTAGAAGATGTAAAGAATGGGAGAGAAAATGATTTAGTATGAATAGAACTTTGTTGTCTATAGAACAACCATTCAAGGGGATATGAATAGAACTTTGTTGTCTATAGAACAACCATTCAAGGGGATATAATGGAAGGAATGTGTCATTTGGTTAGAACTTCAGAAGGTTGAAGGGGGATAGTAAAAAAGAATCAGGATGTGAAGGATGTGGAATGATAATAAGATGATGACAATATCACCAGGTGTGAGCATATTCAACATTGTATAGAAGACATCATTCCTCTTCCCCAGAATGATTAGAGATCATGAATTAGAAGACATACAATCAGATGATATGATGGGAGAGTCCATACTACTGCTCTTTCCTCTAAAGACTGGAGATTAGGGAGGAGATAATGCAGTAAGACAATGAAGTTCTGCTCTCCACTCTCTTTACTCTTCCTTTTCCCTCAAGGGATTGGAGCAGCAGGAGATATAAAATCTAAAGTTAAATCTCTCAGTTCCACATAAATGTGGAGAACCTCTATATTGTTGGTGGACGATTAAGCAGACTTCTGGCCTGCAACCTTCTGTCAGGGGGTATATACATCAGAAGTGTATTCATGATATATTCTTATATTGGATACTGCCTGAATGAAAATCAAATACTCATGTAGCTTTTACAGATACAATCAGGCATGGTTCCAGCAGACACAGGACCATGAAACTTCTCTATTTCTACTTCTGACTTCAATTGAAGTCATTGGTAATAATCTTAGTTCTTCATGAGAAGAGTCAGCTTTGTTATATTCTTTTAATTCAAGAGCCAGAGGTTTTTTTTCCTTAACTTTTTTTAGAAAAATAATTATTCTTGTGCCCACCATAAAACAAGGAATATTCCTCTCTAAAGGAAAAAACTTCTTACATTTTTTTCTTTTTATTTTTTATTAAAGCTTTTTATTTTCAAAGCATATGCATGAATAGTTTTTCAACATTGACCCTTGCAAATTCTTGTGTTCCAAATTTACTCCTTTCCCCCTACTCCCTGCCCTAGATGGCAAGTAATTCAATATATGTTAAACATGTTTAAAAATATATGTTAAATTTAATATATGTATGCATATTTATACAATAATCGTGCTGCACAAGAAAAATCAGATCAAAAAGGGGGGAAAATGAGAAAGAAAACAAAATGCAAGCAAACAACAATAAAATGAGTAAAAATGCTATGTTGTGATCCACACTCAGTTCCCACAGTCCTCTCTCTGGGTGTAGATGGTTCTCTTCATCACAAGATCATTAAAACTGACCTCAATCATCTCATTGTTGAAAATACCTACATCTATCAGAATTGATAATCATATAATCTTCTTCTTGTCATGTGTAATGATGTCCTGGTCCTGCTCATTTCACTTACATCAGTTCATGTAAATTTCTCCAGGCCTCTCTAAAAATCACCCTACTGATTGTTACTTATAGAACAATAGTATTCCATAACATTCATAGACCATAACTTATTCGGCCATTCTCCAAACTTTTTCTTCCCAACACCAAGTATCCTATCTGTTCCTTTCTATAGTATTGGCTAGAAGGCATTTTATCTTCAGCAGGAATAACTGCCAAGTTCTTATTTGATTGGTTTCTTTTATAGCTTTAGTTTTTACATAACATTCATATCTGATTATATTCCTTTCCGCAACATCATTGCTTTTATCCACTGTAACATATTTCTTTGGACTAAATTTTCTAGTTACTATATCTAAAGTCCTCCTAGTAACCTCATTCTAGTTCAAGGTGAGCATTCTGTAAAAAACACAAGTTTCAGTTGTCCAGAGGCAGTGTCAGACCCCAAATACACCTTTATTACAAGGTGTTGAGGTGGGGGGAAAACAAGAAGAAATTGTGGAAAGCATCCAGACAGTTAGAAATTTATTGTGAAATACAAAATTTAAAGAAGTAATAAAAAATTGTCGTTTGTCTAAGTTAAAACAAATATTAGAGGTAAAAGATTTTTAAGTTTTGCCATAATGACATATAGTCATTACCTTAAGACCTTTTTACATAACTTTGATCTGGGCAAAGTTGGGGCAAGAAATACAGACAATATACAGTTTGACAATGAAGATAAAAGTGATATAGCACAATGATTAGAAGGGATTGGGGTCCATTGAAAGGATGGTTTTTTTTTAAATGGATTTAGGACTTTATTTGTATGTGATACAAAAGTAGCTAATATATAGGGAGTCATTGAATACCAATACAAAGGTATGGAGAGGAGAATAACTGAATGGAGCAAGCTACTAAAGGAGAACAATGAAGGACATAGATCAAGGACAATATACATATAGGTACTGGCCTTATAAACGAAAAGGGATATCGCTTCATCAGTTTTTGCTGATTTTTGATAAATCATTTTTTAGTCATGGTTAACTCTTTATGACCCTATTTAGGATTTTCTCAGCAAAGACACTGGGATGGTTCCTTCCTTCACCAGTTCATATTTTTTTTATAATAGCTTTTTATTTTTCAAAATACAGGCAAAGGTAGTTTATAATATTCATCCTTGCAAAATCTTGTGTGGCATATTTTTCTCCCCCCTCCCCACATCTCCCTTCCCCTAGGTAGCACGTGATCCAATATAGGTTAAATATGTGCAACTCTTCTAAACATATTTCCACACATATCATTCCACACGAGAAAAATCAGATCAAAAAGGGAAAAAAATCAAAGGAAAAAAATACCAAGCAAGCAAACAATTACAACAACAAAGCTAAAAATACTATATTGTGATCCACATTCAGTCCCCATAATCCTCTCTCTGGATGCAAATGTCTCTCTCCATCAGAAATCTCTAGGAATTGGCCTGAATTACTTCATTGTTGAAAAGAGCCAAGTCTATCACAGTTGATCATCACACAATCTTATTGTTACTATGTACAATGTTCTTTTGGCTCTATTCACTTCATTTAGCATCAGTTCACATAGGTCTCTACAAGTTTTTCTGAAATCATCCTCCTGATCATTTCTTACGGAACAATAATATTCCATAACATTCATATGCCATAATTTATTCAGCCATTCTCCAATTGATGGGCATCCACTCAGTTTCCAGTTTCTTTCCACTACAAAAAGGGCTGCTACAAACATTTTTTGTGCATGTGGGTCCCTTTCCCTTCTTTAAATTCTCTTTGGTTTATAAGCCCAGTAGACTCACTGCAGGATCAAAGGTTATGCACAGTTTGATAGCTCTTTGGGTATAGTTCCAAATTGGTCTCCAGAATAGTTGAATCAGTACACAACTCTATTAACAATGTATTAGTGTCCCAGTTTTTCACATCCCCTCCAGCATTTATCATTACTTTTTCCTGTTATCTTAGCCAATTTGAGAGGTACAAAGTGCTACTTCAGAGTTATTTTGCATTTCTCTAATCAATGGTAATTTAGAGCATTTTTTCATATGACTAGAAATTTCACCAATTCATTTTAAAGTTAAGGAAATGAGGCAAACAGGGTGAAGTGATTTGCTCAGGATCACCCAAATAATAGGCGTCTGAGACTAGATTTGAACTCAGGAAAACCAGCAATCTATCCACTGTGCAACCTAGCTGCCCCAACTTCTTCATCAGATATTGGTGCAAAGGAGAAAACAGTAGGGAACTATAATAAAGAGAATTAAAATGTAGAATTAGGGAGTCCATGGTATATAGCCTCTATTTTCTAAGTCACATATGATATAAGATCCTATTCTGGGAAGAAGAGATAGGGGCAAGTATTAATGACTTCAAGAAAATATTGGAACAGCTGCTGTAGAGGATGGGGATAGAGTATCAATTAGGACAGAATAAAAAGATGGCTCTGGATGAAGTGAAGGATGAGTTGAAATTATACAACATAAATTTGTAGATGGTCCAGGAAACAAAATTCAGTTGCACAACAATTAAGCGCAGAGAAGGCAGATGGTAGGGATAATAAGGACTGATATTTGTAGGATAGTATAAAGGGGCAAGAAATTTAAGGATAGTATATATAGTTAGTTGATCTAGTTAACGATAGAGTCAAGCCTGGTAAAAATCAGACCTTCCTGAAGAAAAAAAAACTACATTATTAGATTTCTTCCTCTTATAGGGCCTATCTCAACATATTAATGGACTGAAAGATAAAATATATTTTCTTAGGTTTTTGGAAAGGAGGGAAAGAAAGAAATATTTATGTAGTATCTACTAAGCACTACACACTGTGTAAGAGGTTTTTGTAAATTTGATCCTCACAACAATTATGTGACCTAGATGCTATTATTATCTCAATTTTTTACTGATGAGGAAATGAGGCAGAAAAAGATAACTTGCCCAAAGTCACATAACTACTAAGCAGATAAACTGGATTTGAACCCAGATTTTCCTGATTCCAGCCATAAAATTCTCTCCTCTGCATCACAAACTATTCATACTTAACTCGCAGGTGATAGAATGAATTACTATTGCTTAATGGAATACTTCACCCCTACCACTTGAGATCCATTAAACAGATTATCCCCAAAGTCCTAGTACAGTTTAAACTTTAATACCTATTAAATATTATGTATTTTCTAGCATTTCATCCTTTGAAAAAGATTCCTATAGAGGACATCTCAAAAATCTTAGCACCATTTTAAGCTTTAATTAATCTTTTAAATAATAATATTTACTTTCTAACACATGTCAACAGGCAATTAGTGTCACAAGACTTAAGTAAACAAGGTTTAGTATAAGAGAAATAAACGTGCATGTGTAACCCAAAGAATTCCCAATCTTTACAGTTTACATTTTTGCATCAGGACAAAGAGAGGAGGGGATATCAGGAAGGTATGTGACATGGGAGTGAGAACAGTGCAGCAAAGGTAGGAAAAAATACAAGACAAAAGCCTTATTCTTTCCCCTTGGGAACTGCTAGACTATGAAGATAGGAGGTCGGCTTGGCTGCAAAGGACCCCAGCTCAGGTGGAGCATTGTCCTCGACACAATCAGAGCCTCCTGCATGCTCTGCGTCCAATGTTTCTGGAAAATATGGCAATTTAAAAAGACAATTTCAAAGGAATCCTTAATAACCCTTAATACATTTCATCCTTTGGAGGAAAAAAGACCCTTATATCTTGCTATCTTGAGGAGGAGGTAGGGAAGGAGAAAAAATTTGGAACTCAAAATCTTACCAAAATGAATATTGATAACTATCTTTACATGTAATTGGAAAAATAAAATACTATTGTGGGGAAAAAATACCTATATAACTACATGATATCCCCAAAGTCTTAGTGCAATTTTAAGCTTTTATCTATTAAAATAATACCCATTATCTGCATGATACTATCTCCATTTTATAAACTGAAGCTCAAATAGTGCAAAGGACCTGCCCAAGGTTGCAGAGTCAACACTAGATCCAGATTTCCAGATACATTGTCTGGTGTGTTTCCCACTACACTTTGTTTTCTGCAGCCCTAGTAATTCCATGTACTGAGCCCATCATCACCATCCCAACCAGAGGATAGATAGGTAGCTCTCCAAATAAAATCCAATAATAATCTTCCTATTTCTTTATGCTACTCAAATGAAAAATCTCCAAAAGAGAGTGTGGGAGAAAGAAGTTAAATGGTAGGAAAAGGAAAACAATTATTTAAAAAACAAAAGTATGCATTGTATGTGGCCATAGAAAAATATTTTAGCAAATAAATAAGAAAAAGCAAGGATTTTTTAATACAATCAAGCTTTTTTTTGCTCTTTTCCCAGCTAGTATTACTCCTGCTCACACACTCTATCTACATTCCTATCAAAGTGGCTAACTTGGGGCAACTTGTACACAACATTATAACCCACGCCTTTGCACAGGATATTTAAATAGAAACATCTTAGTATACTTTAGTATATCAGTCCCTGCTTTAATCATCCTAGCAAGAAAAATGATAGAAATAAATTAAACTCAAGCTGTCTTAGGGTTTTAAGCCTTCCAGAACAAACCAACTACAACAGTGCTATTCCAGAATTTTGGATTGGGAACATAAGAGTTTATAGGTTTAACTCAACTCTGTACTTCAAGCATCAAGATTAATTCATTACCTTTTATCCAGTTAACTAGGATCTTATCTGTAGAGGTAACTTGCTAAATTGAGCTTCTCAAAAGAAGACCCATGTCTCCAATTTTTCACAATTTGCTCCCATAATCCTATCTGATTTAGCTTTTTTCCCATTCAACAAAAGCTAATCAAAAAAAAAAAAAAAAGTAAATGTTGGAGTAAATTTCCCTCACAGCCTACATTAAATCTCATTCCCTCCACTCCCCACTCAGTAGAGTTCTTTTGGCATTGAAGTTACTACTTCACTCATCTACCTCCCCACCTTCTTTGCCAATGCTTATTTTAGTATTGAAAGAGGTTTCCTTTACTAATCTCTAGATTACTGAGTGTTATAACCTGCTTCTTGTCAGAGACCTTTTTCTTAAAGGAATATTCCTAGGGTGGAGTGTTTAAGGATTTGGAAGATATTTTAAAACTCAAGCAAATAGAAAAGAACACACCCTGTTTTTAAACAAAATTATATAGTAGTTAGATCACAGGGTCCTTAATAATCTGCACCAAACAAACCAATGGCAAAAACTGAACAATTCATTTTTAATACAGGGCTACTACTCATTCATTGAATGCCTCTGTCAGAGTTATTGACCTCCATTTCATCTTTATTTTTTTCTTTTCCCTTTTCAACCATAAACACATTTGGCCACAATGAAGTATTATGATTTCTTTTTCTTACTTAGAACAAGAAATTGTAGTTATACAAAGTATTACTTAATGACTTTAAGGAGTTTAAAAACAAAAGCAACTACAATACTTTCATTTCAATGAGAATTAAAAATGAAAAAAATAATCCTTATGAGTCCTTTAAATAGACAATTCTATGAATAAAAATGTTTTATTAGATCAACAATATAAAAACTTTTCAAATGTTTGGAGCTATTTTTTACTTGTTTCTCAATAATTCATAAGATGTGTTAATTGGTTTAGTGCTCAACTGGTGGATTAAGCAAATTGCTGAGCAGTCAGTGATGCTTTATAAACTGGCAAGCACTATTTTGTATCACCAATTAAATTTCAATTAAGAGACACTGTAATTATCACATGTCAACTAGCCCAGAACAGAAATACTTCATATTGAATCACGTTTATCCTAATAATAAGACCCTCAAGGTTTGGCATTTGTGTGTGCTTCAGATAAGCATCCAAAAAATTGTGATGCTTATCCAAATTCTCCAAACATCTTGAGTCTGCAAAATTTGGCTAGAAATCTTGTGGGAACAAGCTTTTTCGCAAGAGCCTCAGTAAGTATGTCTGCTTCCAGTCCTGGCTCACATATACAAGTGCAAAGGCACATGAAAATGAGTGAGAAAAAAATGTATCCAAATATTTCAGAGCTTCAAATGGGTGAAGGTTCATGGTAGGGGTGGGGGGAGAGAAGGAATATAATTTCCAAACCATCTTATGTGTCCTTAATTTATACTCAATGTCACATTCACATTTAACATGTTACTCCAGTAATAAATTTTAGTGTATATCCTTTCAAAAGAGAATAACAGTTCTAGACACTCTCAAAAAGATTTTTTATGTCCTTGGATTCTAGCCCAGTTTTAACACACAAGAGACAGTGATAACAAAACAAAGCTTGTTTTTACTTGCTTTGCTCTTATTTTGAGGCATCATATGTAAATAGTTGCTTAAGTAGAGATAAGAAAAGACTCTGGGAGTCAGAGCCAAAAATTATTGAAAAGCCTTCCAATGTTACATGTGTTTGAGGTGACCTGGTTTAACAGAGTAGAATACAATCCATCCCAAGTCTTATTTTTGGGTGGAATACATTTACTCCAGATATTACCAAATTATTCCTTTTTCTCTTTCAGGTAAGTGGTATTAATATGCTCTCTGTATCTCAAAAAAGGAGAGGATTATAATTCTAAGTAAAATTAATAGAATATGACCAGGTATAGAGAGGATAATTGTTTTGAAGCCTAAAATCATATTGTTTTTAAATTAGGATTTATTTCCATTGTAAGCATGATGAAAAAATATAACATAGCAGTAGTGAACAGTTTTACTCCAAACAGATAAAATAGTTCACATTTTTATTATCGCTTGACTAAGTTTGTTAATTTAAGTTACTCATAAAGTTCTAGATCTAGACTTAAAAAGGTCTTCTAATTTTTTTTTACATTTAATAGATGAGGAAACTGAAAACTATTGAGGCTAAATGTCTTAGCTGAGGTTACACAGGTAATATCAAAGGTGAGATTTGAAGACAGAGCCTCTAAATATAGAGTTCCTTCCTATATACCTCCTCCTCTTTCTATGTAGGGTAATGAATCTCAAAATTGAATGTATATAAAGTATATTCAGTCTTTGAACACTCTAAATGTGAAGTATTATTATTCTTTTTAGTAAAAAGAAATTCCATTTTCTCATTATCTTTCACTACAAAAATACAAATGTGTTCTTTTGGCCAAAATAAAAATACATAGAAGCTAAGCTGAAAACTTTTGATGAAAAAAAGGGGATCTTATATGCCATAATACTGATTGTCATATTCATTATAGCAGAAAAAGCAACAAAAGCAACAGCAACCTGGAAATATACTAGGTATTCATTAATTGGGACATGACTAACAAATTGTGCAAATACATGAGTCAATATGGTGCCATGAGAATGAGAATTTCCAAGAAATGTTAGAACTATTTTATAAATTCCAGAGTAAAATAAGCAGTAATGGAAGAACAATACATACAATAACTACAACAATCTAAATTAGAACATAAAAAATAATAAAAAACCATGAAAAATCAGCTTATCCACTGTGTCTAATTCTTGGTTCCAAAAAAAAAAAGAAAAGATGATAAAACATACACTTCCCTTCTTTGAAAAAGAGATGATAGACTATAGTTTTGTGTTGCTAAGCATTCTGTCAGTCATACTTGATTTTTTTCATTTAATAGAATTTTATTTTTCCACATACATGCAAAGATAGTTTTCAACACACATTTCTGCAACTTTTTGCGTTCCAATTTTTTTCTCTCCTTGCCTTACCTCCCTCCCCCCAAGACAGCAAACAATCTGATATAGATTATACATGTATAATAATTTTAAACATATTTTCATATTAATCATGTAATCACAGTTACTTTTTTTTCCTTTGTTATGACAGAGGTTAATATGGCAGGAAATAATTGGGGGATGATAATATTGCAACAATAACCACAACAAGAAGACACCCAAAAATTCAAAATAAAAAAACTTTTCATGAGAAAGTGGCAGATATGTTGCTAATCTCAATTTCTACTTGATGTTAGTACAAGAAAAGCTCTTGCACACATTTTAGAATCTTAAAAAAAAAAATAAATCTCTATAGCCATGATCTCTTCACTGCCTTTACATATATTAAAGGAAATTCTCTGACTCTATATTCCTAACTCCTAAACCATAATCTCTTCTTCTTATCTTCTTTGAATGGTTATAATGGCTAACAATGTTACATTTCAGAATATGGGCTCAGCACAGAAACCAATGAAAATATTGGCACAGAAAGGGCAGGAGGAGAATGAGCCAAGAAAAGAAACAGAAAAGTTCTTTTGAACAGGAATTTGGGACGGACGGGATTTGTGATTTCACTGGGAAAGAGAATTCCCAGGTAAGGAAAAGCATGTCTACCAATGCAGGTTGATACCCTCTCTGAACTTACCATTTTAAATAGTTGCCTAGAACACTTGAAGGTAATTAACTTGTCTAGGGACTTGAAACCAGGGCTTATTGACTTTAAGGCTAGCTCTCTATCCCATACACGATGCTGTCTCTAGCATTTTTTTCTTATCAAATTTACTTCAAGTGAAGGATTTGTAATTTATTAGGGATCTTTAATAAGAGATAACCTGAAGTCAAAAGATCTAATTCTACTATGTGACTATTGTTCTAATCTTAGGCAATATCTACTCCTTTCCCTTCCCCCATCCTATAAGTGAGTGAAGAATTTTAATTTAATGTACAAAACCAATAGAAGTCATTTCTAAAGGGGAAAATAGTATATACATACAGTTAACTCTTTTTTGCCAACCACTCATTTCTCAACTCTTTTTCTGGCTCCTCTTCTCACTATTCTACAGCAGTGGTTCTCAAACTTTTGTTTTCAGTATCTTTATCCTATTAAAAATTATTGAGGATCTCTCCAAAGCGTTTTTGTTTATTGAATTATATTTATAGACATTTACTATATTGGAAATAAAAACTATTTTTGAATTTGTAGACTCTCTAAAAGGGTTTCAGAGATCCCCAGGATTCTCTAGACCATACTTTGAGAACCACTGCTCTACAGTTTTGTCCAAGGTCATAGGTAACAGTCTAATCAATAATTTTTTTTTCATTCTCCTTAGTAGATAACACAATGGATCACTATCTCTTTGATAATCCCTCCTCCTCTGGCTTCCCTGACATTGCATTCCCATAGTGTTCTTTTCTGTTTCCTCCTGCGCTTTACATGTGGATATTCTCCAACTACCTATGCAGTTTTGTCCCATACTACTTTCTTGCACATATACTGTGTGTCCCAGCCAAAATAATTGAGCTTTCCTTCTAACATTTTAATCATTATCTCTGCTCATTCATCATCCTTTCATGGTACATATCTCTTCAATCTCCTCTCTCTGTCTGTTGAATAATTTTTTAAAAGTCATACTAGTCTGTATTTTTCATTATTGAGCATTTGGTTTCTTGTTCTGAAATATTTTACCCACTTTTTTCAGTTTCTTCAAGTTCTTTTTTTAAGGCTCAATTAAACTCCCACCTCCACTGTAAAAAATTTTCCCAAGTACTCTAATTTCCCACTGATTTCCCCTTTCTTTAATGTTTATTACAGCCAGGCATGATGGCATACATTTATAACTCCAACTCCTAGGGAGATTCAGGCTGTTGAATCATTTGAACTTCAGAGTTCTGAATTGAAGTATGTTAAGTCAATCAGGTTTCCTTAATATGTACAGCACAATATAGTGGTGCTATTTTCCAGGAAAAGGGGAGATGGAGAAAAAGTGAACTGTCTGAGGAGGAACAAACCAGCCCAAGTCTGAATGGAGAAGATCCAAGCTTCCCTGCCAATTAACAATTGGATTGAACATGATGATATGGATTCCCCTGTACTTCTAACCTGGGAGAGGAAGTCTCAAATATATAGTGTGTGTATGCATACAATACATACATACATAAATGTATAAATGTATACCTATATCTGTGTATATGTATATCTGCAAATGCATACACATATACATGTGTGTATAATAGAGAGTCATATATTGGCATATACACACCCACATATATATATATATATATATATATATACATATACACACAGAAAGAATGAATTTAAAGACATTATATATTATACTGGTATATATGGAGAAGCATCATGGGATAGTAGAGAGCTGTCATAGTCACAAAGACAATGATTTAAGTGCTAAAATATGGTGACTGTAGATCCCTAGGTAAGCCACTTAGCTTTTTGCTTTTTTTCAGATAGCCCTTAATGATGGTGCCCTTCCTGCTATTGATTGCCTCAAATTTATCCTGTATTTATCTTTGTGTACATAGTTGTTTTAAATGTTGTCTCCCTCATTAAAATGAAAGAACCTAGAGAGCAGGACTTTTTTTTTTCATTTTTTGTGTCCCTAGCACTCAGCACAGAGTCTGGCATGCAGATGGTGCTACATAAGTACTTGGGGACTTTTAGAACTAAAAGAGGAAGAAAATTTCACTTCCATTGATAAAAAATTTTTCTTCACTTTTTGTTTTCATTCATTCATGTATGACTCATATATATGTATTTATGTAAAACTTGTCATTATATACACACACATATATATACATGTATATATATACATATATATATATAAAGAGAAAGAAATACCCACACACATACATACATTTGGATATATTTGCACATTAATGTAATATCTAAGGCTCTCTATTTCATTTTTATATATTTTGTATTCCAAACTAGATTACTTCATATAATACAATAAATATTAATATGTTCCAATTGAACTATACCATTCCATTGAAAAAAATAAAAGAATCTGGCAATTGGATTTAATGTCAAAAGTGTAAAAGCACATTAAGTTTTCAAATCATTTTCCTTGAAACAACCCTGTGAAGAAGATAGAGCAAGTATTATTCCCATTTTATAGTTGAAAAAACTGAGATTTAGAGGAGTTACATGATATCCCATAGATGAGAAGTATTGGAGTCAGAACTGAAACATAGTTTCTGATTCCAAATCCAGTGGAATTTTTTTTTTCATTGAAAGAAAAAAAAAATGGTATAAATTCCCCCAACGTAGAGAAAGAAGAAAGGTAGCAGATAATGCAGAGCAATGCCCAATGTCTGGTGGTTGGCAGTAAGTAAGAGCAGAACATGGTCCACATTCCACTTGGTCAAAACAGATATGTCTCTGTGGGAAGCAAAACTGGTGGTACTCAGCCAGTGCAACTGAGTGCAGTGGCTAGAATGCTGAACATAGAAGCAGGAAGACCTGAGTTCAAATTCAGATCCAGGCATTTACTGGCTGTGGGATCAGCTAGGTGGCACAAGGGATAAAATACTGGTCTTGGAATCAGAAAGATTAATCTTCATTGAGTTCAAATCCAGTCCCAAATACTAGTGAACAAGACACTTAATCCTGTTTGCCTCAGTTTCCTCATCTGTACAAAGAACTAGAGAAGGAAATGGCAAACTACTCCAATATCATTGCCAAGAAAACTCCAAAGGATGTCATGAAGGGTCAGACATGACTGAAAACTAACTGAATAACAATATCCTGAAGGAATCTCAGATTTAGAAGGCTGAAACAACTGAACAACAACCACCCTGGATGATGTGCTGTCTCAGTTTCTTCAACTGTAAAATAAAAATAACATTTACCTCACAGAATTGCTGAGGTTTATAGTTCATAATAGAAGCATAATAAATGCCTGTTTTTAGAGAGTTAATTTGCTAAAGGGGATCCTAATCCTATGGCAGTATCCATTGATAACACTAAATGGCTTACCTTTCTAAAGACTTATCTCTTTATCTTTCAGTTATCTCACTCAGATGGTATCTTTCCCTGTACCCCTAACCATCCAGTCTGAGTAAGGGATCAGTCTTTCCACTGAGCTCTATTTTAAATGGGATTCAATGGGTTTTTTTTAATTATTCAATTAAAACTTTGTCTATTGTTTTAAAATGAGGATCAATTTTAAAAAGCTAATCCTTTCTCTTCTTATTTGCAGTCAGTTTAGTTATGAGAACTTTTAACATATTAAAGGGATATCAAAAGATATGCATCTCATTATTATTAAGATACTTTCCTTGGTCAGTCTGATAGGTTTTTAGTGTTTTTCTGCCAATTTTTAGTCATGTCTGACTGTGACTTAATTTGGGTTTTTTTTGGCAATAATAGTGGTTTGTTATTTCCTTCTCTAGCTCATTTTACAAATAAGAAAACTGAGGCTAACAGGGTGAAGTGACTTGCCCACTAGTAAGTATCTGAACCTAGATTTGAACTTATGAAGATGTCTTCCTGATTCCAAGCCCAGTATTCTATCCATTTTGCTACCAAACTACCCACTTTGTTGACTCTAAACCCAGACTCATATACTTAAATTTCTAGTCTTTTTATAAAAGAAGTCATATTGAACCAAATCAGTTCCAATGGAGCAGTAATGAACTGAACCAGCTATGTCCAGCGAAAGAACTCTGGGAGATGACTAAGAACCATTATATTGAATTCCCAATCCTATATTTTTGCCCACCTGCATTTTTAATTTCCTTTAAAGGTAATTGTACAATATTTCAGAATCTGATTCTTTTTGTACAGCAAAATAACGGTTTGGTCATGTAAAATAAATAAATAAATAAATAAGTCATATTATAATCAGACTGCCTTGGTATTATCTGAAGTGAAATATAATGTAGCTTTCAAAAAATAATAGCTAACATGTAAGAATGAGTAATGATTCACTCATAGCTAAGAAGCAGTGTGCATCCTTTCTATCCCACCAGGAGCTTTCTTAATCAAGAGGGTCATATCTCTCAGCAGTTGGGACAAAATAATCCTCTTTTGTTTTCCTTCTGAAACAAGACAGGATCATGTTTGCCCTATGGTATTACTGACTGATAGCAGTGAGTTGTATTTGTTATTCCCCATTACATTTTTAACAAAAGTACTTACTATATATGTGTTCTCCATTGTTGACATTTCAAAAATGCAATTGGTCTCCTAATTCTCCAGGGACAGAGCAGATTTCACAGTCTCTGCCCCCATGAGTCCAACTTACCTCAAATTTCAAAGAAAATATGGAAGATGTGATATAAACATACCCCATAGCTTACAAAAATGTGTTTATTCAAAATAACATGTTTTCCTAATCAGAGCAGTTCATTCCATAATCTTGAAAGATTTAGATTTAAAGTGGGAGGATAGAAAGGATGAACCAGAGAGTTTAAGGAAGAGAGAACTTACATGAACATCCACAATAGACAGAGAGATAGACAAGGAGTTAGAAAGATTGGAATTCAAATGTGGCTTCATATGCTTACTAACTGGGTTTCTTCAACTGTAGTTTAGGAGTTATAACAAAACTTGGTTTGCGGGGAGTTATGAGGATTAAATAAGATGATAGTTGTATTTAAAAAAAAATACTTAAGCACAGTGCCTAGAATATAGTAGATCCTAGATAAATATTTATTCCCTTCTCTTCCCTTCCCTTCCTTCCTTTCTGGGTTTTTTGTTTTTTTTTTTTTTTTTTTTACTAATTTCCATTGCCATCTGGAATAGTTTCACCATCTCAGAGAAAAAGGAATATTGCTGCTAAAAAATCTTGATTCCTTATTGTCGTATTTAGTTTTGAATAACTTAAATGTTAAAAAAAAAAAAGGAACTATATCTTTAACAGTTTTGTTGCCTAATTCCAGTGAATTGTCTTTCTCACAAACAGACATTGTGAACATCTTGTTTAATGACTGAAATAATACAGATGAAAGTCAGCTCTCACTATGCATGTATCATTTGAGCAGTTTCTTAGGGAAGGCTAGGAATTCTGGAGGTCTTAAATTTAAGTTTTATTCCCTAAGAAACTAGTAATGGAATCTAGAATGTATCTATCACCCAAGTAGCCAATTTCAAGCCATACAGCTCAATAAGTATGAACTGTATGGAAATCAATTATTTGATATGATATGACTAAGTTTGAATTCCCCTTTGAAAGCTGGTGTCCGTGAGTGACTAGAACAGAAGCTAGCAAAGGTATGGAATAGAGGGAAAGAGGATAGATGTCTATCAAAAACTTGACAAAGTAGATTCCATCAGAATCCAGTGCCATCAAAGCCTCCTCCAAACACAAAGTGCTTTTCTTAGGCTTATTATAACTAGT
This sequence comes from Sarcophilus harrisii, assembly GCF_902635505.1. Lineage (NCBI taxonomy): Eukaryota > Metazoa > Chordata > Mammalia > Dasyuromorphia > Dasyuridae > Sarcophilus > Sarcophilus harrisii. The sequence goes on from NC_045431.1 coordinate 97,604,321, forward strand.
TCCCCTTCATGCAATCCATGTTCCAGCCAAATTGGGCCATTTGCTATGCTCTGTACAACAAAAACATTCCATCGCTTATCTTTCTGCCTTTGCACAGTAATGGCTGTACTCCATACCTGTGGTACTCCAGAGGCCTTTCCTGATTTCCTTTTCCCAGTTGCCACTGACCTTACTCCTATCTAAATTCACTTTCATTTACTTTACTTATACTTGTATTTACTTATGTAAGAACATACTGTTTCCTCCAGGAGACTGTAAGTTTCTTGAGGTCCTATACTTTTATTTATTTTTTTCTAATCCACTGCCTTTCATAATACCCAGAATATAACAGGTGATCAATAAATACTGGTAGAATTGAAATGACTTGAAGAAAGTTTCTTCTTCTTTCCAATTATCCTGCACAGTAAAAGAATAATCTAACAAAAACTCAGTTTTTGTCATGTTACTCTATTGCTCAAAAAAAAATTTTTTTTTAGTGATATCCCATTGCTTTCAATAGAAATTCCAGAATCCTTGTACTGAATTTTAGGGCTTTCTATTACCAGGTGTCACCATTGATTTACAGAGAACATATTATGTTTTTTCCCCATCAGAAATGCCATCCCTACTCCTTTTCATATATTCAAATTTTATCCATTTCCCAAAGTCCATATTAAAATCTATTTCCTTCATCATGCTTTCAGCAGTCCATTGATCTTCCTTTTCTCAGAATGTCCTAACTCACTTATGGTCTCTGTCATTCATCTGTTATCTAATCATACACTGGCTTCTGCCTTGTTATGTAATTGTTTAATGTGTATATGTCTTGTTTTTTAGTTACTTGAGATCTAGATCTTCATCTTATATGTCTTTTGAAATCTTCAGAATACTTTATATAGTTAATACTTAATAAGTGTTTCAAGTTTACCTTCCAGGAACTAGTCTTTCAACATTATTGCCTCTTAACCCTGTCACAAAAGGAATTATAAGCTCAACCATCAACCTTTGTTAGCAAAATTAGTTTTATTAAGTGCTACTGATAACTCTTTCAGGTAAAACTATTCCTCTATGATCTTTTCCCCCCATAGTCAATTTTTTGTGTTCATGATCATTTTATGTCACTTAACTATTGGCTCTGGATATTATTCTTCTTTCCTATTGGAATAAAGAAATAATTTTCTTCTATTCAGAAGAGAAAAAAATATTTAGATCAATGAAGTCCCTCTTTAAATCCTATCTTCTACTTATCTTTCCTATTCCTAACTCTAACAACTACAAACTCATTGACAAAGTAGTATTTTTTGCTCTTGGAGAGATCCCACATTTATGTTTGCAATGGAGAATTCTATGGGTGATCTGTACAATAGAACTGAATCCGTTTTAAAAGAGTGATATCTCTAGAAGAGAATAACCAACATGGTGAGAGGCTGGAGATCATACCGGATAAGGACAAACTGAAGAAACTGAGAAATTTTAGCTTGAGGAAAAGAAATACTAGAAGGGGACATATGATCTGTTATACAAAAGGGAATTAGACTGGACTGAAGAAAGTAGGAGCAGAGACAATGAATGGAAATGAGAGATATGTGAAGCAAATTTTTTAATTAATTTTTTTATTTTCAAAATATATATATATGGATAATTTTCAACATTGCCCTTACAAAACCTTGTGTTCTAAATTTTTTTCCTTCTCTTCCCCCTAACCTCTTCCCTAGATGGCAAGTAATCCAATATATGTTAAACATCTGCAATTCTTCTATACATATTTCCACAATTATCATGCTGTGCAAGAAAAATCAGATAAGAAAGGAAAAAAAGAAGAAAGAAAACAAAATACAAGCAAATAATAACAAAAAGAGTGAAAAATACTATATTGTGATCCACACTCAGTTCCCACAGTCTTTCTCTGGATATACACGGTTCTTTTCATCACAAGACCAATGGAACTGGCCTAAATCATCTCTGTTGAAGAAAGCCATGTCCCATCTGAATTGATCATAGGATAATCTTGCTGTTGCCATATACAGTGATCTATTCTGCTCATTTCACTTAGCATCAGTTCATATGTCTCTCCAGATTTCTCTAAAATCATGCTGCTGATCATTTCTTATACAATAATAATATTACATAACATTCCTATACTATAACTTATTCAGCCATTCTCCAACTTGATGGACATCCATTTAGTTTCCAGTTTCTTGCCACTACTAAAAGAGTTGCCCCAAACATTTTTGCACACATGGGTCCATTTCTCTCCCTATGATCTCCTTAGGATACATGCCCAGTAGAAACACTGCTAGATCAAAGGATATACACAGTTTGATAGCCCTTTGGGCATAGTTCCAAATTGTTGAGGCAAAATTCAAGAAGGAAAAAACCTTTCTAAAAATGAATTAGAGATGTCCATGAGTGAAATGGACTGCCAGTAGAGATGTTCATTTCCCTCTCACTAGAAGTCTTCAACTGCAGGACACCTCTGAATTTCTAAGCAGGGATTCCTTTTCACCATGAGTGCTCATATACGTAGTGTGTATGAGCTAAACCAGATGACCTCTGAGGATCCAACTTGAAGACTTGGAGATAATTTTCTAGTATACAGCACATGACAAAATTAACTCAATCTTCAGCTCAGGCACCATCTTCTTCAAGAAGCATTTCCTGCTCCCTCCAACTTCCAACAAGATACTTCCCAAAGTATCTTGTATTTAATCACACTTTGATGTCTTTGCACATATTAATTTTATGTATCCTGTATATATTTCACATGTACTTATCTCCCTTTTTTTTAGACTATAAACTCTAGTATAGAATATATACTTAAGTATTATAGATCATTTCATTTTCTGCTCTTCTATTCCCAGTACCTACTATAGTGCCTGGCACAAATATATTTAATAAATATTTGTTGATTGATTGATTTCAGGTTTAATAACAAATGCCTGAACGTATTAAATACTTGATTAAGTAGTGAATGGATGAATGGATGAATTTCATAATTGACAATACCTTAGTGAGTCTATGTAAATTAAATGTTTGGGTATAAAACCATAAGAAATATAAATATTCAAACAAATAAAACATGTACTTAATTTAGGAGAAATATATTTGTTTATAAGAGGCTCCTTTTGAGGAAATTCCCTCTCTCAGTACAATATTCACTTTTTCCAGGATTTAAAAATCTTGGCTATCTTAAAGCACTGAGAAATTTAGTGATTTTCCCAGACCCTAAATTCATATTGACTCTCTGGATTTTAATGGATCTTAAAACATCATTTACAGGGTTTACCCTGTACTGGTAAAATTGAAGATTCTAATCTTTGTTAATCATAATTTTTGCTGCTAATATATGACAGGAGCTAGTGAGTTGGATTTGGATTTTGTTTAAAGTCCTACCTCCAACACAGACTTACTTTATGATCCTGAACAATTAATTCCCTGAGTCTCTCAGTGCTCTAAGCAACTCTCTGAGACTTTTAAGTTGCAAAGATGATATGACCTGGGATCTTCCTCAACAGAAAATTCCTTATACAGACTTAGTCCCCAGTCCTATGACTTAAGACAGAAATAATGACAATTTGATAGTATTGCTCCATAGAAATGCTATCCTGTAGCCAGTAAGAAAGGTTTGCTTTTTTTAATTTTAAAAACTAGAAATTGCATTTGAAAGTTACATTTATATTTCACTTCATTGAATTTACTAATTATTTGTATAATGTCATAGTTACCTGTGTATATGTTGTTAGAATTGGAACTAGCATGGGGTGGTGGAGACTTTGTCCAAGGTATCTACATCTGTATACTTTCTCTCCTAACTAAATGCCAGCCACTTTATCAGCCCTAGTCACTTGTGCAACCCCAGGCTACTAACCCTCAAAGATCCTGTGGCTTTCTTCTCCCTCTCCCCAGGGTCATCATTGAGGGACAGTAATGTCCCTATTTCACATCTGGAAATCACACAGGATTAATCAGCAAAAGCTGACATGACAGACATTCCCACCCCCAATAATAAATTCTTGACAGATAGGGACTAAGTCTCATGCTTTTCCCTTCTGTTCCCCAGCATGTTTATCTGATGGTTATAACAGCTAATGTATTTCCTGTCAAATCCACCCTCTCTTCCTCCCTGCTATCAGGACTCCACTTTGAGCCAGGATCTGCAGAGACACTTAAGGCACATCATGCTAATTAGAATCTTGGAACTGACTGGGTTTCTCTGTATTCCCTATGTACTATAACTAACAAATCCTATCTCTGGCTCTTCTAATCCTTGAGATTCTGACCTGTTTCTGAGAAACCTATCCACACTCTTCTGAAACCTCCCCCTACTATCAATCTAATCAGCCTAATCCTTCCCTGTTCCCCATTCTCTTCCCTCTTTGCCCTCTGGGCAGTAAGGAGTGAATTTGGCTAAAATGCAGAGCATGCAGAAGTCAGAATTGTGACATAAAGCCTTAGAATCAGAATAGTATCAATTTGTAGGAGGACCTGAATGCCAAGAAGAGTATTAATTTTAGCCAGTAGGCAGTAGGGAGCTACTCAAGGTTTTTAAGAAGTCGAATGGCATTCATTCAATAAATATCTACCAAGTGACTAGGTGATGCAGTGAGTAAGACTACAGGAGCTGGAGAAAGAAACACCTTAGTTTGCCTCTTGACTCACTCATTCATTTTCTATGTGACTGAGCAAGTTACTTTACCCAACTCAGATTAAATTTCCTTCTCTGTAAAATGAGAATAGTACCTACCTCACAGGTCTTGTGAGGATCAAATAAGACCACCATCATCACTACTACCACTACTACTACTACTACTACTATTACTATTAATTCTACTACTACTGTTACTATTACTACTATTACTATTACTTCTATTAGTATTACCATTTTTGACTACTACTACTACTACTACTACTACTAAACACTATGCCAAATATGGGGAGGATTAGGAGGTAGGCAAGATTGGAGAAGACAAAGACTGGAACTGGGGAGCTATTACTATTATTCCATACTAAGTTAAGTTATTATATTATTCCAGGTGAGAGACAACAAGGATGATAATGTGAATGGAGAGAAGGGAATAGATACAAGAGGTGTTGTACAGGTAAAATCAAAATTGCTTAAAAATGAGGTGCAAAGGAACAAAAAAGAGTTGAAGATGGTTCTGAGATTGTGAAGTTAGGCAAATTGAAATATAGTACCTTTTACAAAATAAGAAAATTGGAGGAAAGGGATAATTTGGGGAGAAAGATAATTTTATCTGTTTTGGAAATGACATTAACAACCAAAGTCTTTCCTTTTGTCCATTACTCATTATAGGTTTTTAATAGCTTGTATAAATAGGTCAGCTAATGTTATTATAATATGCAATGTCTTGCACATAGAAGATGTCTAATGAATATTTGGTTCTTCTTCGTTTGTCCTTTTTTTCTTGAAGAGGACTACGACATCAGGGATACCTTGACATGTGAGTGAGTTGGATTTGAATGAGAGAGGGCTGTGAAAGGTCACCAGTTTCATTTTCTCCTCCAGAGACATCTGGGTCCAATTATAATATCAAGATCAAGGCATAATTGTGAAAGGGACATCCTTTAAGGTTTTGAGAGAGATAAGCTTAGGACTAAGGGGATCAGAAGGTCATGGTCAAGAGTTAAAAGGGACTGTAGATCCTCAACCAACACTCTCATTTTATAGACTAGAAACTAGAGAAAACAGGGATGTTAAGTGCCTTGCTCAACGTCACACAGGTAGTAAGTATCAGAGTTGGCATTTGAACCCAGAGCCAATGCTCAAATGAAAAAGCCAGTGAACTTTTGGGACTCTTTAACCCAAGAAGATGCATGAAGTAGAGGATAGAATCAGAATCAGAATCAAACACTGGGTTTGAGTCATACTTTGCCTGTGTAATCTTAACTTCTCAGTCCTGTAGCCAATTTACTAAGATTAAAAATAACAAATAAATTGCCAATCCTCAGCAATGGGTAGAATCCCCACTGCAGAAGTTCAATATGCTGATAAAATCACAGGTTCAGGGAAGGGAGGAAATTCCAATTTTTTTTAAAGAATTAGATGAATTCATTGATGGCTTATTCATAATGGATTAGGAAGATTATTGAGTTAATTTCATCTGCATTCTTAACCTTTGGATATGACAATAAAAAGATCCATAAAATAAATCTTGGTGACTTTCTTGGAGACAGACTTCTGGGTTCATGGGACCATGAGCTGGGCCTGACTTAATATGGAATTTTTTATGGACTTATATTTTAAAGACTTCCAGGGATGATTATACAACTTTCTTGAGTACCCCAGCCTTGCTTATCAGTACATCCTTTCTTACATCCAACTTAAATCCTTCATGTTGCAGCTTAAGCCCGTTATCTCTATTTTATGGAGATGGAGAACATCTGGCCATCATCTTTTTGTATAATCTTTCATATTCTCCAAGACTATTATTAGGTCACCCCTCATTCCTTCCTTTGGCTTTGCTGAGTTTTCCCCCCTCGGTTCAGTACTTAGTATTTCTTTTAACTCCTCCTTGGTAATCTGGCCCAGCTCTTACTTTCCACAGCATCCTTCTGGTGTTTGTCTGTTACTCTGCATGTCACCGCCCAATTAGAAGGAAATTCCACCAACAGCATTGCAGTAAGGAAGTTATTTCCATGTGAAAAATGAGAAACTTCTGGAGACATAAATCTGGAACAAAAGGCTTTAAAGACTTCTGTGTATTTTACTTTCATCTAAAGTGTACTTATCTGTGGCCATTCATAACTTAATAGCTATCAAAGCTGGCCTTAAGTGAATCTTTTGAAGTCTGTAAAATCCAAAACAATCTCTATTATTTAACAAATGACAAAACAGACCTGAAAAGCTATTGCATCTGTTTTGCAAATGTCTTTTTTTTTCTAGACATCAGCTTTGCTGGTCACAGGAAGAAATTATTTCGAGGCAGAGCCCTCACTGATTAAACTTTTTTTTTTTTTTACATTTTAAAGTTTGACATTTTTAAGGTGGGGCATTTTTGATAGTACTTCATATAAAATAATAATAGCTATCATTTAAAGCAACAGCACTTAAAGGTTTGCAAAGTACTTTACAAGTATTTCTCATTTTATCCTTATAACCCTATGAGGTAAGTGTTTAAATCATGACAAACCTAGGCAGACAAATTAAATGAGTGACTCAGGATCACACAGTTAGTAATTTGAGGTTATATCTGAACTCAGGTCGTCTTAACTCAAGGTTTAAGAAACATTGATAACTTGTGTTTCCCATGGGATATTTGGCTTGTAGAAAATTCCTGTTTACCCTTTTCTGCTTTCTAAAAAGCTTAAAAAGAATAAAAGAGAAAAAGTAAGATAGAGAGCAAGGTTAGAGAGACAAAACTTTATCATCTGCCCCTTTCCCTGCTTTTCTGTCTGACTGCACTATTTCTATCAATGGCATTATTCACAAAGTCTTCCCTCAAATTCAAAACCCTGGATATTAGCATTCCCTCTTTTTTCTCTTAGGGTAGATCAGTGGCACAGTGGATAGAGCAGCAAGCCTAGTCAGGAATATCCCAGTTCAATTCCAGCTTCTGATCCTTAGTAGTTATGTAACCCTGAGCAAGTCCCTTAATCCTGCTTGCCTCAGTTTCCTCATCTATAAAACAAGCTGGAGAAAGAAATGGAAAACCACTTCAGTATCTTTGCCAAGAAAACCCCAAATGAGATCATGAAGATTCAGATATGACTGAAACAACTTTTCTCTCTTATCTCCCACCATCCAATCAGTTGCCAAATTCTGTCTATTTAATCTCAGCAGTATACCTTCGAATCATCTTCCCTTCTGTATTCCCACTGCCTCAAGCCTAGTACAGGCTTTTATCCCTGCCCACTTTAAACTTTAAAATGTTTTTTTTAAAGTTTAATCAGCAAGGGCTCTGCCTCAAAATAATTTCTTTCTATGATCAGCAAGTTGATGTCTAGAAAGACATTTGCAAAACAGATGCCACAGTTTTTCAGGTCTGTTTTGTCATTTGTAAAACCTAGTACAGGCTCACATTTCCATTTCCAACAAAAATAAAAAAAACTGGATTATTTATACCAATCCCCAACTGATCTGCCTCCAGAATGTCCCCAACCAAACTTTCTCACCACCGTTAGATTAATTCTCCCTTCTCACTAGCCATATATTAAAGCAGATACTGAGTCCTATCTAATGCCTAATATAGTGCTTTCTTTCTAGCATTCTTTCTACCTAACTATTGAGGCAGTGAGGGCATAGAAATAGTTCCTACCTCTCAGTTATTGTGAAGATCAAATGAGATATTTGTAGTGCACTTATCCCTGTACCTGCTACATTACAGATACTTAATAAATGCTAGTTTACTTCCCCTCACACACCCAATTCCCATATCTCCCTTCTATGTATTCTGCCCTTCTGCCAAACTGAACCACATTATCCCTTGCACACACTCTGTTCTTTGTTGCTTCTATGTCTCCTTCCATTACACGTACAGATCTAAAGACAACTAAAGTGAAAGCAACTAAAATGTATAGTCAAAAGCATCTTGTCTCTACAATAGCTCTCCAAAGTGAATAGACTCTGTTGTGTTGGATGAATGTAGGGAAGGGAAGCCCACCTTGCCACAGAAGTTAGATGGGGTTAGCTTGAGGACCAAGGGCAGGTTTATGCACAAAATGAAGCTGGCAAAGATGCCATCAATTAAGATTTCACCCACCCCATCCACTGTCTTCCTCCTTTTCCCACCTAGTTTAACCAAACCAATTTACAGGTAAAGAAATGTACTCTCCAGAGAGGTAATTTTACTTGCCCATGAATTCACACACATCATGATGGGCAAAAATAGGATTTAAATGCATCTTCCAACAGGATGATTTGACTCTAAATCTAGCATTTTTTTTCCTGTGACCAATGCCACAGTACAGATTCCCATCTTCTATTTAATGTTCCCTGTGGAACATATATTCAGTGAGTGCAATATCTATTTATTTTTCCCCCAAGTGGATATGTTTGTATTTGGCAAGTTAAATGTATGTATCATGTGATTTCACTCTACTGGGAAAATCTTCTTCCTTTCCTTCACTTATAGAAATTTTAACTTTAAAAATCCTGATCAAATGCTATGTGCCCCAGGAAACCTGTATCTGATTTCTTCCCATCAATGGTTATATTCATTCCTCTTACCATCCCTTACTACATTATTTGTAACTCTCTGAAGCATTTGTCACATATCATTGAATTTTACAGTTATTTGTGTTTATACCATATCTTTTATTAGACTATAAGCTCCATAAGGACAGAGGGTCACAATCTATCATGTCTTCTATAACTTTCATATTTCCTGTAGGATGTATACATTGTTCTATACATAGTAGATAATAAATGGTGATTGAATGTATGTCCCTAGGTGAGACAATTTTGCTAGGTACTTTACCTAGCTGAAGAGATAGAGTAGTATAATAGATGAATGATCTCAAAGTCAGGAAAATGTGAGGTTGAGTCTGATGCATATTCTACATGATCATAAAAAAGAGTTCAAGGCAGCTACTTCCAAAAACCCTCTTTAGAACTCTTGCTCAGGGCTAGCTTTGTGGAGGAAAGCTCCAAACACAAAATCATTGATCAGGGATCTGGAAGGTCATCAAGTCCAACACCTACTCCCAGTTTTACAGAAAGTTATAAAGTAAGAGGGAGAAGGGATGTGACCTGCTCAGGATCACACAATTAATCTGAGGCAGGATTTGAACTCCCGTCTTCCTGAATCCATGTCTGGTGCCCCTAAAGTCCCTGCTGAAATCTTGGTTTCGTATACATCCCCTTTCTAACTCTTCATCCTTTTTAAAATCATATTATCTATGCTCAACCCACTGTGATACAACCCACACAGAAAAAGACAAGAACCTTCAGTAGACAAGATCTGAAATGTGGATTTTCTTCCTCTGTTTCTTTCCTGAAAATAGCCATTGCCCTAGAATGATGAAGTAGGGATGGGAAGCAGGTATGAGGCCATTTACGCTGTATCTAATTCACAGATACAAAGTTGTTGGCAGGTTGTCTCCCTCATTATAATGCGAGCCCTTGAAGACGTTACTGTGTTTTGCCATTCTTTGTATCTCTAATATTTTGCCTAACAATAACATCCCCTTCATTCAATGTTTGTCTAATTAATTGATCGACCAGAAGAATTTTGTCGCAGATAAAGGGACAGAGATCAGTGCTTTTTTGCACTCCAACTTGATACATGACCATTTCATATAGAAAATGGATTCAACATTGCCTTGACTCATGGGAGAAAGTCTTGTCTGGGCATGGGAATCTGTGAAGAGGGAAGCTAAGTCCAGGAGGCAAACAGCTGGAGGTAAGAGATGGTAGAAACTAGAGCAAACAAGTAGAAAGAAGTGTTTAAAGCCCATGGGCAACTTAGTAATAAATACAGAAACAGAGAATCAATCCCCAAAGATTTTAAGAAATGTCAAAAAAAAAAAAAAAGTGACCTTAGGAACATCCTTGAAAAAGGAAATTACAAAGGTGATTTGTAATTTTTTAGTAATAAGACTTTAGTTTTTTCCCTTTTCCTTTTTCAAAATTCAGACAATAAGTATCCCACTCCTAGATACCTTCCCATTATTTTTATTTTATTCCCCCTAATACTTATGCGATTCAGGGGCACTCAAAAGTTTTATTTGGTCCCGCCTCTATGTGACTTAGTATATCTTAGCCTCAGTTTCTTGATTTGTAAAATCTGGGGCAAGGCATTGAACTCAATGACCTCTGAGGTCACTTCCCCTTCTAAATTTATAATGCTATAACAAATCCCTCTATGGTGCTAGGACAGCTAGAAGGAACAATGGATGGAATGTTGAGCCTGGAGTTCAAATCTGACCTCCAACATTTACTAACTGTGTGACCTTGGACAAGTTACTTAACCTGTTTGTTCAATTTCCTCATTTGAAAAATGATCTGAAGAAGGAAATGGCAAGCCATTCCAGTATTTTTGCCTACAAAATCCCAAATGGGTCATAAAGACACAACTGAAAGGACTGAACAACAAATCAACCAAATGATTCATCCACTTCCCCCCCCCCTTTCCTCCCTTCTCCATATGCACATATACATGAAGAAAAGCAAAAGAACATAAAACATTTTTATTGAGATCAGAGCAACATTTGACCTCATCTGGGCAATCTATGGACCTTGACCTAATGAGATCCCTAAATTATCATGATTCACCTAAAAATTCAATAGTGCATTGCTAATATAATAAAGGACAGGTATATGGTGTAGTGCAGTAGTTCTCAAAACGTTTGTTCCCAGTTTTATACTATTTTTTTATACTTTTTACTTTTTATAGTATTTTTGTATGCTTTTATACTTTATACTTTTATCTTTATACTATTAAAAATGATTGAGCATCTGTCCAAAGATGTTTATAGATGTTTATCACACCAGAAATTTTTAATTTTTTTGAATTTATAGACTTTCTAAAAGGGTTTTAGAGACCCCCAGGATTCTCTGAATCACACTGTGAGAACCATTTGTATAGTGGATAGAGCAACAGGCCTGGAGTCTGGAAGATCTGAGTTTAAAACTAAGTTCAGATACTTAGTAGCTGTGTAATCCTGGGCAAGTTACTTAATCCTGTTTGCCGCAGTTTCTCATGTGTAAAATGGGTCATATTGAAGAAGGAAATAGCAAATAATTTCAGTATCTTTGCCAAGAAAATCCTATGGACAAAATCAAGTAAAATGAGACAAAACTGAACAACAATATTAAAATAGTTAACCTTTATATAATTCTTTGGCATTTGCAAAGGGCTCTGTATATTTAATTCAACAAAGACATGATTGGTTTCAGCTTTAGTTGAAATACCTCCAGAGTTTATATTCCCTATTTCATCTCAGACCTTGTATTGTCTTTGATTATCTAGATATACCAATGAATATTCGTAACCATACCTAACCACAAAAGGAATCCAGGCTATTTGTTACATTTTTCTGAATATATTAAGGATCAATCAATCAATCAACAAGCATTTATTGAGGCTTACTACCTTCCTGGCATTATATTAAGCACTGAATCTATGAATTTTTCTCTTTGGGGATATTTTAGTGTAGGAACTTCTTCAGTTAGTTAATGTAGATCAGAAATCTCCTGTGTTAGGGCAGCTAGATGGGTGCAGTAGATAAAGCACCAATCCTGAAGTCAGCAGAACTTGAATTCAAATGTGGCCTCAGACACTTAACACTTCCCAGCTGTGTGACCTTGGGCAAGTCACTTTATCCTAATTGCCTCCCCAAAAGAATAAAAAAGAAATTAAAAAATTAAAAATCTCTTGTGACCTAGGATAATGATAGCAAAAACAGAACCTGCAGGCTTCATGTAGCTTATAACTCTCCTAAGTGTAGGTGGAACAATATTAAAATGTAATAAGGAGATACATTTTTTTAGAAATTTTAAATACAATAAAACATAGATAATACCAAATTTTAAAACTAAATCAATATGCAGCCTACAGGGATATCTTTATTTATGGGCTGTTATAGTTAGTTGATTAGTCATGTCTGACTCTTTGTGATTTCATTTTAGGATTTTCTTGGCAAAGATATAGTTTGTCATTTTCTTCTTTAATTCATCTTACAGATGTGGAAACTGAGGGAAAGAGAGTTAAGAGACTTCTCAGGGTCACAGATTTAGGAAGTGTCTAAGAGTCAGATCCTTCTGATTCCAGATATAGCACTCTATCCACTGTGCCACCTAACTGCCCATTTATATTTATATTTATAAATTTTATATACATTTATAAAATGTATATTTATAAATGACCAGCCTTGTCCCCCCATTTTTCAGTCTGATGACACTGACGTAGGAAAAAAGATCTAGGGCACTAGAAAATAATAAGTGGCTCACCCAGAGCCACATGGAACAAAATTTTGATTTTTTTTTATACTAAGCCCAATACTCTTGCCATTGAACCATGCCAATACTTTTGTGAGTAATAAACTATCAGATTAAATGATTAAACTGAATCTTTTCCTTGCCATTTGCATAAATTATCAATATTGGAAAGCATTATTCTCCCAATTTTGTTGCGTCATATAACTCATAGGATTCAGAGCTAGAAGAAATCTTAGAAAATGAATCCAAACTTCTCATTTGATAGATGAATAAACCATAGCTCAGATAGGTCAGGTGATTTGCCTTTGATTATTAGGAAACAGAGAAAAGATTCTAACTTGTGGGACCAGCTAGATGGCTCAGTGGATAGATCACTAGCCCTGAAATCAGGAGATCCGGAGTTCAAATTTGGCCTTAGATATTTAATACTTACTAGCTGTGTGACCCTGAGCAAGTCATTTAATCCTAGTTGCCTTACCAAAAAAAAAAAAAAAAAAAAACTTCTAGCTTGACTAATCCAAATTCAAAGCAATTTTTTCTCTCAAATTTTCTCAAGCTTCCTCTGACAACACAAGAATAATTCTACATTGCCATATCTGAGCTAAACATTTATAAAATTAGTAATGTAAAATATTTAAATAGATCATTTTATTTGCTGAGACATTTATGGAAACCAAAACAAAAAAACTGGGTATTATATGTTTATTGTTCTTATATATTACTTCAATTAAAGTTGCAGCTTTTGTGAAGGGACTTTCTGAGTCTGAAGCTTATCATGCTATCATGCTAGTAGGGATGGAAAGTTCACTGAAGGGGGAGGAGGATGCCAGGTACTTAGGAGTAAGCTCTCTAAAAGTTACTTTTTTTAGTATATACTGAACAACAATAACATTTTTAAATTGCGAGAATTTATAGAGATCTTACAAATAATTTACTTCTAGATCTTCATTATATAGATGAAAAATTTAAGTCTTGGAGAGGGCAAGTAATTTGCCCACAAGAGGCCATATCTGAAATTCAACTCAAGATGTCTAACTCCTTATCAGAACCAAGACAAGTAATTTTTTTTTACCCCAAAGCAAGTACCACAAAATGCACCAGGTTCAAGCATTAAAAAGCATGTTTTCATATGAGGTGGAGGGAAGAAACTAGAATATCACCCTTATGGAGGGACAGAGACAGAGACACAGGAAGACAGAGACAGAGAAAGACAGAAACAGAGAGGGAGAAGGACAGAGATAGAGAATGAAAGAGATAGAGACAGAAACAGAAAGAGACACAGAGAGACAGAGATAGATGCAAAGATATAGACACATAGAGAAAGATTTTAAATGAAGCTACTGCTGAAAAGATCATGAATGAGAGGGGAAGTGAGGGATAGGGGGCATCCAGTAGCTTAATTATAATTTTATTTATTTATAATTGCTAAATAGCTATTAAACTCTGTTGTCTCTATATTCTTGCATTACTGAAAGTGATGTTAGTACTTTCTAAATTTGGTACTTAGGACAAAACTCTTATTGCCCTACCCTTGTTACTTTTCTTATCTTTGTCATTCTTTCCCTCGGGCCATATTTTCTCTCAAATAAACTAATAAGAAATAAGTGTTGCAAGGACAGTTAGGGAGGAGGTTAATCAAATTCCCTTTCAGTCAGGTCCATAGATTGCCCAGATGAGTTTTTGGCTGTAGGAGGTCATTGCAATTCCATTCCAACCTGATTCCAAAAATAAAGTTCAGTTTGCCTTCAATTATCCCATCATCCTACTATCCCTGAAAGAAGTCCAGCCTTTCTTGCAAGTAGCACAAACTGCTAGAGCTTTCCCAAATCTGCTCTGCCAGCAGAAAGTAATTGGGCCACATCTGCCTATGGTTTGTAGCTCCTATTTAAGTCTTCAGGCGCCAGCCCCAAACATCAGAGAACGGCAGCACAGGTGTTTCTATAATCATGCTACTCTGGGAAATGTCAGCGTTCATGGCTCTGGATTCATATTCCAACTTGTTCTTTCTCTACTTTGGCTCTCAGCTTCAGTTAAAACTCTAGTTCAAGGTCTTACCATACCCATTATTCATTGTTTATTTAGGTGTGGGCAACTAAGTTTACAATCCATCTATTAATTTATTCTGAGGGACAATGGAATTCCTTTGTAATGGCGCAGGATTGCCTCAGCCAAACCAAGAGTTCATCGTAATCAGCATTACAAAGGAAATACCAAAGGAAGCAATAATGATATGGCATTGATTGGGAAGCATGACCTGGGTGTGGCTCTTTTTTTTTTTTTTTTTTTTTTGTGTTTCTAGTATGATGAGTTCGCTTTTCAACACAGAAATTCAAATTTTGAGGTAAGAGGTCATCATAGAGCAGTCAGAATAGACTATTCTTGTACTTTGATTGGAGGGCTACTTGCCCCCAAATATGCCCTCCATGGTGTTCTCTACCACAGTCCTTGAAACTCCCACCCTACCTCTTGGATAACAAAGGCAAGAGGATTTTCAATAGGGCCCTTGATTTTCTCATCAAGTATGAGAAAATATAGTATGATCTTTATAGCTGTTTTGGGAGTCTATGGCTTATAATTAGATTCGGTTGGTTTTCTAGTAATTTGTCCCACAGAACAGTTCTAACTAGCAATTTTTCCTTTAAGGCAAATGGATACAAAAGAGTTTCTCAAGTACTAGTTTTAAAGAAAAGTTTAATAGGAGAGGCGGAAGGAACAGAGCAAGGGTGGGCCAGAGAGAAGGTTATTTGGAAGAAGAAGGGAAAATATGTGATAGCTTCCACTTTTAAGTTGACTACTTTTCTTTAATAGGTGCTAAATTCAGTTGTTTCTAGCTAAGATCTACAAAGCCCTCTAAATTTTAATTTTCTGGTATAAAGTCCTGTTACCATGTTGTAGGACAGAACACAACACTGATCTGTTATTGTTCAGTTCAGTTTTCATTCATTTTTTTCAATCATGTCCAATTCTTTATGATCTCATTTCATTTGAAGTTTTCTTGACAAAGATAGTGGAGTTGTTCGCCATTTCCTTTTCCAGCTCATTTTTCAGATGAAAAAACTGAGGCAAATGGGATTAAGTGACTTGTCCAGGATCACACAGCTAGTAAGTTTCTGAGGCCAATTTAAATCTTCCTGCCTCCAGGTTGGTGCTCTATTCATTGTTCCACTTAGCTGCCCAACAAAGATCTGACATTATACTAAATTCTGACTATAATGGAGTTGTATTAAGTTTCCAAAGTTAAACATTTGCTAAAATAATCTGTTCAAGCATACTTTCCCCCCCCCAAAACCAAAGAACATTGCCTATGGATTTCTAGATTAAGCAGAAGATAGAATCCCAAGTGAAATCTCTCCAAGAAGGGGAAGAGGATAGAATTTCTCAGACCACCCAGAACTATTCTCCTTTTCCTCTTTCCCCTTTTCCCCATTGATACTTAGAGGCACCTCATTCTACTAAACAATCTATTTTTCTTAGGAAAGAGCTTTCATTAAAGACTAGGCTCTTTCTATGTTGATAAGATGATTTCTATGTGATAGAATGGATAAAAGTATATAGGCAAATGAGAGTAGTGCTGAAGGAAATTGCCTGAAGTCCTCTCTACCTCCTAGTCACAATGAAAAATAGTCACTTGAAGAATATTAACTAAAATTATGTAAAGTATGTGTTGATAGTGATGGCAGAAAATTACATAGATTTAGCACTCAGAAGGCAATTTTCATCCTACGAGTTTATTAGTACCAGCTCTTAATTTCTAATCCAATTATACTACACTAAATTCTATTGATACTAAGTATTTGTGAGTTGTTATTAGCTGATGTATGTTAGTTATTGGATATTAAAAACTCCTTTAAGAAAATAGAACTAAAAAGACAGCTGGTGAGCTTAGTCTACAGATAAAATTTCAACATTCAGTTTAAGTCCACATTGACCCAGTAGGCAGGACAATTCCCCTGTATGATGGAGAACCATTCTAATGCTGATGATTGTGCTCAGAAAATGAGGTGTGAGTCCACACTCATAATTTGGCGATTTTGAAGACATTTGCAGAGTATTGTGTCCCGTGTAGTTTGGTTGTTAAATGTTTTTCAGAGAAAAAGAAAGGTGTAGTGGTCACTGCTCTAGATGTCATGAAAGTTGAGCTATGGAGAGAGTTTTATATCTTTAATACTCAGGCCAGTAGTTCACCATTTTGTTCTCTCTCTCTGGGCCTGTTAATTGTGCTTAATCAACAACATGAATTGGCCTCCATCCTGTAGGGAGCAGAGACCCAACACAAATGGTTGTCTCCATTCATATAATAGACACAGATTATTAGGGATTTAACCAAAGTAATGCTGTGAAATATAAATTAGTAAAGCCTTTCTGGTCATTCACACATTTATTCTATGGACCACTGCGTTTTCAAACTGTGTTTCACAGAACCCCAAGGATCTATAAAACCTTGAATGTATCCTCAGTGTCTTTTCTTTCTTAAATTTCCTTGTACTAACTTACATGCACTTGCATACCTCACATCTCCAACGTATGATTACAGTAGAATGTAAGCTTAGCCCAGAGACCTGAATCTAGTAGGTCCTTAATAAATATTTGTTGGAAGATTTGCAGGTATAATTTAAAGATCATGAATCTCCCAGAAGAACATGACAAGAATGAGAACAACAACTCTGGATACCATAGCACTTGTTATAATACAAGAATACTGTCCAGAACTTCTGTATACAGACAACAGAGCAATGTTGTTTATGGATTGGGAGAATCCATAGAACATCAGAATAAATGTTTGTTGGATTGGATTGGACTGTTGAAAGTAAATGTTAATATGTCAGACATATTCCATTTGGCATGTAGTAAGCTTTTAATAAATACCTGTTGACTGACTAACTGTACGACCCATACCAACTCATAAAATTAAAACCATAATGAAAAGTTTTTACAGACCTCAAAATTTAGATAACATTCCCACTCTAGACCATATTACCACTTGTAGGTTCCACTCATAAAATCACAGCATATTTAGTCACGTAGTAGACCACTGCCCCCATTTTGCCAATAAGGAAATTAAGACCAAAAGGTGATAATATAACTTTCCGTGGCCACTATGCTAAAAAGTGTCACTATTTCAAATGATTAGAGGGCAGGAATAGTGACTGTGGAAACCCACTGAAAGATGAAGAAAAAAAGATTCATCGTTTGCATTCTGTTTTGGAAATGCTTTGCTATTTACTAATAATGAAAAAGTCTGTTGAGACCATATTCTATCTAACAGAGTTATTGCCCCATAGTGAGGTGGCTTATTACTACAAATGTGTCCAATTTGCCTCAGCCAACCATTTGTTTGATAGCATGAGAGTTATTATTTATAGAAATATACCTATATTTGCTAGTTCATTCATTCATTGGCACAATGAACATATAAATACCTGCTTGATTCATATGCCTGAGATAGATGCTGAAGAAGTTATCAGCGAAACATAAGACTTGATCTCCATGAATATATGTGAAAAGATAAACTTAAAGTTGATCACTGGAGCCTGAATTCAATGGGATTATTTCACCCATAGCCAAAGATATAATGCCATATAAAAACAAAGAGGTGCATTCCGATATCTATTGAATGGTATTTGTAGAAAAATAATTGGGAGGAGATACAGTGGAAACAAACGAAAAATAAAACCTTTCAGACCAAGTACTATAAAGGTATGGAGCTTATCTTCCTGGATATATTATTCAGTCAGACAGTCAATAAACATTTATTGAGCATCTTCTATGTGCCAGGCATGTAAAAAGAAGTAGAAAATAATCCCTGCCTTCAGGGAGTTTATGGTCTAGTGGAGGAAATAACAAGCCATATATAAATATATAAAAACAAGCCATATTTGGGATAAATAGTAAATAATTAAAAAAAAGGGAGGCCACCAGAATTAAGAAAGGTTAGGAAAGGCTTCCTGTAGAATATGGGACTTTAGTTAGACCTTAAGTTTTTAATTTAAGGGCAGTATCCTTTTCAGGAAAGAAACTGAGGAGTAAACACAAGTATTTTGGCTAAAACATACAATTAGACTCTAGGGAGGTCAGAAACCAAAGCAGCCACCATTACTCTTGTGAAAAGAGAGCACATTTTCCTAAGACAAGATTTCTGTAAACTTCAATAAAACTTTCCTTTGGATTTTAATTTTCAGACCAAGAAAAAAATTATAGTTCTGAAAGGAGGGCCATTTTTTATCCATATATTTCATTCTTAGGGTGAATAGTGAATTTGGATACAGAAGACTATGTGATCTTAGGAAAGGTATAATTTTAATATCTCTGGGCCTCAATTTCCCCATCACCTTTAAAACCCTTTTGATTTCTGCATCTTATGACTGACTTTCTTCTCTATTCATCCATTCTATCCTACTACCTCCCACTGGCAGTTCCCCTGTTTCTGCCAACATATCCTCCCATCCCCCCAGAACTCTTTAAATATATTATCTTTTTTATTGAGAGAGAAAATTCTTACTTTCTAAATACTGTGCCTTTGACAATATTTTTAATTTTATGCTCCATGAAATCTTATAATCTAAAATCCATTTTCTCATCTGTATCTGAAAAAAAAATGTTTGATTCGTATATCATGAAAAGAGTTTAGTGTTTGTTATGGAGAGGATTTTCATTTTCTTCTATTAAATAAATTTTTTTTTAAAGTACCTATAGAAATGTTGACTTGTCCCAGGATCAAATTCTGAATACAAAGGAGTATTTTGATTATAATAGTGTGAAATAGATCTAAGATAATGTAAAAAAAAAAAAAAAAGGATATGGCCTCTTAGCATTTAGTTAATCTCTTTGGCCATCATCCAGGACAGGAAATTTTCTCTGGGAGAGCTATGGTATCAGTTACTAAAAAGTAATATATTTTTAAAGACACTGACTTCAGCACACATTGCTTTCTAGAATTAAAGCTTCTTTACAAAGAGTAAAATGCTTCCAGTTTGCAAATGGTCATTACTAAAATGATTACATTTGTTTTTTAGTTTACCACAGCATCCTTAAGGGTCAAAACATAGAAATATAAGTTTGTAATCATTTCATAGGGTACCTTCATCTATAATTATACAATCCTAAGTATCATGTCTTGGAGTTTCAGTTGATTCATGTGTCCATGAAAATCCAAATGTGTTCTCTTGTAGACAGATTTTTGAGAAGTTCATTAGGGGACATCTGTTAATGCTTTTAAGGGCCCAACGTTCTGAGCATGTTTCTTCCCACAGTGACAATCTCATTTCTGTCTTCTAGACTTACTCTTAACAAGATATTACAACCTAAGTGCTAAGCCAAGAAAAACCTGTAAATTGCTGTGGACTTTGGTTATTAGCTATGCATGTGTTTTTCATGGAAAGGAAACAAAGGCTCTCATGATGACTTAGATTGGCTATGTCTGAACAGAGAGCCCTCAGCAAATGGGTTATGGCTGGTTTTCTACTCAATTGTTACACTGAAACGCCTTCCTAAAACATATTTTCTTGATTGAAGAAGTATATCCTCTTCAATGCAATTCAAGAAGTGCAGCTTAATGTTCTATACTATAATATTCATTCTTTATCTTTCCTTATGATTGTCCTCATGATTAACTTCGGTATTTTCAGGCTCCATGATTTCACTGCTGTGAGCATCTCTTCACAGATTCAGGTTGCAAACTCTCTGCTCCAATATCAATGGTCTTTGCTGCTACTCCATTACAAATTCACTGGCTAGACTCTCCAGTCTCTGCGAGTTTAATCATTAGACCCTAAAGCCTGCATGTCTGAGATGTGCTTTCTGACAAAGAAGACAAGTTTCCTATCACAATAAGTATCAAGATAGAACTGAGCAGAAGTTTTATGGCCTCAAAAAAAAAAAAAGGCCTTAGTGAAAATTGCATACATTTTTTTTATATTAGGCCCTAATAAGCAGGGAAGGATCAGGATAAACTTTATGTGGGAGCTAAATCTTGAAGGAAACTAAGCTCAGGTGCCCCCTCCTTTATAAGGCCTGTGTTTACTTAATTGTGTTCACACTGTGCCTTCCCCTTAGAATGAAAATTATTTGAGAGGGCTATAGCTTAAGTAAAGTCATAGAGATAGGAGGAAAGATGTCACAAATTGGCAAAACAAGAAGAACAATTTGTTTCAAACATAAAGCTAGTGTATGAAGGAGCCCAACAGACAATATTCTCAGTTCAGGAACTTGCTCAGTCCTGGAAAGATATTAGGTCACAGCATCCTGCCATCAAGAGGATTAGTTGCTAGACAGGAACAAAGTATACATGAAGTAATTTTGGGGAAGAAAAGAGGGCAGGAGTGATTTACAAAGCATTGCATAAAAATTATCTCAACTGATCTTTACAACACTTGAAGATATGTTACTATTATCTTCCTATAAGAGGTCTGTATTTACTTACTATGCAGAGTATCAAAAAAAGGCCTTTAAAAAGGCCTCACTTAAACTAATTCTCCAATCTTTGACAAACTAGCACCTATCTTGAGCAAGATAACCCAGATGATCAAATCTATGCCTGGAAACTACATTATATAACAGTAAAAATAGATGTATGAAGCCCTTTACATAGTAGCCCATTTGATCCTCCTAACAATCTTAAGTAGATACATACTATTATCATTATCATTACCATTTACAGATGAGGAAACCAAGGCAGATAGAGGCTAAGTGACAGAAAATATTTAGGTTTTTATCTGTAGTACCTTGCACAGTGCACACAGCCCGGGGTCATTGGTTGAAGGGACTGATGATCTGAATGAAGGGAGCATGATAACTGTCTTCAAATATTTGAATAATATTCATGTATAGGACGTGAATTCAAGTTAAAGCAATGAAACTCAAAGGATTAGAAATTAGAATAATGGTTAGACTGTTGGAAATAAGATCCTTTTAATAAAGATTTTTAAAAATATGGGCTTTCTGTAGTGAGCTATATGCAAATCACTAAAATTATTCAATTTTAGTCTAGAGGATTTTTTCCTATCACAGATGAAATAGATCAAATTTCTTCATTGGATGAAAGGTTGGACTAGGGGAGCTTTAAAGCTCCTTTTAAATCCTTAAGATTCTGTGATTCAATTTGTTGTTGTTCAGTCATTTCAGTTGTGTATCAGTCTTCATTGGGGTTTTCTTGGCAAAGACACTGGAGCAGATTACCATTTTCTTCTCCAGCTCATTTTACAGAGGAGAAAACTGAGGCAAACAGGGTAAGTGACTGAGATTGGATTGAAATCAGGAATGAGTCTTCCCGCCTCCATGTTTGACACTCTATCCATATAGCTATGGAGCTATGCTCCTAGCTGCCCGATTCTGAGGTTCTATAAGTCTTCATTTAAAGTAGTAAGGAAGAGTCTTTGTTTAAACTAGTAAGGGTGGAGGAATTAGAGGGAAGTTAGGCTACATATTCCATTCTTTTCTATATGAAATTAATACAGGAAATGTACTGTATCTTTCTTTATACAATCCCCACAAAAATTGCATATCTACAACATTAGTTGAGGGAAAAAATGAGTTGGGTGTTTCACTAAATATGAAAAGTAAAACATCTGCCATTTTGCTCTTTTTTTCTATGTTGCCTAAAAATTGGCATATGCTTTGCATTACAGTCCCATGATGTTCAAACTTGCAGAGATATATATGTGTGCATTCTAGGGACGTGCAAACAGCTGGATGATAGGGCATGTGGACCTATACTGATCCCATATACTCTATTTCATTTGGGAAGAAAGGAAGGAAAACATTAATGTAAGTCCTATTTAAAATGGGGGGGGGGGGAGCAAGAGAGAAAGGGAAGGATTCTTGGAATGTATTAAATATAGTTTTAATGGGGTCTAAGAAAGGGAAATTGCTCAGCTATTTCAATATCTTTCATTTTTAAGGTAGTGCGTCTCTTTTAAGAAAACATGGAAGTGTGATCATTTTCAATGCACATTCTTAAAGAGGAAAAAAAAAAAAAAGCTGGTAAAAGAGCCAAAAGTTTCTCCCGGCTTATGCCCTGTTGCACCAGCTGTTAGAATTAGAAGTAGTGGCCCAAAATGGCTAGAGCATTTCCCTTGTTGAACTTTTACCAAAGAAACAGAGCTATTTTACCTGAATTGGAGAGCATCTTATCAGGGTCATTTTACTCAAACAATAACTAGTCTTATCTGCAAAATCCAGGTTCAGACTTATTAGTGGGCTGAATTGGCAGCCTCCCCTAGCTACATAGCAACTGGGCAAATATTGTTCAAGTCTGCTAAGTGACCAATAAGGAACAAGATACTTTTGGAGTTACTTTTCAATGGAAGCAGTGTTAGAATGAACAATTCTCTCTCTCTCTCTCTCTCTCTCTCTCTCTCTCTCTCTCTCTCTCTCTCTCTCTCTCTCTGTCTCTCTCTCTCTCTCTTTCTCTCTCTCTCTCTCTCTCCCTCTTTTTCTTCCTCATTTAATCTTTACTATTGCAAGAGTATGATCTCATTTGCAGACTGTAAATACTTGGGGACTTTTATGAAGGGAAAAAATTACAAAGTACTGAAGTTTGCTTCAAGAGCAACGTAGGTAGGAACTTCAATTACTAGCAACCTGTAAGTATATGCTAGGTTATACAAAAAGTGGATGGTTTTCTTAGCCTTAACAGGGTTTCATTCAAGTTACTTATTTGACCATAGTATTGTATATATGGATAGATGTGGGAGCCACAACAATCCTCGGTGGAATTGGCTTGAAGGGGATTATAGAAAAGGGAAAGCTAAATTCTCTCTCCATCCCTTAATGAATGAACCCACAAGATCTGTGATTCCACTAGCCAGTTAGATTGGGCTCTGGAATGAGTTAGCCTGGCATATGGTGATTGAAAGGCAAACGTTGCCCCCACCCTCCACCCAAGTTTGTAATTGAAACTGTGTGTAAACTGGCCACACCCTTCATTAACTCTTGGGCTCTTGTGATTTTATACTCCAGGAAAGGAAAACTCATAAAATTGTGAAGTGAGAGCACAGGCAGAGAGATGAGCTTGTAGAAATTCAGTCAGTCTTGGCCTTTTCTTTGTTATTTTTCACTCAGTTTCTCTAAATGCAAATTCATACATTAAAGGGTCATACAAATTGCTTTTTGTGTCTTTATTCCTTTTTTTTTTTTTTTTTTTGGTCTTTCTTTTTTCTCTTTCCCCTCATTTTTCTGCCCTCAAGGGGGCATGGAGCCTCCCACCCCCAATGTAAATGAATATTGATATAACTGAGCAGTGAACTGGGGCTCTAAATTAGCTCCTCGGGGTGCAATACCTGACTGTTGACGGCTGGCAATGTAAACAGCTTGCTTAAATGTCAAAGGTCTGGGTGGAATGTGTTACTGGGTTTGCTAACAGAAAAAAAAAAAAAAAAATGGGGAAGTTGGAACTCTGATATTCATTTCATTGCTGAGCCGATGGATAGGATTTCAAATGAAACTGAGGCTCGTTTCACCAAAGCAGAGATGCTTTTTGTTTCTAAAGCAGAAGCAAGCATAAACTCTCTCTGGCCACCTAAGAACTTTGTCATAGGACCAGCAAGCTCTCTCTTCCCTGGTGAATTTTCAAACTTGGCCAGGCTAAACTGTGTTCAAATACTCCTGGTACAAAGTTTTAGTTGCTTATCGGAATCAAATGCAATATGTTAGCAAAAGGACCGAATTTTCAGGATGTTGGGTTGCTTGCTTGGCCAGGGGATGTATTGTTTTCAGAATCCAAATGTTTCCTGGATTTAAAGTTGACAATAAATATCCAACTGCATGTTTGGATTTTTCCACGTATGTCTTTTGAGATCAGCATAAAATTAAAGTGTGTTACTACAGCAGCATCTGTAACATTTTATGAGGCAAAAGATGCTTTTTTTCCACATGAAGATCCAAGCCAGAAGCATTATCCATTAAGGAAAGCAAATAAGACTAGTGGGACATATTTTTTTACAACCATATTATGGAAATACTAAAGATCCAATGTCCTGAGGTCAGATTGTGAAACACAGCTGTTCATATGAATTTTTGCCCTGGTTTGACACTTCTGGTTAATTTTCGAACATTGATCAATTCTAACATTTAGAAATATCTCAAGCATAGAGAAAAAGTTCTTTCCCGGAGACTTCTTCCTCTTCGTTTGGATTTTTGCATAAAACACAATTGAAATATTTGCATAGCATATTATATACCCTGGCGTTGTTTTCTTTTGTGGTTTTTCTCATCCCAAAAGATGGTTCCTCTGCTGGATCCTGAATTTAAAACCAAGACAGAAAAATCACCAAATGTCCCTTTAAGGAAAATCCCGGATGAAAGTTAAGGCAACATTTTTATCATTTTTAAATGGCTTGGCTAAGAATGTTTCAGAGAATCATAATTTTAGAGCTGGAATGGATCTTTAAGGTCCATAAGATTAAACCATTGCATTTATACATGAAGTCCACTGTGGAGATGTAATTTACCCAAGATCAGCCCAAAATAGAGTTTTCACTCATTACCTCTCATGCCAAATCCAAATTCCTTTCAATATTATGCTGCTTTCCTTTTCTTCCTTTTTTTAAATATTAACCTGCTCCTCCCTTCTTTACTTTGCCCTCTATAGTTCAGTTTATGTCTATTTCCACTATTTATTTCCTGTGTGACTTTTATTTCATATATTTTGGAGTATGCTTTGTAATATATCTTCAATATTTAATGCTTCTGTTAATACTTGGTGAATTCTTATGATTGTGGGGTAGATAAAGAGGGAGGAGAATGAGCATTTATATAATACCTATTGTATATCAGGAGTTTTACAAATATCTCATTTGATCCTCCAAACAACTTTGAGGTGAATGCTGTTATTATACCCATTTTACAATTAAAGAAAAAGAGGCAAACAGAATTAAACAACTGTCATACAATTGGTTAAGTGTCTGAGACTATATATGAACTCAAGTATTCTGACTTCAGGTCCAACTCCAGGGTCTATCTACTATGCCACCTAGGTAAATCTGGATGAAGAGTGGGATGGGGGAGAAGCCTAGAGCATTTGAACAAGGCTATTTTATAACTAAAGCCATTTAAATTTGTTTTCCTTGAAGCACAACCTTCAGGTAATCAATCAACTTAATCTAATAAATATAAAGCTGATATTTTATTTGCTAATCTGATGATATACTTAGTCTTTGGATATATCTTCAATGCAGATAGATAGATAAATGGATGAGTAGATAGATAGATAGATAGATAGATAGATACATCTATATTTTGATAAGGCATTTGGGGGTAAGTGATCTACCAGGGTCACACAGCTAAGTATCTGAACTGAATAATGAGTAAAACTAGTGAAGACAGGAGAACTTGTTTTATATCTTTCATAATAACCTGGATGAGTTTTCAGAATAGCTCTTGTGAATAGCAGAAAGAATAGAATAGCAGAAAACACTAGGCCTAGAGAACTGAGCTTAAATTCAGTTTCAGACACCTTTAGCATGAAATTTCAGACAAGTCACTCTGTTTGCCTCAGTTTCTTGAGGTTTAGATGGGGATAATAATAGTACCTACCTCCATAGGGTTGTTGTGAGGATCAAACAAGATGATATTTGCAAAAAGCATTTAGCACAGTACCTGACACATAGTGGGTACTATATAAATGCTTATTCCCTTTCCTTCCATTCTCCCTGCCTTTTCCATCTTTAGCTATAATCTATCACTATTCTTCATCTTACAATCAGATTGCACAGAGCTCAAAGTTTTCCTCACTTCCTCATATATGGAGAGAAAACTGATGGTCAAGCAGACTATCTCAATTAATTAATTGATAAGTATTTATTAAGTTGCTGAGGCAGCATAGCATAGTACATAAAGAGCTGGTCTCAAAACTCAGTTCAGTCCTGCATCTGACACTTATTGGCTCTGGAAGTCACTTTACTTCTCACTGTTCCAACTGTAAACTGCAGAGAAGGTTAGAACATAAGAGTTGGAAGGACTTAGAAAACCTCATCAAGCATTGTTGGTGGAGTTGTGAATGAATCCAACCATTCTGGAGAGCAATTTGGAACTATCTCAAAAAGTTATCAAACTGTGCATATCCTTTGATCCAACAGTGTTACAACTGGGCTTATATCCCAAAGAGATATTAAAGAAAGGAAAGGGACCTGTATGTACAAAAATGTTTGTGGCAGCCCTTTTTGCAATGGCTAGAAACTGGAAATTGAATGGATGCCCATCAATTGGAGAATGGCTGAGTGAATTGTGGTATATGAAAGTTATAGAATATTATTGTTCTGTAAGAAATGACCAGCAGGATGAATACAAAGAGGCCTGGAGAGACTTACATGAACTGATACTAAGTGAAATGAGCAAAACCAGGAGATCATTATATACTTCAACAATAATACTATATGAGGATCAATTCTGGTGGAAGTAGCTATTTTCAGCAATGAGAGGATCCAAATCAGTTCCAATTGATCAGTGATTAACAGAACCAGCTACACCCAGAGAAAGAACACTGGGAAAGGAGTGTGGACCGCTTGCATTTTTGTTTTTCTTCCCGGATTATTTATACCTTTCTAAATCCGATTTTTCTTGTGCAACAAGAGAACTGTATAAATATGTACACATATATTATATTTAAGTTATACTTTAACATGTTTAACTTGTATGAGACTGCCTGGCAGATAGGGGAGGGGGTGGAGGGAAGGAAGGGAAAAGTTGGAACAAAAGTGTTTGCAAGGGTCAATGTTGAAAACTTACCCATGTATATGTTCTGTCAATAAAAAGCTATAATAAAAAAAAAAGAAAGAAAACCTCAAGTCCAATGATAGAGGGATTTTCCTCACCTAGAAATTTCTTGTTGTTCAATCAGGACCAAATTTTTGTAACTCCATTGTTTTTTTTTTTTTTTTCCAAACATACTTGAGTGGTTTGCCATTTCCTTCTCCAGTTCATTTTCCAAATGAGGAAAGTGAGTTAAACAGTTGTGTCCAATGTCACACAGCTAGGAAGTATCTAAGGCAGCATTTGCTGCCTGAAGTTCTATCCACCATAACATCTAGCTACACCAATGAAATCACAGGTCCAGTTCCTAACCCTAGGAACTAGGTACAAGGCTAGACAATGGACATGAAAATACAAAGAATGAAATAGATCCCTATTCTCAGGTAGCTTAAATTTTAATAGGAAATGCAATAAGGACATCCATACCCACAAAATAAATATAATAAACAAGTTTATACAAAATAAATGTAAAGAAAATAGATGGAATAGCTATGAGGTAATTCAATGCAAGGTCATTGGGAGTAGGGTAGAATTATTGAGAAGGAAGGGCAGTATCAGGAAAGACATTGTATAGAAGGTAGTTCTTGAACCAAATCCTAAAGGGAAACATTATGAAGGACTTTGATGAGATTCCAATAGTCTTGGGATGGAAAGTGCCATCTGCATCCAGAGAGAAAACTATGGAAACTGAATGTGGATCAAACATAGTATTTTCATATTTTTGTTGTTGTTTGCTTGCTTTTTTTCTCATGACTTTTTCCCTTTTGGTCTGCTTTTTGTTGCACAGAATGACAAATATGGAAATATATTTAGAATAATTACCCATGTTTAACCTACATCATATTGCTTGCTCTCTTGGGAAGGGAGGAACAGAGAGAGGGAGGGAGAAAAATTTGGAACACAAAGTTTTGCAAAGGTGAATGTTGAAAACTCTCTTTGCCTGTATTTAAGGGGAAAATACTATTTTAAAAAAGATGAGGCACTTTGTATTCCAAACAGAGGATTTTATATTTGATCCTAGAGGTGATAAGGAGCCACTGGAGATTACAGAGGAGGGAGCATGGCATGGTCATGATAGTCAGAAGGATAAGATCAATATAGAGATTACCATGGTATATAATAAAATATGGTAAATCTATTAAAAAGTTGCAGTACAAACAGCCATTCTAGGGGTGAGGTGGAGCTGGTTATGATCCCAAAGGGAAATATTTGAGTTAGACTTCAAAGAAAAAGGAGAATTCATTAAGAAGGTGAGCCTTCCAAATGTAGAGAACAGCAGGAAAAAATATGAAGTAGGAGAGCACAGGGTATGCTGAGAGTACAGAGTGATCTAGTTTGTCTGGAGTATAAACAAAATAGACATAAAGCTGGGAGCATAGGGCAGTGTCAGAATGTGGAGGGCTTTGTGTTGCAACCCCATGTCTTTGAGCTTGCCTTGGAAAGTAATAGGGAGCCACAGAAGATTTGTGAGCGAAGATGTAATGCGGTATAGGCCAAGAAATTTCCATTCCAAAAGGATTTGGAAGCATTAGGTTGATCCTGCAGAATAAAAGTTCATTGACCAGAGACCCAACGTCCTAAAGCTTTGGGGCTGGAGCAATGAGGTAGAATGTGGATCAGAAACGGAACTGTTACATTTGAGCATAAATAAAAATAGGTTCCAGATGAGGCAGCATCCCCATCTCAAAAGACTGAGGAGGGTGTGAGTTTGGCAATGATCTGCACACAAGTTGAAATTACTACCACAATAAAATCAATATGCTAGAAATAATAACAAGCTGTCATTTATATAGCATCTCAAGCTTTGCAAGGCATTTTACATATATTATCTCATTTGATCTCACAATAACCTTTGGTGCTAGGTGCTAATACCCTCATTTTATAGAATTAGGAAACTGAGACATACAAAAGCTAAATGTCTTGCTCAGGTTACCTGAGGCAGAATTTACATTTTAACCCAATACTATATCCACTAGGCCAATTATCCATATTCAACACCCTATGGGATACATACAGAGGTTTGCCAGTAAATATTTAATAATTAACTGTGCTATCATGCCTTTTCTGCATTATTAACATTTTCTCCATCAAGTCTAAACAATCCAGAAAATAAGTTCAAGCCCTCATTTGTAGCATCTGTTGATTTCTGAGATGTAAATAATCACTATGAAAACCTAACAATTGACTGTAACTGGTGCAATCTGATTGCAGTACATGCCTGGGTAAATCCATGTTCTTCCTTGAATGTGAAAGATTGACCCTGTCTTCTCATTTCCCTTCATCTGGAAAACTACCTGCTATCTTTGACAAGATATCCCCTAAAAAAACATTCAGAGACATAATCTAGGATAATTGCCTCTTCTAAGATAAATATATTACTTTTCAGTTGGTCCTGATCTTAGGTCAGAGTATCTCAGATCGGGAAGGAACCAGAGTGGTGATGTAGCCCTTCCACCCAGAAAACAGAAATACTTCCAGTCTGTTTAATTAGCAAAGTCCATGTAATAGAAGGGATTTATTTTGAGAAAGTGATTTGATATCCATTCATTTAATAGACATTTTTTTAAGTATCTACCACATTCATATGAATAGAGCATCAGGCCTGAAGTCAAGAAAGCATGAGATGGAATCCAGCCTCAGATACTTTCTAGTTGTGTGACCCAAGGCAAGTCACTTAATTTCTGTCTACCAGAGTTTCCTCAACTTTAAAAACAAGGATAATAGCCATACCTATTTTCCAGGATTTTTGTGAGGACTGAATCAGCTAATATTTATAAAGTGCTTAGCACTGTACCTAGCACATACGGAGCAAGCACTTAATAAATGAATATAACATTCTGATCCTTCTAGTTTACAAAAAGCTGATTCCAGTCATTCCAAAGCATCCAAGAATAAATCAAAACTCCTCCATATGAGAAGCTTTCAGATACTTGAAGACTGATTAGGATTAGACATCCTTTTTCCCAGGTTTAACATCCTCAATTTTATCAAGTAATTCTTAAATTTTCATTCAGTCCTCAGATGCTCATTTTCTCTAAATAACTTCCTATGTACTTTACTCACACCTTCCATTTACTTTACACAACTGAGCCTCCTCTGGGAAGAAGAATGAGTAAGCTAGGTGAACTTATTATCCCCTTCTTTGTCAAACAATGATTGGTCGGCCCTCTACCAATAGTAGGTGCATCAGATCTTTGCATTACTGGAAGTTTGCAAAAGCTATCAAAAACAGAAAATGAGCAATTTGAGGAGAACAGATAATAGTGGGAATTTCCAGTGGAAATTAGGAACACTCATCCTAATTGTACCATTTTACCAGGAAGCAGTGACTGAATAGGACTATACCATATTTGGCTTCCTTCTGAAGGCATTTGCCTACTATGAAAATTTCCACTGCAACTTTGGTCTTCCTTCTGGAGGAGAATGTGCAGAACATCCTCATGGGATGAAACAATAATCCAAGAGGGAAACGGAATAAAAGAATGCAAAATTAAAATATTACAAGGTGGTAGGATTGTCTACTTTAGACCCACTGAGAGGAAATTCTGGACAAGAACAGAGCTCTATTTGGGTCTCGTTTTGAGATCTTATTTCCTCAAACTCTACCAACTAATGTAGAGGGTATAGTTAAAATGAACTAAACCCCCCAAAAAATCAGCTCCAAGGCATTATGCTGTTCTCAAAACTGTCTCTTCCCAAACTTATATTTCAGTGAGCCCTAGTCACATATCCTTGCTATAACAGTCTTCTCTAAAATCATGCTTAGATATCATTTACAGTACCTTACTCTTTATTATAGAATATTAAAAGCAATACAACATCAACTACTTTTTACTTTCTTCCAGACTCAGAAAATCCTAGGGAAATCTATGGGCTACTCAACTCAGATTTATTGGAAATATTTGATTTATTTCATTCTCCATGGTCTCTTCCCTTTGAGGTGAAGGAGTATAGGAAATACATTCTCAACTGCTCTTTGATCCATAATTCCAGTAGGACTAGCCATTTGAAGAGTCAAGAACTCTAGATCAAGGATTCTATTCTTCCTCACAGTACTGGTGCACTTTAAAATTTCTCCCAGCTGGTACTTTTCAATTCAGTACTTTGTAATTAGTAGTGACTGAGGATTATTCCTCACCACTGTTAGCTCTTCATTTGTGGATCAGAATTCCAACAGTTAAATTTGTCTTTTCTTTTGTTGCGACCACCAAGAAGGAATGTGGAATGAAGATGTTTCCATCTTTACCATTCCCCATTTCTGACTGCCTTTTTTACCCACTTTTATTGATGTCTAGAAAAACATAGCAAGCATTTATAAAGTCTAATTTCCATGTCTTGCCACAAGCCTGCAGAGTCAAAAAGTGGGGGAAAGGAGAAAGGTGTACCCAAGATATAGCATTGTTTTACAGTATGGGACTCCCAGGAAGAATGAATGACTGACACCTTTGAAACAAATACCTTTATCCATATTTCCATTAGGAAAAAATATCAAGGAAGAGTGATCATGAATCATTTCTCCTGGATCCCAATTTTTTTTTTTACATTTTGTCACTCATTATTTTGATTTTGAGTTACTCTCTAATTGTGGTAACTGTTAACACTTTTAACTTGTACTATCCAGAGCTCATTGCTTAATGAAGAGTGGGGCATATAAGATGGATGTCTTTTTTTCAAACATCTAAGGAGTTGGCTTCTGCTATAATCATGAAGCATGTCGGAGGCATCATTAAAATGTCCTCTATTTCAATCTGTGGTTTTTGTTTTCTGCCATTCCAAATATGTAAACTTCAGAGACATCCAGCTGTATTTCACAATGTGCATTTTCAAATGCTGGCCATGTGGGGTGAAGATTGCTCAAACATAGCTGGAGGTATTTCCGTGATCAAATTGAGGAAGTGGATTAGTGATAGATTAAAAAAAAACCAACCCTATACTTAGTATTACCATTCCTTCAGGTAATGAGGTTTTTTTAAGGGGAAAAAACACTT
Organism: Sarcophilus harrisii; assembly: GCF_902635505.1. NCBI lineage: Eukaryota > Metazoa > Chordata > Mammalia > Dasyuromorphia > Dasyuridae > Sarcophilus > Sarcophilus harrisii. The sequence continues at coordinate 97,636,931 of NC_045431.1, forward strand.
GGAAATTACCATGGAATATTTTCTTTACTATACAAGATATTTTCATCTAGTTCTAGAACTTATATCATACACTCCAGTTTCTGTTCCAGAAATCTAACCCAATTGATAAAAAGAGGGAAATAATTGATAGTTTTGCACTTTCTTTTCAAATGTCCTTTTAAAAATATAATCCCTATTAAGACAGTGCCTGTCATGTCTTGACGCAAGTTATCCAAGTCAGTAAAATAAGAGATCATTTGGTGAAATGGGAAATGGCTCACAGAATCTAGGATTTAGCTGGAAAGGGAAGCTCAAATAGTTCAACTCATACTTAAATAATACTAGCCAACATTCCTGACAAAGTTATTGAACTTCCACTTGAAGATTTCCAGAAATAATAAATCTACTACCTTCTAAGGCAATCCTTGATTCTAGCCCATTGCATCTTTTTTGTGTACTGACTTTACCATCTAACATATCAATATCTATCCTTTTACCAGGAATAAAAGTCAGCCACATTGAAGGCACCCTTTATTTCTTTTTTTTAAAATTGGAACATATGTCCATCTCCAGTACTATGGCACTTCTGTTACCCATGACTTTTCAAAGATTACTGAAAATGGTTCAGATTTCACATCATTTGGTTTTTTAAGAACCTTGAATTTATTCAAGCCAGTAACTGGAATTCACTGAGTGCAGCTTTGTATGCCATTACCAACTCCTTCCGTACTTGTTATTAGCCATTTTTGTTCTATTTTTATCCTAAAGGAAATTTTCTTTGATAAAGTGGAAGCAAACAGACTTGGTCAGAACTGCCTTCTCTCTGTCATCTGTCATCATCAACCCATCTACTCCAATCAGAAATTCTCTTCTTTAACCTTCCTAATACCAGAATCTTTTAAAATGTTTTGTGATTTCCTTAGAATTCATCACTAATTTAGCTCTTTGTTATTTTTTAAAACTCTTTACAAAATATTGTTTTATATTTAACTACATTCATCTTTTCTTAATTTCATCTTATATATGTCTTTTTAAAAATCTAAGTTGGTTTTGAGTTCCCTATATATCTGTATTATCTTTTTTAGATTGCTAGCCTGTCTTCCTCACTAAAATAATTTATTTTCTATTTTTCTATCCTGAGTATTTTCATAGGTCTTGTTTTGATTTCTGTTCTAAAATTTTATATACCCTTTCTCTGTACTCTTTGAAAATCACTCTTTTCTAATCTAGGACCTATGTCACACTACCACAACTGGCTTTCTTTTCCTTTTTACTAATGCTAAGATGGAATGATCATTTCTTCCCATGATTCCCATTATTTCCACTTCATGAACCACTTAGTCTATATTAGAATCAGATCAGGAATAATAATTTTGCTCATTATTTCCTCTTTTGAAGAATGAAATTGTCATTACAGAAAGACAAGAATTTCTTAGCTTTTCTGATTTTGGCAGAGACAGAGCTGCAGCAGATGTCCAAATTGTTGAAGTCTTCCACCCTGTTATTATACCTCCATGCTAGATTTTGTGATGTTTCCCAAACTCATCTGTTTCCTCCTTCTCACCGGGTGGTCTATAGTATACCCCCATGACAATTTTTTTGGTGTGTTTTTCCCTCTATTGATCCCCACCCAAATGCTTTCCACCATGGATCTACAATCTGATTTCCTAATTTTCTTGTATGTCTTCTAAATATCCAATGCTATTCCTTTGTTCCTCTTTTTTAAGGTATATATTAAGGCAACATAAAAAGTTGAATTTAAACATTATATTTTGTGAAAATTCAAATTTATTTACCCAGAAGAAATATTTGCATTCATCTCAACCTGACTATGCATTAAATAAAAGGCATAAAAAAACTTTAAACGATATATAATTCATCCAAAACAAGTGTAAAATCGAGGCTTAATATTTGAATTGCCTACCTAAGAGGGGTATTGTGGAAATAAAATTTTATATTTTTTATGATTATATGGCTCTATAGAAATGCAAGTTGTTAGGAGGGCAGATTTGTATAAAGGAAGAGCACTTGATTTCAAATGAAAATATCTGGGTTCAAAACTCAGCTATCCTAGCATTAATATAATCTTGAGCAGTTTGTTTGACCTATGTACACCTGAGGTTCCTCATTTGTAGGATGAGGGAGTTAGATTAAATTATTTCTAAGGTTCATTCCAACACTAAAATCCTACCATCCTATAATCCTACTTCGATGAATTTATGATATAACTGAGGTGAATATTCTCTTCAAGAGTACAATTTATAATCTTTCCACACTTTCTTATAATATAGTAATTTTATTTATGTCTTTCCATTAACATTGCAGAGAGGAAATACCCATCATTGAAGGTTTTCCTATAATTCCATTAGTATTTCAAGTATGTCATTCTAGCACTGATGGAGGCCATTAAATATTATCCCTCATTCTTTTATATTATCAACTCGCCCTCTTTTCTAGTCTTTCAAATGCTTGATGATACATTCTAAATCATTTCTCAAATGAAAGTTGTTATTTATAATATGCTGTGGTTTTCATCCATCATCCATCTTTTCATTGCTCTTTGGACAAGAATGTGCTGGTAAATTTTTAAAAACAGAAAAAATGTATGCATGACATACTTTTGCATTTAATCTGCATTATCAACATTTTCTCTCTAAACTTAAGTCTAGAGAATTAACAAAACAAACCAAGCATTAATTTGTAACATTTTCTGATTTCTGTTGCTAGAGTACTCACAATGAAATTTTAGCAATTGGCTCTCTCAAGCTGATATAAGTTAATTGCAGTACACTTTTGTCTTTGGATCACTACCATACTGTTTGTTCATAGTGTTCCATGATTCATAGTCTTAGGCTCCATAATGAAAAGAATTCTTAAATATTCAAACCTTCATTTGAAAAAAATTAAAAACTAGATCACCAACAAACATGAACAGTTCCATTTTAAGAGGCCAGAAAAAGGTGCATTGTATATGAAACTATGACTCTTACACATATCTTATTTATAAAATATAAAATTTAACATAGAAACAGCAACTTTTCTTTAGGTCACTTTTTGAACTTCCTTCAGTGCTGTTCTATTTATATTTTTTCCAGTGTTTCATTGGTGCTCTTATAAATAAAGCAAATTTGAATTGTATTAGTCATATCTTAAAATGTTTTATTTTATACCTGTAAACTAAAGGTTCTCCACCATCAGTCTGATGGAGTCATGATTGGTCATTAAATTTTTCATGATTGTCTTCCTTTATAATATTGTGGTCATTATATAAACCTGTTCAAATAAATCTCTCTAGGTTCCTCTGAGCAGTTTTTTTTAATCATTTCTGGTCCAAAAATGTTCCATCACATTCAAATACAATAATCTGTTCAGCATTCTTCAGTCAAGAGATTGGACCTCCAACCTACTTTGTTACCAGTCCTATAATAGAAAGAACTGCTATAAAAATATTCATGTGGATTCTTTCCCTCTGTTTTTGTACTTTATGAGTTGCAGTGTATATTTCATAGTGAAATCATTGAGTCAAAGATTACATTTTTATTTTATAGACAAGCAATTGAATACAAACATTTTAAAACAATATTATTCTGGTGTTGTCACATGACTATGCAGTCTCATCACAATCAATTTTTTGAGAAAAAGAAGCCCTTTTCATTGAAAAATTCAGTGGATGTTTAACTTAGTAAGAAATTTCTCAATAGCAATGAGGAACAAGACTGAATATAATTTCTGAATATCCTTCATGATTATGAAGATCTCTTATTTCAGGCCTGTGGGACAGATTGCATGGAGTTCATGAAGCACATTTATAGATATGGAAAAGACCACCAATCCAAGTGGGCTTATTTTGCAGAAGAGGAAATTAACTTTTATGACTTTTTCATCCAGATAAAAAGCAACATTTGATCCCAGGTCCTCTGATTCCGGAGCTAGTGTTCTTTCCCTCCCCACATACTGTATCCCTCCCTCCCAAAGCATTCCTAATAGGGAGCTTTTGGCCTTTCCTGTGGGTTATTGACAGAAGTGAGGTATATATTTGAAAATCCATTCTGGTCAGAGAGCATGGAGAGAGGCATAAGACACCGGCTTCAAGTAGAAAAGGAATCAGGTGTTGTCAATAAGCATTTATTAAAAAGTTATGATGTACCAGATATGCTAGGAACTGAGAATACAAAGAAAGACAAAAATACCCTGCCCTCAAGAGGCTTACATTCTAGTGTAGGAAACAACATATAAAAAATTAGGTACATGGAATGTATATACAGACAGATGGAAGGTAACTTCAGAGGGGCAGATGTTAGTACCTGAGTTGGGGATTCCTGGAAAGCCCCCCACAACAAAAGATGACTTCATTTGATGCATTTACATAGTTCTGACATAAATCCTGAAGTTCAATCTGTTGTTTTCTGAGAAACCAGTTGAGGGAGTGTGAGATCATAGAATATTAGTAATGTCAGGGGGCAATGACCTAACAGCTGTTGTATGAATCCTGTTTCCAAAATGCTTCAAGGGTTAACTTATGACTGAAAAAATCTTCTGAGCCCTTTTTAAAGGTCATTTCTCCGAATTTTTGTTGTTGTTGCTTCCTACAGAGACATCCTATTTAAAAATGTAAAGTCTCTTGTATGGGCACAAGGTCTCACAAATAGACCAGATAAACTCTTTTAGCTAGTTTTTAACTATTACAGTTCCAAATACATAAGCCTATTGCTTTGTTGTTATAACTCCGTCTGTATTTCAGTGATCTCATTTGGATCTGGAAAGAAACAGTTGTTTTTTGAAGCATTATTGATTCAATAAAAATGCTTGCACATTGTGTAATCTTAGGCAAATAACCCCATGGGCCTCAATTTCCTCCATAAAGAGAGAGTTGAACTAGATGGCCTTTGAGATTTTTTCCATGTTCCTATAATCCCCCGATGCTTCAAATTATTAAGAGAAAGAGAAAATTGAAACCAAGAAAATAAATCTGTTGTGTCATTGCCTATCATCTGCAGTGGGAATAACTGAGGCAAGTCTAGAAGGTCAATGGGAAGAAGTTACTACATTCATCTTACAATTAATGTTTTAGGGATCCATGGAAGACTAAAGAGTGAGATAGTATGAAAGTCTGGATCAAATCAAAAATGTCCTGCCACTCCATTGTTTTTTAGACTACAAATATTATTGGTTTAGAAATTCAAATTATCCTTACTATTGGTTATGAAGGCAGCTATCAGAAAGGCCTAGCTCATATATTTTATATTTTTTTAAAACAATTTTAGCACTGAAGTCAAAAATTCTGCTTTGATTTATCATGGATTGACATAATAATCAAGGTCTATAGCAATCTAGTATTTGATAAACCCCCAAATTTCAGCTTCTGGAATAAGAACTCAATATTTGACAAAAATTGCTGGGAAAACTGGAAAATACTTTGTCAGAAACTTGGCATATATTTACATCTCACATCCCAAATCCAAAATAAGATTTATCATGGATCCTCTGACATTTTCAGCAATACAAAAAAATCAACAAATGTTCACCAAAGATATGCTGTACATTAAATACTATGAACTATAAAAATGTAATTAAAGCTCAATACCTGCTTTCAAGGAGCTCATGATATAGTCATAACAATAATGATAATAATAGCATGTAGTTATAATTTATAATGTTATATTTATATTTTATAGAGGACTTTCTTCACATTAAAACTATGAGAGGAGGAGAAAATATAAATATCATTTATAGATGAGGAAGTTGAGAGTCAGAGATATACTTGAGTGTTCCACTTGACCCTCTCTCTGTGTATGACTATGATCTAAATAAGGCTAATTTGTAATAAAATTGGATCTAGAATCTAAGTCTTCTAAATCCTTGCTTCTTAAACTGTGGTTTATGGCCCCATTTGGGTCCCATAACTGAATGTGGGGGTCACAAAATTGTGGTTTATTATCAGCAAATATTTGTTTTATACATCTAGTTTATAAATCTATATACTCAAGGTCCAGTAAAAATTTCTCAGACTAAAAGGATCATGAATGGAAAAAGTTTAAGAAGCTCTGTTCTAGATAATAATACCAACTTCCCAAAATAGTAGTACATTAAGGTTTTTTAAAGTGATTTTCCTCACCACAACCTAATGAAGTATCACATGTGTTATTAACTTCATTTTGCAGATGAGAAAACTGAACCTAAGAAATATTAAATGAGTTCAATAAGATTATTGGTTTGGCTTTGTTCTTTGACTCCTCTTCCCCACCTCTATCAGCTCTTAGGCATTATGATCATTTGTAATCTCAGAAATCTGGTTTCCTGTAGAATGTTTTAGGCCAGAAAACTGAACCCTACAAGGATCTAGAACATTTAGGTTTCCCAGGGACTGCCAGATCTTGGAGGAAGATAGAGGAGAAAATTTCAAAATCAATATATCTTCTCTAAATCCTCCCTGCCCCACCTAACCAAATGTTCATAAGAAATCTATTCCAGTCTGGTTAGAATGTTAGCTTGTGTAGGAGGACGGGGTGGGTGGGAGGAGGAATAAGGAGGCAGGACAAAGTAGAAAGGACTTGATGGGGTGAGGAACTATTTCTGTGCCATGAAAGAGCTCTTCTCAAGTTACTGGATTAAATTAAAGGAGCAAGAAGCAGTATGATACAGTAGGAAAAAGAAAAATGGACCAAGAGTTCGAAGGCCTGGATTTGAAACCAGACCTGTAATCTTGGGAAAACTACCTTAAATGAGGGGATTAAATGAAAGGATTTCCAAGGCCCTTTCAGGTTCTTAAAAAAAATCTATAAATATAAAATCTAGAATCTTTTTTAAGGTAGAAAATGTAATCTTATATCAAGAACCCCTTCAAATTATAACTCTTTCTCTGACCTGTTCTTTCAAGAGCTCCTTTTCTGAAACTAACTTAACATACTTCAGGAAAGGACATGAATTTCTCAACTCATAAGTGGCTGTACTTATTCCTTGATAGTGAACTTCAAAGTTGAATTAAAAATTGAAGTTGAGTCAGTATTCCTTAATGTAGTGGGACCTCATTTCAGGATAAGGAGAACGAACATCCATCAAGCAATATTATACAAACTCTTAAAAATCTTGACAGATTTTTTTTTTACTTATATTTGCTTAAGTTTATCTTGTTCCATTTTGCAATCTGTGACTTAGATTGTAAAACTTCCCTTTTTGATAATGACAAAGATTTAGTGATTGCTACATAGAGACTTCATCATTAATTAATTCCACTCTAAAAAGCGAAGGCTGTAATCTATGTTTGATCTCATGGCAACATCAATATCCACCAGGAGCAGTGCTCTTGTCAGCTTGTCCCCTCCAGCCTTAAGCAGGTGTGTCCTAGGTCACCAGCTAGGTAGGAGACCTCCAGGGAAAGCCCAGGTGTTTCATGAAGTCCCATGAGTGAGATCACAAATTGGCATTCATCCCTCTGAGTCTGAACTGTGAGTCATCCTTTGCAAGGAGATGTCCTATCCCTTTTCCCTCCCAGGATTACCAATTGCTATATTTTGGCAAGGCTTCTCTGGCACTAGAGTAAAGGCTTCCTTACTACTTGAAATCTGAGAATTAAGGCCCTTCTGGTCTCCTCAGAATTGGATAATGTCCTCAGGTGAAAATGGAGTTAAGTAGAAAGAAGAGAAGAAGATTCAGGTTTCCAAGGCAGATCTTCCCCATTAAAAAGAAGGCAGAAAGGCTAAGGGTTTGATTAAGGCCGTTTTAGGACCTCATTGTCAATCTTTCCACAAGGATAAAAATGTACCTCTTATACAAATGGAACACTGTTGGGCCATCATCATTAGGAAATACCATTTTCAGTTGCTTTTCCTGTAGTTGTCAAGAATCCACATCCTGTCATTGATAAAAAGGGATAGGGTAAATGGCAACTAGCTGAGGTTAGTAATAGAGTCTATTACAAGACAATGAAACAAAAATAATTGCCCTAAGTGAGACTCGCCTTGTTAAATGAACAAACCAATTTTGGAGAGTACAGTACCTGACACATAGGAAAGATTTAAGAAACTATTAATTGAATTGATAAAGGGATAAGTGAGAAATAGGGAGGTCAAAGATTTAAATCCATTCATAAAAAGATCCAGGTTGGCAAAAAATATTCCCTAACATCCTCACCTTATTAAGGTCTCCTTGCTGTCCCTCAGACAAAGTTCCTGTTGTATATGGGTTCCAGCTCTCCCAAACATGCTTATTGCCTGGATGACCTTGTGCAAGTTGTGCTTGACTTCTTCAGGTGTTCTTTTCCTCATCTGTAAAATGGGGGGATTGGAAGAGATTACCTTTGAGGTCCTTTTTTACCTTGAGCCTAAAAAAAAAAGGGAGAGAAAGGCTGGCGTCATCTAGATATATTACTTCTAGAATGGATCCTGTTAGAAACAAAGTAAAGTGTTAAATTAATTGGTCTTCTATTCCTAAATTCAGGGATCACCACATGGGATACATCAAACTGAGCTGAGGGACCAAGTTAAAACATTTTGTTTTACTTGGCCATTTCAGTACTAACTCTTTTAATGTGGTCTTATCCATAAATATCAAATTCACTCCTATTGAGATAACAATTTGAAGTATTTTTTAAATCTATATCTTACTTAGCTTGAGTTTACCACGTTGTCTAGAAGCCAAGCTATAAAGAAGAGTGTTATTATATGTGGGCTTATGATGTAGTCTACACAGGATCAAACTTGAAAAGGAATCTGGGGCCCTGTCTTAACAATACTGAGCTTTGCAATTTAGCAGAGGCCTCTATTCTAAAAAAGCACTAACTCTGACATTCAGGGTTACACATACACATATGCATTTTGTAATAAAATAATTCCCTTTCTGTGAGAAACTTTCACCTAGAGAAAAAAAAAATCACTAAAGGGAATTCCTTGAAATATGCACGCACAAATGGCTGTCTGCTGTGTTAACTTATAGGTTACCCTTTAGCTTGTTACATGTGTCATCCCATATTTAATTTTATGAACTTGAGCTTTAGGGTAATCTGTGACTATGTTTGTATATTTCTTCATTAAGTGGTAAAATTTCAATATATATCTTAATCACTAAATCAACTAAGCTTAAAGGCCCCATTTGTTCATTAAATATTGCTTATTTGAAAAAGTGGAGTAATGTCCTTTTCTAACAATATTATGCATCTTTATTAAATCCCTTAATCTTCTAAATTTAGATAAATATTAAAATTACTGAATATATAGTATATATTTTAAGTTACAAAATAAATATTAAAGTAAATATATAATTTAACTGTTAACAAGACAAAGATATATAATGATATATAATATTTTAGCTACAAGAATCTTTCTAACCATTGTCATCTCAAACCCTTGCTATAACCCACAATTTTACTTCTAAGAACAGTCTCACACCATTTAGTTCATTCATCAATCAGGCAAAATTCTTTTCAATAATTTTCTTAATAATCTTCATAAAATAATTGTTAACATAGTTTCTTGAGGAAAGAAGTCTTTTCCATCCTCCTTTTCTTTGTCCTCCCAATTCTTCTCCAGTTGTGACCCAAAAAAAAGTATTTTCAGCTTCTTTCAAGTCCTCCCTCTTAGAAATTTCTCCCAAATTCCCAAATAACAGTAAAAACTACCATTTTCACAACATTTCATTTAGTTTTTAAAGCTAAAATAACCATAAATATAGTTCCTGAATGAGAGGCTATTGAAAAAAGAAAGGATTTTATAACTTTTTTTTCCATATCACCTGGTAGGGTCACAAGTACCATACTCTTCATTTTAAAAAGTCTCAAGATTAATCAAATATCTTAATTTATCTGATTCCTTTTTCTGTTTCTCAACCTAATCTTTCATTAAGTGCTCAACTCCTGAATTTATACAAGGTTGGTTATTCTCTAAATTTTCTCTACCATACCTGCTTTAATTAATTTAGTCAGAAGGGAACCTTCAACTCCATTCTCCCTTCTTATGTCTATACCAGTAAAAAAAAAAATTCTTTCACCAAAACTAAAAATATCTTATCAGTTACAGTGCTTATGGAGGGGGAAGATGGAACATATAAAACAACAGGTAAATAGCATTCAATTTTAAATACATTCAAGAGATAGATTCAATGGATAGAAATTCAGAAATATCTGAGTTCAAACCTAATCTTAGGATCTTACTAGTTATGTGATATTGGGTAAGTCCATTAACCCTATTTGCTTCAGTTTTCTCATCTATAAAATGAAGTGGAGGAGAAATGACAAATCATTCTAGTACTTTTGCCAAGAAAAATCCAAATGACATCATGAAGAATTGGACATCACTGAAACAAGCAAACAATAACAAGAAAGAACGCCTGAGCATATGTTAACCCACTTCCATGCCCAAATCAAGTTTCTTCCCAATGCCTGTCTATCTTTGAAGCTAGAGGAAGGAAGGAAGCTTGGATCACCACAGAGAGATACTCTGTAAAGTAAATCCTCCAATCATAGAGGCCATACCTACATTTAAAAAGAGCTTGGGTAGTCCCCAATTTAGAAGTGGACTGTATTTCAAAAGTGGACTTATAAGTCTGTTGTTCATATCTAAAAATAAGTTTTCTTGCAAGTTCTCAAAAATCTATTTATGAAGTAAAACATTTTTGCCTATACAATAAAAAATAGAAAATAATGTTGCTTTAATGTTAATCATCACAATTAATATTACAAAAACAAACAATAGTCTTCTATTTATCTTCAAGGCTGGCTTTAAGAGAAAGAAATTTAATTTGATGAGAATATGAGTAGAAATGTACTTTTGTAAAGGGAATTTCTAATTACTATACTGAGCTTTAGAAGTTAATTCCACTTTTGGAAAGTTTTTTGGCATGTGTGTCAATGCATACATACATATGTACAAACACATTTGTGGTTGTTTAATTTCACTTGAAAATTCATAGCTTTCCCATTCCTTGATGCCATATGTGTCAGTAGCATTACTAGCATCTTTATTGGACATATTTATTTGCTCACAAATGCAAGGAAGGAGGAGAAAGGAGATGGAGATTTTCCTGAGTGAGCAAGAGACTTCTTTTTTCATGGAACTGTTTTAAGTATTTAGTAGAGAGTTTGAAGAGAATTATTGAAAAGAGATTTTGCTTGGTGGTTGAGTGAACTAAATGGTGTGACTGTTCTTAGAAGTCATATGCTATTATAGTGAGGATTTGAGATGACTGAGACTGTAATGATTCAAATTGTTAGTGAACAAGAGTGAGAATAGAAATAAAAGGAAGTTATAGAGGATCACACATCATGGGTATGGAGGTGAACCTGGTTTCTCAACAGCAATGACCCAGATAAGTAATACCAAATTGGAAAGAATTAAAGCTTGGGCCCAGGTACTAGTCTGACACCCAAAGCTGGGTCTAACAATTATAAAAGGCTCATTACCAAAATGTTTATCACCAGATTAAAAAAAGATGCATAACATTTCTTTAAATTATTTAGGTTAAAATGGGGTTATGATCTGTATTTCTGTATTTGTAGAAGGAAAGCATAACACCCAGGAAATCACATATCCTTAAGTATCTTTTTTGGTAAATGAACTGTACCAATATGTACGATTAATTTTCTCAGGGGAATTGATAGTGGGTAAAGCCCTATAGAGTGGTTAAGGTTACAATATTATATTTAAAGACATGTGTGTGCATCTGTCCTTGACTTTCAAAGCACTACCAAGGACAACATGTCCTAAGGTTGTTTGCAATTTTTGTTGAGTTAATATTGGGCTTTGGTTTCTCTGGCAATGCAAGTACAATAAATGTGCATGCTTAGCAACAATTAGCTATTGTGCTATTCTAACTTTCTCAAAACGTCTCTGTTTTGGCAAACATGGAAAAATAAATGAGAAACTTACACTTTTCAAAGCATGAACTTATTGGGAAGATCTGTATTACATAGTGAACAGATGGGGTGGCTCCAACAGCACATAGGGAGAATGGCAGCCCCCCTGGACTCTTATTGCCTTTAGCAGATCGCATCATTTACCAAAAATGTTTAAAAGCTTTTAAGGTTTTTGTTCAATATTCATGTTTTATATGTTTTATATAATTACATGACTGACCTCTATTTTTAAATGAACGTGCTATAACTTTTAGTGCCAAAATTAAATTAAATAATATTTTAAATCACTTAGCATAATTCCTGGCACATTGTAAGCACTTAATAAATGCTTATTCCATTCCCTTCTTCTCCCCCCACCCCAAAAAAATTAATCTCTTTCTTTTGGCTATTTGGATTTTAATTTAAAGTGCATTTGTGTAAGGTTAGCTTCCACTGGAAATTTAGAGCATTTTAGATGTCACTTATTAACACATTCTACCCAAATACAATGAGGAATATATCTGTAGTCTACCAACCATACTGACCTACTTTCTACTGTAAGCCTCTCCCTCCTAAAAAAGTAAAGCTCAAAACATAATTCTGTCAAACCATTAGCGTACACACCGTCTCTCTTCAGAGCTTTTTGGAGACACAAGTATTCTCTACATTTTTCATCTGAATGTTGTACAATGCATGTCTTCAGGGTGAATGCATCCCATTTCCATTGCAAAAGCCAGAAGTTCTAGAATAATAGAAGAATCAACATGTCAGAGTTGTGAGGGGTGCTGGAAGGGATGGAAAAGGGGATTCGGGAAGACCAAGGTTCAAGTTTTTCTTCTAACATTGACTAAGGGAGTCAGCAAGTAATCCAATATATGTTACATATGTACAATTAAGAATATTTTCTTGACATTTCTATGAGGGTTTTTTGTTTGTTTCATGTTTTTAGGCCTGTAATTTCTTTGAGCTATGAAGGTCCTAGTAAAAATATTCTCTCTACCATTGCAGTTCACAAAAATATTGTCTTGGAAAATTTCCTGAGGACATTAAGAGGTTGGGTTACTAACCCACTATCCAGTAGTATCAGAGGTCAGTATGTGCCAGAGGTGGGGACTTGAATCCAGGTCTTTCTGATTAGCCACTAACCTATGATGCCTCTTAAGCAGGTGGTGGTAGTGGTGATCTTAAAATTTCTTTAGCTATTTCTATTTCTCAACTTATATTTACACAAGAGCCATTGAATGTTAGATTTAGGAGAAATCAGATTGTTTTGCTGTTGTTTTGCAGTCATTTCTGATCCTTCCTGATTCCTTTTGGTGTTTTATTGGCAAAAATACTGGGCTGTTTTGCAATTTCCTTATCCACCTCATTTTACAGCCTGAGATGAACCAGGTTAAATGACATGTTCAAGGTCACATAGCTAATACATATCTGAGGCCAGATATGAAATCGGAAGATGAGTCTTCCTGACTCCATGCTCATTACTCTATCCACTGCATCATCTAGCATCTAGTTTATAACTCATTTAGCTTGTTCATGAAACTTGAATTTTTGTTAATTGAAAATTTATTTTAAAAAAAGATACTTAGTCAACATATATTTGAATCCCACTCAGATGCATAGATTGTACTCTGCTCATCATCAAAACATTCAGCTTCTCAGAAGCTATAACTGAGTATATGTAATAGCCAAACTGGAAATTGCTACTTCCTCTCAAACTCCTGTTTTCTTGGAATATTGAATAAAAAAGGCTTCGTTCCAAAAAAAATTCTGGCTGTGAATGGCCCACATCTCTTCTTTCAGTCATCCTGTTTCAACATTGTACTTTTTTTAATCCCCTGTGTTAATCTTGAGTCCATTACCAAACCTTTAGGGTAAAAATGGTATCTAAAATTCGTCAGGGTTTTTGATGGATGACCTAATAGAAATTAATTTCTTGGTAAAAGTATAATATCCTAATGACAATATCAGAACTATTTCAGGATATATAATTCATAGGATCATAGTTCAAGGGTTGGGAAGGACCCTGGATGCCATTAAGTCCAAACTCCTCTTTTTATAAATGAGAAAACCAGGGCACAAAAAGATTAAGTGGTTTACCCAGAGTCATATAACTAGCTTAAGACAAAATTTGAACCCAGGTCTTCCTGAATACAAATACAGTGTGCTAGACTTAGACCATGCTGCTCAGTAAGGAAGAAACAACAATAATAAAAGTGAAAAATGTATCCAATATCTGTAAAATGGCGTAAGAAAAGTTAGCCTCTTAGTAACTGCACAAACACATTATCAATAATGGAATGATGATTATGACTCAAAATCTCTGCTATTGATCAATAGTGAAAGGTATATTCTGGAATACTACCATGAGTGTCTTCCTGAATAAAAAAGAAACCACATTCTAAGCTAGCATGGGACATCTGTGATGCAATCACCAAAGTGCTTGGACTTGCTACGTGCTGTCTCTCCAGCATATTTTTCTAAATGAGGCGAGGATGTGAAGAAATCAATGATTTATCATTATTTCCTTATGTTTCTATGTCTCCAAATGAACAAGTTCAGATTTGCCATGAGATATTAATGACATGATCTCAGTGACAAGCCCAGTAGGAAATCCAGGTTTTTAACAAACTCTTTTTATTGTTTGCTTTGAAACAGAAAAAAAAAAAAAAAAAAAAAAAAAAAAAAAAAAAAAAAAAAAAAACACTGAAAACAGTGAATTCAGAAAGGTAAACACCAGAGGGACAACCTTCCCCCTACATAACTCCCCTCCCCCAATTTTATTTGTATAATGATTATTATACAAATTTTTACTTAGCTATTTATTATTTACTTTATTTAATATAATTTAACATTTACTTGTATTTCAAGTGGACCTTGGTCCACAGAAGTTTGTATCTGGAGCAGTCCTTGAGAATTTATTGGGTTATTGGCCTTCTTCAGATTATAGAACCTTTAGAAGATTCATCTAATTAGAGGGCCACCCTGAAGGTAAATACATAAATCTTAACACAAACCAGTCCCCTATAGCTGCTCCCAGGAGATCTACTCTTGAGATAGGGACCTCAGAATTAACTCAGATTCTTAGAGTTCTCTTATATTAATAGGGAAGATTTCAGCCTTTACCAGTCTTCCCAATTACAATTCAGACCAATCTCCTCTCCTTGTCTTGCCTAGTCTTGCTGTTGGTCTGACTCTTTATTCCCAGGATTGTCACCTACAACCTTTGTTCGTTTAGAAACCAGGTGCTATTCTCTCCGATGTAAAACTTGCTGCATTCCAGCTATATTCTTCATCAGATCCTCAGCTGCTCTTATTGGATGATGTGTGAGGGTTTCTTTGCAGATGGAACAGTTGCAAACACTATAGGAAAAATAGTTATAAAGTTATTTGGGGAACAAGATTCTAGGAAACTGTAATTGGAAGGTATACAGGAAGTCTCCATAGGGTGGCACTAGAAAAAGTATAAAATTCTGCATATGGATATGGTATTCAGAAATCTCAAGGGTAGGGAGCTGAACACTGCTAAATAAAAATCCAGTTCTTTTAAGGCAGCCTAATATAGACAGTGAATAGAGTGCTACATCTGGAGGTAAAGGTTCAAATCCAGACTGACCTAAATCTCAGTTTCACTATAAAATTGAGAGGATTGGATTTGGTGCAGACTTACTCCCATAGATTTAATTGCCACCTCTATGGTGATGATTCTCAAATATATCTTTCCTGCCCCATTCTCTCTGCTGACCTCCCACTTCATATCCCACTACTTTTCAAATATCTCAAATCCTGATTTCAATAGACATTTTATACTCAAGATATCCAAAACACAACTCATCATCTTTCTCCCTAAACCTTCTCTTACCCTCCTACCTCTTCAGTCCAGTAACACAATTCCTGGATGTTTCATGAACAAAATACTCCACATCTAGGCTCTGGACATTCTGCTATGACTCTTCTGATCTGACTACTGACCTCCCTGACTTCTTTCATGCAAGATTATCCTCCCAGTCTGTCAGGCTAATAATTTAGGAGTCATCCTGAACACTGCACTCTTACCCCCATACTTGCCAATGCACCAACTTGCGAATGGTGAGATAGACAGCTATCTCACCCTTGCAACATTTTTTGAATATGTCCCCTTCTCTCCACTGGCATTTGCCACCACTCTAGTGCGTGTCCTCATCACCTCATGCTTCCTTGATTACTTCCATGGCCTGCTGGTGTCCTGTGAGATCTTGGAAATCCTTTCACTTTTTGGACCTCAGTTTCCTCATCCTTCAGGATGCAGCTGGAGCACCAGCTTCTACATGAAGCCTTTTCTAACTTCCCTTCTTCCTGTCCCATTAGATTCTCCCATCTCCAAAGGGCAGTTAGAATTACAGTAGATGGAGCACTGAGCCTGGAGGCAGAAAAACCTGACATCAAATACAGTTCCATACATTTACTAAATTTATGACCCCCAGGAACGTTATTAAAACCCTACCTTAGTTTCCCCAACTTTAAAATAAGGATAATAAATAGACATGCCTCCCAGAATTGTTGTAAAGAGTTCAAAAGCTCTCAGCTCTTAACACTGGGGATACAAAAAGAGATAAAAGACAATCTTTGCCTTCAAAAAGCTTACATTCTAATGGGAAAAACAAGCAAACAAATATATACAAAGAAAGCTACATATAAGATAAATGAAAAATAATTAATAGAGGGGAAATATTAGGCTTACAAAGTATGAGGGAAAGCTTCCTGTGGAAGGTGGAATGTTAGTTGGAATTTGAAAGAAGTCAGGGAGGTCAGTAGTCAGATCAGAAGGCACAGCAGCCCAGGTATGAGGAACAGTCAGAGAGAATGTCCAGAGCCTAGATATGGAGTATTTTGTTCATGAAACATCCAGGAATTGTGTCACTGGACTGAAAAATACATATTGAGGAATAAAGTGTAATGAGGCTGGAAAGGTAGAAGAAGGCTAGATTATAAGAGCTTAAATGCTAAGTAGAGCATTTTATATTTGCTCATAGAGGCAGTAGGAAACCACTGAAATTTATTGAGTAGGAGGGTGACATAATCATATCTGTATCTTAGGAAAAACACTTTAGAGGGTGTTTGTAGGATGGATTGGAGTGATGGGAGGTTTAGGGCAGGCAGACCCACCAGTAGGCTATTGAAGTCATCAAGGAAGTATGAGGCAATGAGGACCCGCACTAAAGTAGTAGCAATGCCAGAAGACAGAAGGGGACATATTCAAGAGATTTTGCAAAGGTTAGACAGGTGTTTGCAACAGATCAACATGGGAGTAAGAATGAGGAGTCCAGGATGACTCCTAGGTTGTTAGTCTGAAGGACTGGAAGAATGATCTTGTCCTCTACAGTAAAAGGGAAGGTAGATGATAAGAGGTTTAGGGAGAAAGATAATGAGTTGTGTTTTGGACATCTTGAGTTTAAAATGTCTATTGAACATTGCTTGAGATGTTTTAAAGGCAGTGAGATGTGAAATGGGAGGTCAGTAGAGAGAATAGAGCAGGAAAGGTAGATTTGAGAATCATCATCACAGAGATGGAAATTAAATCTATGGTAGCTGATAAGATCACTTAGTAATGTAGTATTGAGGGAAAAGAGCACCCAGGATAGGATCCTGAGGGACACCTACATTTAGAGTGTATATCTGGAGGAGAATCCAGCAAAGAAAACAGAAATCAAATAGGCAGAGGGATAGAAGGAAAACGAGGCAAGAATAACGCTCAAAAAAATTAGAAGAGACTATTGAGGAAGAAAGAGGGATCAACAATATCAAAGGCTTCAGAGAGATTAAGAAGATTGAAGAATGAAAAAAAGGCCCTTGAATCTGACAATTAAGAGATCATTAGTAATCTTGGACAAAGAAATTTCAGTGAAATGATATAGTTGGAAGCCAGATTGTAGGGAGGTAAAGAAGAAAGTGAGAAGAGAAAAAAATCAAAGTACCCATGGTAGATGGCATTTTTCAAGGACTTCAGCTACAAAGGGCACAAGAAATGTAGGACAATAGTTAGCAGGGATGAAAGGATCAAGTCAAGAGTTATTTTTAATGGGGGAGACATGGAAATGTTTGGCAACTGTAGGAAATGAGGCAGTAGAGAGGGAGAATTTGAAACTAAGTGTAAGAGTAGAGATAACTGAGGGGACAATCCATTGGAGGGGATGGGATGGAATGGGATCACTTGAACAAATAGAGGGTTAGCCTTGGTAAGGAGTAAGGCTGCTTCATCATGTGACACAGGATTGAAAAAGGAAAAAGTAGCAGAAGACCCAAGTGATAAGAAAAGAAGAAGATAAAGGAAGAAGGAGTTAATGAAGTTAAAAACTAAAGCTATTTTCCATGAGCTCCCTCTTCTTCCCTCTTTTAGTGGAAATCCTCAATGAAAGATCCACTATGGAGAGTGGTATAGTTAATCATTAACTATAGGTATAGTAGGATTGCCTAGCAGCAGTAGGGCCCAATTGAAGTCATATAACATAAATTTGTAGTGCATCCAGTTGGAACAGTTCCATGATTTTCTCCATCTTTGTTCATCAGCAAATATGTATCACTAAATTCATCATCAAAAGAAAGTGAAAATAGTCCCTGCTCTCAAAGAGCTTTCATTCTAGTGAAGGGGAGAACATTTACAGATATAGATATATACAAGATAGATATGAAGTAGATGTAAAGTAACTTTAGGTCCCTGAGTTGAATCTTAAAGGAAACCAGAGGTAAAGAGTGTCAGTATCCCACGCATGGGAGTTAAATAGCTAATGGAAAGACAGGAAAGGGATATCATATGTGAGGAACAGCCAATAGCCAAAATATAATAAAACAATCTGTTTAAAGTCTTAGAAGCGATTCGACTGGTTTTATTACAGTTGGTAGAGGTTATAACATTCAAAAGAAAAAAGGCCATTTCTTTGCTTCCTAAAGAAACAGACCGGGGAAGCCAAATGTTATAGTTTCTACTTATAATCTGATGCCATGAAGGCTGAGACTAATAGAAAGCTTGAGGTCAGAAATGATGAACAATAGTCAAACTTAAGCTGACTTGGTGTCCACATAAAACGTGACCCCAACATAAAGAGATGGGCCAAACTAGCCCAGATTGAAAAAAAAAAAGTAAAGGCTTCCATACTGATCAGCAGGGGAATGAGACTAATGGGTGGCTACCATATAGAGAATATGGCTAAGATAAGGACATTGAGAGGGGAACAGAGGGAGGGAAGGGGAATAGAAGAAGAATAAAGGAGAATAGAGAAGCTACAGACTGAAGGGATGAAAAAAAGTTCAGAATGAAAAGAAGGAAATCTGCCAGCTTTAACAAAAAGGTCTGGATTAATAACTCCCTTCTGGGGCTAAATTATCCAGGTTATAGAATTTCACAATGTCAAGGAACACAATGGACTAGGAGACACTTAGAAGCCTTGACAGGATCTGCATTTCTATAATATGCTATTTTTCATCTGGCCACCTCAGCCAGAAATCAGTTCAATCTGAGCCAGGTGGAGGACAGAAGGGAAAGTTCTTACTTCTTTAGAGAGAAATGGTCAATATTTAGGTAGTTTTTCAAAACATCTTACAAAGTGAAAATCTAACTTTAGTTAATTTAAACTAACTTTAGCTAGTTTAAATTACTTTAAAAGCCTCTGGTTCTATAACTAAGGCATAGGAATATTAATGAATTTGAAACACATGTCAGATGACAGACAATGGTAAATTTGAGTTAGTCTTCAATTAAGACAAATAGTCATTGGTAATGAGAGTAAAAAGTGGAAAGAAATTCTTTTACCTTACAATCTTGCTTCTTGGCAAACAGCAGAAGAGGCCTGATACACTCAATAAATATTTGTTGATTATTTGCTTTTCATTTACTGACACTCTTCTAATAGAATGTTGCCACATTTATATTGCACTTTGCCTTCTTCAATATAAGCATATTATTTCCATTAGAAAGAAGAGGACATTGAGGTCCAGAGTAGTTGTGTCACTTGCTTCAATTTACTCACAACAAAGCTAGGATTTCAATGTAGGCCTTCTAATATTTCATCTAGGGTTCTTTCCACCTAAACATGTTATAAGAGAATGGCTATTAATGTTTGCTTTGCTTAAGGCAAGAACAGAGAGTGGTAAATTGATGTCTCTAGGGTTTCAGCAGTCAAATTTAGTCCCTGGATTTAGTCCCTGAGCTTCCTGGTTTTTGGCTATGTTATCTTCACCATTAGACTGAGCTTCTTGAGACCAAGAACTGATTTGGGTTTTGGTTTTTGTTATTGGTTTACTTTTCATTCCCCTAGCTCAACATAGTGCCTGGTATTTAAAAGACTTGATAAAATGTTTTTGACTCATTTGGGCTCAGTTGAATGTAGAGAAGATGAGCTCTCCAAAGCTTCCTTTAGTTTCAAGTCTATTAAAGGGTCAGTCAATAGATTAGATTGTTATCAATTTCAATTATTGTCAAGGCAGGTGAAATAGGGAAAACAGCTATATGATCAGCAAGCCAACAAGGGGGAGAATTAAATGGCAACAATTGCCCTAAGTGGAGCAAACTGGCAAGGTCTGTGAAGGGAGGTTTGCAAGGAGCCTCAACAGAAGCTGACAGGAAGAGAAGTCTTGATCCCAAAGATTACAAGGGAGTGGTTTTTCAGAGCCCCCTCACTGCCTGAAGAAGGCAGGAGAGCTTATTGCTACTTGTGTGGTTCCACCTCAGAATCTCATCTCTTCTGCTATTTTTTGCTACTTTTGCAGCCTGATATTGTGAATTGAGACTAACTGACCAACTTGATCTTTAGATAGCTCTTATTTAATTTCTAACGTCTTTATCAATTTTCTTAGACATTATTTGTTTAGTTTGGGTTTGATTTGTTTGATAATGTTGCCAAGGCTAGACTTACTGGATTTTGATTGGGTTCATACCCATATAACCTATTAGGGGAGATGTTTTGACAATGACAATCAAAAGTATGACCACTACACCCTAACACACATTTTATTGGAGTTTTTTAGGTAGATGAAAGAAATTCATAATTAAGTGTCTCTAATAGAAAAATTCAGAAGGAAAATGTCATGATCATAACCAGGTGTTTTTTTTCCTCTCCTTCTCCTCCTCTCCTCTCTCTTTGCTCTCTCTCTCCCTGTCCTCCTCCTCTCCATTTTTTTCTCCTCTCATCTTCCCCTTCCCCTTCTTTCTTCTCTTTTCCCCTCCACTCTCTTCTCTTCTTTCTCTTCTCCTTTTTTTCTCCCTCTCTGATCTTCTACTCTTTTCTCCTTTTTTTTTCCTCTGCTCTCTCTCCACTTCACCCAGTTCTCCCCTCTCCATCTCCTTCCCTTCCCTTTTCTCTCCTCTTCTCTCTCTCTTGTTCCTCTCTTTCCCTCTCCTTTCTTTTGCTTTCCTTTTTTGAGACTGATTCACCCTATCTTCCCTAGGCTGGAAGAGCATTGTCTTTCCCACCTCAAACCCATTGCTGTTAAGCAGAAGCATTGGATTTGTCCCTCCTTAGACCACCTAATGATCCCTCATTTGGCCAGAGTTTTATTTCTTATTCTATATTCTTCTCTCTCTTCACTATTTGGTATTGAGTACTAAATATCAATTATACCAAAAGAATTCTTAGAAACACTGAGATTAAAAAAAACGAAAGCACCATTCACATTCTTCTGGCTTTAAAGGCTTCAATTTTAAAAGCTACCACTTCATTTGCAACATTAGAATATTCAAGCCCATGGAGATGTCTTGCTCCTCAAAATTATCTTATTGTTTCTCCATGTCACTTTGATGGTACCATTCTCTTCATCTCTGACCCCCCATTGTTCTCAAAACTGTTCCCAGTTTTCAAGGCCATGATATGATATGACCTCTTTCAAGAGGCCTTCCTTGACTTTCCCTTACCCAGTCCAGAGGTGATGTGCATAACAGAAAATACACATGTCTGCAATTTAGCAGCTATTAGGAGGGCAGATTGATAAAATAGCAAATCCTCAAGGAATCACCCCTCCTCTTGCATGCATACACTATATAACCTTATAGAACTTTGTTCCTTCTTAGGATAGGATTACATATTTAGAGATGGAAAAATCCATGGAGGCCATTTAGTACTTCCATTTTACACATGGTGAAAATGAAGCCTAGAGAGACTTAAACACCTTGCCCAAAGTCACACAGATAGTAATTAGAGGCAAGATTTGACCTCAGATCTTCTGTTCATTCCCCTGTACCATACTACTCTCATATACTTATCACATTCTATTTTGTATTGTATTTATTTGAATCCATATCTTACCCTTTCCCTACAAGTTTGTAAACCCCTCATGAGCAAGGGACATGTCTTAATGATCAAAAGGGACAAAATATATGTAGAGTTCTTTGTAAACCTAAAAGCCCTAAATAAATGTGAGCTCTTATTCATGCTTTGCCAGGTGTTCAAGTTATTTGCAAAATGAGTAGAGTAATGAGATTCATCTTGTTCGGGTAAGCACTAAAGGGATTTTTCTTCAAAGATAGTAATTTGCTACCTTGGGGAAGAACAATGGTATGCACCTTTGCCCCTTGGAACTTCATGGAGCAATAAGAATATTTATGGAGCAGCAAACCAGGAAAAAATATTCCCATCACAAACCTTTGAAACTTATTGTCTCTCTCACTGAGCCATGTCTGTGTGCTTTAACAGGCCAAGGAAAAGTCCTGAGTTTTTGGACTTTGACATCTCCCATGTTGCTGAATGTGTATCCAAGCTTCATATGGAAGGATGCCAGTCTTGCTGATATTTCCAGAAGTGATGTAGAGTTCCTTCCATCATCCTTGCCCGGCTATACCAGTCACTCTTGCTATACCATCAAGGCTCGCTACCCTCAGACTTAAGCTAGAACTCAAATCCAGCCTCAGAAAGTTAGCCCATCCAGCAAAACAGGATGTTCCCCTGATCACCTCCACTAAAGAGATAACTGTTACTTGGACCAGCAAAAAAAAAACTGAAATATCTTGAAAAGAATAAAGTATCATAAGAACTGAATAACTAGATCAGAACCAATTATCTTTTCTCCTCAATACCTCCCACTACCATCTGTTCTCTTTCCCTAATCTTCAGGTGTCCCAACCATCAATGATATCATCACCATTATGTAGTTGCATACTGTATTCCAGATAATAATGCCAAATTTCAGGAATAGATTCAGGTTTCAAGCTTTGGCTACAAGAAACTGATTGTGTAACTTACATATTTGTTTAGGGGAAGCAGAGGGAACAGAGTAAGAAGGGAGAAAAAGCCCATTTCCTCTGACTGATGCCTAGAGAGAACTCAGCTCTACACATTTAGGTATTGAACAAATAAAAACAAGGAGATAATTTCAAGTATTCTAGGAACTATGGGGTGTATTCAAGTCAGATGGCTAAGGGAAACAGAATTCATTATGAAAAAAAAAGTCTTAAAAAAGCAAAAGTTAGATTAAACTGAAGTTTGAGCACACTTCCGTAGATTCTTCAAAACCAGTGTAGTCATGTCACATAAATAATGCATAAACTCTACAAATGTGTGCCAATATTCTGTAAGGAAACCTGAGTTGCAGAGCTGTGATCCAGTTGCCCTGAGGACCTAATGGTGCTATTCTTCTAAGTTTGTAGCTAGGGATTGCTTTAAAAGCTGGAGAATCTAGTTTCGACTGTTCTTTCTCTTCATAAGTACTGTCATAAGTAATGTCCCTCAGACATAATCCTGTCTGTGTGGAGGCGCCTTGACTTTAGCAGAGGATCTCCATGCTAAGAAAATGAAGCGACTCTTTACCTTTTTGGCTGGGGTCCTGTGCTGCTGTTGTCTCGTCCCCATCACATGAGCAGTATATTGGCCCCATGACTGTTTTTCTTAAGAGCCCTTGACTTTACTATTATTAAAACAGACACTGTGAACTCTGTTACTCATTTTTAAAAAGTAATAATAGTAATAAATTAACGGGAGGCCCATGACAACGAGCATCAAGACAAGCCCTTCAGCCCCAGAGGCAACAGCCCCCAGACCAAACTGCTGGAGGGAGCATTTCCCCTGGCTGACCCAATGAGTGTTTTTGCCAGAGATTTCTTCTTATCTGGAAATTGCTCATATGTGTATCATACATGTTTGAAATAGCTTTATGCAATTTGGAATACTATAAAGCAACCATAAACAAATGGGAACTTGGTGGAAAACATTTTACAAGTGTCATGCCTGCTTTTACAAGTATTTATTGAATGGTTTCATTTTGTCTTAGCTCATGTATGTTGAACTTATTTATGGCTCATCCATACTTCCAGATGTGTCCAAGTCCTTATTCATTCCACCAACTTGGGCACATTTTTCACAAATAATTTTTAAAACAAGATTATAGGAAAGGGAGCCAATAGTACTATGAAAGAAATCAATCCAACTTACACTTCTTTCCCCAAAGCATGTGTTCTTCCACAGAACTCGGAACAAACCACATCAATGAGGACCATAGGGCTCAATAAGCAATTGGAATTGTCAGAGACAGAATAAATGAATAAGAAACTATGTGGGTATTTAAAATACAATGTGTGTTTGTGTATAAAATAGAGAGAGAGGGAGGGAAGGATGGAGGGAGAGAAGGATGAAGGGAGAGAAGGGGGAGAGAGAGGGAGGAAGGGAGGAGGGAGGGGGAGAGAGAGAGGGAGAGAGGGAGAGAGAGAGAGGAGAGAGGGAGGGAGAAAGGGAAAGAGAGAGGAGAGAGGGAGAGAGAGAGAGAGAGAGAGAGAGAGAGAGAGAGAGAGAGAGAGAGAGAGAGAGCTCATTGCCTTAAAAATGAGGAATAACTGAAATGGTGAAAAATGAATGCACAGACTTTCTAAGCTTGATTAGGAAGAGATGATTAAAAGAATGCACTGGACAAATGAACTGTGATGTAGGTTGTGGTTTGGCTTATGGTTTCTAAAATACATATTTTGAGTCTTTTTGTCCTAATTCCAGAAGGAAAAATCTAACAACTATGAAACATATCTTCTTCTTCACTCATGTAAAAGAATCCAAAGACAGAAAGCATGCTTATGCTTAAATTCTATCCACTTTCTGTCAAAACATACCCTATAAACTTAGGCCATAAAGAGTAGTGTGACCTCACCTAGCAATAAGGGGCTTTGCTATCAGTCATGGAGAAATTGTTTATCATCCCTACCATCCCTACCTTAGAAAATTGTGGCTATATTTTGCCTTGCAGATTCACAAGGGAAAGCAATGATAACAAAAGGGCTAAGGGTCCTTGACTCAGTATCTGGCCTGCGTCCATTTAGTGGCAAAAGGAATTCTTAACTACTGACATGACATTTCAACAGGGCATGAAGAGAATGGCTTTACATTCCTTCTTGGATTAGGTTTTATTTTTAATATTCACTCCCCCTGGATAACCGAAAACATATGTACCCACAATTTACCAGCTATGCTCATGGCAGATTGAAAGCCCAGATATGGCTGAGATCCTCAGGCTAAATTTCAAAGATGTCTATGATTCTATCTGCAGCTAAGGACCTTTTTGCAACAGTTATGAACAAAGGAATCTCTTGCTTTCTTCCCCTCATCTTTGGGGTGTTTATTATGAGATGGATAACAATTATAATAGGTTCCATGTATGTAGCACTTAAAAGTTTGTAAGCTACTTTTAAAAAGAGTTATGTTGATTTTTTTAAAATATCATATTCACTTCCCAATAATTATCCCTACTTCCATTCAGGTCCTCCCTTGTAACAATAAAATGTCACAGTGAATAGTTGAGAAGACTTTGGCTGAAATCTTAGTTCAGACACTTACGCATGTCACTTAAAGTTGCTGAGTCTTGTACATGTAAAATTATGGAGTTGAATTCAATGGATTCTAAAGTCCTTTCTTGCTCCAGATCCATGAGTCAGTGATAAATGCACTTTTAAAAAAACACACAATATATTTGCTCTCCCTGAAAACTTACTCCTCATTTCTCACCACAGTTGATCACTTCTCTGCCTCATGGAAGAAATGCTTCATTCAAAGTCATAACTGGTTTCTCCATAGATCAGCTTCTGGTATCTTTTAATGTTGTTTTTCTCTTGTGGTCATTGTTCGACATATATTGTCCAAAAAATGTCAAATGATAAGAATGCTTTCTGTGACTTGCTTGGGGGAAGGGGGAAAAAGAAAATCAGCCTGAATCACTTTTGTTTCCAGTGATCATTGTTTTATCATAAGTCAGACATGAATACCCTAGTCAAATTTAAAAGATCTTTGGCATCAAATTATAGATGAAAAGAATTTGTGGATCACTAGGGATGATTATTTATGAAGTGATGAATAAGGAGGAGTTGCTCGTGTTATGGAGGGCTTTTGTCTGAAGCAGTTCCCCTCCTCCTTTTTTTTTTTTTTTTTTTTTAAATCACTGCCCTAGTACCTTTTGTTTGAGGCTTCTTTACCCACACGCTCCTCTTGGCTGTGAGTTGAAAGTTGGTTTTATTTCAGGATGCTGACTTTTATGATGTGATAGAAGAGTCTGTATTCGAAGATGGTCTGCCTTCATTTTGTCTTCCCCTCCCCCTGACTTTTTATAACTCAAACTTGTTTTGTTTTAACATAGAATGGAAGACATTTCCACAAGCTGCATGTGGAACTTTTTGAAATGCTTTGCTCTTATCTTACTGCAGGCTACTGAGGGGTAGGGGGGCAAAAAAGGAAGAAGGGAAAGGGGGGAGGGGTAAGCAGAGGAATTTTAACTTTAGATAACTTAAGACCTTCACTGGCAATACTAAAATTATCCAAAAGTTTAATTCTGGGTAGAGAATTTCTCAGAACTATGGGGCTGAGCTTTCATGATGAGTGACAATTTCATTGTTCCTGTTGTTCTTAAGCAGCATATTATGTACTGGTACCTATCTGTAGATGAGATCCTTGGGGTTTTCTTCTTAGGATACTCGTCCTGAGACC
This sequence comes from Sarcophilus harrisii, assembly GCF_902635505.1. Lineage (NCBI taxonomy): Eukaryota > Metazoa > Chordata > Mammalia > Dasyuromorphia > Dasyuridae > Sarcophilus > Sarcophilus harrisii. Next base: position 97,663,652 of record NC_045431.1, read on the forward strand.
CAGGAATCGATAAACTCTTCTCTTTTTTTTTTTAATTTGCCAGAGTCCCTTTGCTACACTAAGTCAGTGGTTCTCAAAATGTAGTCCCTGAGACAGTTTCAGGGGATGCAAGATGTCAAAACTATTTTCATAATAAGATGTTTTTACTTGTCACGTAGTAAATATTAATAGCTATAACCCACATAAACAAAAACTCTTTGGGGAGTTCTTAATAATTCTTTAGAGTGTAAAGGGGTCCTGAGAACAAAAAGATTAAGAACCTCTGTTCTAGGTCATTTGATAAGAAGACCCAAAGAAGATGATTAGGGAAAGGAGATCACCAAAAAGAAATTATCTGCTCCTCCTAAATAGACCCTATTCACCATTAGGAAATTTTTATAAGCTGGTTGTTTATATAAAGTGAACTATTTGTGAACGGAATAACCTTCCATTAAAAAATGGAATTGTGAATCAATAAGTACCTAAACCATCTCTGGGGAGGGAAGAATAAAGCAGGGTTCCAAATTAATCAGCTGAAATGAGGGTGGGAAAAGGAAAAATCTTTAGGAGTTTTAGGATTATAAATTTTGGACTAGAAAAGCCCTTAGAAGCCACCCTGATCCAAAGTAAAGCATTTTATCCTCTACAACACCAATGAAATATAAATTATGGCAACTCTACTAACTGCAATGCTATTTATTTAAACAACATTTAACCATAATCACAATTTGTTTATCAGCTAGCACTTCTTAGAATGTCATTATTATTTCCATACTTCTACCTACCTCTTTCAATACAATATAGCTATATAAATTATTAACAAAGCAATATTGTTAGACTTCTGTTTGTTCATCCATTGTTGTTTCTTGATTTTACATTTATTTTATTTGTTATTTCTTTTGCCTGTATTCATCAGTTCTCTATTCTCATTTCTCAAAGCTCAGTGGGATATAAGTTCCTTGAGCCTAGGGACCATTTTGGATTCTAGCCTTATATCCTCAGTGTCCAACACAGCGTTTGATACATTGTAGGTATTTAATAAATGTTTATTGGTTCTGATTTGATGTATAGCTGCTTATATTGATTTCTTCTCCTTGGATAGAACGTTATCCTCCATTGCTACTCCTCAGCAAGAAAAACAAAAAAGTATCAGTAATCTCACCAGTTAACTAAATCAGGCTAATATGTGTCAGTTCATGAAGGTAGGCTGTTCAAAAACAGTGATGTGATGAAACAAGCTTAAACTGGCTAGTAAGAGCTGGTTGTTAAATTTTCATTTACATCTTGGAAATCAACAAATGTGACAAATCACAGATTATTTTGTTGATTGTCTGGGCTTATGAAAATGATAGAGAAAATGCTAATAATACAAATTAAACTTTAAGATGTGTTATTTTATATGTGTGTGTGTGTCTGTGTCTCTCTGTGTGTATATGTGTGTGTATAATGCCCCAGAGACTTACTAAACATCTACCAGTATATTCCTGCTTCAGGGTTTGAAGGCTGCCTTATGTGCCTATATATACTACTTGGGAACAGCCACATGGCACAATGGATAGAGTGCCAGCCCTAGATTCAAGAGGACCTGAGTTCAAATCCCGTCTTAATTCCTTAACTAATTGTGTGACCTGGCAAGTCACTTAACCCTGTTTGCCTCAGTTTCCCATTTGGAAAATGAGCTGGAGAAGAAAATGGCAAACCACTCCAAGAAAACCTCAAATGGGCTCACAAAGAGTTAGAAATGCCTGAAACTACTCAAAACTAGTTGTTGTGTAATGCTGGGAAGGTTATAGGATCATAAATCTATAGGGGGAAAGGACTGCAATGTCCATACAGTGCAGTCTCTCAAACTGCTCCAGAGAGGTTGTGACTTAACTAAAGGAAAACTGAGATTCAAACCCTTAACTTCAAATCCAAAGCATTTTATACTATATCACAAACTCATTTAACCTCTCTAGGTCTTGATTTCTTCTTCAGTAAAATGCATATATTGATATCTGTAACACCTATTTCACAGGCTGATAAGATGTGCTATGTACAAAGTATCCTATCACTAATAATTATTAGGATCCTCATTGCTGTAAAAATCTTCTTAAAATACACATGCACTCTGCTAATCACAGATCAAGGGAGCTATATTACAATACAAAAAATAATTTATTTTTAATTTCTTAAACCTTTCATCAGGCCAGACCTGAGGGTCCTTTGCTTTCAAGTACTTGCCAAATTAGAAGAAATAGAAAAACATTAATCTAGGTCTAGTTAGCTCTAGGAAGATATCAAGGATGAATTCAAATACTTGACTGGTAGCCATTGGAGGCAGCCATATTTTATTCTCACTCTATCTAGAGCAGAGAGCCAGCTAGGGCCTCTGTCAGGCCTGATATCCTCCTCATTAAATATTCTAGTTAGTGTATTAAGTACCCAGATGTTTTTGGTATAGAACAAGAACATAAGACAGATGTAGTTGCTGGCTCATAGGTACAAGCTTAACTAAGAGACAATATCCATAGACAAATAAATACAAGGATGTCTCATAAACTAGCAGATGATGTAATCACAGAATCAGGCTTCTGGATAAATAAATACATATTTCATCGTTATTGGTATTTATCTTAGCGAGAGAGACTTAGTCTTGTGGCTAGGCAGAGATGAAAGGTGATATATTTGGTCCCTGATGTTCTCTAAGGGTTGAAAAGCTCAGATAAAGCAAATGGAATTCCCACACTATAACAGGACAGCTAGACAACACAATGGATAGAGCATTGGGTTTTGAGTCAGGAAGACCTGAGTTCAAATCCAGCTATAGACACTTATTAGCTTTGAAACCCTGGACAAATAACTTATACCCCTTTGCTTCAGTACCCTCATCTGTAAAAACAGCTGGGGAAGGAAATAACAAATAAACTTTGCCAAGAAAACTCAAAACGGTGTTGCAAAGAGTCAAACATGACTGAAAAGTGAATGAATGACAACCAAAAAAGCTAGCTAGCTATCTTCTTCTGAGACTATTGCTATGACAATCATTTCCCTGGAAAATATTCCTTCTCTGTCCTGCTTCATCCATGACCTTAGTGTCAATGTTGGTACCTCTCCTCCTTCTGGGTCTTTGGAAGTCACTCAAAGGAACTGATGGATAATGGTGAAAAGTGGCTATTTGCTACTTTGCCAGATCAGTCTGGACAAGACTCACTTCCAAGTTTCATCAGTGGGTGAGTCCTAAGAGGAGAGAGGGCTATGAAATCCCATTGTCATATGACTCACCTTTGTATCTCAGAAGCTTCCAACCTCCTGAATTTATGTTGGAATGAGGAGCTGAATAAATTGAACATAAAACTTGAGTGCAGGCTAACACGGATGATTCTTCAAGTCCATGAGCACATAATTCAGCTGTTTGACTTATATGGGCACCCTCAGGTCCTTATGTGGGCCAAAGAAAGAAAGCCAAGCTTTCATCGTAAACAGATGGGGCTGCTAGCAAGGAAAATAATACAACCCTTCCAGTTGCTCTCCAGCCTTGGAGCCTTGGGGGAGAGCCTGATTTTGAATAAACAACTCTCTGTCCCTCCCTCTTCTCCCTAGGAAGATACATACTCTCTCCCCCCCCCTTTTCCCCAATTCCTCCACTGATCCCCCCTTCCAGAATCTGCATTCCTTCTGTACCCTGCAGTACTATAAATATAATGTAAGTAAGCACCATCCCAAACCTTGAGAGGGGCTTTTCTTTACATAACCACAATATAAGCACTTGTCCATCATTTAATGATTTTAAGAGCAGGGGAAGGATTTTCTGAATTCCAGACTTCCTCAGACAATGCTTCATTAGCATGATTCAGTCTAAGGACAAACTGGGGGTCTGGCTAAAAGTAAATGTTATCCTGAACATGTTGGAAAAGAAAGATTCCATGCTAGGAGCCTCAAAGGGATTTTTATCTATTTTTTGCTTGATTGAGATGGTGGGGTAGAGAGGAAAGGGAGGGGGAAGAGGACACTACAGATACGTTTCAATTATTTTATCATGTAGAGACTTAGGATTGCTAGAATCTTTCATTTCTAACTTTCCCATGGTGGGGTGGTTGTTTTGTTTTCTTAATTTTAATTGAATCTTTTCTAAGTTGCTCTATTGTATAATAGATTAATTTCATATTAATTTTGTGTCCTTTAATCTGCACAGCAGCTATAATATTCAGTCAGAGCACATTTCTGGTACTATCCTCCCATTTTACAGATGGGAAAATTCAGGTCCACATATAGGGAATTGTTTGCCAATTCAGGTCCACATATAGGAAATTATTTGCCAAGGTAGTAAGTAGAGAAAGCAGGATTGAAAACTAGGTGTTTTGATTCAATGCCCTTTACATTATACAAGATTGTTTATGATCATGCAGAGGCATTAATGGCTCTGAAAGTTCTCTTCAGCCTTCCAGAAGAACCAAACATTCACACACAACTGAATATTTCTCTTATTTTTAAAGGCACTTTTCTTACCTTTCTCTCCCCCATGGACTACCTCTTTGGGTAAATAATCCAATCTTTAAACAAACACACCTCAGAATCTTTATGAAAAGGTTAAATTCTGATTCTTTCCTTGTCAGGAATGTTGGGGGTGTGGGGGGAGGAGGGAAGAGATGAATAATAGTATTTCAATCCTAGAAAATGCCTGTCTCTTCTCAGGAGGCCCTTTCGGTGCTGTGTCTAAGAGGTTCGTTATGGCATGATGAAAAGAAAAGATTTCTCATCTTAAGATCTTTTGCCAAAATTGTATTCTCAAAAACTGAAACCTAGGGAGCAAATTGATGTAGCTATTTAAATGATGCACGGAAGAAAGGAAAACATCAGTAGAGACTTAAGGGGGAAAAAAATAATTGTGGCCCAGCTTCAAGGCCCAATTCAAATGTTCACTCTTCCATGAAGTATCCCCTGATCCCCATCAGCTGGAAATGATCTGTCACTCCTCACATTTCTCAGGGCGCTTGGCCTGGTTCTCCCTTTGTACTTCTCACTCTTCCTTATATCATAACTTGTGTGTAGATCTTCTCTCCCATTCAATTGTAATCTCCTTGAGAACAAAATCTCTCTGTCTTAATTATCTTAACATTCACAATGTCAAGCACATTGCCTTGCCACTAGTAGCTGCTTACTAAATGTTTGGGGAATTGAATTCAACCCTTTCCTCCTTTTCTCCTGATGGTACTTTGTACCTTCTGACATAGATTATATTCTTTTTTCCATTCTCCTTATTTAAGTGCATATTGTTTTTCCCCGTACTAGGCTCTAATTTACTGAGGACAAGTGCCATATTATTTATTCATCTTGAAACCTCCTATAACATTTTGACTTATAATTGAATGTGGGGTTTGCAAAATTATTATTTATTATCAGTAAATGTTTGATTTGCATCCCTATTTTATATGCTTATATATTCGGGATCATACAAAAATTTCTCAAGCAAAAAGGGATCGTGAATGGGAAAAGTTTAAGAAGTCCCAATCCATAGCTTATAGTCTTAGTTGCCTACAGAATTGAAAATTTAAATTACTTGTCAAGAGTTATAGTAGGATTGGAACCCAGTTCTGCCTGGCTTTAATATCCAGTCTCTATTATATCATGGTGCTCTTATCCTGTATATAGTTATGTGTTCTATGACTTGAACTGGTTATAATCATAAATTAGATTCCAAACACATTCTCAAGTCATTTCCTAAACTACAGATGAAATAATTTAAGATACTCTAGATTGGTCTTCCATCTTCTCTGGGATATTCATTCTTTATCACTTATTAATATTACCTTGAGAGGTAGTATTGAATAGATGATAAAGAGCTGGTCTGGATTATATCCTATATTCAAATCCTATTTTGGTGCACTATACCTTAACCTCTCAGTGCATTAGACAACTATCCAAAACATATAATGCTACAAGTGCTACCATAATTTGTAGAGGGAGTTTATCTGCTGCTTTCCAATACCAATTAAGTCAGAGGTCAAGTTTCTATCATAATGTCCCTGCTTGTATGCTTTCCTCACAATGAGGCTCTAAGATTTTACTATTAATATTACATTTTAGATGAAAAACCTGAAATTCAGCATGCATGGTCATGAGCCAGGGTTTGATTCCAGATCGCTTGACTTGAGTATTTACCCCATGGTACCAGGCTGCTCCTTAACTATTTACACAGCAGTGTACTAGGAGCTAGCCATAGGAATCTGAAAGGAAGAGAAAGATATACAGGCTGGTGATTGAAAATGGGAGTAGGAGAAAAGAGAGATAGGTGAAACAAGGGATCAGAGCTTGTTTTTATAAATGTCCTTTTTTTGTTTTTGGTTGTTTTTTTTAATTAACTTTAATATGGATCATATGTGTCAAATTACCATCTAAAGTCTGCTTTTTTTTTTTAAATTCTTGTCTTCCAAGATAATTTTTTAACTAGTCATAATAATAGCTAGTATTTATACAGTGCTTCAAGGCTTATAAACCTTTTATTACATATTTTATCTTCAACCAACTCTGAGAGATACATACTATTATTATCCCCAGTTTATGGATGAAAAGGCTAAGAGCAGTTTAGTAACTTCTCACTAAACTGAGGTCTTCCTGACTTCAAGTTCTATCCTCTATCCACTAGCCACCTAGCTACCTAATAATGGAACATAAGTAAAATGATATAAATTGTTTCATGGATTTTTATATTTAATCTGAAAACACTGCAATGGGTCTCATTATGTGGGTCATACTTCCTACCAGCACCAATTACAGTCCACTTACATCTTATCTTGGGCATTTTTGTCCATGCCCTCCTATAAGTCATCCATATGGCACCTATCAAAATCTTAGAAAGGCCTTCCTTGGTGCTTCTAACATTTCAAGAATGTCAGTTTAGTTTTCAAACTACCTGTTATGTATGCCTCACCTTGACCTGGCTACTTCTTTCACTGATCATATATCACTTTAATATGGTTACTTATCAAGTTTAAGTCATTGTTTTGCATTATTGAAAATATTACATTTTCCCAAATATAGTCTATCCTGTTCTCCACAGCAAAAAGGAAACTATTTTTGATTCAGAAGAAAGAACACTAACATCTAATGATAGAATCAGAAGCTATTAATTCAAACAAATCAAATCCTGATATGAGCTGTGTGTCCATAAGGCTCTCTGTGTCTCTATATTTTCATCTAGAACAGGACTTATCAAACTTTTTTCACTAATTACCCCTTTTTGCCCAAGAAATTTATACATGATCCTCGGTATATAGATGTATAATATAGATATACAAGTCAAACAATTACTGATAAATTATAATTTCATGACACCCACATTCAGTTATGAGATTCCATATGGGGTTACACAGCTTCTTAAAGCTGAGATTTACAAAATAATGTGAATTAAACTAGATGAACTTTGTAGACCTTTCAGTTTGGGACTATAATCCTCTTCCAAATCTATTCTAAACTCAATTTACTGTATATCTACCAGAACTGGAAGGGAACTTTAACTATAGCATCCTCTATTTGACTTGTGTGAATTTTGTCAAACATATATTTTTTTGGTAAGTCAGTAATGGTTAAATGAGCTACCCATTGTCACACAGCTAGTAAGTGTCAGCAGGTACATTTTGAAATCATTAAAGAACCTTGAACGGGCACAACCAGAGAGATAACTGTGATGACTTTCAGTAATAGGTGAGTCACAAAATAAGGACAGATATGCTTGGTAAATCTCAAAGTATTAACCGAAATTTATGGAATTGAGATTAATTGGAGTAACTCATTTGAATGAGTCTTTGAATGAATGAAACTAAAATGTTTTCTGGTGTTCCATCCACTGCATTACCTAGCTACCCTTGCCCTCCAACACATATCTTGAAACTATATCATGAATATCTAATGTCTAAATAGATAAGTGAGTCATTCTTGCCCTGATGTGCTATGGAAAACCATTATAGGAAGGACATTGCTTAAATTAATGACTATTCTGTTTTCTGTCAATACTACTTGAGTTTATATCAGAGAATGTATAGCTAGAAGAGAGCTCAGAGGCCATCTTGCACACTTCCCACAAAGAATGAAAATAAGGATTAAAAACACTAAATGACTTCACTAGAGTCACACAACTAAAGTCATTGACAAGATCTAAACAAGTCTTCTTAAAAGGTCAGAACTTTACACCCTCTGCCAAAAAGTCTCTCACTGTTATCAAAAATACCCTTATTCAACTTTAAGCTCTAATCTTCCACTTTTGCCCAACATACCTTTGGTTTACATTGTTTTACCTACGCATGTACATGTTGTTTTCCCTCAACAAGAATGCTAATTCCTTGAGGCTGACGTTTTATTTTTGTTCTCCCAATATAAGAAACTTCTTTTAGTCTTGCCCTTGGCAACTATTTTGCAATTTATAGTCTTCAAAAGTTGTTTGAAATACTGAGTGATATGCCCAGGATCACACAGCTCCTTATCCAGGGGTTTAGAAGGTATAATTTGGTGAACAGGCTTGTTAGTTCTAAGAATTCGTTTAAAAAAAAAAAAAACACTCTTTAGTCAATGACTCTTCAAAGAAGTGAATCCTGCATCAAATTAATTCTGGATGATCTTTGTCTGAGAATTACAAAGAAAAATTCCAGTAGCAAACCTGAGTAAGTTCCCTGACATGTGTTAAGTTCAAGATGACAAACTATTGTGTCAGCAACAGGGATATTTTTTTTTAACAATAGTCACACTTAAATAACAAAACCAGGCAGAAGAATTTAACACATCCTTCAAAACTCACTACCAGAAATATCTCATGTATTGAAACATTTTTTTTTTCTTTTGCTGTTCATATTGTCTGACTCATAACCTACCATGTGGCTAAAGGTGTAACTCTAGGAGCCCTACAGATTTATTAGAAGAAAAAGAGATCATTATTTGGAGTTGTACCATGACTCCTTCTGAGTCTTAATATTGATATTGGTCATCTCTTTGACCTCTGTTTCCATCCTTAATCTCTCATATGCATTTCTAATTCATTTTTAGTTTAGCCGGCTACTGGATATCTTGTTATCAACACAAATGCAACATGTTTAAAGCCATTTTTTTTTCCTTTCCCCCCCACCTCTCTCTTCCTATCTGGTGTAAATCTAGTCTTTGTCTTACCATAAATTCCCCATAAAATATCCATACAATATGATGGAGACATTCCTAGGGGTCTTTCAATATTCCATACAGTTCTCAAGACAGTCATCTGATATCAATCACTCTTAATATGTAACTGTCCCACTTCCTTTTCCTTTTAGTTGGTAGCACAGTAGATAGAGCTCTGAGCCTGGAATAAGGAAGAACTAAATTCAAATATAACCTCACATACTTACTAATTGTGTGACTCTAGGCTAATCATTTTATTGCCTCCATTTCCTTAATTGTAAAGTTGGGATAATAATAGAACCTATCTTGCAGAGTGAGGATCAAATGAGATAATATTTGTTAAAGTTCTTCACACATAGTAAGTGCTAAATAAATGTTTATTCCTTTTCTCCCTTTCCTCTCTTTCTTTCCCCCTTTATATGCTACTTGATTATCTTTTGTGCCACTTATATGTAGTTCTATGGTAATATTTGGAATTTAGTACCTACCATATATCTCTCCATTGCTCTTTGATTCACCCAAAATTTGACTTCTTCAGAAAATTGTGGTGTTTAAAACAGGGAATTTTTATGTCTGGTAATCACATGATAAGTTGAAAAAGATTCACAGTTCCCCCCAATGCGATCTTCCTCTTTCTTTTTTCTACTCAATTCCAGGTTCAGCTCATTGTCCAATTGTAATTCCAATCTCAGACATCTATTAATGGATTAAGCCAAGAGTTCATTCATCTCCTGTCATAAATGGGACAATGAGTATATTTCATTACTTTTTTTTTTCTCTTATGGATTGTTAGGCTGAAATTTTTTGAATAGCTATAGAACTTTTTATGGAGGTTCTATAGTCATCTAGGACTTGAGATAGAACAATGATATCTACAATCAGGAACACTGTAGTACTTCACTATATAAGTGTGTGTGTGTGTGTGTATGGGTGTGTGTAAATAAAGATACTTTTTCAGTCATTTCAATCCTGTCCAACTCTACTTGAACTTATTTGGGGTTTTCTTGGCAAAAATACTAGAGTGGTTTTCCATTTCCTTCTCCAGCTCATTTTACAGATGAAAAAACTTAGATAAACTGGCTTAAGTGACTTACCCAGAGTCACACAGCTAGTAAGTGTCTAAGACCAGATTTCAATTTAGCTCTCCCTGACTCCAGGCCACAAGCATTTTATCTGTCATGCTACCTGGTTGCTGTAGTGATAGGTATAGAAAAAGGTGCTAGAGATGAAAATATAGACATATATTGTTTTTCCTGAAAAAAAATAAACTCCTTAAAAATGGAGACTATTTAATATTTTCTCTTCATATCTTTATCATGTAGCACAATGCCTTGTGCATGGTAAGTGCTTAATAAATGTTAGTTGATTGATTGATATGAAAATGTTCTATAGAAAGTGATTTTTTAAACACTGTTTCCTTCTGATGTTTTGATCAATAATACTTAAATACAGATGTTGATCGTTGTCATAAAGATTTTGTAGAGATGAGAAAGTAGGTATATGGATTATAATTAAAGTTATATTTTTCAATTCAATTCAACAAACATTTGGTAAGAGCCTAAAATGTACAAGGCATTTCACTAGATGTTACATCACTATCTTTCCAAAGATAAAGCCATTTGTAAGACATTAAGCTATAAAAGGTGTTGTTCAACTGCAATCAATAATAAAAAGTAATTTAATACAGAAATACTGACAGATCTGTTCCATTTTGCATGTTTATTCTCGTTTCAGTTTTATTTTCAAATATTCTTGGGAATATCTGACTTAACCAGGTCTCAAGCCAAACCTTCTGTGGATTTGTTTTTCCCTCCACCACTCTTCATTATTTATTAAACAAATCAGCCTTGATTTTTCACCAACCCCCTCCATAAGATTTTGTAAATGAGTTTACATTTTAAATTGATGTTGCCCTTGGCTGTCATCTCTCCCTCTCTTTCTCTGTCTCTCTGTGTGTGTCTCTCTGTCTCTGTCTGTCTGTCTGTCTTTCTCTCTCAGTCTCTCTGTCTCTTCTTCTGCCTCTGTCTCTCTCTCTCTCCTCTTTCTCTCTGTCTTTCTCCCCCTTCTCTCAACTTACCAATAAGATCAAATTTTGGCTTCTTGTTGTGGCAATTGTTTTATATCAAGTAAGTTTCTATAAGAAATAGTGATTATAATAAATCCATGTTCTTTCTTTTATCCACTTCCCATGTATAGACTTCAGTGGTTGTTTGAATAGGTCAAATTTAAGTTGTTTTGATAAGTAGTACATCTCAGTGGAGAGATGGCAACCATGAAGAGGGGAACCAGTTGGTCAGGTGGTAGTTTCTGAAGCTTGGCTTTCCTGAGAAGTGTTGAGAGTTTCTGAAGCTCAGTCACTCATATAGTGGATGAGGCGAGGAGAGGAGGATTTCCTACACAATATCAGTCAAATTCCTACAAAATTTAGGACCTAGCCTCTGGGAAAGAGGGATTTTTATGACCAGTATCAACCTTGGGGAAAGGAGGATTATGTAGGGGTCCTAGTTAGAGGATCAGGAAGGAACTGAATCACAATGTGAGTGACCAAAATATCCCCATCATTGGAGAGTTAAAGCAAAGATAAGGTAACCACATATCAAAGGTGTTTGTATAACCCTTAAGGAAGACTTTCTTTAGAATTCCTTCCAATCCTGAGACACTATATTTTCAGAATATCATTGCTATTGAAACCAGCTAACACAGAGCCAGTTTTTGTACATAGGAAGTAACTCAAAATAAATTTAGCAAAAAAGGCAAATCTACTGATATTGTGGAGGAAGAATGAAATGGTCAAATGAAAATAATTATTGGATTCATCAACTTGTTCTAGAACTTCACTTTCTTCCGGTTGTTATTTATAGCTTTCAGATTAGATGTCTTCATGAAACTAAGCATGAAGTACAAAGTTAGTAACAAGAAAGGATCACTAAGAGTGAAGTCTTGAAATGTAGCCAAATTATTAACATAGAAATGGTTGCCAATATAGTTTTTTAAAGGCAATAATTCTCAGATGATTCCTACCTTCTCGTCTGGACTCTTAAAAATCTCTGAAATTGCTCAAGTTCAAATAAATTCAGACTTTTTATGTCAGGGTCCTTGCCTTCTGGTGCCAAAGAATCTAGAAAAAGTAGTGTCAATGTTGTAACTATTGCCAATCTTGTGAGATGATCCTCACATCATCTATGTGATCTATACTATCTATAGTATCTACACTATATTATACTATACTATACTATACTTTTTTTAGTAGGGTGCACAGTGGATAGTGTTAGCCCTGAAGTCAGGAAAAATAATCTTTCTGAATGCAAATCTAACCTCAGTTACTCATTGTGTTGGCTCAGTATAAGTCACTTGACTTTACTTGCCTCAGTTTCCCCATCTATAAAATGAGCTGTAGAAGGCAAACCATTTCAGTATCTCTACCAAGAAAAGAGATCACAGAATCGGACAAAACTGAAATGACAACAACAGTAGCATCAAGATCTCAGGCAATTATCAGCACAGGATAATGCAAAGACTTATTCACCACTGAGTATAGGTACCCAGGGAAAGGCATTCAGAAATACCAGATATCCACAACCACATTGCTCTGCCAACAATAAGTCTTGCCTAGTTCTTTTGTGCTCTCTTTCCTTCCAACACATATGGCTTTATTACTGCAGTGTTAACAGGCTAGCTTAAACACCAGCTCAAGCATCCAGGCCCTTAATGACTTTTATATATTGTCCACAAGCAAATTAATCATGGAAAAGAAGTTAGTTCTCTCCTTCAAATGACTGGCGACAGCTGCTGCTTCCTCACCCTTGAAGATTGATTCCCCTGTCCCCAATTGTGGTAACACTTTTTGGACAATTTCTATATGCACAGTTAGACAAATTACTGCATTATATATAATGAGTTAGAATAGGGTATCTTTAGGCAGGAGAAACAGAAAAAAAATGCTTTGAAGATAAACAAAAAACATCATCAAAAGATAGCAAGAATCTGAGCCTTCTAAGATTAAAAAAAAAACAATAATCAGTTGTTAATACCCCAATAACCAGGTTCACTTCCCAGCCTTCAGAAATAAAACAGCAGAGAGGAGGAGGAAGAAGTAGGACAAGACCAAAATCTGAAAACGTGAGTTCCTAGGGTAACCAGCACATACCCTCTGCTTCTTTTCAGCATCTAAGGAAGTACCCCTGCTAGAAGGTACTGACTTACCAATGAGTCTGTATCTAAAATCAAAGAGTATTGTTCAATCAAAATAACGAGCAGTTTGTTCAATTAGTTAATTCTCTACCTCCACTTAGGACAAGGCAATATAGAATTTAGAATGGTGGACTTAGAATCAGGAAAACCTCAGTTAAAAATGATACCTTGAAAACTTCCTAAGTATGTCATTATAAGCAAAATATTTAACTGCTCTAAACCTGTTTCTTCCTCTATAAAATGGAAACAATAATATCTGACACACCCTTATGAGGTTTGGAGGAGATTAGTTATGCAAAATCCTTTAATAATCTTTAAATGGTTTATATAAATGTTAGTTATTCCCATTCACGGCATGATATTCAGAGGATAACAACAAGCTGGAGGCATGGTTAACTCCTCTATTGAAGGCATTACGTTCAAATGTCTGTCTTCACTCAAGGTAACATCTGCTAAACTATTTTCAATTTGACTACCTCCATAACCCCATCTTGAATCCTTGACATTATTTGAGAATCGGTGTCTTGTACAATAAGAAAGACTTTCTAGAGTAGGAGTCTGAGGTCTTAGATTCGAGTTTTAATTCTACAATTTTATAGCCCTATGACTTCAAGCAAAGGCACTTAGGCTCTCAAAGTCTCAGTTCTCTCATCTGTAAAACATGACTAACAAGACATGGACTACCTATACCATCGCAGGATTGTTTCAAGGAAAAAATTATGCTAACATTCAGATGGTACCTTTGGTTGCCTGGCTGACATGACAACAACAAAACAATTTGACAGGAAGAGAAAAAAAGATTTTTCTTTCTTTACAACAAAATATTGAAACCTGATATTCACTGGTTCTAGTAAAAATCCTCCAGCTAATGTGTGAGGAGAGAAACAGATACAGAGATAGAGAGAAGATGACTTCCAAAAGGGAGCTGATGAACCTGGTAAGTTCAGAATGTTTCAGATTCTTGTTAGCTGCACATTGATTCCCAAAAGAAGAAAGAGATTTAATAAGAAGAGAAAATTCAATATTTCATGACCTGTCACTTCTTCAAGATAATAAAAAATGAGGTTCTGATATCAGCTATAGGCTTAACATTATATTAGCATTTGAACATCCTTTCCTTCATTATCTCCAAAAACAGACCTTTCTTAGAAGCCTATTCCTGGAATACTTTCTGATACAGCTTCTAATTGTCTTCAAGAATCTGTCAGGTCTTTGATACTTTATATAGCCCATTAAAATTAATAGCTTCATCGGTCTCTTCTGATTTTCTTGTTTAAAATCCCAAATTCAATTCTTGGCTTTTGTTTCTCAGACTGACCAATAACAATCTGACTTTAGAGATTTTCTTTTGAATAAAAGACTTGTGAAATCATCCTTACTATATCATATTTACTGGGAACTTCTTTACCATTACCATGTGGTTGTCATTGGCAAGGTAAAGGGTCTTCATTAAACAATAGGTTTTGTTCCTCCTGTTCTTTAGTACTCTTCATGGTAACTGAGTCACAGTGACATAATGCCAAAAAGAAAAACCGAAAGAAGAACCTAGACTTGTGTACATAATGATCTCAGCTAGGTCTGTTCCCTAGATATTCATGGAAAGATTTTTGATTGATGGCAGACATGTTCAACAGGAGAACAAAGGCCAGATTTATTCTTGGCACTTGAGGAGAAGAGTCCCATTTGTAACAGTGGCTTTGCCATAAGGAGAATCAGTAGCAGCAGTTTAAATTATGAGAACCCAAAGGAGAGGTAGCATCTGAAGAGAATTTGGGGTGTATAGAAGATAGATTAAAATTGTAAGGAATAGAAATCCACTTCTAATGAACACTTGGACTTGGTCAAAGTGTCTTGCAAAGCCCAGAGTTCGCTAAAATGAAGAACTCTTCTTCAAGAAGAAGCTTAAAGCCCCAGCTCCACAAAAAAGACATCGCCTGTGGAACTGGCTTTTTAAAATTTTTACCTTTTTCTTAGGATGTTGAAATCTTTGGAGAAAGATAAAGCCTCCCTCCGAGTGATAAGGGAGAAGAGTGAGGGGAGATGGATGGCCCTCCCTCTTTCCTAGATGTTATTTTTGGACATCGGAGGCATTCCTCCCCCAAGACACACCCTTTCCCCCCCCTCCCCACCAATCTCTTTCTTCAATACACACGGACACACATAGCCACACACACACAGAGACACACAGACACACGCCGCTACAAACACAGCCCCGTCTCTTAAACGAGGCTGCACCCAGGCAAGACTACAACCTTGGTCTGCATCCAGGAGACTGACACTGCTTCCGCATTGCCAGGAGGCTGGAGTCGGGACTTAGTCAGAACTTGGGAGAACGCTTTCTTTGCTGCTTGGGAGTGTTTGAGGGGGGATTGGCAGCTTAACCGCCCGCTAATTTCCTCTGTGATATTCTGCAAACTAGGCTGAATTTTAGAGCTTGGGACACGGCGAGGCGAGCGGGGAATAGTGGAGCACGAAAAAGAGCCCGCGGACTGGCTTCTCCGGGGGCAGGGGGTGATCCCAGCTTCCCCTGGTAAGTGGCAGCATTGATACTAAAAGAGGTAGAGAAAAGAAGTGCCTTGAAGTTGCCCTGCAGGAGCTTGAAGGTGCTCTCGTGAAACGAGCTCTGACTGAATTTGTGTGTGTGTGTGTGTGTGTGTGTGTGTGTGTGTGTGTACGTGGGTGAGTGTGTATGTGTGTATTTGGGGGCTGCCTTCCTCCCCACCCCCACCCCGGGTTTCTTAACCCCCTCTCTTCCCTTCCCAATTCTCTTCGCCCACCCCACCCCCAAGCAAGCTGGAAGATTTGTATTAAGGAGAGAATGTTTGAAAGAAGCCAGTTTCTCAGCCCTGCCTTTATGTGTTTGCCTATGGAGGGCAGTTTGTGTGTGTGTGCGTGTGTGTGTGTGTGTGTGTGTGTATGTGTGTCCCCTTTTTGTAAATTTCCTTCATTTTCCCCGTGAGAGGTGAGTAGATGAAAACGTTCCCTCAGAAGCCGGCTCCTGACAGCACAGGGGAAGGAATCTCTGTCTCGCTTGCGGGCTGATCTTTTAGTAAGAAGACTTAGAGCTCTGTCAGACTGCAGGCGAGAGCCCTCCTCAGCCTTTGATACTGAGAGAAAGGTGGGGAGTTTGGCACCTGTGCAATTGTAGGAGCTGGAAGATTGTTTGCTTGTATGTGGATTTCCCTTGATTCTAACCTTTTGTCTCAAGAAAGAACTGTTGCCTCTCTGCTCCGCCCGCCCTCCCCCTTTCCTCCCCTGAGCCCCCAGAAGTGGGTCCCTATGTTACCATTCAGTATACTTCCCTCTCAGAGAACAAGTGGCTCGCAGAGTACAATAGAAAGAAATGCATTCCTGGCGATTCGTCTACCATGGAAAGCATAAACTGGGAAAGCCGTGTTCCACTCTATTCTTCAAGGAAACTTTTGCTGTTGTTGTTTTAGAAATAATCAATATCCATGTGATCTTTAAATCTACTCTCCCCCCCAACCTCCTCCAAGAGCCCAGGATTGTTTTTAAAAGTGCGTTTTCCCACAGCCAGCTTGACTTTCACAATGAGGTACCTGGCACTAAGGATGCTGAAGGAGCTGTCTTTAATTTTGCACAGAGGAGGTAGGGGGGAGGAGGGGGAGAGGAGGAGAGGGTTTCCTGAAGATTTGTTTCGTTTTTCAACTTTTTCAAGATTAAAGAAATCAACCCATAGCCAGACTGTAGTTCAAAGTGCTGTTAGTTGAAGTTGAATTCTTGTGTAAATAATACAGAGGAAGTTATTCAACACTACCAAATGGTTTTTAATGGAATCTTAGTTTGTTTCTGTTATTTATGATTTAATGGGAATTTTTTTACACAATTATTATTTTTAAGTGTGACCCATACAGAGGCAAAATGCTCACTTTGAATAATCCAGTAGTATTGGATTACCTTCCTGTCCTGACTGGGAAGGCAAGAATATCTGTAAATTGTTCCTTCTTCCTTCCCTACCCCTACTTGAAAATCAAGGTTACCCATGAGTATATGATGAGAAAGAATCTAGCCAGATAAATTATCAGCCTATACAATTAAGCTATTAGACTTTGAAGTTTAAAGATCTAGGTTCTTCCTTCTCTCTCTGGTAGGATGTGTTCACTTTAGCCACTGTTGTTCTGAGGTTGTGCTGTGTGTATTTCTATTAATAATGTCCCCTTCACTTGGCTGACATGACAGATCAGAATTGGCAGCAGAGTTACCGCCTCAGAGTTAAAATTAGAAGGGTACATAGGACTTTTTAGGGACATCCTCAGTACCTCCCCAGATACACAATGTAGCAA
This sequence comes from Sarcophilus harrisii, assembly GCF_902635505.1. Classification (NCBI taxonomy): domain Eukaryota; kingdom Metazoa; phylum Chordata; class Mammalia; order Dasyuromorphia; family Dasyuridae; genus Sarcophilus; species Sarcophilus harrisii. Next base: position 97,681,249 of record NC_045431.1, read on the forward strand.
TTACAGTAAGAAGAGTTCACATATCGCCAGCAACATCACATATTCTTTTTTGCTTTACGGGTTGGAGTTTTTGTTTTCTGCTTTAATCGCTATTCACCAAAGCATTTGTTTCTCAGGGGTGCCTAAAGACAAGTCCAACCCATTTATCTCACCTTTAAAGTTTGTTTACTTAACTCTTTGAGCAACTCTTAGGGAAAAAAAAAAAAATAAACAAAAAAGCCCACGGGCACTTGCCTTCGAGACTGAGTCCTGTGATGTGATAGCAGATGGTACTGCTGCAGACTTTTGTTTATGCTTGGGACAAACTAGGTGTCTCTTAAATTATTCACTGATTGAATAATTGATTTCTCTCACACTGGACGCTATTGCTCCATCCACAACTTTAAGGATAAGTTTCTGTTGAGGTTTTGTGCATTTGGAAATCCTTCAAAGCCTATCAAATAACATAGCAACTGGGCCCAAATTCATGGCAACCCACAGTAAGAAATGTAGTGGCATTTGTTGCAAGTTATTCTGGCTTTCCCATTTAAAAGCCTGATTTCAATGACCTTCCCATTTGTTGGTCTGCTCCAAATATGGTGGGGATTGATGGAGAGAGAATAGGTTTCTGTAAATGCAATCAAACGGGTTTCTGCCAGCTGCTTGTGGTATTTGTGTATGTTTTCGTAAGAAAAGCTGTTCTTTGGCTTTATCTGCCCACTGTGGTTTGTGGCATGTTGTCTTATTCTGCAGCCGTTGCAGTTTTTTCCTGAATGATTGCGCTATGATGTCATGGGCTATCTCCGATACCGAACCTTTAAGGACTTTTTTGCTGGGGTCTGTGTTCCAGGGCTAGAGAAGGAGATCCTGCCTCAAAGTGCTCTTGGTAGCGACTCCCCGTCTACTCGGGCGCATTCCACTGCCTAAAGACCAAAGCCACCAAATGATTTGCGGTCAGAGTGATTTGGGGCTGGTTAAAGATGATTTAAAAGGAAGGTTATGGGCACATGAAGTGTACGGTAAAGAAAATATATTTTACTGCTTTATTGAGACCACATGGCTCCAAACTTGCACTTTTTTTTTAAAACATGAAAATCATTGGCTGGACTGACTCATGATTTTTTTTTTTTTTTGTTTCTTTTTTATTACGGAGAGCAAAGAACTGCACTCGCTGTTTATGTTAAGCTCAACCTAACAGTTACTGTTGAAAAGTTTTTCATAAAGCCCTTTATATTCAGGAAGAAAAGGGAATAGGAGATTTCTTTGGTGTGTCCCTAGACTCAGAAAGTTCATGTAGTGAGGAGAGCTAACTGTTCAGTAGCAAAGAAAAGTGTCCTCAGTGTAATACTGTTTAAGGGCTAAAACAAAACAAAACAAAACAAAAAAAAACAGGCCGGATCTAGGGAGTATCTTTTCTTTACTGTACTGGAAAGCCTACCGAATATCAGCACTCTTAGTGATGGCTGCGAAAGATGAGTTTTATCAGTATCCTGAAAGTTGTATGTGTTGGCAGCCTAAGACCAACTGAAATGGGGTAGATCTTTTCCAAAGTATGTAAGCTCTTCACCACCTTAGCGGTGACTTCTCCATGGATCATAGAAAAGCATTTCCTCTGGCTCTCTATTTTTCCGTAAAAAGACTAAATTCATAGGACATAGGTTCAAATGATGAGCTTAGACAAGTCACTTAATTTCCTTTGGCTTCAGTTTCAACTTACATAAAAAGTAGGGTATTGATGGCCTTTAAAGTCTTTTTTAACTTTACTATGATTTATGACATATAGAAGGCTGGACCTAGAGTCAGGAACATCTGAGTTTAAATCTAGGCTCAAGCATTTTCCATCTGTGTGACTCTGAATAAATCACTTTACTTCTAACTGCCTCAGTTTCTACATCTGTAAAATGGTGTTAACCATATTTTCTCAGGGTGATTGTGAGGATGAAATGAGATAAGATCTCTAAAGTGCTTTACAAAGCTTACACATTACATAAAAGCTATTTCTTATGAAAAGTAAATTTAGATGACAGCCTCTTCTACATGGATTATCAGAGAATGGCTAAACACAATTATTCCCACTAAATGGGTCACATTTCTATTGTGATTTCCATAATGACTCTAGAAAAATCAAAGGCACATATATGTCTTATAGTTGAAGGAAAGAAACAACATGGGATGGGGATGGAATACCAGATATGATGGCAAGAAGAGCTGTGTTTCAGTCTCATCTCATAACAAGACAATTGTTACTACCCTAAAGAAATCACAGGTCCTTGATTGATTATGATATTGATACACTTGTGAAAGAAGTGAAACTCAAAGATGTAAGGCTATTTAACCAACGTCTCATAGTTGGAAAGTGATGGAAGCAGAAGGTCCTCTTGACTCCAAATTCTGTTTTTACTACATTTGGTTGCCCCTATATGCAACATGGGGTCACCAGGCAATTAGCATTAAATATTAATGTCATTTCACCCTTGAGGATCTGTCCCATGCCATTTCCATTCCCCAGGTATTTAAATTAACAAAAATTTCATATGAGTGTAGATTTTTAAATGGAAAGGACTTTGAAAATCATTAAGTCCAACTCAGGAAAATGAGGCCAGGGAGATTATCGCAACCAAGTGGGATTATGGGTAGAGTGCCAGACCTGGAGTCAAACAACCCTGAGTTCAAATTCTGCCTCCAATTATTATATGACCCTGGGCAAGTCACTTAAACTCTACAGTTTCCTTATTTGTAATATAAGAACAATAGCTCTATCTCACAAAGTTGTTGTGAGGACCAAATGATTTTAAGTTCTTTAACTACATACATATTCACTAACATTAAGTGACTTACCCAGAATCACAATGGCTAAGTAGGGCTCAAACCCAGCTCAAGTGTAGCACTCTAACTGCTTCTATGAGATCTGTCAAAATCACTGAAAGGTCTTCCATTGGGATTGTCAAACTGCTTAGTGAAATTACAAACTGGCAAGTAATACGTGTACACTGACATTTATCAGCTAACCATGGCTGATGTCTAATATTCTGTCATTGTGTTTGGAAAGATATATCTCAGAAAGCTTTTTACTGATGGGGTTTGATTCATCTGAGGTCAGTCTAGTTTCCTAATACCTTTGTTCTTAAGTTTAAAGTCATGAAGAGTTCCCTATCCTTTCTTTGTCTGCACATGATGCCAAAGCTAGTAAGGATTATTGGAAACAATGTTAATATAATAGGAAAAGAGCTAGATTATGATTCAGAAGACATGATTTCTAGTCTTGAATTTGACTGAGCCTTAACTTCTTATCTTGTAGATGGGAATAATAATATTTGCACAATCTCCCAAGGTTGTTGCGGGGAAAGCCCTTTAAGTTATTAAACCTTGGTGTGTTGTATAGCTGAGTAGTTGTCATTAAACTTGACCCTATCACTTAACCTCTGGGTTTTAGACTCCTCAGTGGCAAAATGAAGGGGTTAGATTAGATGGTTCCCTTCTTAATGGTTGTCTAATGAATCACTAGCTGGAAGGGATTTCAAGAGTTCACTTAGTCATTTTTCCAGCTTTTCAGCTAGGATCATAGATTTAAAGCCGGAAAAGACATGTCATGTCAGAGGTCATGTCATTCATCTCTGCTATTTTACAAATGAGAATACTTCAGTCCAGAGAAGTGGCTTGTCTGAGGCATTAAGTAGCAAATACAATTCTATACCAGGTGCTCTTCTAAACTGTACTCATATCACTTCAGATACTCCCAAATAGCTTCCAACAGGATGATTTCTTACTTCTTGCTTCTGATGTGATGGGAAATCTCTATAGCCCTGGGCAAATTTCTGAAAAAGCAGGTCCCCTCAATTGCCCACACAGAGGCAAACAGGTCATTTTGAGTAAAATGATAGTGCTATATTTTCTCCTAACACTGCTCAAGAATGTACATAAATATCCTATGAGCATAGTTATTCCTTTCCTACCTGCTAAATCATCCCAGAAAAATAATTCCCTGCCCTTTTCAGAGACCCCTAAGGCAGAAAGCAATTCTAAGTTAATCCAGTCCATATTGCAGAGATGGATAAAATTTTTCTGTAATGGGCCACAAAAAGCTATTTGTTGTTGTTAAGTCATTTCAATTGTGTCCAACTCTACATGACACAATTGGGGGTTTTCTTGGCAGAGAAGCTGAAGGGGTTTGTCATTTCCTTCTCCAAGTGAAAAACTGAGGCAAATAGGATTACATGACTTATCCATGGTCACACATCTAGTGAGCGTTTAAGGTTAGTTTTCAACTCACAAAAGAGAATCATTCTACTCCAGGACAGAAAATGACTAGTATGTAGTGAAGAGGTCTGGTTCCAGGCAAGATAAATTGGCTCACCTATTAAAACCAGGGGCCCAAGAAACAAAAGACCAAAGTTATCCTAGAGGCAAGATGTGGATGATGGCTGACTTGTAAGCAATAAGATGAAGGAGAATAAGAAGTAGTCTGTTCATATGGTGATAGTGAAGAATAATGAGATAGCTCAAGTTTTGCCTTGGTACACAAGGAATTTTAAAAGACCAGGGAATGCCTGTGGTGTTGGGTAAATCATCTATAGAGCATAAACTAAAACACAAATGGAATAGAATGAGAAGGTATGAATGAGATGCAATCTGTACTAGCAGGAGTCACATATATCAATGCTATCATCACTGATTCTTAAAGGTAACCTAACAAACTTTTTTTTTTTCGTGTAAAAGTACATTAGTGCTAATCAATAATTTCATTCAAGTCTAGGAGAATATGGATGTGAACAAAGTTATGGTTCCTGAAAAATAGTAGATCCATTTAGTCAGATCACATCCCAAAGCTTATCCAAGATTTATATAATTAATGGTGACTATTTGATATGATTCAATCAATAGTAATGATATAATGAAAGTAATAGTAATAATAATTTTATATAGTGCTCACTATGTGCCAAGCATTGTGCTAAGTGCTTTACAATCTCATTTGATCCTCAAAACACCCCTGGGAGGTAGATGATAATTTTTATCCCCTTTTTACAGATGAGGAAACTGAGGCAATAGCAGTTAAGTAACTAGCTCAGGGTCACACATTTGAATTCAGCTCTTCCTGTCTCCAGGTCATATACTCTATTTTGCCACCTAGTTTGCACATTATAAAAGATAAAGTACTTTTGCAGAGCCATATGGACCTGAACATTGCTCAGAGTACATCTATATAATGAAAAATATCAGCTGGTCAGGACTTGCCTCACTTTATATCTTCTAGCTAATTTAGGTTTTTGTTTGTTTGTTGTTGTTGGGGTTTTTTTTAATCTTAGGTCACACCATAGAAATAGAGAAGTCACAATTGATGCACAGGTCATCTGTTAATGATAGGGTACAAAAAGTGGTTAAGATGCAGCCCCATGAACTAACCTTTGTATTATGTTGCTCAGCAATGTCCCAGCAGATCTACATTACATTCCTATGGCCAGTTCTGGGCTTAAGAACTCAAGAAAGAGTTACACAACCTGGACATAGTTCACAAGAGCCATAAATATGATTTAAAGATTAGAAAAGAGATTTATCAGGAAAGATTATTCAAGTAGGAGAAAATAGTAAGATGGATTCAGCAGTGATCTTATACAATCCATAAGGGTCCTAGAAGAGCAGAAAAGTTCTGCCTCATTCACCTAAAGTGAAGATCGCAGAATCTCAGAGGTAGAAGAGACCGTCAAGGTTATCTAGTCCAACTCATACCCGACTAACAAGCACTTCTTCATACTCTGACAAACGATCACCAAGCTTTCTCTGGAAAGACAAGTGAAGTGATCAGACATTCACGGCTTTTTGGTCAATCAATCTAAGAAGCATTTATTATGCATTTGCAATTAGCCAAGCTCCATTCTAATAAGCACTGAGGATACAAAGACAAGTAAGGAAAGCCATGTCCTCCGGTCCTCAAGGAGCTTATTTTCTAATGAAAAAAGACAGCATATAAAGTGAAGCTGGAAGAAAGTAGGGGGTTCAATGGGTGGCATGGTTTGGAAATACCTGGGAAGTAATTCCAAGCAGAGTCCTGGGTTTCAGAAATAAAGTCCAGATTCCCAAGGGTGAAGGAGAAGGAAGATCCCAGAAGACAAACAAAGCAAAAAGAAAACAAACAAAACAAATCTTTTGTCAATATCTCTATTCTGTGAATAGAAAGGAATAAGGTATAAAAAATAAGATATAAGGTGAAGCATTTCTCAGAGAGGGAAATTCACCATTGATCATACTGCTTCTCAATCTGATTTCACCCATCCTGCCTGGACTTGGTGGATGAAGGTGGCAGTGGTCACAGGAAAGCCAAGTAGCATTCAAATCCAGCCATAGCCTATCACCAGTCTTCAGGGTCCATCTCCTCTCTTTCTTGGTCTTGTTTCCCAGACTGCTATCAAATTACATGCTTAGATTCTTTTCTCCTTCACCCTGCCCATCTGAGCTTCCACGTCCACAGCAGCCATAGGGATGAAACATCTTATGAAATATCTCTCTTATACAGTGAAGAAACCTTGTCCAAAGCCTGAACACTTGTTTACTTCTCCTTCCTCATTCTTTGATAGCTTCTCACTCTTCTCTCAGTAGAGTTTCAATGTATAGAATGCTGGGACTGGAATTAGGAAGATGTAAAACCAAAGCTGGCCTCAGATACTTACCGTGTCACCTTGGACAGGTCATTTGACATTAGTGTGTCTCAGTTTCCTCAACTATAATATGGGGGTTATAATATTATCATCTAACTTCCAGGGTTGTTGTGAGGATCAAGAGAGATAAAAATGGTAAAGATTTTAACATAGTGCCTGGTACATGGTAGGTTCTATATAAATGCTTTTTCCTTCCCTTCCTCTTCTTTCAGAATGAAGGTCATAACAGACTGACAAATTTCCATCCTGACTAAGAGAACTTTGATTCTTAGAAGTGTACGCCCTTAGCAGACAGGGTACTAAAGACTATACACAAAAAAGAGGCAATCCTAATTTCCAAGGAGCTAATATTTTATTAGAAACAACATGAATGTGTGTATGTATATGTGTGTGTGTGTGTGTAAAATATACTTACATATATTTATTCACTTCATCACAAACAGAATAAATCCAAGGTAGTTAAATACAAGCTATTTAGGGAAGAAGGAAGGGCCTTAGAAATTGTAGAGATTCAGGAAAAACTCTGATGAAGAAAATGGTATCTGAGTTGCTAAAGAAGGAATACATTCTAGGAATGGGTAGGTTTAAAAAGGGAGCTCCCAGAGATGAGAGACTGGAGTATCACATATGAGAAATAGATCCAGGGCCAGATGACTGGATCACAGAAGTGATTCAAGAAGGTGAGCACTATACAATAAGGCTAGAAAGAGAGGGTGAAAGGCTTTTATGTTAAACAGAAAATTTCTATTTTTTGTCTTAGGAACAAAAGAGAGTCATTGGACTTTTTGAGTATAAGAGTGAGATGTCATATCCTCATTTAAGGAGAACCGCTTTAAAAGTTGTGTGAAAGAATGAAGTAGAGGTGTATTTGAAGCAGGCAAAGTGATTAGGAGACCATTTCGACAATTTTGGTGAGAGGTAGTAAGAGTTTGAGCTAAGATAAGTTTGGTTGTATGTATAGAAAGAAGGAATCAAATTCAAGATGTTATGGAGGTAAAAACAGCAAGATTTGTCAATTGATTATAGCAATATTGACTATTATAATATTATTGAATATAATAATGATGAAAAATAGGGAGTTAAGGAAAATGCTAAGTTTAGGAACCTAGGAGATTCAAAGAATAGTGACTACTTTGACAGGAATGGGGTAGTTGAGAAGAGGAATAATTTTGAGGAGAAAGATTAATTCTATTTGGACATACTAAATTTAAGATTATTCTAGGCATACAATTTAAAATATCCAATCGCAATTAATGATACCTGACTGGAGCTCAGAGGAAAGACTAGGACTGGGTATATAGATTTATAAATCATCTTGATAGAAATTAATTAAACTTATGGCAAGTAGTGAGGTCACCAAGGGAGAGAAAAATAGAATAGACATCTCTCCCCACCTCCCAGCAAAGCCTTGAAAAATATACATAGTTACAAGCCAGCTTGAGACAGAGAGATTTGACATAGAGATAAAGAATGAGGAAAGGCAACTTTCATGAAAATCAAAAGAAAAGAGGGTCTCCAGGAGAAGTTACTCAGTAACCCTAGATGTAACAGGCAGATCAAGAAGAATGAGGCTTAATAAAAGCCATCAGATATAGCAGTTAAAAGGTCACCAGTGATTTTGGAGATAGTGGTGTCAGTTGAATGAAGAAGTGAATAGCCAAACCTCAAAGAGGTTAAAGAGGGAGAAGAGTAGTATAACTAAAGAAAATATTATTTAAAAATCAGCAGCCATCTTGCCCCGAGAAATCTCTGAAGTGTTTCCTTAAAGCCGTGAATGTACTTAAGACCCATAGACAATAGAGCAATGGACCACCACTATGTTTAAGGACTGTCTTATACCTATTAGCTGCATAATCATGGAAGTCACTTAACCTGTTTTAGTCTCATTTTCCTTATCTGCAAAATGGGTATAATAAAAATGCTTTAAAAACTTTTCATGCTTTAAATCACTATAAATAGCTGTGGTTGTTGTTGTTTATTAATTATCTTCATCCTTATGTTCGTGGATCTGAAATAGTCCCAAGACAAGTTTACACCCTGTTATTATTTAAATTATAGTGTTCAACCGACTATTGGATGGTTGGTTATTTTTGTAATTGAATTAAATTTTGGGGGTGCACATTCTTATTCTGTAGACTCACCTGAAGCATCTTTGGGATAACTCCACTACATATAGGATGACTGGGATGATAAGTACTTCTTTCTGTTTCTACATAGTTTTGATATCTTTTGCTAGGTTCCCTATATATTGAGAACTTTTCATTCCTTATAGTGTGAAATTTTGAGTGTTCAATATGATTACATCTATTAAGAACATTATTCTCATATGTTTGTGGATTATTATCATTGTAATTATTATCTTTACTGGTACAAAATCCATAATTCATCTCTTTGCTAGCCTGGTGCTGCCCCATTAATCCACAATCACTTTGGGGACACATTTTCATCATGGTAGGACATTCTGTGTCCTAAGTGTAATTAGCAAGAAATGTAGCAGTAACTCACTTAAATCTTTTCCACTACAATTTCAACCAGTCTCCCTTTTTGTCCCCAGCAGAAGTAAAGTTTGCCATTTCTATGACGACCTTTCTTGGATATGAAAAAGTTAAATCTCTATTTAGCTCTTTCTTCACTAGGCTAAATGATACCAGATCCTTTTCTCATAGGTCTTATCTTCCAACTATTTCATCATCTTTGTTCCTATCTTCTGAAGTCTGTCCAAGTTCCTCATGTATCTCAAACTGTGAAGTCCAGAAATGGACAAAGTACTCTCATAAAGGTATGATAAGTGAAGATTACCTCATCATTCCTGCAAACCATGTTTCTGTTTATGCATCCCAATATGCTCACTTTTAAAATAACAGCCCTGCATTGTGGGATCATGTTCAGCTTGTCATCCACTATGACCATGAGACCTTTTTCAGCTATATTTTTATAGAGTTGGACATAAAAGTTTATTTTTTAAAAAGATGAGTTCTTTTCTGTGTATTTTTCTGGCATTGGTTCCTACTGAACTTTATTCTTTTCATTTATGACCACTTCTACAATATACCTCGGGAATTTTGAACTCCTGTCTGTTCATGCTCAATCTCAGTCTTATTCCCAGCAGTTTTAAACCCTTGGAGAAACCCTGAAATCCATTGTGGTAGCAAGCAGATTTTGCAAGGGATAATGGTCCTTTAAAATCCTACTAGTCGTTTATATTCATCACTTCAGAATCAAGAAAATAAGATTGTCTGGGGTATATTGCCACAGGGGAAGTTGATTTGAACTTCAGTGGATAGTCAATAGCTATATCTCTCAGCTATGAAGAAAACAGACCACTGAGGTACTGCCCAGGAAACACCTCATGTGGTCATAGCTCATTCTGAGATGTCTCTCTAATCCCATCCTAGAAAAGAACTGTGCTTGTTTCAGGCCCATTGTGAGGTTCCCTACCTTTTTCTCTAGGGTTTTACGCATAGCAATGCAATTTCATCTAATTATGTATTGAGAATAATAACTTCCAGACAGGAGGAGCAACTATCCTGATGGACTTTGCCTTCATCAGAACTTTTTTGTAGTATTATGTTCAGTTCTGGGTACCACAGTTTAAGAAAGACATTGATAACCTAAAGGGCATTCAAAGGTGGGCAAATAGGATACTGGAGGGCCTTGAGCCCAAGCCATAGGAGGACTGATTGAAAGAATTGAGCACATTTAGTAAAAGAGAAGCTTCAGGAAGAACATGATAATTGTCTTCAAGTATTGAAGGATTATCCTATGGATAGAGGGATCTGATTTGCTCTTTTAAGCTCTACCCAGGAACAGTGGGTAAAAGTTGCAAAGAGATCAATTTAAGTTGTGGAGAAAATCTTCCTAACCATTAGTGTTACCTAAATGTAAAATGGACTATCATTCTACATCAAGGTTTTTAAGTAAAAGATGGATGACCACTTGTTGGTTAGATTATGGTGGAGGTGTTTTTTGTGTAGGAAATGTATTGGAATGATGTTGAGATTCCTTCCAATTCTGTAATTTTCTATGGTCATAAGATCTACACCCTTAGAGGAGGCCTAAACTCTGAAACTTATGTGGAATGTGATGGATTTTCAGGATTGTAGTATGTGAAACTTCATCTCGGGGCTCTCATTTCAATCCCTCTTTCTCAAAACTTTGTGTTACCTGTAAATTTCCCAAGAGGAAAATCCATATCCTTCTTTCCTCTAGCCAGAACCCTTTTAGTTCTTATAGCCCACACAGTTGGCTAAGCATTTTCCTTTCTGCCTGAAGCCCTGTCTGACTATCAAACTTTGAATTGTTCGCAATGAAGCTGAATCCTTTTGTCAACAAAGAAGAGGCTTATTTGGAATTGAGTTCAAGCCAAATTCTGTTATACCACATAAGCTATCCAAAGGAGCTGACCTATATTTTATCATTTCCCCTTAAACATTTCAAATTACTTTATCCTATTTTTAGTGGCTGGCATGTAGTAGGCACTTAATAAATTCTTATTTATTGATTGATTCATCTTCTTAATTTATCTATAAAGTTCACAAAAACATCTTTTATCTCTATTTTATAGAAGTGGACATGGAAACTATAAATTAACAGGATGACATAACAGATAGAAAGACAACTTTTGACTCGGGAAGACCCTATTGGAGTCCTTCCTTTGACTTGTAGTAAATGTGTGATCCTGAGCTAGTAGTTACTTTATATCCTGATGATTCCAGGCAACTTTATTGGACCACAAGTTGCAGAGGAAATGCCAATCTGAATTGATAGAAGTTTCCTCACCTGGAAATTCTCTAAAGTAATGAAATCACAAGTTTTCATTTTTTAAAATTGCTGTATAAATATTATGTATTACTATTAGTTGATTTCAACTATCTCTCATATTTACTTTCTGGCTATAGAATGCTTTGTGATAGTATAACTTGAAAATAGGGTCATAAGGAGATCATTATATATTTCAACAACGATACTGTATGAGGATATATTCTGATGGAAGTGGATTTCTTCAACAAAGAGAAGATCTAACTCAGTGTCAACTGATCAATGATGGACAGAAGCAGCTACACCCAAAGAAAGAACACTGGGAAATGAATGTACTGTTTGCATTTTTGTTTTTCTTCCCGAGTTATTTTTACCTTCTGAATCCAATTCTTCCTGTGCAACAAGAGAACTGTTAGGTTCTGCACACATATATTGTTATCTAGGATATACTGTGCCATATTTAACATGCATAGGACTGCTTGACATCTGGGGGAGGGGTGGAGGAAGGGAGGGGAAAGGTCGGAACAGAAGTGAGTGCAAAGGATAATGTTGTAAAAAATTACCCTGGCATTGGTTCTGTCAATAAAAAGTTATAATTATGAAAAAAAAAGAAAATAGGGTCATAAACAACCATTCTGGTACATTTAGGGTTACTATGCTATGTGAAGGAACTTTGAGTGCCAGATGGAATCCCACCAGCATAGAAGTCACTGAAGATAATGAGGATTTCATCATCAGAGTTAGCTAGATGACTTTCCAGAATTCTTATAAATGGCAATGTGGGGTAATAGAAAAGATTCTATAATCTAGAGGACCAATATTTAATCCTGCTTCTTACGCACAACTTGCTGTGTGAACAAGCTAACAAACACTTCACTTTAACAAGGGAAAAAAAAGACAAAGGTGCAAAACTATAGCTAATTCAAATCTTCTTACTCTGAGTCTACTGTTTTCTGATATTTTTGATAACATTTTTCCAGACAAAAAAAATCTCCTGATATGGGTTCCAATGATTTTGGGGAGGAGAGAAAGGGGAAAGGAAGGAGAACCAGAATTGTGATTTCATTAGTTTAGTAAACTACGATGAGAAATCTTCCTTTATCAAAATAGGTCAGCACCTACTCTGCAACTAGTCTGAGGGTTTTGAAAAACTAAGTCGTTTGCTCAGAGACTCACAGTGAATAGGGATTCTAACTCTTCCTGACCCTGAGCCTTGCTATCTAGTACTCTATGCCTCAGTGTCTCTCCAAGAAATCTATTTATAAAATAGCAAATCTTGAGCATCTGTGAAGTGTGTTTGGAAAGGGGAGAGCACAAAGATGTTTTAATGAAACCATTTGACTGAGAGACTCCGCTTTCTAGTCTTTGGAACCATAGCCTAACAAGAGATGCTACTACTCCAGAAAGCTCAACTTCTTGTCTTTGTTATCATTTGGCAGATCACTGAATGATAGTAACATATGATGGTCATTTTAAAAATCTCACAGCATTATTGGATAGATTTCTCTCTGTGTGTCTGTGCTCTGGCAATAATGAAGGAAAGAATCCTTGCTATGCAGAAAACAGCATTGTCTCTAGAGTAAAGAAACTGTATTAGAATTCAATCTCTAATACTATCTACGTGATCTCATGCTTTAATCACTCTGACCTCAGCTTTCTCATCAAATAAACAATTAGGTGGCCTTTAAGCTTCACAGTGGAAGTATTGCTTTCTGGTAATATACATATCACCATGGATATATTGTGGCACTTGGATCCAGGAGAATGAGTTCAAATCCTTCCTCACATACTTACCAGATGTGTGAACAAGCTCTCTGGGCTTCAGTTCCCTCATCTGTAAAATGAGAATAATAAAAGCACCTTGTGAGAATCAAATGAGACACATAGAAGCACTCTGCAAACCTTAATGTGCTATATAATATTCCATTTTCTTTCTCAAAGAGTTCTTTGTCTGGCTTGAGGATAATGCACAGAAAATGTTTGGGGTTTTTCTTTTCCCCATATTCTTGCCTTTGGGTTTTATATCTTTGAAGAAATCTATAAATCTATAAAGAGCTGAAGTCCCAGAGTTGTTATCTTCTTAGTTAGTGGCAATCACAGCCAAACATCCAGAGGATCCCTGGTTCAGATCTCCTTGCTGTTTATTCTATTGTGATGTGCACAATCTGTGGTATATGATTACCATAGCACATGTGCTAGTTATTACTACCAATATGAATATCTACTGAGCCATTAATCACTACACCCGACATGTCCCACCAGTGCACTTTGAAACTCTATCTGCTGAAAAGGCACAGTTCCCCTCCACTAATGCATGAGTTTAGAAAGGCAAGCTGGCTGAGCATGTCTGAAGCAATTGCATGACAATAAAAGGAATTTCTAATCACCCAGTTACAGGTGTTTTGGTAGACACAAAGAAACATTGGATTTATTTCTCTGAGCTGTAGGTGTAAGACGCCCACTTAAAGGAAAGTTTCTTTCCAAATACACAAGCCCCTCCAAAGATGACATTCATTCACCTTATTTCAAAGCATAGAGCCAATGGGCGCATTACATTCTAGCTGTAAGTCCAATTTTGGTGCTTTGGTTCATTTTGACTAAGTCAGTTGCACAGAGGCTTGATGATGAACTCAGGAAAGAGCAAAGGAATGGAAGTTGGACAATATGGAAACTGGGCTAGATTCCATTACTCATGGTTTCTCCCTCAGTCTTAACCACGCCTTTTTTTCCCCCCAAATCTCCCATCTATTAAGGTAGATTTGTTTACCCCCATTTCATGATGGAATTGCTGTCTGGATGATTTTACCTTCTTTATTTCAGTCTTGGTCCTCTTCCAGAAAGAGGGATAAATAAAAACTCTTTCAAAGATCTCTGTTTTGGGAGTATTTCCTCCACCAGTATATAGTACAGGTCCTTTATGCCTAGTGACTAATTCTCCCCACTTCATTGAATTTAAGTTGATCCTTACACATCTGATGCCCAGATCACTTCCAGGCTTCTATTCAGAGCTTCTTCAGCTTGGTAGGACCTGCCAAAGCATATATACTATTAACATAGCTCTCAAGAATGCATTTGCACTGAATCAAGGAAACAAAAAGCATTTATTAAACATTTATATGTATCAGACACTGTGCTGAGCACATATAAAGAAAAAGCAAAAACAATCCCTGCCTTCAAGTTACATACATTCCAGTGCAAGGTATATATATATATATATATATATATATATATATATATACACATATATGTGTGTGTAGATTTATACAAAATATGTATAGACTCAAAGAGGAAGGAATTTACAATTCCACAGCGCAATTAAGCATCAGAGTAATATGTTGGTAAATCCCTACAACCTCCAGGATCAAATATAAAATCCTTGGTTTGGTGTTTAAAGCCCTTCCTAATCTTTCCTCATGCAAATCTTTTTTACACCTTTCTTTTCTTTACAACTTATCTAATCTTTTTATACCTTATGACTTCCTCACACACACATACTCTAAGATCCAATGATATGCACCTCCTTGTTTTCTTCAATACTCATTTTTCTGATATTCCATCTCAACTCTGGAAATTATCACTGATTTTCTCCTTCCTCATTTCCACTTCCTGGCTTCTGTGGATTCCTTCATGCCCCAATTAAAATCCTACTTTCTACTGAAAGCCTTTCCCTATCTCCCTTAAACCTAATGCCTTCTTTCTGTCAATTTTTTTCCAATTTCTCATCTATAATTTGTTCATACGTAGCTACTTGCATGCTATTAGAGTGTGACCTTCTTGAGGAAAGGATTATCTTTCTGTCCTTTTTTGTATCCCCAGCATATGGCATAGTACTTCATAGGCAGTAGGTACTAATAACTGTTTATTGACTAAATAGAGGGGAGGCCAGGTTGTAACTTACAGTGCTGAAGTAATAATAATACCTAGATTTTATATACCACCTTAAGGTTTATAAAGTACTTTGATCTTCATAACAGACTTGTGAGGTAGATGCTATTATCAACTCCATTTTACAGATAAGAAAACTGAGAGTGAAAGAAGTTAAGTAACTCACAGATATGTGCACAGATTTGTGTGTATACATATATGTGTTTGTGTATCTATGTGTGTGTAAAGACAGTGCTATGAACTCATCACAAGAGGATATGAGTTGGATTTTTTCCCCAATAATTGATGATCTACTTTCATAGGAGAAAATGAACTATATCTGGAGTTAGAAAGAACTGAATTCAAATTCTACCTTTGACACTTGTCAGTTCTGAAACCATTAACAAATCACTTAAGCTTTCTAAACCTCAGCTATCTTATACCTAAAACTGGGATAATACCACATGCAATATCTTCCTCACAGAGATATCAGGATGCTCCAGTGAAATAATATATTTAAAATTCTTTGTATAAATTGACATGCCATTTACATATCTGTTGGTGCCATTCACATGCTCACCCAGGCTCATTTTTGTACTTTATAAACATTTGAGAAATAAATGAGTCAGTATTGGGGTGTATTCTGAATCATTTCTAAACCTAGGTTTGTTTTTTTTTCCTATATAGAGCAGCCTCATTCAGTGGGGAATTGAAAGCATGACCTTAGCTGCATAACTAGCTTAGATGCAGGGTCGTAATGAGGATTACTGCAATAACATATGGAAAACTCATAGCTCATGGGAGGGCAAAAAAAGGTCTGTGTAAATACAAGGTATTATTAAAAACTGGGAGAAGACCTCACAGGGATGTGGAGCCCTGTTCAGTTCTTGCAAAAACAACTTCCTTTGAAAGAGATGTGTGTTGTGCTTTGAGGAAGCTGGGAAGAGAAGTGAGTTTCATCACCAGGTGACTAAAGTACCCTCCTGGCAAAGGTTCAAGGGAAACCAGCACATGACTTCTCAAATACAGCTGCCAGGCCATCAGTAATGATCTCTTACCAGCTGCTTTCAACTTGACTTATCCATACACACTTAATAAGGAGTCAGGAGGAGGGATAGAGTCCTGAACACCTGGTAATATACTATTTCCTGTCTTCCTTTTTCTACCTCATGCCCCTTAGGAGAGGTTCAGAAGCCATAACTTACACAGACAATTGTTGGGGTTCAGTTTTGGCACAAATGCCATGTACCTCCAGATCACTACATTTTTGTTTCCCTATGCCCCTCTCTTCACCATTTAACTCCTTAGTTCTAGCCTAAACTAGAAGCAACATAGCTTACTTGAACACTGAGAAGAAATAGATGTGATTTGTATATACTCATTTCAACCCAGCTCTTTGGTCCCTGTTCTTACCTGCTATTCCCACCCCTGAAATACTCCACTCTCCCAGGATAGTTTTTAATAGCAAACAGAAATCGCCCATCCCAGCTTCCATTTACAGAAATGGGGCAGATATATCTGCAGAATCCTGAAAGCAGGAAAATATGACATATGGCTATCAAATCCTTAATCTTCTCAAGGCATATATTTAATTTCTGGTCATCCAAGCTGAAAAATAATCATAGAAGGTTCACATACCCTCTGTACCATAATAAATAGGTCATTAGTAGTAATATGTCTTTAAGTAATAAAATCCCAGAAGTTAGGGATCATGTCTTCATAAGTTTCCATAATTTTATACATGAGGAAAATAAAGGCACAAAGAGGTTTGGTAGTTTGTCCAAAGCCAGGGAGGTGAAAATTTCAGAATCAAATGAAATATAACGTATAAATATAGAAAACTCTTTGCACATTTTACCATTTCATTGTCCGGTTCAATCCACTCATCCATTTCCCAGGTGAGGAAACCAAAAGGTTATATGATTTTCCAAGGTCACACAGGTAATCAGTGTCAAGGAAGAGATTTGCAACCACGTTCTCTCTCTCACTCCAGCAGCAATGTTGTTTCCAAAAGAAGAAATAGTGTCTCTTTTTCATAAAGCCTTATATACATGAGAGCTATCATCATATTAGTAGCAGAACTCTGATTTATATCCGGGTCATCTGGCCCCAGAAGTGATATTCTTGTTACCATAGTATACTACCTCCTCTTCTGAAAGCATTATATTATTGTAATAATATTATTATTATAACACATTTGGGATTTAGACCCAGGTTCTCAATTCATATTTGGCACTATTTGTTTTTTTTTTTATTATTCTAGAGCAGGGCTTCTTAAATTTTTCTACTTGTATACTCTTTTCACCTGGGAAATTTTTTTGGTGACCCAGAGTAGATAGGTATATAAAATAGGTATACACATCAAACATTCACTGATAATAAATCATAAAGAAATTTATTTTAAAACAATTCTCTGTTATGTATATAGTTTTATTATTTAATAAAAATGAAAGAAAATTTGCATATTAATGAGATGGATATGCTTGTTTACCTTTACATAAAGAATTAAATCTTGGCAGAATATTTGATATCTTTTATTGTTGCCAAGTTTTTTTGTGATCCCCAAATTCAGTTACATAGACCATAGTTTAAGAAGTTTTATTCAAGAGCATTCACCATGGTCTCATTGTTCAGAACTTGTTCTTGTAAGCACTTTATAATGCCATTTGATGAATAGAAGAATAGATGTGCTGATAGATCTACATCAGCAGTCTAGAGGTGGTCATTTCTAATGACTTCTATACCTTCTTATGAAGTTTACTAGATAGTAACTTGCCTAACGTGTTTAAGCATTGTCAATGGCTTGAGTCATCACTTGGCTCAGCACATACAATTTGAGAAGTCAAAAGAAAAGTCCACCAATGGAAAGAAATATACATCATCATCTCTAGCAGCAAAGCATCCCCCAGCTGCCAGATATATGAAATGGAGATTAAATAAAGAGAACTCTTGCCAGATAGAAGATGGGAACCTAAATGAAGTGTAGACAGGGTATAAAGAATAACATATATCATCTCTCACTCTCTTCTAAGAATCTAGATAAATAATGAATCAGATTAATTCACTCAGCTCTTCAGAAAATTTAGGAGAATCATTTATGATTCTTAAAAGGTCTTTTGTCCCATTTATTAAACTGATATTTTCTACTTTTTTCACCTTTCCTTCAATATCAGTACTATGCTTACAAACATTTAAGGAGAAGAGAGAGATAGAATCAAGTTTTTTGGAAGATAAGCCCAAATAATAAATCTGTATGTGAATGCATGTGTGCATGAAATGCATGTATATGAAATACCAAGAAAACAAAGCCCATCCCTCCCTCCAAAAAGTGGTAGGAGGGAAGGTGATAAGCATTTGTGTAGTATCTGCTATGTGCTAGGCTCTGTACTTTCACACATGTTATATCCTTTGGTTTTCACACCAACACTTCGAGATGAGTACTATTACTATCTCCAAATAATAGTTTAGGAATGAGGCAAACAGAAACAAAGTGATTTGCCCATAGTGACACAGCTAAGAAGTATCTGAGGTCACATTTAAACTCAGATTCTCCTGACTCCAGACTCAATGCTCTAGCATTACACTGCATCTGTCTGATAAAAGTATTTTTATGTGACCATCAAAATAAAAGTCTTTGCCAATTCTGCACAGGTTATACATACAAGTAGTCAGTCCCTGTGTTCCAAAGGACCTCACAAGATGGAAGAGTTTCTAAACTTTAGTTTATTTTTCATTGAAAGAAAAAGAAAGCTTTTTTAAAAAATTTTGCTTGGTCTCCAAAACATCAAGTTACTGAATTGCCATATCATTGCTCTCTCTCTCTCTCTCTCTCTCTCTCTCTCTCTCTCTCTCTCTCTCTCTCTCTGACTCTCTCTCTCTCCCTCTATCTCTCTCTGACTCTCTCACTCTTTCTCTGACTGTCTTTCTCTCTGTATCTCTCTCTATTTCTCTCTGTGTCTCTCTTTCTCTGTTTCTCTCTTTCTCTGTTTCTTTCTCTCTCTTCTTTTGTTTTTCTTTCTCTCACTCTCTCTGCCTCTCTCACACACGCTCTCTATCTCTCTTTCCCTCCTCTCTCCCTCCTTTTCTCATTCTCTTATCTTTTCCCCTTCTTTTCTCCTTCGAATTCACAAAGCTATATCTCTCAAGTTATTGATGGCACCAGAATATAATCCAACGTTATTGTTTTTCTTATTTCTATTTTCTTAAAGAATACTGAGCTGCTAGAGTATTTATGACTTACTTTTTTTTTTGTTCTCTTATTTAACAAACAATTTTTAGACTAGCTTCCTTCCATTTTTTTCTAGTCATTCAGATATAGGCCAGTCCCCAAAAACATTTTACTAGACAGACCTCTATAATCCAAAAGTCTCTGATCCTGAAAGTTAGCCAAATTCATTAACAGATGTTTTACAGCTTGAGAGAGAATAATTAGGAGCCTTGATGGCACAGAGGAGGAAGTAGATGGGATGTCTCACCCCTAAAGAGAGGGATACAAATTCTATATTAGTCATGAGTAAAAAGCTTTCTGGAGCAGGCTAATCCTTAGTGGACCTAAGTTAATATGACAGACTGCTCCATGGAAAACTGGTAATTGTACCCAGAAAACAAAAATATTACTCATTTTAATGAATAAAATCCACATTATGGAAGGGATTGATTTTGATGGAGTAATGTTATATTCATTCATTTAACAGATACTTCTTAAGTATCTACCATGTTTGTGTGAATAGAGCATCAAGCCTGAAGTCAGGAAGTCCTGGTTCCAGACATTTCCTAGCCATTTGACTCTGAACAAGTCACTTCACCTCAGTTCAGCCCAGTTTGTTCAACTAAAAAAAAGGATTAATAACATCAGCTACCTCACAGGCTCCTTTTGAAGAACAAATTGAAATAATACTTGTAAAGTTAGTTTAGCAAAGTTCCTGGCACACAGTAAATGCTACATAAATGCTTATTCTCTTCCCCCAATAGGCCTTCATGTAAGGTACTTGAGAATCTACAAAGATAAAACAAAGTCTCTCCTTCAAAGAATTTATAATCAAATGAGAAAGGGGAAAGTAAATTAAGGTTTAAAATAGAATATAAGCATTTAGGAGAAGTATGGAGTGCTATCAGACACAGTGTTTTGAGAGATAAAGGATCACTCTCAGCAGGATGATCAGAAAAATTTTATGGGGAAAAGGTGCTATATGAATTGGTTTAGAAAGGGGAGTACAGTTTTATCATTCATATCGATGAATGTTTCCTTGGAAACTCACATCAGTTCTTTTTCCTACAAGATTTGGCATCAACCTTCTCCTCAGTATAATGTTATTCTTATACAGCTCCCTCTTCACCTTGCTTTTCTCCAGAAGCACTCAAAAGCATCAAATATTTCATTTTCCCCATTTCTAATCTACAGGGAATTGGTTACTAGACTTGGTGTCAGGAAAATCTGCCTCTAAATTCAGATTTAGATACTTAGTGGTTGGGGGGAACCCTAGACAATTCCTTTAAACTAAATTAGCTCTCAAGAAGTTCCTTATCTATCAAGAGAGTTCTTATCTGGACTCAGTGGAATTTTCCTGTTCTAGATCTATCTCCTCTTGATCAAGTCTTTCATCTAGTATAATTGATGTCTTCTGCCAAGATTTTTCTAGGACCAGGGAATGGAATCTTCTACTCCCAGACTTCTCAATTAAAAGAGTAGAGCTCAGAGTGCTCTGACTTACAAGAAACTAACTTCAAGAAAACCTACTATTGCTACATTCTCTGAACCTCATTCTTTCCTATCTGCAAGATGAGGAAGTCAGATTCAATGACCTAAGGCCCCATTTAGCTATAATTATAAGTCTCAATAATTCTATGTATTCATATTCTGTATACTATTGCTTAGAAGGTAAGAAAATCCAGCAACAAAATTCAACCTAACTTGTCACATTCTACAAGTTTTCATTTATAGTGCCATGTGATATTTTTCAGCAACTTAACAATTCACTCGAAGATGTGATTTTGGTAAAAAAAAAAAAAAAGAAGAAGAAGAAAGAGAGAGGGGAAAGGAAGGAAAGAAGGAAAGAAGGAAGGAAGGAAGGAAGGAAGGAAGGAAGGAAGGAAAGAAAAAAGAAAGAAAGAAAGAAAGAAAGAAAGAAAGAAAGGGAGGGAGGGGGAGGGAGGAAGGAAAGAAGGAAGGAAGGAAGGAAGGAAGGAAGGAAGGAAGGAAGAAAGAAAGAAAGGGAGGAAGGAGGAAAGGAAGGAAGGAAGGAGGAAAGGAAGAAGAAGAAGAAAGAAAGAAAGAAAGAAGAAAAAATGCTCATTCATCTCTCCATACCTTGATTTAAGATATTTATGGATATAGATATAGATATATAGATATACAACCAATGTCCTAATGTTCTCTTTTAGTTTAGGGAGCAAAAAAAGGATTTGACCAGGTTATTGTCCATTGTGACCCTATTTCTAAAAAATCTGCCTGCTCTATTGTCACCGGTCAGTAGTGAGAGTATTTTTGTTGTAAAAGAGTATAAAGAGAATCATAAACTCACAACTTAGAGCAACAGGAGGTCAGCAATACTGTCCAAATCTCACCACATGCCTGGTTTTTTTCTAAGCTCTGGGAGGTAAGAATGTTTTCTGCATTTTTAAATATAATAAAACTTTATTTTAAAAATGTAGAAATCATTCTTAACTGGTTCTCTACAAAAAAAAAAGTCGAGGGCCAAATTTAGCTGATGGGCAATAGTTTCCACACCCTAGATCTAGAATTAGCAGAAAGCTTAGAGGTCATCTGGTCCATTTCTCATGTTTTACAGATGAGAAAACTGAGGCTTCCTGAAATTAAAGAAAATTTTCAGGAGCATATAGATAATAAATGGCAAAGAAAGAATATGATCTCGGATTTGTTGATTCTAAATTGAGTATGTGATTTGGATCATCATCCAAATGATCAAAAAGAGGCAACTAAGTAGTGCAGTGGATAGAGCACTGGGCCTGGAATCAGAAAGTTCTCAGTTCAGATAAGATCTCAGGCAGTTATGCTGTGTGATCCCAGGCAAATCACTTAACATCTCTCTGCTTCAGTTTTTCATCTGTAAAATAAGAGTGATAATAGCACCTACCTCTAAGGGTTGTTGGGAGGATTAAATGAGATAATATTTATAAAGTGCTTAGCACAGTGCCTGACACATAGTGTGGGTATATAAAAGTCTTCCCTAAAGGCTTATTCATCATAAAACATTTCTGTAGTGATGAAGTCCATATTAGATCCTTGTGCTGGCATTTCTAGTTAATAAAAATGACAGGATCTCTACATAAAACTTGAATTCAAGTTGACAGTCTTGTGGTTGTCTACCAGAATCCAATTCTTTCACAAGGATTTTAAAATATCACAGTAGTAAGCATTGTGCCTTTATTTTTGACTGTTTCTGCATGATAGCTTTAACAATGGCCAAAATATTTTCCAAATATGAATTTAAGAGATCCCTGGTGGTTAATGAATGGTTACAGTTTGATGAAAGATATATTTAACAAGAGATGAACAATGCTAAAAAATAATTTTAAGATATTTCCCTTTAATATACAGACAACACATTACAAAAAAAATCATGCTGGCTTTGTAGTCAGAACACCTGAGTTCATTTCCTAACTCTCATATAGACTGCCTGGGTCACCTTGGGCAAGTCTGTTCTCCTCTCTCTAAAGGAAGAAGTATATAGACTCTTAATTCCTTCCCAGCTCCAAACATATGACCTTATGAACTCAAAAAGTACACTTTGTACATCCTCAGTCTAATCCTTAATGCTCATTTTAAGAGTTTTCATTTCTCTGTTCAATTATCCTTCAGTCCCCATTAGAAACTCTTGCAATTTGTCAATCTCAGTGCTATGTTGGGGTATTGAGCTTAAAGTCAGAAGACTTAGTATTCCTCTTTCTCTTCTTCTTACTAGTTTTAAGTTGTTCTGGTAGATAAGAATATTGAATTTGGAATCAGGTTAGATCAAAGTTCAATTATTATGTGAATAGTGTCAAAGTTACTAACATTCTCTCACCTACATCTTCTCTATCTGTAAAATGGGAATAATAATAATACCTGTCTCAGACAATTGTCATGAAAAGCAAAGAAGATAATATACATAAAGTTCTTTGCAAACCCAAAAATGCTAAGGAAATATAATTACATCATCATCATCATCATTAGTTATGGTCTTAATTAAGAAGCTTCAGTTTTCTCACCAGTATTTCAACACTTAAAGGTTCTGTAATTTTATTGGTGTGGGATACCCTCCCCACTCCCACTACTGATGGCAGATCATATTTTACATGGTCTTCAAGAGCTGATATGACCAAGAAATTTAGCCTCCTCTGGCCAACTTAAGCATAAGAAGCAGCTTAGTATAGTAGAAAGCATGAAGGCTCTGGAATTAGAAAGATCTTGGTGCAAGTGCCACCATGGTTAATATTTATGTGACCTCCAGCAGTTCATTTTCCAGGGCCTCAGTTTCTTTATCTTCAAATAAGGAGCTTAGCCTCCAACTTGCCACATGAAAATGATATTATCCATCATGCCTTTCTTATAGGGAATGGATGTGAAACACTTTGTAACCATAAAATATCCTATAAATGTGAGCTATTAATATTATTGGACTTAGTCATGAACTAAGTATCTTTTATCTGTCAATGAGCTTCATTAATTAGTCTTCCAAAGAAAGTCCCAACACTAGAATGTTAGTTACCAGGGAATGATGTTTATAGCCACCAAACTTCAAGGAACAAAGACATGAAAAACTTGCAATTATCCTCAGTAGAAGTCATAACCACACAAAGAAAATCATAGCTCCTCAAAGTTATACATTATCAATACTATTATTTTGTTACTGTTATCACAGAATGCCTCCAAAACCTTTGGTCAATCAAAATTCACAATTGTGCAATGTTGTGATGACATACTGGATAGCCCTTGGAAAAATGTCTTTCTGACTTTTCTAATTTACAGTAAGCACAATTAGAACCTTTCTCTTGGGTACAGTGCAAGACTGAACATCCTGGTCACATTATTTGCTAAAAATAGAAACGATTTTCTAATGAAGTCCTTCTGAGTAAAGTAATAAAAGAAAATTATTTCAAATTACCCAGACCAAATTTTGGAAACCAGATACTTTTCCCAGGGTGAAAAAAAAAAGTCAAATACTTCTTCCAGGATCATGATTTAACTTTGCTAATTGCAATTCATAGATTAATGAAAGGGGGCTAGAGTTCAAGTATGAAGTAGATTTTTCCTGAAGTCAGGAATACATCTATAAAGTCTAGTTATGTAGATCTTTGAAGAATTATTGCATGGGGAGCAATAAATCACTTTCCTGAAAACTAAAGCAATGTTACAAAGCCATTCCATCTCCTCCAATCTGCTAGTTGCAATTATGTTATGGGGCTCCAGAGTTTTGGGTAAATAGTTCTTTTTGAAACTTAACTTTGCAATAAATGCCCCAACAATTGATTTAACATGTGCCCTTTAAAATCCATGTTTAACTCTTTAGGCATCAACCAGGCAACTTTGTTATAGTCCTTCTTAGGATCTGGGAGCTGTTCATTTAATCTCAGAAAATCTAAAGACATCTACCAAAGAATAGAAATAAACAATTTTTCCATTTCTCTTTAGTTAATATACAGTTAAATGGAAAGGGTAGAAGGAAAAAAAATAAGTCCTCTCAGCACTCTATATACTTTGGCAAAAATACAACTTTGATATCTGTTTTAGAAAGGTATGTTAGGACAAAGGTATATGTTCCAATAAAACCAAATTTTTCTTAGCTTTTAGTTATCTGAACACAAAGATTGATAAATGTCTGGGAGTTGGTGGAGTAAAGGGCAAAGAATTGTCCCTTTTTTTGAGGTAGAAGTGTGTCTCTGAGGAAAAGGTTTATAGCTAAGAGATAAAAATTTCAAGTCAGTTTGGGAGTAGATGACTTTTCTAAAAATTTATAGTGACCCCGTCATTCTTCCTTCTGCAACAAAGTACTTTTCTATGCCCCAATAATCACTTTTCAGTTTACTTGGCCCTAAAGAGAAACTATGACTGGCACTTCTGTGCTGATGGAATTAATGTGAACTCTTACCCAAGAAGGAAGGTCAAGATTGGTAAGCCTGTCCAAAAGAGACTTGGTTTTAGTCATTGACTACCAACATTTGGAAAGATACATCATATTTGAGTAAAATGAAAGAAACAAACCATGTAAATCAAAAAGCAACTAAAATTTAATTAGGAGTAACAAGTATTCAAATGAAACATCTTTAAAATGTCCCATACTCTGTAAAAGAACAAAAATAATACACTTCACTTTCATTTTCTAGGTAATGGTTATGGTGGTGCTACTATTATATTATACTTTTCTGGCACCTACTGACCTATAACAGGAGTTTCCAAATTTAATTTTATTCTTTTCTTCTCCAAAAAAATTCTCAGAAAGAAACATAAGTCCTGAACAGGAAGAACCTACGTTTAAGTGGAAAGTGGTATATGCTAATGAAAAATGCTAAATTCAAATGTCCCTTCCCATTAAGGAAATCCTCTCTTTATATTCACTAGATCTTGTCCCCAAAGACCTATCAATCAAGACTTCCATATAGTTATCTCTTCAACATTGCAACTTTCTTCATCATAGTTTAAATATATCATGTGTCAGCATAAGGAATTAAATGGGAATTTGGAGACAATACAGAAAAATTCTTACAAATTCAAAAATGCATAAAATATATATATGGTATAGTATAATATCAACCCAAATCTTATAGGTAATGTAAACCCCCATAAAAGAAAAAGAAAAAATTCAAATTTCTCTGATTAAGGAGGGAGAACCAAAAAATTTTACACTGATTTTCCAGATCATGGGGGCACTGCACCTCTAACCCTAGCAATGTGGAAGGGATAACTATAGACCAAAGCCACAAAAAAATACAGGTGTAATATCATATGATTATATGTTAGTAAGCATTGACTAAAATTCATCTCATCATAAGGAAATATTGCTACTCATTGTATTCTGTGCCTAAGCTACCACAGTAAATGAATGCAATTTCACTGAAATATCTCAATTAAGATTAAAAATTCTCAAGAGTTCCCTCTATTTAAGTATACTGATCTAGTAAATGCATCACAATTACCTCAACTATGTATACCAACATTTTGTTTTTGTGTGATAGATTTTTTTTCTTAGTTCGGATCTATGATTTCATTAGTTTAGGTAACCCCACATAAGAAACTTCCTCTACATGTTACAAATAATATGTAATTGAGAATATTATTCTGGGACACTGAGATATTAAGAGACATAGTCTTAGCCATTATGGATCAAAAACAGTTCTATTGCCAAGATTGACTTTCTTTTTTTATTTCTAATTTAATTAATTATCTTTATTTTCATTATTTTTATTTATTTTATTATAGCTTTTTATTTACAAAACATATTCATGAGTAATTTTTCAACACTGACCCATGCAAAATCTTTTGTTCCAAATTTTCCTTTCCTTCCCCCCACTCCCTCCCCTAGATGACAAGTAGTCCAATACAATATGTCAAAATATATGTTAAATCAAGGTTGACTTGATGTACTACAGAACACTCCTATGTAATATACTTAGATATAAATTTAACTTCAAGCATCCATTGTCATTTGTTTGCCAAGATAAATTAAGACAAAGAAGACATTAATGAGAATGTGATATCTCATTAAATATATCAGTTATGGCTATAGTAAGTGATGAAGTAATTTTCTGTTTTGTCTATGGTTCACTGAATGTTGGAAATCATCTAATACATCTTCTCTTGGAGGGAGATGAGATTAAATCAAAAGGAGGATCACTTTTGCCTTACTGGGGAAGGTCCTCTTAAAGGACTTAAAATGTAGTCCTTTAATTTCCTCTCCAAACCTTTTTAAAAAGTAAATTCTCTGATATCTTTTGTACTTTATAACACACCTAAAATACAGAAGAAATATCAATGTGCTTTATATTGACTCTTCTTTGAGTTCTTTGATATGGTGGCTCATAAGAATATGGTTATTTAAAAAGTAGTTGAATTTTGCTTAAAAAGCAACATGGTGTGCATGAAGCTATAATGCTTATAATTTCTCATCTAGAGTCTAGAACAGGAAGCTTCTAGGCTACCGGTAAGACTTCTTGTAAATCAGGGTAGATTATAATTACTAATTGCCCTTATAACAACCATTTTGGTTCTCCTTCGAGTAGTGAACTCTGGCTGTAGACTAATAGAAAGAAAGGAACTAAACCAGAAGTCAGATGTGGGTGGTTTTGTGTGTGTGTGTGTGTATGTGTGCGTGTGTGGTAGGCAGGTGGAGTGGAGAATTGCATCACCTTATTTAGGGATTGCTAAGCCTTTTGTTGTCTTAGAGTCCCTTTAAAATGTTGCTGCCATGTTATTATATAATCTAGAAGATGGCAGACAGCTGGATGACTTTGAATTGACTATTCAATGAATGTATCTTTGGTAGACACTACAGAGAGATGGAGGCATTCTCCACTGAAGTCATTTACTAGTTCTTTATTGATGCATTTTTGTCAATGGTAGTTCTTTATAAATGGCAGTCCAGTAGATAGAGCACTGTACTTGAATTCAGGAAGGCTTGAGTTCTACTCCTGATTCAGACCCATACTGACTTATTGACTTTGGATAAATCACGTGAGCTTTGACTCACTTTCCTCATCTGTAAAATGGTGATAATAACAGTACCTCCCTTGTGAGGATCAAATTAGATATTTGTACACTCTGAAAATCTTAAGAAGCTATATAAGTTCTAGCTAGGATGAAGAAGATGATAATGACTATAATGACCTACAAATGACCATGGATGTGACCCTAGATTCCTGGAAATTAGGCTAACAAAGAACAACTCTGATAGGAGTTAATAAACTCAGTTCTTTGAGCCCATCCAAGCTAGGAATGGAAAGACTCATTACCATAACCAACATAAAGTTAGGAATTTTTTTTGGTTACTCAAAGGGTCACAATCAGTATTAATAGATAAAGTTCTCATATCAGTTAAATCATATATCTTTTAAATAACATATACATATATTCTAAATACTGTTTTGCATGATGATCTCAAGAAGCCACAAGAAATGTTTTTTTAACAAAAAATAACTAAAATAATTTTAAGCTTTGTGAGGTTTTTTTTTCTCCCAGACAACTTCAAATGATAATTTAAAACTGAAAATTAATAATGCCATGTAGGGGAATGGGTACAATCATTTATTAAGTACCTACTATATGCCAGATTGTACTAAAGGCTTTACAAATATTATTTGATGCAATGCAGACTGACCTGATGAGCTATCATTAGAGTTGGGGTAATTTTTCTTGAGCAAAGAAATTAAAAGAAACATACATGATTTGGTAGCAGCATTATCTAGCAGGATTTTTAGTCTTTTCACTAAGAACTCATAGAAAATTGAATCAGATTCTCTCTAAGGACAATTCAGCTTTAAATCTTTGATTTGTGAACTAGATCTTCCACATTAGTCATCAGCTCCCTTTCTATTTCCCATAGTGGGATAAAGGTTGGAGATTTTGGTGACAGCTGTCTACCACATTGCCCTCCTCCCAGGAATGCTTTCAGAAGCCACAAGAAAGTAAGGGAGAGGGGATAAGGCACTGAAAATAGATCAGATGAGACTTTTAAAGCTATGGATATACTTCAGGTTACCTACAGAGGGATGGAAGGTGATCTGGCACAAAAAGTCCTCATTGTGATTTGAATGAAGAGAATTTTGATTTTGCCATAATGAAATCTATAAGATCATGGAGATCATAGATTTGGAGCTGAAATGAACTTTGGAGGTCATATATTCCAACATATCATTTTGCATATAAAGAAACTGGGACCCAGAAAGGACAAGTCATTTGCCCAAGTTCACACAGGTAGTGAATAACAGAGCCAGTATTCAAACCAAAACCTTCTGCCTCCAAATCCTGCTCTCTTCCTACCATTCCATCCTGCCATTCAATTCCTCAATCACAAGGTGAAAAAAAAACTCATTATCTTGTCATAATGCTAAAAATAACAAAATAAGAAAAATGAGCTGAAAATGCTTTTAGACATGTTCTCTTAAAATTCAGCTGTGGAAACAGACCTGTTTCTCAGTACTTTAATAAAACTGACTAGTCCTGACTTCCTATTCACTATACCACATGGCTCCTCCTTGCCATTTCCTTCCTGAACTCTGCACACACAAGAGAGAATTACACTGACTAGCCAACTTTCATCACAAAATTGATTTGCTTTTTTCTATACATTTTAAAAAGTAGTATTTGGTTATAGTATTTGAGCAAAGGAAAAGGAAATCATCTCATGAGATACAAAGTAGCTACTTTATATCTGGTGCTTAATAAATGTTTGTTAATTTGGTATGATCTGTGTTCATAATCAAAATGTCTTTTTAAAAGACCAATTTCTAAAGCAGCAATAGAAGCATGTCCTCCTGTTTTTGTTTTGTTTTATTTTTTTAATCCAAATCATATGTTCAACACATTACTGTTTGTGTGTTAGAATATTTTATAAAAATTTTTTGTTAAAAAGTTAAATAAAGGCTCTCTCCCTTTTTAGGAGGGCTAGTCTGACCATACTCAAGGGACAAAACACATCACTATAATTCTTTTCCTAAAGTCTCATTGGAACCATTCACTCTTGCCCTTATATCTCAACAATTTTGGTTCTTGACCAAAAGTCAAGACCTGAGAAAGTCATGACCTGAAAAAGGGATTGTCTTAATCTTAACTTGAAAAAAAGGAAAGGGAAAAAATTCCCTTTACCCATAGTTTCCATGGGTATGCCCATTTCCCTCTAACAGTCCATACTTCTGTTTAAGTTTCTTTTGTGGTTCCTTGGGGACAACACTAGCTGTGTTCCAATGCCATGACTTCATGTTTGCAACCATTTGGTTTCACCTTTGAGCCTGAGAACACTTGGGGAGAAGGCCAGACAGAGGAGAGCAAATTCAGCCACATTTTCTTCAGTCCTTAAGTAAATTAGATCTAAAAGACAGAAACGCCACTCCCTATCCTAATAAACTGTGGCTGGCATTGGCTCGATAGGGGCTTTAGCTAGTCATGTTACCCAAAAGATGGATGAAATTGAATCTTGGGAAACTTAAGCTCCAGTGTCTTTTGAAAGGCATGGATTTTACCTTCCTTTCTCTCTCTCTCTCTCTCTCTCTCTCTCTCTCTCTCTCTCTCTCTCTCTGTCTCTCTCTGTCTCTCTTTCTCTTTCTCCCCCCCTCTTATCCCCTTTATCAAATAAATCTTGATTATCTGGCAGAACAATAAAGGAAGGCAAATGGGGATAGAGGGACTCTTGAGGTCCTGACAACTGAATTAGTGAGAAATTTAGATAGTCTTCCATGCTTTGACTTAAAGGGTAAGATGTTCCACTGCTGAAAAGGAAGTTGTAAAGAAAGTCTTCAATTTAATTACCTGTCAAGAGCAAAGAAATTATTGCTGGGCTATTGAGGAGTTCATGCATTGGATTTCACGTGATTTTCTGTTAACTCTATCGAGTGGAGAGACCAGATGTAGCAGCTGCCACTTTTCCCCAGTTAGGCTAGAGTCCTCCAGGGCTTCATAATTCTGCAGTAATCATCCCATCTCTTGCAAAAGCTGCATTAGCATGGAAGGTTGACAGCATTATTCAATAAAACATTGGCCGTTTTATCTTCTTTTGTGCACAATCCAAGTTTCAACAATAACTAATAACCACCTGCAACTGTAACTGTAGCAGCAGAATAGCCGAATGCACACCTCTGGCTGGTTTATGGCTGCAGTGTCTCATCCTGGGCATCTATAAACCATTCTTCCCCCCATGCTTTGATGACTTGGAAGCAGTCAGCACAATTTTTCATGACATCGAGGTAACTTTGAAGTACCACTTGTCAGGACTTGCCATGGTTCTTTTTTCTCTGCTGGAAGAAAGTGGTTTGTAGGGAATCTCCATTCTAACCACTGTTTCCTTTAAGAGCTAAGGAATGAGCTATGGAAAGAAAAGTTTCTTTACTTCTTTCCCCCATGAACTCCTGAAATTACTCTTACCTACTTATGAGGCTGAACCATATTTACAAATGGTCTCAAAAGTCTACTTAAGCTAAAATCAAGCCTTCCCAAGTTTCTTTTGCAATGAGCTAACTGCCTCAAAGGGGAGGGATGTCTTCTACTAGGATAAGATGGTAGATCAGAAAACATAGTAAGATGTTACAATGAACAGCCCAACATGAATGAAAGATGGGAATGATGTACTGTATATTCCAGCTTTGATTCCTAAGAAAATAATATATCTATTTAGCATATGGAAAACTTGAAGAAATCATTCTAAATGTAAACAAGTTCATATAGAACAGCAACTTAATATACAATTTTTAGCATTCCTTTATCAAGCACCTAGTGTGTATGGTGAATGTGAGTAGGACAGAACATGTTAATTAGGAAGTGTAAACAAAAACTAGTGTAGAAGATATTTCTAAATAAATCTCTAATCAAAAAAAGAAGATGGACTATTCATGTGATGAGTGCTGTGAACAGTCCCTATGTACCATTGTTATTCTCATTGCAACAGAAAAAAGGGAGAAAATCACTGCACTTAGGATAGACCCCCTTTGGACAGTTTCTGGGAAGAAATAGACAAAAGTTGTATAGAACAGATGACTGGTGATCTGCATTACTCAAAGGATCACCTCCAGTCATAAAATCACAGATCCATCTAAGTATTCGAGTATGTCGAATTCACTGTTAGTCCTGTAGGTATATACAAACACAAATGAAACAAGTCCTGCCCTGAGGAAAATTACATTCTACTATTATGGGCTTCATTCACTTCATGGTTTCATTTGCCATTTTTTCACCTTGGAAGTGATAATATGCATAGTTATAGTCACTCAACAGAATAGAAGCGTGACACAGTCTAGGTCCACCAGAGGCTTTTGTTCTGAGATATAGCATATAGTACCAATTTTATATAAGTAAACAATGACCACTTTTTAAATGATATATTACATGTTTTTGTTTTTATCCTTTTTTCTTCCTTAGTGGATAATATTAACTCTGTGGATTACCATGGCCAAGATTTGGTCCATGAATTTTGTGATGACATGAATAAATTTGATAACTTGAGCATGAAGAGAAAGACCTGTTAAGTATGAGTCTCCAAAATCTCTCTCAACATTTCCTGAGCTTTGGATTTCAACTAGTTCATCTCTTTATTGGACTTTTTTGAATATTAAGGTCAAAGTACATCTGTGGTCCACAGAAATTTAACTATTGACCTTCAAACCAAGAGGTCAAGAAGTTATAGCCATTGTAAATTTAGACAAGGGCCTCATTTCAGTTTGCCTGTAAATCCAGATGACAGAATAAATATGGTGTGCCCTGTGGTTAATGTGAACACATGTTAAAAGTTAAGGAGTTATTGGTAGAAAGACAGTAAAGACTAAATTAATTAATAAATTACTTGGTGTTTTGTTGTGAGTATATATGATGCTATTTTTGCAGATGGCCCTACTTTGATCTTAAGCAAAAGCAAACTCTTCTTTGGCACAAGCTGCCATTTTCTTCTGGCATTTCTCAAAACTCATGCTATTACTAGGATAGTATTACTATCCCTTTGAGACAAAGGAACACCTGGCATATATAAACATTGCATTGCTACATCAGTGGTCTCTAGGGTTCCTTCCTTTCCATCCTCATGCTCCTTTATAATAGCACTCAAAGCACTCTTTTCTGGAGTTAAGTCTCATTCATGATGTTCCATGAAACCATGTGTTTGCCGATTTCAGGAGCTGGAGAGAGGGATGGAGAAAAAAGATGGAAGAAATAGGGTTCTGACATTTACCATCTTTTTATCATATCTTTATCATATCATATTTATCATATCAAAATGATGAACCTCTCCAAAAATGATAAATCAGTTGTGCAGAAAAAATATATAGACAATGTAATATTCTTCTCTAAAATGTAATATTCTCTGGGAGCAGGTTTCTTGGGGGCTTCTGGAGGTAGTCTTAGTTTCAGTTCAGTGTAATCACCCCAAATGCAGCCAGGAGTTAAAATCCAAATCCTTTATTGTCTCCTTCAAAGTCTTTTCTCCTTCCTGGGGCCTGGTTAGCTTTAATAGAGGCCTATCTCTCTCCATGGTCCAAGAGCTCCTGACACTAGTCCTTTGCTTCTGCCAGCTTCAGCCTCTAGCTCTCTCTGAATGTCTCCGAATCCAAAGGTTTGTTCTTCAGCCTCCAGCCACAACAAGAATGGAAGATGGATGAATCTGTCTCAGCCTCAGAAAGCTTCTAGTATGCTTGTCCTTCCTGGCCCTGACAGCTCCTCCTTATATGCCCCACACTGTGTATACACTAATCATTATATCAGTAGGAAACCATTATTTAATATAGGATTAAATTAATGCTAAACTAGATTTAACCATTGTCTCCTCAATTCCACTTACTTAGCACCTTGTTTCAAGTTCTGGCCCATAACATCTCCTTGTACGATCAGATCAATCATACTGAACCATGCTGAATTAGATAATTATTGTCTCTATCAATTTCACTGTCTAGTATCTTGTAAGAATCCTAACAAGACAGGACTCTTTTTACATAGTTATTTTGGTTTTCTTTACAAGCACAAATAACTACCCTTTGAAATCAAAGTGTTCTTCAAGGTGAGAGTTAATGGAATGGAGGGGGAAGAGAGAGGAGGCAAAGAAAAAAAAAAGAAAAAAATTAATGACTTTCAAAATATTTTTAAAACAACCTTTATGTATCTATCCCCTGATCTCTAAGATTTAGAATAGTTTATATGTTTTAATTAGCACAGTTTGAAATGTCCATCAACATTTAGAAGCCTTTAACCACCAAAGATGAATTAAAATAGCTATTAAACTTTGTTCCATTATAATTGCAGTTATTTAAATTCTAA
Source organism: Sarcophilus harrisii (assembly GCF_902635505.1). NCBI lineage: Eukaryota > Metazoa > Chordata > Mammalia > Dasyuromorphia > Dasyuridae > Sarcophilus > Sarcophilus harrisii. Next base: position 97,715,440 of record NC_045431.1, read on the forward strand.
TTCACAAAAGATTTCATCATAAAATAACACAACAGTAATGAGCTATCAGGTGGCACCATGGACAAAATGAGTATTGGATTAAGAGTTGGGAAGACCTAAATTCACATCCTTTCTTTGATGCTTCCTTTAGAAGTCATTTAACTTCTCTCATTTTTTCAAATGGAGATGATTATGGCATCTACCTCATAGCCTTACTGTGAAGATTCAATGAAATAACATACCATTGTATTGAAATAGCAAACCATTTTACATTATAATACCATTTTGTTATAACTTAAATGTGGTATGACAAAACTAAAATGGACTGAGGTGATAAGATCTAGAAATGGTGACATTAGAATAGATTTCAGGGAGGTGATTTGCAGTGATTTCATTAGGTATAGAGAACTCCTTAAGGGGAAACTTCCTTCACTGATATACATAAACTTCTCCTTATGGCCTTAGAGAGCATATAATTAAAGCATGTGAAAGGTTAAGTTTCTTGCCCATGGTGATACAACCAGTAGGTGTCAAAGACAAGACATGAATCCAGTACTTCTGAACTATAAGACCAATCCTTTATCCACTCTAGCATATTGGAATGCATTGTGCTGATCACTTTGTAAATCAAGTTAATTCTATCAGTGGTTTTTTTTTTTTCTTAGTATAAATAATCCTCATTAAACAGTGTAAACCATTTATGTGTGTTAAGCCTGTAGAGTGGATCTTTTTCCATTTAAAAATTGAGTTGCCTCTCATAAAAATGAGTCATTGTTATCTGTGAGTAATTTTAGGGCTTTAAATTCTGCCATATGCATTCTCCAGTCCTAACACACCATCCTAAAACTCTGTCTCAAGGTCATAAAGGGTGGGAGGTAGGAGACAGATATCCCACTCCTCTCAGTGGCCATAACCTTAAGACTACCCAAGAAAGGGATCAAGTGCTGCCTTTATCAGCTACCAAAGGTTTTCAAACAGCTGCAGTCCCTCCATCCTTAGGTATTCTGTGGTAGCCTTTTTATTCTGAAACCAAATCACTCCTTGGTCTTCAATCAGCTTTGGCTTCACTTATCTAAACCTGTGTGAGACAAACCAAAGTCAGCTGTCATTCTTAGGCTATCCTTGGAATGTGGAAAGCTAGGAATTAAATGCCGCATTTGACATACACAACAGCTTCTCATATTTCCATCCTACAATACCCTAATGGGAAGGATAGTGCCACAGTATCTTAGTTTAGTAAATACTACTGTCTTATTGTGGGATCAGCATGTGACCTTTCATAACTACTAAATTCCTAAGGGAGAAAAAATCTGGCAAGGGGCCTGAAGGGGAAGCAGATGAAGGAAAAAGAGATTCCCTCTGGAATTCATTCCAGAGCACCACATTCACCAAATGTTCTAAAGAATATATCATTTAAAATCAATTCTGAATGTGGAAATATAGTTACACTCAACAAGGTGCTGCTTTGTTGTATTTTGAAACTATGACCATCTATCTTGCTGGATAGAAATGGCGATTCATGGGCCCAATCAAAATGCTAATCAGCATTAATCAGTTTTAACTTGCTTGGTTCCTCCTTAGGCAATATGATTACCATCCACTCTGGGACAGTCAATATAGTAGTGCCAGACTGAGAGGGGACACATAATAACCATTAGCCCTACTGTGGCTTAGAACTCCCAATTGCAAGGAATCCACCAGCCACAGCCTTTCCACATGGTAGGGATTAAAAGCATGTATCATCATGCTAACCAAAAGGTGCTATATTAGACTAGAACTTTTAGCTCTAAGTTTTTCTGTTTTACCCAATCATTGGCCAAGTTTTGTCACTACCCCATAATCCTTCTTAGATCTTTTTCCTTTCTACTTACATATCACTACCCTCACTCAAGCTCTCAATGCTTCTTGTCCAGATTTTTGTTAATAACTTCTTAATTTGTCTATTTGCCTTCATTCTCTCTTCTCTTCAAACTATCATCCATATGCCTACCAAGGTGATATTCTCAGGACACTGGCATGAGTATATCAATCCTCTTCTTAAAAACCTAAAGTGGATCTCTATTATTTATATTCTATTGTGAGTCTATTTGTATCAAATACACTATTCAAAATATAAGGCCTTTCACCATCTAGCTCCCAGCTATCTTTCCAGACCTTTCTATATATCACTCCATTTCACATGTTCCACAGGTTACCTCCTCTATGTTAGAATGTCAGTTTTTTCAAAGCCAGAATTGTATTTTTTCCTATTTGTTTCTCTATCTCTTAGCATCATGACTAGAACATAATGCTGTAAATACTTCATAAAGGTTGGTACATATGATTGATTTTTGAAGTACATTTCAAATTGATTTGAAGCACATTTCAAAACATATTTCTTAGTTAAAATTTTAAAACTTTTAAAGTCTCTTTTTAAATTTTGCATTTGAAGTTGTATTTTTTTTCTACTTTTTTTCAAGTTAGGTCCACATTCAATTCTCAAAAGAAAATTAGAGAGTAATTTGACTAAATTATAGAATAACTGAGTGCTCAGTCGACTATATTGAGGTAACTGTGCAAAACTATTTTCTTTATGTTCAGCAAAAAAGTGTTTTTAAGTTATTCATTTTGTTCTTGTAGTGGTCATATGATATTGCCTCTCCTTAAATTTTCCTTACTTTAACTTCAATTCCAGTTCTAAAGCAACCGTTTCCACTCCCCAGTGATTCTGAGCAAATGCCCATAGTACAGTCAGTGGAATTGTTGAATTGTTTCTCAAGGCAGTCATGTTAGTCTCTATGTTGCTCAGTGTTGTTAATATTCTCATACAAAAATCTCAGCTTTATCCCCTACAAGAACACTAGAATGTAAATATAAATTCATTGGTAAATCTATATCCTTCTTTCAGTTGCTATCTTATCAGGTTTATATCCCTAAAACCTCCACAAGCTTATTCTAAATATCACCAGCTTTTCACTCTTCAAGGGCCTGATTATCCAGTGTATAAATTGATCAGTCCTTTTTTTTTTTGATCAGTCCTTTCTTTTACCTTTCTACCTCAGAACCTTTCTAGTTTAACCTTCTCATCATGCAAAGTAGGAAATATAGGCCCAAGGATGTTGTGATTTGCACCAAATTATCATTATTTGAGCCCATTTCACCTTACTATACAATCAAAATTATTTTCTCCTTTCTTTCAGTCAAGATATGAACAACTACAGAGACAACTATGTTGTCAGATAGGGTTATTTGATCCATTAGTTTTTGCTTAATTGTTTTTCTTTGGTATTAGGGAGGATTTAGATAAAGTACAGGAAATGCCAAGAAATGCCTGCAGTATAAAAAAATCAATAATCCTTTATATTTTATATAATATTATAATTTATATTATGATATAAATATTATAAATAATTAAACTAGCACCAAGAATGTAATATGGGAAAAATTCAAGGCAGTCAAACATATAATCACCAAACATGACTTTCATCTCTTTTCTAAGAAATTTGTAGTAAATACTTGAATCCTTTGCCAAAAAACTGATAGAAATATGACTATCAAGAAATTTCACTACAACATGATTACAATAAATAACACCAACTGTATTGTAGAGTCTAAATTTGTAGATGTCTTAGAAAAAGAATTAAGTTTGATTTACCACATGAGAAATTAATTGTTTGACTTCCACTTCATCTTGCAAATTCATGTAACCTTATTTCTGTATTGGTAGAATCCTTTTATTCTTTCTTTTGTAGTATCATTTTGAGGCTTTAAAAAAAAGTTTTATTTCAAGACCTCAATTAGAAATAAGTCACCGTGTCTGGAGGCAGCCCTCCTTAAATTTGAACATCTCTAATTAGCAGAAAGTTTTTCCTATATGTGGATCTTCATAACTAATATTCACACCCCTTCCTCAACCCTGAGGCCAGATAAAACAAGTTTGGCAGCTATCATTCCCTTCTCTTCCCTCACTCCCATATTGCTGTCTTCCCTTTTCCTGACTAAATAAACATTTTCCATTTTTTAAGTAGCTCTTCTTATGATTTTGATTTCACCATAGTGATTGTCTTCCTCTGGATATTTTCAAGGTCACCTAAAAGGTGACCCTTAGAATTCAACACATACTGTATATGCACTCTGACAGAGTAAAGTATAACAAGACTTCCTTGCTATTGGAAGTTCTACTTCTCAATACAACCCAATAGCACATTAGCTTTTGTTTATAGTCACTTCAAGTTCAGCTTGTGATTCATCAAAATGTCCAAAATTTTTTTTTCAGACATATTGCTGTCTAGTCTCTTGTACTGGTGAAGTTTATCTTTTGAGCCCAAGTGCAAGAAGAGAGAATACTAAAACTCAAAAAAAAATTATAGAGATTAAGACAAGCAACAATGTAGTTGGAACAGGATTAAATTGATAAAGGTATAGGTGTTATGAAAGCCATAATTCAGGAGAAAAATTATTATTATCACCACAATTAACAAAGCAAATGTTTGTTTAGTTCTTACTATATAATTATTTGGGTAACATTTTTAAGATTTGCAAAGTGCTTTATGGCTATTATCTCATTTTTATCTTCACAAAAACCTAGCGACGTAAGGAGATGCCATTTTATCCTTCATTTTCCAGATGAGGAAACTGATAAAGACAAGTTAAATGACAACTTGTATCTGAGTTCAGATTTAAATCCTGTGCTTCTTGATTCCAAAGCCAATGCTCTATCCATTATGTCATCTAGCTACATATGTATCCATGTATCCAGCCCTATGATACAAAAATGTATAAAACATGGTGCCTACCTTCAAAAAGCATATGGTTATTGTATAACTAAGGACAAGAAAATCTATGGCAGAAGAGTGAAAAAATAGCCAATTCACACAGTACAGAGAAGAGCAGAACACAGATCTCCAGAGAAATCCGAATCTCTTCTGATTATATGACCACATATATAACCATAAATTAGGTACAGTTTAATCTCAGGAACCCTGGTGGAGCTGATGCAGTTTGACCCAGAATAATTGATTTTTGTTTCTACATTCAGACTTGTTGGGATATTTGTCATTTGGGGTTTTTGTTCTTTTTTCTTTTAAATCATATCCTATCTTCCTAAGTTTTAATGGCATAAAATTGGGTCTTTAATTGACCTTAATGAGCCATTACAATGTGCCTCTCAATAAAAATTATCTTCTAATTTTATAATTTGCAATGAACATAAATGGCTTTTGCAGATTTTAAAAAAAATTCTGCCTTTACTATGATCCTTGTTGTAGTTGTTTGATATTAGAGAGTGTAGCATGTGAACATTTTTATTTCCTCTGTGAGTCCGAATTCTCAATGTGGAAACTCCCTTCACTGATGCAGATGAGCTACTGGGTTAAATTTGCAACTTTCATGAACTCTTAGAGCCAGAGCATTGGGAGATTGTGACTAGTGTATGGTCTCATAGTGGATATGTTTCCCAGGTAAAACATGAATTCAGATCTTTTTGATTCCCATCATGACTTTTTAGTCCCTCTACTCTGCCATCTCTCATTCTCATTTCATAGATAAGAAAACTAGGGTCTCCAAGGAAGTAAAATTACTTGTCCAGGGCCACATAATTAGTAACAGCCTAGATAGTAGGCCAGATGAGGTATAATGCCAGCTATACAGTTAGTGCCAGCTGTACAGTTAGAGGCTATTGGGTAATAATCCTGTCTGTTAATCTTATCTGTAGATGAGGGGGTTGGACTCAATGACCTTCTAAGATTCTTGCCAGCTGTACTCTGTGATTCTGCGAGCCACACTGTATCAGTCCTATAGAACAGAAGTAAGACTGCCTGATTTGCTGCATAAGATAGCATTGTATTCTGTACATACAGATGCTTAATATGTATATTGCACAAGTATTATACCAAGTAAACATGTTACACTGGTCATATCAAATCAAATATAAAGCCCTTTAACTCTTAAAGCTCTTCATAATGTGATCCCTTCCTACTTTTCCAACCTATTTACTCTTCATTCCCCTTCCCCTCACACAGACACACAGACACACACATACACACACTTCTTGCTGCTCCATTTCCTGATTCAAGGCATTTTTACTGGCTGCCCCTTGCCCCCCAAATATTCTCCTTCTTAATCTCCTCCATATGACTTTCCTGACTTCCTTCAAGTCCCAATTAAAGTGTAGAAGAAGAAAAGGAAAGAGTATGAGAATGAGGAGGAGGAAGAGGAAGAAGATTAGGAAGAGGAAGGTGAGAGAAGAAAAGAGGGAGGAGGGAGGAGATAGGAGGAAAAAGAAAAGAAAAAGAAGGAAATTAAAAGTTTTTTTCAAAATCCCCACCTTCTATAAGAAGCCTTTCTTGATCCCCCTTTATGTTAGTGCTTCCTATCTGAGATTATCTCTAATTTATCCTCTTTATAGCTTGTTTACATATAACTGTTTGTATGTTGTCTCCTCCATTAGATTGAGAATTCCTTGAGGAAAGCAACTGTTATTGCTCCAGTACTTAGCACAGTGCCTGGCATATAATAAATGCTTATTGACTGATTGACTAATAATAATAACTGAAATTTATAAAGTGCTTTAAGCTGTTCAAGGTGTTTTACTTGTCTTAACTGACTTCTTATTTCTCAAGGCTCTTATTTCTCGAGGTTGTTGTGAGATTCGAGCTATGGGTGCTATTATCTCCCTTCTACAAAGTAAGAAATTTAGGAAGGACAAGGGACTTGCTAGAGGTTGAAGATGGAGGCGCATAGCTAGTAAATATTGGGGATGGGATCCAAACTTGGTCATTCCTAAGTCTTAAGTCCAGGACAAACTAGCCTACATTTTTCCTCTCTTTTTCTTAGGTTTTTTTCATTGCTCAAGTGGTAATGGTCCTAATTCATTATGATCACAAAGAATAACCCTCTTGAAATACTAATGGGATAGTTGGTTGTTTGTAATGAGAAATATCAAAGAAACAAGGAATATTAATTATGAGTCTTATACATACCACTCTGCTAGGGACTGAAGGGAAACAAAGAAATGTAACACAAGTCGTTGCTTTCAATTCATTTATTCATTCATTCAATGGGGTTTTCTTAAATGACATAACACATGGCAGCCACTAAGCCCTGGGGATACAAAGACAAAAACAGATACAAAAATTCCTGTACTCAAAGAGATTATATTCTACATGGGGAAGTTCAAAAAGTTTAATAATTTCTCAAAGGTTAATAACTTTAGAGAATATATAATAGAGTTGAGTCCATGAAACATTATGTAACAATGCAAGGATTAAATCACAGAATATCTCTTATATTGTATGAAAGTAAACATGAGAAATCATTGCCAAAGGAGTAATAAAAACTGAATCCTTTAAGTTCTGAGATGAGACTGTCATCTTTCTCATCATCAACAAGAATAAAAATTAACTTTGCCTGACTATGCGCTATTTATTGGTGATCCAAAGAAGCATAAAATATTATGCCCCTACCTAGAAGTTTACAATTTGTTGTCAGAAACAGTACATATACATATATATATATAATTATGCTAATTACCAAACAATCATTTGAATAGCAAAAAAAAAGTACATATACAGAAATATATAAAGTTATGCTAATTACCAAACAAATGTGTGAATAACAAAACTGCTTTAGGACTTCAGAGAAAAGATACAGAACTTTTGTTCTATTTGTGATTGTGAGGGAATCTTGGTGGACTTTGTCCAGTACCTTGAAAGATTGATTGGATTTATATAAGTGGAGAGGAAAGGAATGGTATTCTAAGGATATATGCAATCACATAGAATATTTAAGAGACAATGAGTAGATCAGAGCAGAATGTACCTGTCAAGGAGAGAAGTTAGATTGGGGCCAGACTTTGTAGGTCTTTGAAGGCCAAATTAAAGAGTTAGGATTTATTCTATGGCCAATGGGGAGCCATTGGAAGCTTTTGAGCAGAGGAGTGATATGTGTGAGAGCATATTTTAGGCAGATTAATCTGACATTTGGTGTGTAGGATGGATTGGACAAGTTGGAAAGCAGGGGGATCAGTGAGAAGACTGCTGTAATAGTCCAAGCATGAGGTAATAAGGAGTGGATTAGGATGGTAGCAGTGGGAATGGAAAGGGCAGAGAAAATAATACAGGATTGGAAGAAGGACAACTTAATTAGACCTTGAAATCTGGAAGTACTGTCTTCTAAGTTGATAACAAAACATGTTTCACAAGTGTACCACTAGTATATATCACACTTGCCAGTTATTTAAAAGGATGATAATTGGCTATGCTTTGATCCTTAATTTTTATATTCATTCTGTTCTTCTATCAGTGGCAAATATTCATCTTTAAAAATGTCTCTAAAGTTTCTACCAAATAGAAATACCATATTAACAAGTTCCTTTGCATTATTTACCAGTGTTCTTGTTAAGAATATTCTATTACTTTAAAGTAGATAGTGTACTTCTGTTACACTTCCTTAAATATAGGGAAGGCTACAGATTCAGTCCCTAAGTACTAAATTTTCAAGAAAGCATTCCAAGACCAAAGAATTCAGTGAAAGATTAGTCTCAAGGAAAATCTTGAAGAAGTGATTAGTAGTTAAATGGACAATGTGTCAAAAGAGACTTAAGCTCTTCTGTTTGTGTCAAGTGGCAAATTCCTTTGTATTTCTTTTAAAATAAATCAGACTTGGCAAGTTTTTAGGGTCACAGCTACATTTTTCATTTTACAGAATGAAAGGGGAAATGGAAAGTTGAAAATTGTAAAGGGATGGGGGAGAGAAAAGGAGACGGAGGGAAGAGAAGAGAGAGGCAAAGATAGAGACAGTCAGACAGTCAGACAGAGGAAAGTAGAGACAGAGACAGGCAGAGGAAGAGAGAAAAAGAGAGGGAGAGAGAGAGACAGAGAAAAGAAAAGAGAGAGAGAAGGAAGGAGGGAAAAAAAAGAAGAAAGAGAGGGGGGAAGGGAGGGAAGGAAAAAGGGAGGGAGGAAGAAAGAGAAGGAGGGAAGGAGGAAAGGAGGGAGGAAGACAGAGAGAAAGGGAGACAGAGACAAAGAGACCGAGAGAGGGGAAGAATGCTAGCTAATTCTGTCTGTATTTAAAAAAAAAAAAAAAAACCTGAGGCCCTCTAGAATCAGCCCCACCAGGTCTCTGGTTGTTTGGGAAAGGAAAAGAGCTGACCAGTAAGAGTGAATTACAACTTAGACACTGTGTCTATATAAAGTCTCCAAGGCCATGTAGCCTACTAGAAACTTTTCAAAGTAACAGAAATGTGGAAGAAATTACATCTGGTATTTCTAAGCTGATTGTATAGCCTAGAGTTGTGGGAAATACTATAGACTGAATTTTTAAAAGAATAGTAAGGTTATAGCTACTTTCTCCTAATTATTTTCATTTACTTATTTGATTAAATTGTAATCAGCTTAAGAAGCATTTGTTTTAGTTTTTGTCTAATAATAAAACTATGAGATGTGTATTGGTAGATCCCAATCTTTTTTCAAAGCATTTTAAATTTTTGTTCATATTCTATAAGACTACATTGTTTTAGGGCTTTGACATCCCATATTTTTAAATGGAGATTGACAAGGAAAGTCTACAAGAAAAAGTATTTTCTGGGGAAAGACTATGCACATTTTCCCCACAAAAGATCCAGTTATGCAAGAGTGCAGTGCAGAACTGATATTCTCATTGGTAATATCTGTGTAGTTTCATATCTACTTTGTTTTAAACATAACTATTTTTTTCTGCTCTGTCCCTCAAATTCCATATGACCTACAGATGGTTCTGTGAAGGAAAAGAGCTTCAGAACTCCCCAGACATCCAGATTCAGTGTGAGAGCGAAGGTCTCCATACCCTCATCATTGCAGAGGCTTTTGAGGACGACACAGGACGTTACTCTTGCCTGGCTACGAATCCTAGTGGTTCAGATACAACATCTGCTGAAGTCTTCATTGAAGGTAAGGAGAAGAAAAATGTTGAAAACTCTCAAACTAAAACTTGGGAGTACACAGTATACAGCTTCTAGGCTCAAGTACTTTTCTAATTATAACCATTTGATAGCCAAATTATGACCACTGTTCTGATCCAAACCTATTTCCACTAAACAAACAAATATAATGCAAAAGAAAACCTTTGAAAGCCCAGTGGTGAGAATGTCAGATACATGTCCCATTTTCTTGAGTTTGATTCTCTTAATTTTAAACATTTTTGTTAACATTCACATTGATGCACACAGTACTAAATATCAAGAATTATTTTGATCTTTCTCTAGTGAATTCAAAACAAGGTCACATTTAAAATACTATGTCTATAACTATGTTAAATTATAGAATGCTTGATGAAGGGGTGGGAAGTGGGGAGTCCCAGGGACATACAGAAGAATTTACTATTAGGTAGAATATTATAATGGGTTTTTCCTATATTTTCATTAAACCCTAGGCATTTTCCTCCCTTCAATTATGGCTCTATTGTTCTCTAAAATAACATCATTTTTGGCATAACTTTGTATTTGTAAAGTAGTGAGGGGAGTGATAACCTTGAAAGTGAAGTGTGGTCTATTAAATTTATTATAACATTTTATCAACAATAATATAATTCAAAACATTTGGAGCCAATTTCTCTGAAAAGCATAAAGCATTGCTTTTTTAAAAAATGTTCCTGAAATCAGGAAAATCCACTATATAGATTCGTCCGTGGCCTGGTAATTGGTTGTCTTATAAAATTTAATAGTTGAAGTTCAGGAAGAAAAGGGAAGTCCCTAAAGTCATCATTACCTGAATTTTGAACTTTTCACTACATAATTGCCCTCAGAGATTTTCATTCTCTTTAAAAAAAAAAAAAAAAAAAAAAAAAAGTGGGCGAAGGAATAGCAAATATTCAGAAATGAACTTATTTAATATTCTCATTTGCATATACTCTCAGACCTGTTTCCTAAGAGCGGGCAAGACATATTTTCCTTCGAAAAGTAACAACTGCCTTTGCTTAGTGTTTATTCTCTGTCTGTGAACTGTGCCTCTCATAAGAGACTGGGAATCACAGAATGGATTTCCTGTATTGTCAATGAAGTCCACATTATGAGGTTAAGTCATAGCATGGGTAGTAGTCTTGAGAGTGCTGTGGATAAAATGAAACAAACTTAATTATGATCATTTAAGTTGCTTAAAATGTTGTGGTGTAAGCTATAGAATTTCTTATTTTGAAGGCAGAGAATCTGGATTCACATCTTGGCTCTGCTACTACTTAGCTGACTAACTCTGAGCAGTCATTTTCCTTTATGGACGGACCTCTGTTTCCTAAAATGAGGGAGTTACTCTCAAGTTCTTTCCAACTCTTGATCTATAATCCTTTTGATTATAGTAGGATGTGATATGTATCATGAATGTAATATAGTAGGAAGAGCCCTGATATGCAAGGGAAATGATAGAGTTTTATTCACATGTTTACTTATTAGCTATATGACCATGGCTTAAGTTTTTTAAGGCTTTCTCTATCTAAGTTTCCTCAGATATAAAAATGGGGTGGGGTGGAAGGAATCATTAAGTCACAAAATCATAACAGCATAAATTTAGAGCCAGAAGGAGACCTTAGAGGTCAACTAAACCAATCCCCTCGTTAGACAGAGGAAGAAACTGAGATAAAGTGACTTATTCAGTTAGTTAATCATAGCACTGATATTTGAATTCAGGTCCTACCTATGATTCCCTATCCAATATTCTATCTATTGCCTCCCAAGATGACCTATGGAAGCCTTGGTATGAGCCATGCATTTGTGCTAAGTGATGGATGTATAAATACAAATAGAAAGACAGTTTCTGCTTTCAAGGAGTTTATCTAATAGGGAGTAGTAATTATGTGAACCTGGGCAGGTCACTCTGTTTGCCTTAATCCAGTGGATCATAAAGGCCCTACCAATTTTCTAAATTCAAGGATATTCATCTCTGCTCTCATATCTCCAAAGATGTGGAAGAGAGTCATGGTGGATTATTTTAAAATGTACCAAATGTACCAAAATATACCAAGGATACCCCAGAATCACAGCTGTTAAATGTAAGCACATTATGCCAATCGTAGCTTTTCTTAGGTTGGGACTGATTCTCTAGCCTCCTTTATACCATCCTATGCTATGCCTCTAGCCTTCCCTCCTTTCCACCTCTACTTTTGGGAAGAATAATTTCAGCAACTGTATCATTCCTGAAATGTGTATGTCAATCATTTATCCTATGGCTCCATCACCAATTCAAAACCGTACTCCATAGCTTATGGTTGCTCATTGTGTCTATATTTGCCATTTTCTTCTCCAAAAAATTAAGATAAACTGAGATTAAGTAACTTGTCTAGCTAGTGTTTTAGCCTGAATTTGAATTCAGGTCTTCTCAACTTCAGGCTCAGCACTCTTATCCACTGAGTCACCTAATTGCTCACACTCCATGGCTACCACTCCCTTATATATAAGCTCCTTGAAAAAAGAAATGTCTTTCTATTTGTATTTATATGTCCAGCACTTAGCACTAATGCACGCACATACTAAGTGCCTAATAAATGGTTTTTTATTCATTCATTTATTTGCAAACTTACCATGTTGGACATTTTTATTTTTATTTTTTGCCTTCTTCTACAATCCTAAAATATCCAGTATCGGTAAGTAGATTCAGGGACTCTAAGCACAGAGCATTTTTCATTGTGGCATCTAGTGCTTCTAAATGAAAGCTGACAGATTGACAGTATGTCGTATGATGACTTGGAAGAGTCTTTTCCTGTCCATCTATGTGTTGGGTCATTTCCATGCCCCCTGTGGTCTTCCAACAAAGGCCATTGGCTTTTTCCCATGTACCCTTTTCCACATGGAAGCACTGATCTGACTTCAGTTGCCAAACAACCATCAGGGGTTAGGGGCTCTAATCACTGCATACTGAGTTTAGACAGATTAGGTATGAAGGGAGTAGGAGGGAGTAGAGGAGACAGAGATTCAACCATCCATCACATCTCTCAGGTCCAAGGTTAAATGCCTTAGAAAAATGATTTAGTTGGTCTTACAAAATATGTAAAATAATGTCAGACAGCTGACAAGTACAGCATGTTAGAATCCACAAGTCTAATTATGTGAAATGTGAGAGAAGCATTGATACTTCTCTTAGTTTTGCTGTATGACTCAAAGTGAAGACCTACTTTGCCATAATTTTCATGTTTCATTTCCATCAGGGCTAAATCAGACTCAGATCTATTCCCACTGAATTATTGTCTAAAGCGCCTCCACCATTAGTATGTCAACATAGAGTTGTACCAAATCCATTAGAGAGTATCAAATATAACTTTTGAATCAGAAAACTCTGACAGATCAAAAGCATTCATTGGAAACCTGATTTTGGCTCTGTTTATACAGCTCACCTTTAAGCCCTATTTCAGACACTGAAATCCCATCACCACATGGAAGGGACCCTGGGTTCTTAAATATTGGCATTTTTGAACCTTCTTGAACTAAATTGCTAGCTGTGCCAGGACACCACAAACTGAAAAGGCTTTTGAGTACTAGCATGTCATCCAGCTCTCTGTTGTCCTCCAAGGACCAACCTAGCTAAGTTTGAAAAGGATCACTGACAATATTTAGACCACTATGTGATGAACTATTTTAGCCACAGATGTTCATTAAACTGTTGACTAAAGGATGGCTTCATGGATAGATGGAAAGAGTATCCAAACCAAAAAAATCATAGATTTTTAAATAATTGAAGTATAAAATTCAAGCAGTTAAATAATAGGGGCATGCAATGAAAGATTGAAGAATCAGTAGATATTACCACAAAGTTAGCCACAAGTACTTAGAGAAAAATTCAACTATTTTTTCAAATGAAATTAAGACATATGTGTTGAATATTAACATAGACACTCTTCACAAAGAAATACTAGGTCTCTAAAGTATTGTCTTATAAGACTAGTCTAACTGGGGAGACAAAACAAAAAGACTGGAATTGTACAAGCACAATGTTAATATGGCAAAAGTTAAATAACACTCAAAGAATTATATGAAATCAAGATAACAGAAATTACAAAATTATATATTATCATTTACCAGAGGAACTGTGAAGACAGTAACTGCCATTGGCATTCAGAGGCCAATGACATTACTTTAATCAGCAAGTATTTATTAAGCACTTTCTTGTGATAAATAGTGCTCAGCATTGGGGATATAGATACAAAGCAAGGAACAATTCTTAATTTGTATGTTCCACTGGGGACAAAAATATGTACATGTAGAAAAACATGCTGAATAAGTATATAATTCCCCCCCTCCCCCCAAAAATAAAAAATTAACACAAGAAAGGAAGGAAAGAAATTTTAGGCTAGGATATGCAAGGAACATCTTATGGAGGTTGGATTTGAGTCCATTCTTGTGGAGCAAGTTGGATTTTTTCGAGCAAAGATGATAGATTCAGAACTAGAAGGAACTTTCAATGTCATTTATTCAAAACTCTCTTTTTTTATGGACAAAGAGGTTTAGTGATTTGTCTGATGTCATGGCTAATAATGAGAAGAAACAAAATGGTAACATGAGCAAAGGTACAAAGGCAAAAAAATCCAAGTAGTGTATCATCTATAATAATTAACAAGTCTTTTGGCATCAGGGGAAGAGCATGAATGTATAGGTTTCTAACATTGTACATACTTGCACTGACCACTGAAATTAACTCACTAATATTGAAGTTAACTCCCTCCAGGGCAAATATTTTTACTCTCAAACCGAGGTCATGAGATGGGATTCTATGACTTAAATCATTCCCATTGCTGACAGAATAAACTTTTGCCAATGAAACTGTTCATCTAGACCACAGCAACCCTTCTGTTGAACTTGAATGCTTAGGGAGAAAAGACAAAAAGGATTATATTCAATGAAAAAATATGTATATTATTAATTATAAGAATATAAATTAATTATATTTAATGATAAATGCTCCCATTTTGAGAGTATTTATGTTTCTCCATGCTTTCAGAGTGGTTCTTGACATCATTCAGAGAATAAAGGGAAACTATCAGGTTGAGACAAGTGAGGGGAATAGAAAATCATACTATTCAAACTGAGAGGAGAGAATATACACAAAAGGAAATACATTTCAAATGAAAAAGAATGCCATTCAGTCTTTTATTTTTCCAGATAGTTGTCATTAAGAAAGTATGAGAGAAGGGGGGAAAACAACTCTTTGGCAGTGATCCTCAGGAAAAACTTAAGTGTTATTGCTTGAGGTTGCAACTGGATGATTGACTTTTATTATATTAAATACTTCCTTGAAAAGCTAAGGAAAAGAAAGTCTGTTGATACTTATCTCTAGCTCTCCCTTACCCAAAAGGAATATCATTCTTCACTAAGCACTAGTATTCCAGAGATAGGTTAGCTCCAGATCTTCCCAATTTTCATTCCCAGAGTAGAAAACCCCCATTTTGTCAGCAACAACAAGCAGAGTGGACATAGTGCTCAGTTTATGATATCTCAGGTCAAACACTGGCTTTTCAGTTTAACTAGTTCTGTGACCATGAGACAATTGTTTAATTTCTTTCGGCCTCAGTTTCCCCATCCATAAAATGAGGAAGTTAGACTAAATTAACCTAAGGTATCTATCAGCTATTAATCTATGGCTAATTAAATATAAAATCATCTTAAATAAATAATAGCTTTAAAAATACACTTTAAAAACTACTTTCTACATCTTAGGGAAGGGAAGGGGAATCTATGCATATAGAATGCTGGATTTTTTTGTTTTACCATTTTCTTTTATTCCAAAGAAAGAATTTATGGGAGTGGAGCTTGTTAGAAAATAACCATAATGTAAGGGTTGGGGAAGGACCACCAACATATTCTTTAAAGTTTCTGTTTTACTTCAGGAAAATAGTGTTTGAAGACATTCTAGCATCAGGCACATAAATCTATTGCTATAAGAGCTACAATGAAAGAAGGTAGAATCTGCCTTCCAATTTGTCTCTCTGTCCTCAAGCTCAAGGAATGGTGTACAAACACTGAAAAGAAAGAACTAGCCTGACACCTGAGATGTTACCCTGAACAGCAGGTGCAAGGCAGATGACGAAAAGGAGAAGGTAGAATGGGGAAGGAGGAAGAAATCACCCTATGAGAATGTTGGCACAGATAAGGGGATTCGATCTACCACCTCCGACAGAAGCTGCCTTGTCATCTGAGATGAAAGGTGACATTGAGTTTTGACTGGGGATGGGCAGGTGTGTGGAAAACCCAAAAAGCCTTGTTTATTCTACTTTCTTTCCCTTCCAAAAAAAAAAAAAAAAAATTTTACCAAGTACTGCCTGTTTCTATGTATCAGCTTTTGCTGAAAGAAAGAAATAGAAAGAAAAAGAAGCAGAAATAGTTCTTAAAATACAGATAAAATGATACCTTTTTTTTTTCCAGTGCTACCCTACAATCGTATGTTTTAAATATTTGAAGTCAGGTCAGAATAGTCTATTTGTGTGCCTATGTCAACAGCAAGAGACAGTGTTGATTGGACAAGTGCCATAGCTACCACACTATCCCCTGGGTTTCAGCCCTAACCACCCCAATAAAGGCTCTCAGTAATCTCCAATGACTTCCTAACAACCAAAGATCAAAGATCAGATAATTTATCAGACTAGGTTTGATTCCAAGAAGTCATCTGATCCAAACCTTCATCCACTGGATCTTTGCAGCATTCATTACTATTTACCATTTTCTCAATCCTTTACAAACAAACAAACAAACAAAAAAACATTTTATTGCTACCTTTTGTCTTTATCAGAAGGGCAGTATTTCCCATCTGATTTGAACCCTCTCTTGTGACACAGAAAAGTAATTAGCTAAACATATCCCAGATAGATAATGAATACAAAATTTGGTCCTACTATTCCCAGCCCTGCTGCATCAGGGATGAGTCAAATTTCTTCATATCTTTTCTACAGCCTGCAATAATTCAAAGTTCAAAGTCTTTTTAGCTACCTGTCCATTACTTAAGAATGTCAATTCATTGAGAGTAAGATTTGTTTTGTTCTTTATACTTGAATCTCTAGCACTTAGTACAGCTCCTGGCAACTCATTAAGTGCTTGATTAGTGCTTGAGGATTGATTGCAATCATTGTGTACATTGTTCTCTTTGTTCTGTTTATTTCAGCTCATACAAATCTTTCCTCATTCTTCTGAATTTCCCCTCCTAATCATTTCTTACTGAACAATAATATTCAATTACAATCATATAGACACATTCCCTTTTTCCTTGGTTTTTCTCCCCAAACTTTTTGATTATTCCTTCTCAGCTCCTTTTGCTGCAATCTTTTTCTCTTTCCTACAACCCCCACAGACCTTCCCTGAAGCCTTCTGTTTTTCTTTTTGTCCACCCATTCCTTTGATAATAACACCCACTCCCATAGCTACTATTATTCTGTTTACGTGAATGATTTCTAAATCTATGTCTCTACGTTCAACCTTTCTCGGAAGTCCCATCACCCAGGTCTAAATTCCTTTGGTCATTTCCACCTGTATAACCCATTATCCCTGTACACTCAACATGTCCAAAATAAGATATTATCTTCAAAAAATTCCTCTTCCTGACTCCCTTATTGCTGTTAAAGAAATCAACACTTTTCTCAATTACATAATCTAGAAATCTGAGTAATCATTTTCTCCCTCCTCATCTTTATTTCCCATGCCATAAATAATCTTGTCCTCTCTGTCCTTTGTGATATACAACTTTTTTAAATTTTCATTATTATTGTCCTTATTACCTTGTGCCTGTCCATAATATAAACCTAGTTTTTTTGCATGACTTCTCTGCCTCTTCCTTACACCCATGAATTGATTCTATACATCATCATCATCAGATAAATCCTTCCCAAACATCACATTTATAATGCCATTCCTCAACTCAGAAATCTTCAGTATCTCTGCAGATCCCTACAGGACAAATTCTGTACCCTGACTTTCCATTTCCTCTGTAATTTAATTTCAATTTACCTTTCTGGTCCTCTTTCCCACTACTTCCAAATCAAATGAATGCCAAACTCCATCCATTCATGCTAGGTGCTGTGAGTGCTACAAAGATAACTAAGACATGGTCCTTACCTTCAAGGATGTCTGTCAGTGAAGGTAAATACAGGGCAGTATGTGACGAGTATCATAGAAATTGTACCAAAGGCTGTCAGAGTTTAGCTAAGGGAGAGATTGCCTCCCAGTGGGGTCATTAAAGAAGACTTCAGGAGTTAGAAGTATTGGAAATTGGAAACAGGCCCTAAAGAATGCACTGAATTTCAAGCAGCTAAAATGGAGATGTCCCTGATCAAAAGAACAATATACATAAAACCAGGAAGAGGGGAGAAATATAAGGAGTATATAAGGAACAATTTGCTGGAATCACAGAGTATGTTTACTAATCTAAACTCATATGTTTATATAGCACTTTAAAGTTTTTAAAATGCTTTTCAAATATTTCATTTGATCCTCACAATAATCCCAGGAGACAGGTGCTATTATAATCCCAATTTTACAAATTAGGAAACTGAAACTGAAAAAGTTTAAATGACTTGCCCAGGGTCACACAGTTAATTATACAATAATAATTAGAAAACAACAATGACATCAAAATAGTTCTGTGGATAGAGCACTGCCCCTTGAGTCAGGAGGACCTGAGTTCAAATATGGCCTCAGATGTTTACTAGCTGTGTGACATGGGTAGGTCAATTTACCTTGTTGCCTTTAGTTTCCTTATCTGGAAATTGAGTTGGAAATGGCAAACCACTCTACCCGTGCCAAGAAAACCCCAAATGGGATCATGGAGAGTTGGATCCACTGAAACAACTCAACAACAACAAACTAATAATAATGATGATGATGATGATTTAGCATCATAGATAACATTTAGATAGCACTTTAAGTTATGCAACATGCTTTACAATTTTTATTTGTTTTTATCCTCATAACAACCCTCAGAGGTAGGCACTAATCTCTTTACATTTGAGCAAAATGAAGCTGAAAAGGACCAAGTAACTCTTGCTCATAATCACACAGCTAAATATCTGAGGAAGGCTTTTAATTTCAAATCTTTCTACCTCCAAGTCTCAGGTTCTAACCACTTTCCCACCAATTTCAAGCTAGTGGGGAATGTCTAGAAAAGTTAAATTTGGGGAAAGATAGAGGGAAGCTTTGAATGTCAAATGGAGGACTTAAATTTTTATTCAGTGAACTTTGGGACTCCAGTGAAGATTGATTTAAAAAAAAAAAAAAGAATAGCATTATCTCAGAGCAGTGCTACAAGCAGGCAGGTAGGAAGGAGGGAAGGAAAAAAGGAAGGAGAAAATAGAGGGAAGCCAAGAAAACTAAGGATGGAATCTTGGGAAATTCCTCCATTTAGAGGACAAGAAACTTACCTTGATTCCAAGGTAGGCATCAAATTGGGGTAATGCAATACCTCGAAAACTGCAGGTAGGTCACCGGTAGTGTCCAAGGTTACACAGTGTGATGAGGACTGGTTTTGATGGTTGTCATCCTGTTAATCTCCCTCTTCCTTAATTATGGGAATCCTATCTATCTCCCTGTATTGATTGTCGTGAATCTGTAGTGTGCAGCATCACCAAAGTGCTGGGGACTAGATAAAATAACAGACTCAAGTACAGCCTTATAAAAGTTAAAGGTAAAGTCTTGACATTAATTAACTAACCTTTATAGAACACATTAAGCATCTTACATGTCTTATCTGATTCATACAACATCCCTGTAAGGTAGCTGTCATTATTATCCCCATTTCACAGATGTAGAAACTGAGAGTAAGAGTTGTCACTTGCCTAGAGATCAAATCTTGTTACAGATGTTTCTTAATTGTGTGACTTTGGACAAGTCTCTTTTTGTGCTTCCATTTCCTCATCTGTAAAATGGGGTGGATAATACTACCTCCTAAACTTATTGTGAAGATCAAATGAGTTAATAATTTGTGAAGTGCTTCATAACATTAAAATGCTCTATGAATGGTAGTTATCGCTATTATATCCAAGTACTTGTCAAATCTTATTAATTTAACCTCTACAATATCTCTATCCCTTTCTCTCTATTGACAGGGCCACCACTCCAGTCATTCTCATTCAATGAATGACATTTCCAAGAGCAAGAAAAAAGAAAAGAAATTGAGGGCAGAACATTGGGCTACATCTCTCATAGGCTTGTAATTGATTTCCCTACCTCATTTCTTCCTATTCTAAATCTGTCTTCTACAAAACTATCAAAGTGATTTTCCATAAGAACAGATCTGACCATGTCACTCCCCTATTCAGTAAGCACCGGGACTCTTTATTATTGTTTCTGGAAAGAAATGTAAACTCCTGTTTGTCATTTAAAGCCCTTTTCAAGCTGGCCCAATCTACCTTTTCAGCTTTATTATACATGACTCCCCTTCATATATATGATGCCCCAGACAAACTGTCCTTTTTGTTACTCATTTACAGTGTTATATTTCTCAACTCTAAACATTGACTGTGCCACATGCCTTAAATGTACTCCTTTCTCACTCCTACCTCCTAGAATCACTAGTTCCTTCATAGCTTAGTTCAAACACCATTCACCATTTGACCTTTTGTAAGGTGAAAAGTTCCTTCTTTATTAATGCAGAAGTAGATCTGGACTCAGGATCTATTAATAGGTTTTAGGTAGATTTTGTCCATTCTTTCCTTCTCAATCTTCTCTAACTGGTAGTGTATTTTCCACAAAATAATCCTATATGTGAGTGAGGAAAGGGACTATTCTACTTTTGGCTCATATCTCCATTACCCAACATAGTATTTGATTAATAAATGCTTATTGATTGACTAATAACATAGGAAAAGTGACTGATGCTACTATCTCCATGATAGTGAGTCAATGTTTTAGTAGAATTGAATTGAACCATTTTCAGTGATATCAGAAACTCAAACCTGAAATTTTAAATTAAAAAATAAGAATCAAAAAAAAATTTTAAATAAAAATAAATAAATGAAAGGTAAGAATCAAGCTCAGGAAAAAGACAATGCTGAACAAAAAAAAAGCTTACTTTTTAAGGATCAACATGCTCTTTAATACCAGTCACCAAAATAATGAATGATTTAAGTAACATCAGTTACATATTACTGCCCTAGAAGAACTCATTAAAATGAATTCTTGCCCTTATATTTAGCTTTATTATCAGTGAAATCTGTTTGTCCATTTATCTCTTGGAACAAAGTTCACTGATGTTCAGATATGAGGTGACCAATTTGGTTTTGGTTCTTTTAAAAAGATGGTGAAATAGAAATTTTTGATAATATTTTTCCCAATTACACATTAAGACAATTTTTACTATTCATTATCTTTATTTTGAGTTCCAAATTTTCTCCTTCTCTCCCTTATCTGCCCCTCTCTAATGTAGGAAGCAATTTGATATAGGTAATATATGTGTAATCATAAAACATTTCCAAATTGTCATGTTGTAAAATCAGAAACAGACCAAAAGGGGAAAAAAATAAAAAGAAAAAAAGTAAGAAACAGTATGCTTTGATCCACATTCAGACTCCATCAATTCTTTCTCTTAGATGTAGATAGCATTTTCCATCATCAGTCTGTTAGAATTGTCTTCTATCATTGTAAGGCTGAGAATATCTAAGTCATTCATAGTTGATCATCATACAATAATGCTGTTACCATGCACAATGTTCTCCTGGTTCTGCTTATGAAGTAAAACTTAATTATATGGTGTAATTGTGTTTAATTGTGGCAATCCAGTACTAGAAAACTCTCATGTTCCATGATTAAGTTGCTGCCTTATTTTAATTTATCTAGAAGCCAACTAATTGGGCCTTGGAAATGAGCGATCTATGGTATAGACCCTGAGCAATACTCCTTTCATAGGAAAGAGGAAAGTTTAAAATAACTTTTACCTCTCATAAATTGTCACTTGAGCATTTCTGGACAGTGATCAAGATGACATAGAATCAGTGTGGTTCAGTATAGAGAGACAAAAGTAACTGGGTTTAGAACTCTCCTCTGACACCCAGTGGCTAAATAGTCATGGCCAATTAAATGTTTCTAAAGACTCCAAGCCTCAGTTTCTTTATCTGTAGAAAGAAAAAGGATCAAGTATATATTTTGTAATCTGTCATTTCAGTAAGTGTCCTGTCCTCCAGTTATGACTGTAATCCTTTCCAGAACAATGCAGTATCTTAATTAGACTTTATATTTTCTTCAACAGAGTGTTTTTCATAAAGTAATCATTTTATAAATGTTTGTTGAAGGATCAATTTTAACAAGCTTAGTTGACAGAGTTCTAGGAAATTTGATATTTAATTTAAGAAAGTAAATTTTCATTTAAAATATGCAGTTATATTTTAAACAGAAGTCACTCAACTTTATCTTCCATAAAATGAAGACATTAGATTAGATGTTTTCTGAGGTTCTTTTCATCTCAATATCTATGATCATAAGATAAAACATAGATCTAAAACCTCTGGAATCTCTAGAACAGTTGTTATGAGCCCTTAAGCAAGTTTCCTGAAGCCAGTTCATATAAACTCTTGAGAACCAATTGTTAAATTTTCAGTGTGAATATTTACTCCTCATAAATTAGCAAATGCTATAAATGAGAGCTTAATTTTTGTGGGTTCTTTTTAATCATCTAGACAAGATGTTAATACTGTAAATTAAATTTAAATGTATGTCATAGATGGGGATAGGGGAAGGGGAGCCAGTTATTAGACACTTATTTTGCATACCTTTGACCTCATATTCATTAAAGCTTTATATGTGATCATGAGTATTTTGACTGAAAAGAACAGATCATTTGGAAAGAATTATACATCTAAACCCTTGCTCTTTATCATTTACAAACTGGCCAAATCAGTTCTATATGTGAATTTTTTTTTCTAAAAGTACTCTTTACCTCAGTACAGCCTGAAACATCATCTCTTTTACTGCATAAGCAAGTCAAAATACTTTAAATTTAGGAATCAAGCATCAAAGTAACATACGTTCCTGAAACAAATAGAAAAGCTGTTAAGATATAGAGGCAGCTAGATAGTACAGTGGATAAAGTGCTGGACTTAATTTATCAGAAATATCTGAATTTGACTTTGGCCCCAGACACTTATTAGCTGTGTGAATATGAGTGACTTAGCTTAGGCAAATTATTTAATTGTTTTCAACCTCAGATTTTTCATTTGTATAATGGGGATAATAATAATAATTCTCAGAGTTGTTGTGAAGTTCAAAGAAGATCCTTGTAAATCCTTTCAGAACCTTAAAATATTGTATAAATATTATTATTATTAAGATGCACTTTTTTATTTTTCTTTTAGGAGCCAGTTCATCAGATTCTGATAGTGAAAGCTTAACTTTCAAATCAAAAGCTGGAGATATGCCACAGTAAGTATGTCTTCTGCTCTATAGCCTCTCCACATTGATCATTATTAATTCCATTAATAACATGCAGATGACCTCTAGAATTTAAAATGTTATCCAATGGACAGAGAGAGCTTGAAAATAAATGATAGAGTGGAGATGACAGAGAAGAGCAAATGTATTAGAGGAAATGGGATAGAATCTACTGTTTAGAACTTCTTGTGTCCTTTAAAATTCTGCTGTAAAAAGTCTTTTAATCTCTTCAGCTTACATTGTCCTCTACCCCTCAAAAACTGCATTTTAGTTCTTTTTTATTTTACAAATATTTACATAGATGTGTATATGTATATACATGTCACTTAATGAATGCTTCTTTTATGTGAAAATTTTTATATATTTTTTCAAATTACATGTAAAAACAATTTGCAACTTTATTTTTAAAAATTTTTGAGTTCCAAATTCTCTCTCCCTCTCTTTCCCATTCCTTGAGACAGAAAGCAATTAGACATAGAATCATGCCAAATATATTTCCATATTAGCCATGTTGCAAAAGAAATTACAGACAAAAGGTGAGAAAAATAAAGAAAGATACAATTTTTCATCATAAGTCCTTTGGAATTTTCTTGAATCATCATATTGCTAAGAATAGCTAATTTATTCACAATTGATCATTATGCAATATTGCTGTTACTGTATATGATGTTCTCCTGGTTCTGCTCACTTCACTTTGCAGTCTTTCCACGTTTTTCTGAAAGCAACCTGTTCATTATTTCTCATAGCACAACCAATATTCCATCACAATAATGTACCACAACTTTTTCAATTTTCCCACTGATTTCCCCAATTAATGAGGAATTCTACAACTTCTAATTCTTAACTACCATACTAATACTTAACTGCTATAAATATTTTTATGCATATTGGTCATTTCCCCTTTTCTTTGAGCTCTCTGGGATACAAACCTAGTAGTGGTTTCTAGGTCAAAGGGTATTCACAGTTTTACAGCCTTTTGGGCAAAGTTCCAAATTGCCCTGCAGGATGTTCACAACTGGACCAATAGTGCATTAATGTTCTAATTTTCCCAAATCCCATTATAGTTTTCTGTTTTTGTCATATTAGCCAGTCTGATAGATGTGAGCTACTACCTAAGAGTTACATTTTCTTCTAAAAACTGTCCATTTCCTGGGACCATTTGTCAATTGGGGAATGACTCAAGTTCTAATAAATTTGATTCAATTCTCTATATATTTGAGAAATGAAACTTTTAGTTGAGAAACAATGTAAAAAAATTTTCCCAGTTTTCTGGTTTTCTTCTAATCTTGGCTATATTGGTCTTGTTTATGCAAAAACGTGTTAAATTTGATGAAATCAAAATGAACTATTTTAGATCCTGTAATGTAATGACCTTGTTTGGTCATAAATTCTTTTCTTACCTATAGATCTCACAGGTACATTATTCCATTTTCCTCTAATTTGCCTATGGTATCTCCCTTAATGTCCAAATCATGTGCCCATTTTGACTTTATTTTGATATATGGTATAAAATGTGTCTATACCTAGTTTGTTCAAAAGTCCTTTCCAGTTTTCCCAGATTTTTTGTAAGATAGTGATTTCTTGTCTCAAAAGCTTGGATTTTTTCATTTAACAAACAACAAATTACTTGTCATTTCCCAATGTGTATCCTATACTTAATCTATTTCACTGATCCATGACTCTATTTCTTAGCCAGTACCAGATTGTTTTGATGATAATTATTTTATAGTACAGTATGAAATCTGTTACTGCTATATTACCTTCTTTCCCATTTGATTCCCTTAATATTCTTGACCTTTTATTCTTCAATTAATACATCTTGATTGATGGATATATTGTAGATAGAAAAATAGTCATTGGACTTGAATTGAGTTTTCAAGCAGATAAAAGATAATAGTTTATTTTTAGAGGAGCCTAGTCAAGTGTATTATCTATTAAAACCATTTCAAAAATGGTATTACTTAAATAGATGTAGGTTGCTTTCATAGACTCTAGCTGTCTTTTTCCCCAGGGGATTGGAGGGAGAAGTTCTACTTAAAAACAATTGCACTATCCAGAGTTGGTTCAAATAAAACCTTGAAGAAGCAACTGATGTATCCATTTCTTAGCTTTAATAAAAAGGGATAACATGATATAAAGTGCTGGACCTGAAGCCAGGAAGACTAATCTTCAAATCCTATCTCAGATACTTCCTATCAATGCGACATTTGGCAAGTCATTCAACATCTCTGAGTTTCAATTTCTTCATTTGTCAGATTAGAATAATATACCTGAAATGCTTACCTCGCTGGTACTTGTGAGGATCAAATAAAATAACTTATATAAAGTGTTTTATAAACTTTAAATCCTATAAAAATATGAGTTATTGTTTTATGAGGAAAAAAAGATAAGGATTCCAAAATACTGTCATCTTACAAAATTAGCAGTCGGAACAATGAACAGCTGTTGGAAGATTTAGAGGAGCAAACTAAAACTTTGAGACCCATACTCTAATGATTCCAAACATTTGCTCACTGATGGAGATTGGAATTCTGCCAGATGTTTTCTTATCCTAAAGGATTTGTAAATCAAATAAATCTTCTTTGGAGAATGAGAATGAATTGTCTGTATCCTATGTCTCTCTGTCATGTCTCTTGTATTAAAAAGCCTATAATAATCCATTCAAACTTTGTACCAAGAATTGATATTTGACTTAAAGTTCATTATATTTTATTAAAATTTGATTGGCAGACTCTCATTTCTGAGATACAATTCATTTTCGATGTATAAGTTCACATTTAAGCTCATCCTGTTAAATCACCAATAAAGTTAGAAAATCCTTGCAAAATCTATGACTGACAATTTGCTTTCCAATTTTTTCAGGGCCCAAAAGAAAACAACCTCCGTTTCCTTAACAATAGGATCATCTTCCCCCAAGACTGGAGTAACTACAGCTGTGATTCAGCCCATCTCTGTTCCTGTTCAGCAGGTTTGTCTAATCTGTAACCACAGCCCACCAGCAATATAATTTATTATTTTGTTAAAATATATATAGTTATAACTAGTCTCTTAATATAACATAATGATCATTCTAATCCAAAAATGTACTGGGATTAAATGTACTGGGATTTAATAACTATTACTATATTTACAAATCTAGACTTATACTCTTAACCTGCTTACTGTCTAAATGGAAGCAAAACAAATATACCCTAAAGGTGAAATACCTAGCACAATGAAGAGCAACAATAAGCAAAAGAAAAATAATGTTCCTTGCTTTCAGTCTATTTAATACCTAAACATGTTACCCATCAGATAGTTTCTCTATTATTGTTAAGCAACTCTTCCCAGCTAATAGATACCTGGAAAAACTGGAATCCACTCCTAAACAATTTCACAAGTTCACATAAAGTATTTACTTGAATCCTACAAATAGGAACTTCAAAAGTATAAGTACATGTGACCATTTTTCCTATCTTCCACAAGGAGCTAGATGAGTAGTAAAATAAGTAAAATTAGCATTCAACAATTTCTTCTTGCATAAACTTGTACACTTTTGCCATAAGGATTTTGAGTCAAAATCCTAATATCCAGAATGATATTTTTTTATTTTTAATATTCAGTAATATTTTATTTTTTCCAATTACATGTAAAGATAATTTTCAACATTCATTTTTGTAAGATTTGGGGTTCTAAATAGTTTTCCCTCTTTCCCTCCCTAAGGTGACAACTAATCTAATATTGATTATACATCTACAATAATTTTAAAATATATTTCCATATCAATCATATTGTGAAAGAAAATTCATAACAAAAAAGGAAAAATCACAACAAAAAACAAAAACAAAGGCGAAAATAATATCCTTCAATCCACATTTAGTTTCTGTAGTTCTCTCTCTGGATGCAGATGACATTTTCAGTCTCAAGTCTATTAGAATTGTCTTGGGTCACTATATTACTGAGAAGAGTTAAATTGTCATAGTTGATCATCACATAATCTTGCTGTTCCAGGAAAATATATTTTCTTCCCAGGGCAATCATCTTGCCTTCTACTTGTTCAAGATCACTGTTCTCATATGTTACTTTAGTCTTGCATGAGCCTACTTCATATATCATGACATTGTTCCCTTACCCCACCCTAATCCAGATCCTTCTTTCCTGGGGATTTGCCTTCCCGACCATACCTAGATGAGGGTTGCTTTCTCTCCAGCACAACTTCGTCCACTGTTGGATTTTCTTCCATCCCACTACCATTCTTCTTCTCCACTGCTACCCCATCACCCTCATTTTCACTGTCTATCCTCTTTGCCCTTTCCAACCTCCTTTCTTCAAAGAATCCCTAGATTCTTTCTCTAATCCCTATATTAGAAAATTGGAAAATAAAATGGCAGAAACAAATAAGGCACTGAAAAACACCTAACACCCTATACTAAGATAAGGTTGAAGTGAGTTCATGATTTAGACACAAAGAATGATACAATAAGCAAATTAGAATAACAAAGCATAGTTTACCTCTCAAATCTGTGGAGAAGGAAGAGATTTGTGACCAAAAAAGCACTAGAGTACATTATGAAATGGAAAATGGATAATTTTTATTATATAAAATTTTTAAAATTTTATACAAACAAAACCAATACAGACAAGATTAGAAGAGAAACTGAAAAATGGAGAAAATTTTACATTTAAGGGTTGTGATAAAGGCCTCATTTCTAAATATATAGAGAAGGGGCATAAAATATAGAAAATTATAAGAATACAAGCCATTCTCCAATTGATAAATTTTCAAAGAATATAAATAGACAATTTTCAGATGAAGAAATAAAAATCCTTTCTAGTCATATGAAAAAGTGCTCTAAATCACTATTTATTTATTTCTCTGATCAAATCACTATTGATCAGAGAAATGCAAATTAAGACAACTCTTAAAGTTGTCTTTAGACAACTAAAGACACACCTCTCAGATTGGCTAAGATGACAGGAAAAGGTAATGACAAATATTGGAGTGGATGTGGAAAAACTGGGACACTAATTGTTGGTGTTGTAAACTAATCTAACCATTCTGGAGAGCAATTTGGAATGTCCAAAGGGCTCTCAAACTGTGGATATCCTTTGATCCAGCAGTGTTTCTATTGGGTCTGTATCCAAAAAATAATAATAAAAAAGGAAAATGACCCACATTGCAAAACTGTTTGTGGCAGCCCTTTTTGAAGTGGCAACAAACTGAAAAATGGGTGGATGCCCATCAGTTGGGATATAGCTAAATAAATTATGGTACATGAATGTAATGGAATATTATTGTTCTTTAAGAAATGATCAGCAGGATGATTTCAGAAAGACCTGAAGAAACTTACATGAACTGATGCTAAGTGAAGTGAGTAAAACTAAGAGAATATTGTGCAATAAGATTATGTGATGATCAATTCTAGTGGACCTGGGTATTTTCAGTAATGAGGTGATTTAGGTTCCAATGGACTTGCGATGAAGAGAGCCATCTGCACCCAGAGAGAAGACTGTGGGGATTGAATATGGATCACAACATAGTATTTTCACCTTTTTTTTTTTTTTTTTGAATGCTTGCTTTTGTTTTCTTTCTCATTTTTTTTCCTTTTTGATCTAATTTTTCTTGTGCAGTATGATAAATGTGGAAATGTGTATTTAAAAAATGATCTGCCTTTTCTTACAAAAGGTCTCTCTTCATTTCATTTAAATTGTAAAGTCATCCATAATCATTGCTACCTTCCTTGCATCATCTTTTCATCCTTCCTCCCTCCATTTGTCCCTTCCTTTCTTATTTCCTTCCTGTCTTCATCCCTCTTTTTCTTCCTTCCTTCCTCCCTCCTTTCATTTTCCCTCTTTTCCTAATTTCCTCTCTTCTTTCCTTCCTTTCTTCA
The DNA here is from genome assembly GCF_902635505.1 of Sarcophilus harrisii. Classification (NCBI taxonomy): domain Eukaryota; kingdom Metazoa; phylum Chordata; class Mammalia; order Dasyuromorphia; family Dasyuridae; genus Sarcophilus; species Sarcophilus harrisii. The sequence continues at coordinate 97,744,627 of NC_045431.1, forward strand.
TCCCTTCTTTCCTTTCTTCATTCTTCTCTTTATGTTTCTTCTTTTCCTAATTTCTTCTCTTCTTTTCCTGCTCCCTTCCTAATTTTTCTCCCTTTTTTCAACCCTGCCTCTCCTCCTTCCTTTCTTTCTCCCTTCTCAAAAAGCTTAGTGCAATTGGAAGCTTTAATAATTTGAAATTGCACTAAGACTTTTTGTACTAAGACAGCCCAGGGCTGTCCCTGACCCCTATATTAAAACTTTCTTCCTTTCAATGTCTTGTCTCTCACAACTTCACTGAAATCTGTCAGCTGCATATCAACTTAAGTGAATTAGTACATCAAGTTTAGGAATACGTAAGATCACAGATGATTCCAAATCTAAATTCTGAGAAAGGCTAATGCAAAATACATGCTAATTTCTGCTCTTTTCAACAAATTCAGAAACCACACCATTTTTCTTTGCAGGGATTGCCTTGTGACACCTCCTTTTCTCAAGCAACAATCACAACAAAATCTTTCTCTCCATTTTCTACCTCTAACACTTGCCAACAATTACAGAAAATATTATATTTCAGATCATTAAATATAAATTAACTCTCCTTTCTAATGTTAATACAATGAACTAAGTTATTTTTATTAACTAGCTTCAGACCCTATTTGAAAATATATATGTCCATAGAATGTCATATATTTGAGAACTGTGAAAATAAAATTCTTGCAGGATCCCAGACACTGAATCCTTTTAGAAATAACTTTCAAAAGCACAATTCCCCCAAGGAGAAATATTTTGCTATAAATACTATCTTAATTATTGGAATGCTACAGACATACAGTAAACAAAAGGTACTAAATCTGGATCCTTGGAGCAGCTCAGGAGCAGGGACTGTAGCAGGGATTTCTTTCAGAGGATTAGATTGCCTAATGAAAACATTGCCCTTCCTCTCCCCCAACCTTCTTCAACCATGTTTGTATTTAACATTGTGATTAACATGATTTTGAATTTTCAGGTCCAAAGTCCCACTTCGTATCTCTACCGACTAGATGGAGCCAATTCTGCCTACACTCCACCCATTTTTACAAAGGTTTGAAATCTGCTATGCTCATTCTATGTGTTTGTTTGTTTTTTCCCTAGAATAAGTTGCATATGGGATAGCATTGCCTTTTAGAAGCAAAATAAAAAGCTCTGTTGTATCTTAGTAGGACGTGGCTTTATATATGTGCTAATGACCCTTTTGTAATCAAATCAACCAGTATTGATACCTACTATATATACAGAATCTCTGTCAAGTACTATGAGAGTATTAGGAAGAATAAGCTGCTATAATAGTATTTCCCATATAATTTGGGGAACATAAAACACATGGAGAAAAAATATATATGAAGAACAATGGGAGACCAAAGGATTTGGAACTGGAAGAGAAGATTCAAATCAATCTAGCTATTCTCCCTAAGACATTGCCCAAAGAACTATGTGGCAGATTGTTTGGCAAAGACTACAAATGCAAAAGAAATTTGGAGAACTGGCTATTGGTTAAAGAAACTGACTCCCAATCCTTCAACAATATTAAGAAGGCAGAACATAATCATTCTTTAGGATTTAGCAATTCCCAAGGAAGAGAGTAATTACTTCTGATCAATCAATAAACTGTGCATGCCAGTTGATTCTGAGTCAGTTCTGTGGTCTCTTGGTCTGCCAAAGGGCTGTTTGTTATTCTTTCCAGAATCAGTCCAATAAGGCCCTTGGTCCTGCACTAAATTCTTCCTGGGCTTCCTGGGTTTACCAACTAGCCTCATGCATTTGACTATGGCTTGTGCCAGAAAGAAAAACCATTTCCCTTATTGAGGAGTCCAGTTGTTAACCAATGTTTTGACTGCCTCAAAACCTTGGAATATGGCATGAATGCATCCATTACTTATGGAAACTGGCCCTCTTTATTGAAGTATCTTCTAAGCAAAATGAATATTTTCTTTAAATTATCTCAAAGATTTATGTAGTGCCTCAAAAGACTGAAAAGTTAAAAATATTTACCTCCTACATAAAATCTAAAATTGATTTAGGCTTGAAAATTCATCTCATTCAACTCTTTCATCTTACAGATGAGAAATGATAAAGGACAAAAGATAACAATTAGAAGAATAGGGATATGAACCAGGAGCTAGGATCGCAGTGACAGCAGTATTTTTTTCACCACATAATGCTGCCTCCAATTTAACAAACTGATGCTGAGCCTCATAAGCAACACTTATCCTGAAATGATCCCATGAAGCCTGCCTTCTAGAGACCTGGTCCCTCAAACATAAAATTGGATGAAATTGGGAGGTTGTTCATAAGAGTACATAGAATGCGTTTAGCATAAGTAGAGAGATAGATAGAGATGAGAAGCAGAAAGACAGCAGATGTAATCAGTCAACTTAAGTGAGTCCAAGCTGAAGCTTCAGGGCTGGTATTTCTGAACTAGCCCTATAATGTAGAATCAACAGAGAGGAAAAAATCCAGATGATATCTCTCTCTGACAAAATAGTGCAACTCTCACAAGTTTGATTCCTCAATGTCTATCATTGGCTGGGCAAAGTCTATGCTACAATTGTTGCAAGTCTTAAGGAAGAGTATATATTGAAAGTTTGAAATGACAATGTTGTTACAAGGTCATTTGACAGTTTTATCACTGTTGCTGAGTCTTTTGTTACTGTTTCAGAAGTTGCAAAACTCTGGTAGAGGTTATGGAAACTTTATACAAATGAACTTCAGTGAATTACCAGAAATGGGGAATAAGAATGCATTTTTTTACTTAGAAGTCTCACAAATGGATCCACATTTCCAAAGATTGCATCAACGTTTCCCAACCACCACATATACATCTTTTTTCCCCAATTTAAGATTCCAGAACACCCTATTCAAAGGTTCTTACTCCTAGAAGGCTTACAGATTAGAGAGGCCATCTGTCAAATGGTTCCTTTCTCCAGGATGGAAACAAGTGCAATTCTTAATACAAAGTCCTTCCACTTGGTGTGAATAGTGTCCTTTTCCAAAAATTAGTGCTTATCTTTTAGTGATTCCTCATATTTCAGCATCCTTTATCAGATACAATATCCTGCCTAACCTAACCTAACCTAAGTAATGAAACTAAAATCCTTTACATTTCCAAGAGTTTAAGTAGAATCCAATGAATGGCCTAAGAGTTTCAGATTTTCTTTAAGTTATTTGTTAATCCTAGAGATAGACACATAAAGGGAAAGGGTGTACTTTTTTTTTGGTACCTTTGGAACTTTGATGTCATATGTAAAAGATCTAGTTCTTCTATTATATCTTCAGCACTAACTTCCTTTCTTATCTATGTAAGGTTTTCTTTATGGTTATCCTACGATTCAGTGCACTATTATTACCTTACTAAAACCTGGAAAACAAAACTATGCTAAATCACCCTCTTCCTCAAGAAGTCTAGAAGTAGAAAGTGAGCAGTGCATACTGAGGAGAAAAGGAGAAATGAAAGAGGAAAAAGAAAAAGAATTGTGCTTGTCAAAAGCTAAACCAACTTCTCCATTGTGAAAACTTCATATTTTGTTTTTATGGAAATCTGTGTTAATTCCAAATGCATTCATTCTAGAAAGAGATTTGTATTCTAGTTGCCAAGTGACTTGAGAAGCAATAGGATAAGAGAAGAATAATTGGAAAGATAAGGATTGAATTAATAAACGTGTTTTGCAAAATGCAGTGAACATTACAAAGCCAGAACAAATACAACTTTTTCATGCTTTACAGTATTCAAAAACCATTAGTAAAAGCAGTTTGCCAATGTAATTAAATTGGTGATTAGAAAAACCTGATGATCTTGCTGATTTAATTTCCACTTCACTCACCAGTTATTATTTTGTGACCTAATTTTTTTTTTTCCATTTTCCTGTAAGTGTTATAATTGCTTCTTTTCTTCTGTTTAATTGAGGGGGGAAAGGACAAAAGTTTGATTGGGAACATTTGTTTAAAATTTATAGGAACTACAAAACATAACAGCCTCAGAGGGACAAGTGGTTGTCCTGGAGTGCCGGGTCAGAGGAGCACCTCCATTGCAAGTCACATGGTTTCGGGAAGGCACTGAAATTCAGGACTCTCCAGACTTTCGAATCTTACAAAAAAGTAAGCAAAAGGGAACTACTTGGGGCACATGAAAGGTTAAGTGATTTGTGTAGGGCACCATAGCTAGTAAAAATTAAGGGCAAGACTCATACACATGTATGTGAATCAACCAACATTTATGAAGCATATACTATGTGCCAGGAAATATTTGCTGTATGGGTGTGCATGTGTGTGCATTGTATCCATTCATATGCATAAGATATATTAGTTGCAAATACATCTCTTTCTCTGAAATTTTCAGAAGACAGATAGCTACATAGATAGACAGAAAGATAGATGGATGTGATAGAAGAAGGAAGGAAGGAAGGAAGGAAGGAAGGAAGGAAGGAAGGAAGGAAGGAAGGAAGGAAGGAAGGAAGGAAGGAAGGAAGGAAGGAAGGAAGGAAGGAAGGAAGGAAAAAAATGAAATATTTTGAGCAGTGACAAGGTCATCAAAAAATGGGGTTGCTTTATATAAATGTAACCTATTCTAATAGTTTTCCTTCTCTTACTTTTTCCGGGATGTGGCAAACAGAACCTCGATCCACAGCTGAGCCTGGTAAGAATGAATTTTCTTAAACTGTCTTCCCACATTCAATAGTTCTTTGTATCTGTACTGAAGACAAAATAAAGAGAACAATGTTTCTGCTGCACATGAGTAATGTGAAACCCCTTAAAGATGATCTGGTTATCATGGGGTTTGTATACTGTGTTTTACATCAACTGTGTTATTAGGTTTTGGTTGTGTTTTATTTAAGTCTCATTTGAACAAGGTGGAAGAGTCCAGTGTTAAAAAAAAATTAAAATAATATTTTTTCTATTTAAAAGGCTAATGACAAAAAACAATCCTCCTAAAATTCCTGTGCAAAAATTCTATTACACAGTTACATAAACCCAAACCACTAAGTACTAGTCTCCCATCCCAGTTATGTTTCTCCAATGTAAGCAGAGCTGCCTTTGTGTACTGAGAGTACATATTTCCATAAACTCTTACCATCCCACAGTTATGAAAAACCCTTCTTGCCCCAGTATTCTCTTTGAACCCTTAGGTCATTGGATTCATTAGAGATCTAGGATATCTGTCCCACAGCATTTAGTTCAGAAGCTTAGGCATCCGATGGCTAACCCACAACAGATCACATAATTATCCCTTAGGGATAAGAATGTCTCAAAAAGAGTGGGAAGATTTTCTCTAAAGTTTCCAAGAGCATGTGGTTCCCAAATATACTTCATTTTTGCCTTGTTGTCTTCCATCTTCACTTTCCTAACTTTACCCCCTACCCAGCAAAGTCATCAATTTGTGGGTATGGGGTGAGTGTATGTGTGTGTGTGTGTGTGTGTGTGTGTGTGTGTGTATATGTGTGTGTGTGGGGGGGGGGTGCTTAAAGGGGAAAAACTGTTGCTTTTCCACAGCTCTCTTGACTCTGTTCTCTTCCTCAAACTTCAAGATTTATTATAGACAAGGGCAGCTCAGAAGCATTGTTACAGTAGATGCCTGAAATACTAATTTCTTAGCATTGGTTTTTTTTTAATCGCTGACTGTTGATCAGAAGATAAACATTAATGAATGCTAAGTAAGATCCTTAGGAAAAAGCTGAAATTGATCCATTTTCTTGTCTAAAACTCAATTAGAGCATGTCTTCTCACTTTGTGTTAGTCACCACATCAAATATTGCTGCTACTTGATGAAATTATATAAATATACAGAGCTTTAAATTATGGCATTGCAAAACACTGCTTTCTTCTATATGGAACTAACCACGGGGGCACAATCTATTCCATGATCCATGATCTAATATGGAAATCCTACAAGAAGTGAAGTCATATAGGCATCTTTTATACAAAGTTTGTAATGGCTTTTAAATGAACTCTTAAAGTTTGATAAATTCCAGAGTAGAAGCCAAATACCTCCATTGCTCTCAATGGGATTACTTTAATGGGGAAGGGGAGGGAGAGAGAATTAGCTAGGATTTTAAGTCCTTTGGTTGTCTGTGTATGAAAAAAAAAAAAAAACCCTAAAAATGTTTGCCTGAGAGAACTGCTACTGGAACTAATTAAGCAAACTCTTGATATGTTTTTTTAGATTCTTAACGGAGCCATATGTTTACTTATTGCATAAAATTATTATCCTTTGTAGCCATCTCTGCTTTGTAGGTATTCTGGGAACACTTGTTGATGATGTGTTAACTTGGCTCAAAAATTGTAAAGCAACAATCAACTGGCAAACTCAAATTACTCGTTTAAAATTCAAACCTTGGTTTCAATACATGTTATTGTTTTGACATTTAAAACAATTTGAAAACTAGGTAAAAAATAGCAGATTTAGGAGAGAAGAGCAAAATGCCCTGACCATAAGGAATGATGTTGATTATGTAATAATACATTTGTATAAATCTGGGACCGATTGAACAATTAGACCCAAAGAATCATAGGGATTTGTGAGGTTTTAGTTCAGTGACATAATGCCTGTGTCCTTCTAATCAACAAGTCTTTATTAAGTGCCTACTGTGTGCCAAGCATTGTGGTAGGCCTTGGTAATAAAATACATACAATCTCCACTTGCAAGCAACTGACATCCTAATGTGATTAATCCCTTTCTTTTTAACATTTTAATCAGTGACTTGGATTAAGATATAAATGGCATAGGTTTTTCAGACTTGTGGCTGATGCCAAATAGAGCAATAGATATAATATATCAGATTACAGAATTGAATTAAAAATATTGACAGGTTAGAATAATGGACTGTATCCAGTGAAATGATGTTAATGTGGATAAAGATGATTGTACACATAGATACAAAAAATGAATGTAGACATATAAGTTGGGAAAAGCATGACTAGATGAAAATTCATGTCAAAAAGAAATGGCAATTTTAGTGGACTGGAAGTTCAGTGTGAGTCAGGAATGAGACTGAAAACTTGGCAATCAAAAAAGCTAAGGCATTCTTAGGTTTCATCAGCAAAAGTATGGTGTCCAGAATGAAGAAAATTATGGTTCTGATACCAAAGTCAGGCTCCATCTGGAGTGTTGTGTATGGGCCTGGTTGCCACATTTTAAGAAGGCCATTGACAAGCTAAAGATCATGCAAAGGAGGGCAACCAGGATAATGGGTGGATTCAGAAGCGTATCATATGAGGAGCAACTAAAAGAATTGAAAACATTTAGCCTAAAAAAGAGAAGAATTAAAGGAGACATAGTCAATGTTTTTAAGTTTTTGACAAGTGCAAGAGGGATTAGATTTATTATACTTGGCCCATGATACCTTGGAACTAGAAACATTGAGGGAGACATTGCAGGGAACCAAATTTTGGGTCTAGAAAAGCAAAAACTTCCTATTAGAGCTATCTCAAAAGAGAGAGGAGTAGAAGTAGTGGGGGCGGGATTGACAGAAGGTTTTCAAGCAGACCTTTGTCAGGAATGTTAGAGAATGGATTTTCCATAGAGGTACAGAGTCAACTAGAAAGCCCCAGAGAGCTCTGTCATCTCTAAGACTGTATGGCAGTTTGAAGATGATGATCACAGAAAGAGCTTCACACCAAAAGTGACACCTGCTGGTATTCACAGCCTTGGATATTCATTCAGCAAAAGCTTCTTGAAGCTTCTGGCATGGAGTTTTGAAAGTGACTCTCTTGATGTGTATCAGCCCCAAACAACACAGTATCAGTAGCCTGCCTTTCAGAAACTGCTACCGTCTAAGGAACTGTTTTAGCATTAAATAAGATAATCATGTAGGAAAAGGCATCATAAAGGGCTTCCAAGCAATCGCTTTTTGAGTAACTTATAAAGTATTTTCTCACATCTCTCTTTCATCTTGTTCTTTTTTTTCCATTACAGTCACCCAAGCCCTTGATTTTTGCAATGACCTGCTAACTAGTTGTTCTATAAATAATCTCCCTTTTTCTTCATTCTATCTTTCATCCCACTGATTGAAAAATCTTCTTAATGCACAATTGATCACATGATTCCTCTACCTCTACCCCAACATTCTTTTTGTTTCCCATTGCCTAATTAAAAAAAAAAAAGACAAATTGCTTATTCTAGTATTTAAGACTTCCCAGAATTTGGAGAATCTAATTCTCCATATTCATCTCCCCCCATTCTACTTCCCAGATTATACACTACAACCAAACTGGATTATTTTTCATCCACCATCCTCATGCCATTGTTTCTGTCTTAGAACCTTTACTTATACTTTCATATCTAGAAAAGATTTCTCTCCCCACCCCAATCCACTTTTTCTGAAAGGCCCAACTCTCCTGCCATCTCTCCCACCTAATTCTTGCTTACCTTTCTTACCCCTATTCCTGCCTCAACTGGAAATTACCTTTTCTGGCTCTAATTTTTCTTTATCGGGGCTTTTCCCTTAAACCTATCCTTTTCTTCCTTATGTCCCAGTGATTTATATTTCTCTTTCTCTCTCTTTGACTTTAAATTCTTTTATTGACCTTACCAAGATCCATGTTATATCTGTCTTTGAATTTCCAGTCAACAAAGTAAAACTGCCCCAGTCCTTTATTTAAATAGGTGCAGGATAAATGTTTGCTTATTTGGATTGACTTATTTAATTCTATATCTCCTGCCCCTTTCCTTTTTCTTTCTTACTTAAGGTTTTTATTCTATTTGGTATGAAAACATTTCAGAAAGAATTATATCTTTAAACAATTCTCTATTTAAGCCATGGTAATACTAAGCTCTGTGAATGAGCAATATTTGGTGCTAGAACTATTTGGGGCATTTTATGCACAATAAATATAATTTAGAATCAATAGGAACTTAGGTACAAAATTCCTCACTCTACTCCACCAACTCCTTGGTTATCCATATGTAATTTCTTAGCATACTTTTCTGAATTTGTACTTCCTGTTTTATGGTGAATTAATTTTTAAAGGTGCTTTTTAAAATGAGGTAGTATAATACTACATTTAATTATAAGTATGCCATGTTAATCAATTGGCAAACATTTATTAAGTGTCAACTGTATTCCAGGGCACTAGAGAAGGCATTGGAGATATAAAGACAAAAATGAAATAGTCCTTGTCCAATTTAAGGAGTTTATATTCTAATGGTGGAGATACCATGTAAAAAGAAAATCCATGAGAAGAAAAAACAATTTAAACAAAAGGGATATTGCTATGCATCTTGACCTATGTAAAATGCTGCATATTTCGCATATGTTGCATATGTATTTTGGGTCTAGAAAAGCAAAAACTTCCTATTAGAGCTATCTCAGAAGAGAGAGGAGTAGAAGTAGTGGGGGGGGGGGGGGAGATTGACAGAAGGTTTTCAACCAGACCTTTGTCAGGAATGTTAGAGAATGAATTTTCCATAGAGGTATAGAGTCAACTAGAAAGCCCCAGAGAGCTCTGTCATCTCTAAGAATTCAGAATATTCAGAATAACTCAGATAATAATGCTCATTTATATTTAATACTCCAGAAAATTGTACAACTGAAGATGTCTTTTAATACATTATCAAATATTTCCTTCTTCTGTCCTGTCAACCAAAAACACAAAATAAAAAAGATGTTAATGTGTTTCCTTTATTTAAATCATCTGATAAATATATCCAGTGAAGTATTCCATGTTTTAGGGAATATAATATTGTCTAAAATTAACCAATTAATATATTTCTAAAAATAGGATTCCTTCCAAGTTATATCCTAACTGCATGGAGAAAAGAAAAACAGAGTAGAATGGCAGGTGATGAATTAGGAAAGCCTGGTCCAATGTTGTTTTCAAAAAACTAAAATGTAGACCATTTCAAGAATTACATAAAAGATTCACCATTAGGAATTTATATTCTTTCTCTCTCTCTCTTTTTCTATCTCTCTGTCTCTGTCTTTTCTCTGTGTGTGTCTCTGTCTCTGTCTCTTTCTCTCTCTCTCTCCATCTTTCTTCTTTTCCCTCTCCCTCTCCCTCTCCTTTCCTCTCTAATCTCCGTCTCCCTATCTCCCTCCCTTCAACCTTCCACTTTAATTCACTAATAATATTCGTTAATATTTTAAAATTCTAGACATTCTAATTATCCTTTGACTAGAATTCACTAGTACCATGATGCAACTTCTATAGAACAAATGTGGGTGAAGGAAAGCAACAACCAAGTTTCTCCTCATGAGCTCATGAAGCTTTGATATGATGTAGAAACAGGTTTTTCTTGTCATTGCTATATTGTATCTGTCTGATGGGTTTTACACTCCCTTCTCTGTCTAGACGGAAGTCAGCTTGCATCACAAATCTTTCCAACTGTTTTGTGAATTAATAGCTAGTCAGCTTATTTGAGTCCAACATCCGTTTGTCAGATTACCTGATCTGTACTGCTGCCTTGACATTATGACTTCATACTGATTGAATCCTTTAAAGAACAGTCTGCTTAGGGGGAGGAAGAAGGCAAGTGTCTCACTTGCCAGCTGTTGATGCCTTGGCTATTACTCAGCTGTCTGGATTCAGCCACAAACTGTATTGAGTTACTACATCACCATTGTCTAAGAGCATGGAAGAAGAAAAATGTCAAAAATAACTTTTCTTAGCTGGCCAAGGAATCATACATATGCAAGCATAATGTCTCCTGCTTCCAGGACAGCTCTCTAGAGACCAGTTCAGCTTGCTTTGGACTTTGTTGAGTAGACTCTAGGTTTGCATATGCAAAGCATAAAATAATCAAACAGCGATGGGCAGATTGTACTGAGCAATTTCAAGTGTCATTGCACCGACTTTGTATTGTGAAAAGGGAAAGATCACTAGGCATCCTGATGCAGCCTAGTGTAGTATCTTGGATTCCTAGGACAATGTCATACACTGAAAAAGGTATTTATTTGGATTTAGATTCAAATTCATCCTCAGACACTTAACACTCAATAGTTGTGTGACCCTGGACAAGTCACTTAACCTCAATCGCCACACATACACACAAGATAAAGTTGAAGTTGAATTGTAAAAAGAAAATCGATGAGAAGGAAAATTTTTAAACAAAAGGATGTCAATACACATTATGAGATGTAAAATGTTGCATATGGTTTTCAGAATAACCCAGATATTAATATGCATTTATATTCAAGAAATACCCCCAACATACTGTACAAATGAAGATATTGCTGCATAAGGATCTCTTTGGAAGTCTGGTAAAATCTATAGACTTCCTCTCAGAATAATAGTGGGGTTTTTTTAATGTCACAGTTGAAGAAAATGCTAAATTTAAGCTGGGGATTATAAAAATGAAGATTTAAAGATTTTTGTTATGCAAGTTCATAGACCCTTCTGGAATCTATATGTGCACCCCAAGTTAAAAACCACTGTTCTAGTTGATACTTCTGATAAAAACAAAACAAGACAGGGTGTCTGAAAAGTTTTTATGTGACTATAAGTTATTAAAGCTATTATTTAAGTATTTTGTTATTATAACTTAAAACTACATGATGACTTTTGGCCACTATTTGCAGAGGAAGCTAGGTAGCACAGTGGATAGAGTCATTTAACCAAGGGTTATTGTAAGGCTAAAAAGATTATATTTGTGCAGCATTTTGCAAATCTGAAAGTATTATATAAATTCTAGTTATTTTTTTTGCATCTTTCCTTCAACTTTTCCTCCTTTGACAAATTTTTAGGTTCTCTTGTGATGATAGCAGCCCTTCTCTGAATATATTGTAGCTTTTCATTGTTCTTAGTTTTCTTTTCTGTACATTTATTTTTAAAAACAAACTTGTTTCATGAGTTCCTTGTCCATCCAGATAAATCCATTTAGACAATTCCCATTTGCCCCCTCTCCTCCTTTGAGTTATTTTCCACAAAACATATTTGTTTATCTAATTGGATCTTCTCACCTTATAATTCTTTGCTGCTATCTCCAGATGCCTCTTTTACAAGATATTTGACTCTTTGACTCTGATGATGTTAAAAATAGAATCACACAACCAATAAAATAAAGTGCTAAGCTTAGTGTTATGACTAACAAATACTATTAGAATTGGGGAGGGAGGGAAGAGGATGTTTTCCTGCGATAGATTAATGTGGGGTTCTTTTTTCCTTCAGTAATATTTTATTTTTCCAATTACATATAAAGATGATTTTCAACATTCATTTTTGTAAGTCTTATTAAAATATTATATTTAGAACTGAACACAATTTTCCAAATCAGGTAACTGACTTCCCATGTTCCCATACTAAATGTACTTTAAGATCACATTCTCTTTTTAGCATCTGTTTCACTCACATGGGTGATTATTGTGGTCCAGTAAAGCCATCATATTTCTCACTTGAATTGCTGCTAAGCTAGGTCTCCCCCATTCTATAACTTGTTTATCTGATTTTATTTTTAGTCTAAAAATAGAATTTTAGCTTCTCCTTTTGTGCCGCATTCACAATATTGAAGTTTATCCTGTTGCACTGAACCCAGCATTCTGTTTTCCTGATACTGTGTTGGGAAAGAGAAAGTTCTAATTCCAAGAGGTAACAGGGCTTTAAGAATAGAGGCAATAGGATAGAATGGATTAGCAGTACTAGTGCAGTAAGGAAAACCTGGATTCTAGTCTTGCCTTAACTTAGTAACAATGCAGTCCTGAACTAGCCAATCACTGTGTTTGTCAATGAAATCCCTAGACTTTCACTATGAAATCATGAGTTAGAATGAGAAGTCTTTCATTTATAGTTTTGAGGAGAATGCTAAAAACATCTCAGTTATTTAAGGGGATAGGTTTTAGCCAGGTGGGAGAACTCCTTTTGTGGAAATTCCCTTTAATGATGTAGATATGGAATTTTTTGACTCCTCATCCAAGAAAATTGCTTGAGACATTGAGAGGATAAATGACTTGCCCATGGTTATATTGTTGAAAGGAAAAGTCTTCATTTAAGCTTTCCACTCTGATTAACAAGACAAACTCAGAAAAAAGAGAAAGAAAACAGCTTATAATAAATGTGTCAAGTACACTGATGTGCTAATCAGTGAAGATCAACAATACCTTCAAGATGTGGTTGCCTTTTATTAATAACTGTAATGATGGCTTTCCACTTTCCCTTTTGTACAGAAAAGCACTTTGCAATTATTATCTCATTTGATTATGACAACTATGGGAGGTAGATGCCATTAAAATCCTCATTTTACAGATAAGTAAACTAAGGTAGAATGATCATAAATCTAGTGTCTGGGATCAAATTTTAACTCAGGCCTTCCTAACTCTATGCTCTATCCACTAGGCCATTTAGTTTCCCCTTTATTTAATATAGCTAACTCTCTTGATATTTGCATGCCAGGCCACGAAAAAAAAAAAATGAAGACACTGATAAAAATTCTTCATAGCACCTAAGAAACCCAGCAAGCTATATGGTATTCACATTCCTCAGAGTTTTAAGAGTCAGTGAATAAAATGATTTTTGCTTTCATTCTATAAAGTATTAATTTAGGTGCTAACCTTGAAAAAGCATTTCAGAACTACCTTCCCGAGACACTTCTGGGATTAAATATCTAGTAGATAATTGAAAAGAATCAGAAAATGCTAGAAAGAAAAAACAAACAAGTTTCCCATTTATAATTATACCCCAAAATTGTGAGATTTTAATTAATTTAATTAATTTATATTTACTTTTAGTTATTTATTAAATAATTTACTGGAGGATCTCAACCCTCTTATCTCCTCTTATCTCTTAATTAAATAATTAAATAATAAAAAATTAAATAAATTACATTTAATTAATACTTTTAAAACTTTTCACAACTATTAAAATGACTGCTTTTATGGGAGTCAGTTTTTCAGCCCAAATAATTAAGCCCTTTGGTGATTTTTCATTCATGTCTGAATTACCCATTTGGAGTTTTCTTGGCAAGGATACTGGAGTGTTTTGTTATTTCCTCTAGCTCATTTTACAGATGTGGAAGCTGAGGCATATAGGATTAAGTGACTTGCCCAGTGTCATATATCTAGTGTCTGAGGCCAGATTTGAACTCAGGAAGTTGAGTTTTCAGACCTGGTATTCTAATCTCTGACCTATCTAGTTACCCAATTAAGCCTTAACCATTTCTATCCCAAAACCCATTTGACAAAAAAGAGTCATTTCCCGATTTCCAAACATTCTCAATTTTTATTTCGCAAAAACTTAAATGTCTCTTTTGGAAGGAAATGAGTATTTTATCTCATTTTCTGAGTTGAGATAACCTATGATACCTTTCCCTTTGACAAAATGTGAACCTGCTGAATTATACTAAGCTTTTATCATAAGAAAATTAAATGTCACTCTGTCAAGATGTCACCATAGTTTTTTGTTTCTGTCTTTTTTAAAATTTCAATTTCTTGTCAGTATTGTCTCTGTGTATTGACTCTACAATAGTCATCATAATAACCCCTATTTGTACAGTAGTTCACTCTGCATATTCTCACTACTTTGTGGGTAAATCATTTACTGTCTGTGGGTCTTACTCTTTCCTAATCTGTAAAATGAAGTGGTTGAACTAGATGCCTTGAGGTCCTTTTCAGCTATAAAACTAGGATCTTATGACTTCCTTTGATCATCACAGTATATCACCTCTATTTTGCAGAAAAGGTACCTCGGATTCAAGGAAAGAAAAAAAATGTGGCTTATAAAGGGGATTTTGGTTAATCTGATTTTAAAGCAATGAGGAAGTTTTTTACTTAAAGAAATCTTTATTTTAAATTCTTTTGTGGAAACAATCCTTAAATGTATATTTTTTTTCTTTTTTATTATTATATCTTTTTATTTACAAAACATATGCATGGTTAATTTTTCAACACTGACCCTTGCAAAACCTTCTGTTCCAACTTTTCCCCTCCTTCCCCTCATCCCCTCCCCTAGATGGCAGGTAGTCCAATACATGTTAAACATGTTAAAGTATATGTTAAATACAATATATGTATACTTATTTATACAGTTATCTTGATGCACAAGAAAAATCAATCCTTAAATATATCAATCACTATATTTTGTATTTCATATTTTTGCAAACTTTAAGAGAGCTACTTAAAAAACTTATAAAGGATTAATTAGGAGAATTCATTGAAGCAATTAATGTTAGGAATCCATATGAATTTAAGGAGTTTCTAAATGAGAGGATTTAACTGTATTTTCTTTCTCTATTTCAATTCTACATTTGGTAGCAAGTCTCTCCAAACAAATGATCAATTAGCAACCAAATTCTGAAATCTGGGAAATAAGAAAGTCCATATATATGACATATATCCAAAAGAGATTTATTATCATCTAGCTGGAGATAAGAGGGTTGAGATCCTCCAGATCCATGTCCAGATTGGAGTGATAACAAGGGATGACAAGTCTCCCAATGATGGCTTTCCAGCTTTCCTTTTTGTACAGAAAATGGTTTCCCATTTCTGAAGTGTGTTAGAAACTTCAGAATCCTTCTGGGAGTTTCAGGATGGTGACTGGTTGCAAGAAAAATGTTATGTATTACCTCTTCTTCCAGATCTAAATTTTGGGGGATTTGAGTGTAGTAATTAGTTCAGAGGCTTGGAATATTTCCTGTTTTACTCAAGACTGATTGATGAGGAATTTGAAGATGATCTCTATCTGTAATCCTAGGGCTATTTGGACTAAGGTGGATACTTGTCTATGATGTTATAATTAGGAAATAGATGGAGATTTTTTCAGTTGATTCCAGAAGTCAGGGTAAGGAGAGAAAAAATTAAGCAACTAAAAAAGGATAGTGACCAACTAAAATGAATAAAGGTACCTTCTATAGGTTGAGCATTATGCTAAATGCTGGGGATACAAAAAGAGACCTCAGGGAATTTACAATCTAATAAAAAGACAAGATGCAATTGATAAACAATTTGCAAACAAAAATGTACAAAACAAACTATATACAGATAAATAGAAAATAATATATGGAGGGATGGCATTAGAATTGAGGAGTTGGGGAAGAATTTTCAATGGGACTTAAAGGAAACTAGGGCAGTCAGTATCTAGAATGAAAAATGGAGAGTCTTCCAAGCATGGAGCTCAGCCAAAGAAAAATGCCCAGAACCAAGATGGCCTTGAGTTGTTCTGTTGTTCTTTCAAGTGTGAAGATCATAGTCCTGAATGAAGATACTTATGGCTTTTTCTGTCAGGATTCTATAAAGAAAAGATTATAACATTCTAGTACACAGAGATTTTAACAAGGAGAATATATCCCATGTTGAATGTGTTTATGTGTGTATAAATTTTCATATAAGCCACACCAATTCACTTATATTCTTCAAAATAGTTGATATGTGCAGTTGACTCTTCTTAATTCTTAGAAGCAATTAAAAAGTTTATTTCTTTGCATGGAAACCACATAATAAGGAAACATAATAAGAAGAGACATAGAAGCCATAAAATCCAATACTATAAAATGAATCATGGCAGTCATAGTTTAAGGAGGTCTACCATAAAGGCTTACAAAATGGTGAATTGAAAACGGATCTTTAAAGAGCCATGAATATGATAACTTCATCTTCATATCAAACAACTTTAAGCCAACCCATCCACCTTTTAACTATAACTCAATATTAAGATATCCCAGATATCCCATATACCAAAAAAGGGATAAAATACATAGACAATTTATACTCTCTTATTGTTTCTTTTTTATATGGTTTCCATGATTCTTATTATTCAAAGAAATAAACTTTTTAAAATTGCTTCTTAGAATTTTGTAATTGCAAATGTCAAGATATCCTCAGATGTTTGCTAGCCCTTACTAGTGGCAATAAGATTTTGTCTTATAAATACTTCTCTTTTCAACTACAAAAAGCCCAAAATTGAACTACAGCATCTTTTCCATGATTGCCATTGAAATACCTATACTTATATTGCAAGATATTTTAGGTAGTGGTTGCTTATGGAATATTTTAGAACCTCATATTGGAACTTAAGTTAGTAATCACCTTAGAGTCACCTTAGTCAAAACTTTTTGGGGGGCAAAATAGACAAAAAGGGGATTCTATGGCAACAGAAACCTGATGAAGACTGAACACTACATGGCAGTCTAAGCCAGCAGAGATTCTTTAACCCAGGTCTCGCACCAAAAGTACTTCTGGGAAGATTCATCCCCTCCCCACAAGATATCACCCCCCCTAGATCAGAACCCTGGTTGTCCTCTTGCTAGTTCTAGCTTTGCCTTTCTGAGAATCACAAAGCCTATAATCACTTCTAGCACACTTGACCAAAGGAAACATAAGTGACTGTCACAAAGGAGAAAAGTTATAGTCTTCCTGACTTCTAAGATTCTATGCAATCTAAGCACATAGAATAAGCCCATATAGTATGCTGATTCTGGACTCATGCCTTGGGAGAATCTGAGAGTATTTCCCTAGCCCAACTCGATTGATAATTGGGGTCAAGTTTGGATCCCTCTTGAAACAACAGTGATTGCCCAGATAAGTATAAATGAGTTCTCCTTTCTAGATCTTTATTAATATAGCCAACAGCATCATTTAGTTTTGTTGGAGTTTCTAGTCCAATCAATGGACCTAGGTTTAAAGCCTAGCTATGGAGCATGTTTCTTTATCTGTAAAAACAGGTGGAGGGGTAGACTAAATGATCTCGGAGAAGTCTTTAAGTTATAAAATATGTGTGTGGAAAAGTTAATTTTATTTATTTTTGTTAAAAGATATATTTTATTGTGATAACAGCACAGGTGAGGAATTAGTCATTTATTATGCTTTTTGAACTTTATGAATAATGGTTTGGATGAAGTCAATATATTGTAAGTTTTGCTTAATTATTTTACTCTGTTATAAGAGATTTTTCTTGGAGTGGTTGAACTAAATGACCTCAGTGGTCTCTTCCAAATCTGAAATCCTATGATTCAAACATCTTTGCTAGCTCACAATTCTCTAAGTCCATGATTTGGTGCCATCTTTTAAGTTAAAAATATCCAACATGAATATTACTTTGAGTTTAATATCTTCCTAATGTAAGAATTTGTTGTGGAAAATAAAATGTAAATTTCATGAGAGTAGGAACTGGTTTATTTTTGTCTTCCTTTTGGACTTCACATGGTATCTGGCAAATAAATGCTTTTTGGTTGATGAGTTGATTGGTTGATTATCACTATGAACATGTCTGGAAAATTAAGAAAAAGTGAACTTGACCTATTTGTTATTACCATTCCAGAAGCAACTGGGAATAAAGATTTCAATGATGTTGTGATAAGCTGGTCAGGGTTTTAACCTCACCACTGGAGCATTATAAAAGTCAAAAAATTTGTGTGGAGTTAAACAAACAGATGTGCATTTCAACATACCTACCAAAGACAGCATGAGAATTTGCAAAGACTGTCCCATCCTATTTTCCTAATCCAGAACCTCGCCTGTGTTACTCAGTACTGTCTGGTAGGGTCTTTTATGAATCATTTGTCATCATTATGGGTCCACTAAGACCCAACACACTCCAGTAATATGAAACGCCCCAACTGCTGTATATGAGCTACTCGAGCAGTTGCATCAGCTTGCCAAAGAAAGTATTTCAGTCTGAAGAGAACGCACGAGGGCTGAGCTTTTAATTAAACACTCATTTCTGACTGATCTTTCCAGCACAGGAAGTCTTTAGACATGCAATGACTTCAAAAAAAGAAAATTAATCCAGTTTTAATTGACACAGATGTGCTGCCTCTTAACAAAATATTCAGAGCTCCCAACGCCTTGTGATCGAATTAAGGAAACTCCATTGAGACGGACTTAGGCATCTGAACTCCTTTGTTCTCGTCACACTTTGATTCTCAAGTGAGGAAAAACAGTATGAAATAATGTCATTCCTTTATTCAGCTCGACATGTCCTTACTCACTTTGTTTTATATTGTCTCATTTTGCCAAATGAGGTAATATATGTAATTTGCATTGCAAACCTTTTGACTTTCTATAAATGTGAACCATTGGAATTATTTTTCTGCAAATTATACTGGGACAAGATCATCCTTAAAGTACATAAGCCAAGGTCTTCAAAATGGCATAGCAAATCTCTAAACCCCAAAGTGGATTTTCCATAGTCTCCTAATGGTATTTCCTTGGAGGAGAAGGACAGAATAGAGAAAATAGGTCTAGAGGATAATAATATACTATTTAATGTAATATACAGAATAATATGCTGAATAGAACCCTCATTTCTCTTTAGGATCTACTCTGGAGTTTGACTAGCATGACCAGAAATTTCTTCATTTGGGGCAGCTAGGTGGCACAGTGGATAGAGCACCAGCCCTGAAGTCAAGAGGATCTGAGTTCAAATCTGGCCTCAAAAATTTACTAGCTGTGTGATCCTAGGCAAGTCACTTAACCCCAATTGTCTCAGAAAAGAAAGGAAGGAAGGAAGGAAGGAAGGAAGGAAGGAAGGAAGGAAGGAAGGAAGGAAGACAGAAAGGAAAAAGAGAGAGAGAGAGAGAAATTTCTTCCTCCAATTGGGTGACTCTTCCAAGAACCTCCATTGAAGGAGAGCATCAAGCCAACCTGGTCTCATTCCTCTCCAAATAATACTACAATCTTTCTCTACCATGCCCCCGTGCCATGCTTCCTTTTATGTGTTGTTTTCCCTTGTTAGAGTGTAAGCTCCTTGAGGAAAGGAACTGTTGTTCTCTATTCCCATTGCTAAGCACAAGCACATAAAAAGTGTCAATAAAATGATTGTTGACTGGCTAGCTGAATGAAAGCTGAAAATCTGGCCTCATATTTTAACAAAAAAATTGAGAACATTCATCATTAATTCTATCTTCCTTATCTATTATCACTCAAGTGCCTTCTGTTACTTGCTCCTTTTCCATCCCTCTTTACATGTTCAAGTGAACCTATTCTATCCCATCTCCTCTAACAGATTGCTACTTCTGTCATTCCTACTGTTATATTCTCTCTCTCTCTCTCTCCTCTCTCTCTCTCTCTCTCTCTCTCTCTCTCTCTCTTCTGTCTCATAAATTACTGCCTATAAAACTGTACATCTCCCCTGTCCTGAAAAAAACCCTTGATCTTTCCATCCCTGCTAACCATTGTCTATTTCTATTCCTCAAAAGATTTCGTACAGTAGGTACCTCCACTCTTCTCTTAATTTCTTATACTCTTGCTTCTGACCTTATCATTCCACCAAAACTGCTCTCTCTAAAGATACTAGTAATTTCTTAGTTGCCAAAGATAATAAATGGCCTTTTCTCAGTTCTCAATATCAATTTCTCTGCAGCCTTTGGCACTACTGATCTCTCTAAGTTTTCAGATCACCAACCTCTCCAAGTTCTCCTCCTACCTATATGACTGTTCCTTTTCTGCCTCCTTTTCTGGATTCTCCTTCAAATCATGCCTTCTAAAAATAGGTGTCCCTCAGGGTTCTGTCCTAAGCTCTCTCCTCTTCTCCCTCTATACTCCTTCAGATTTCATGGATTTAATTACCATCTCTGTGCTGATAACTCTCAAATCTACCTTTCCTGCCCCGGTTTCTCTGCTGACCTTCAAATGACATCTCCAACTGTCTTTCAGATATCATGAACTGGATGACTAATAGACATCTTAACTCAACATATCCAAAACAAAACTCTTTGTCTTTCCCCCTAAAGCTCCTCTCTCCCAAAACTGTGACTTCATGTTTTGATTACCACAATAATCTGCTAGGTCTGACTCAGTTCTTTCCCCTACTCTAGCTCATTCTCCATTCAACCACTAAATTGATTTTCATTTGAAAATGAGAGAGACAGAGACAGACACCGAGACAGAGACAAAACACAGAATGGGAGAGAGAGAAAGAGAGAGAGAGAGAGAGAGAGAGAGAGAGAGAGAGAGAGAGAGAGAGAGAGAGAGAAAGGGAGGGAGAAAGGGAAGGAGAGAGAGAGAGAGAAAGAGGAAGAGAGAGAGAGAGAGAGAGAGAGAGAGAGAGAAAGAGAGAGAGAGAGAATATGAAATGAACTCTAGTGGCTTCCTATTACATCTAAGATCAAATACAAAATACTCTGGCATTCAAAATCCTTCATTTCCTAGCCCCCTTCTATCTTTCCAGTCTTCTTATACCTTACTCCCCAATATGTACTTTTTGATCTAGTGACACTAGTTTTCTGGCTAGTTCATGGAAAAGACACTCCATCTGTTGAATCCAAACATTCTCTCTGGCTATCCCCCGTGGAATGTTCTCCCTCTTCCATTCTGACCACAGACCTTCCTGATTTTTTTACATCTTAACTAAGATTTCACTTCCTACAGGAAACCTTTCCCAACACATTTTAATTCTAATGCCTTCCTTCTATTAATTATTTCCTACTTATTCCATACACAATTTGTTTTGTATATATTTGTTTGCACATTGTCTCTTTCAGTAGATTGTAGACTTTTTGAGGGCAGGGACTGTCTAGCCTCATTTTGTATCCCCAGAATTCAACACAGTGATTGGCACATAGTAGAAATTTGGGTAAATGTTATTGAATTGAATTAATAAACAAGTATCATAACATTCAGCTATGTAGCAAGTAGTTCAACAAAGTTAATCTGTATGTGAAGAAAAGCTATAATGACAGCAAATGGAGGAGGGATGATATTATATTCATAGACCCTATATGTCTTTTTCTGTATGCTATACTGCGAGTTCTTTGAGAACAAGGATTGCTTAATTTTTGTTTTTGTACCCTTAGCAATAGTATGGTGTCTAAAATTCAGTTTATGAATGATATGAATGATAAAAATCATTTTATTAATAATATGTTTGTATTATTAAAATGATTACACAGAAATTATCTCTAATACTTTTTAAACATCATAATTTGCTCTATATGGTTGACTAATTTTCATATACATCTCATCAAATTTGGAAAATCTAGACTATCTGGTTTCAGAGAGTTTTATAAAGGAGAGGATGATAAATAGTGTCAATTACATCAAATAGCTCAACAGGTATGAGAATTAAAAATTATAACAATAATAGTAATAATAATGATGATGATAGCTAGCATTTATATTGTGCTTAGCAAATGCCAGTCACTGTACTAAGTACTTTATAATTATTATTTCATCTAATTCTCACAATAGCCATGGAAGATAGATAGCTCTTATTTCCATTTTTATAGATGAAGAAACTAACTAGATTTGGCAATTTGAGGGGGAAGGCAGCAATCAGTAATCTTGGAATGAGAAGTTTCAGTAGAATAAAAGAAGAGAAGATAACATTATAGAGTGCACATGTATTAAGAAAGTAGAGGTAATAGAAATTCGTCTTCCTAGGAATTTACCAATAAAGAGAAGAGAAAAGGATTGATAATAACTCAGAAGAGGAGTGGGGGCAATGGAATCTTGATTAAACTGTGATACTTTTAAGATAGAGAAAATGTGAGCATGTTGACTGGTAGAATACAATTCAACAGATATTTGCAAAGTGTATACTTTTCTCTGAAGATTTTTGAAAATGGCTCCATTGATAATGTCACTGAATGATGAGCAAAACATATAGCTTTCTCAGCACATGTGGCTCACTGCAGAACCCTCTTCTTCTAGCCTTTCTGTCTACAGTTTATTCTAGATCTTTCTTTACTTGACAAAGTTCTTTCTCTGATATAACATACTACCATTATATCCAGAAAGGGCTGCAAGTGCTCCTACTTAATGTAGGAAAACTCAAGCCAATCTTATCTCTGGTGATGACTAGTTACAGTTCCTGGTGAAATAAATTCTTTTTCATCTGAGTTTTCATGTGATACAAGCATGGAAATTCTTTCTCTCTGACAGGTTAAAATCAACATTATCAGAGTAGTCTTTCATCAAAAGCTATAAACATTCATACAATTGGTTTCTTTACTGACTCCTGAGCTAATGGAGTAGATATATAAATATAACTTGGCAAGCAATGTTTAATTCATTCATTTAGTTATATAAAGTATGAAATATAGTAAATGATACTTAAGGTCCTAACCTATAGTTTAACATGTGTAGAAATTTGTCTTTCTCTCCTCCTCAACTCACCTATACATTTGGTCCCCTTCATCATCTGATCATCATTATTTGTCTAGTTCTATTGGATACTGACAAAATTGGACTTATAAAAACAATCCCTGATTTCTAAAAGTTCAAAATCATACAAAATGACTCCAAAAAAGGGAGAAAATAGGAACACTTACACAATTTGGAGATCTGGCCTCCTCACTAGAGTCCTGAAGTACCAGCCATGGAGAGTTTTGGTAGTTGGGTGACACAGTGGATAGAGTGTTGAGCCTGAAGTCAGACAAGCTCATCTTCCCAAATTCAAGAGGTCTGACTTCAGACACTTCTTTAGCTATGTGACCCTGGGCAAGCCATTCAACCCTACTTGCCTTAGTTTCCTAACTAAACTGAATTGGAGAAGGTATTGACAAACCACTCCAGGGTCTTTGCCAAGAAAACCCCAAATGGGGTCACAAAGGGTTGGACGTGACTGGAACAGCTGAATGATAACAAATTAATTGGATGTGAGAGGTGAAAGAAATGAGTCCAAAAAATATCGCTGACTGCTTATTGAGTACATGGTACTACTATTAACCAAAAACAAAAACAAAAACAGTAAAGTCAAAAAGAGCAAATTTTTGGAAATGTCAGTTTGGGCCATGTTTGAAGTTGGAGTGGGATATCCTGCTAAAGAATAACAGTTGGACAAATGTATTTGGAGCTAGTAGAAGAGATAACTGCTAATGTCATCTTCATGGAAGTCATCACAATAGCTAGAGGAGTGATTATAATTAATAAAGAAGAAAACAGAAAAAAAGAGATTAGTTCTAAGGATAGAGACTTCACAAAGGAAGAGAAATCATTGAAGGAAAAGCTAACATGGTGACCATGAAGGGAGAAAAAGAGCTAGTATGGAACAGTATGGTAGAAGCCAAGGGAGGAGAAATATAAGAAATAATTGTAGTCAGTAGTGTCAAGTGGCTGCAAGGCCACGTTAGATGAGGACTGAGAACAGACTATTAAATTTGGAAATTAGATCAGGTCAATAGTAACCCTGGAAAGAGCTGTTTCTATAGAGTTGGAAGAATGGAAGATTGATTGCTAGAGGCTGATGAGTTTACCTGGTGGTGAAGAAGTAAAGACAGTGAATCTAAAACATTCCTAGAAGTTTAAAGGGAAAAGGGAAGAAGAAAAAGAGATGGTAGCTTGAGGCAGGGACAAAGTTAATGGATAATGGTGTTTTTAAGGGGAAAAACTTAAATATATTTGTAGATAGTAGGGAAGGAGCCAGTAAGGGAGAAATTTAAGAGTCCGAAGAGAATGGAGATGATCGATAAGTCAAGAAATGGGATGAGACAAAGGATAAAAGGTTATATTTGGCAAGGGTAGCATCTTGTCCTCAGAGGGGGAAGAAAAGGAGATATCTAAGATTAAAAAGTAGTTTAGTGGAATGGAGGAGAGAAGGTCCTGCTGACTTTTCTGCTAGATAGTTAAAGATACTGTAAACATACATATATATATATATATATATATATATATATATATATACTTATCATCTCCCCTAATTAGAATATAAACTTTATTTATTCTTTTTATTTGTAACCTACATGCCTGACACAATGCTTAGCATACAGTAAGTGCTTAATTAGTGTTTGTTGATTAATTGTTGAAATATTTAAGTGAAAGCAGGAGAAATTATCACTTAAGAACTTGACTGAAAACTTTTTCAAGCTAAAAGATCCTTTTTGTAACTAATTATCTTTTTCTGATTTGTCTATTTTTTATAATTTAGGATGGGGCTCTTTCCCAGTTTCTTAGCAGAGAGCCTTCATGTCTCTTCTGTGGTCTGATCTAATCTCTGTTCTTTTCCAGAGGAGATTTGCACCCTAGTCATTGCAGAGACCTTTCCTGAGGATGCGGGAATCTTCACATGCTCTGCAAGAAACGAATATGGATCTGTTTCCAGCACAGCAGAACTAGTTGTCAACTCAGGTACATGATTGATGAGGAAATGCAGAGTTTCTGCCTTAAAATGTCAGATCACTGCCAGTGGCAGCATGCAGAGTTCTAACTAACTAATTGCTTCAGAAAGCAACTACTGTACTTCAGGAAATAGTTCTCTTAGCATCCTGGCTGATGTTCCCATATTATCTCTGCTAAAGTCTTGCTTCCTTCTCCTAATAGGTAACTTTGTTAATGGAAATAAAAGCTATTTTTGATGGGGAGCCATGAAAATAGGAAAGAGTTTTCAAGGCCATGTGATATCAGCAAGTGCAATGCACACACACACACACACACACACACACCCAGAGATTTCCAGTTTTTCCTGTTTCCTTTCCTGCAAAATGGGGATAATAATTCTCATTCTATTTGTCTTATAGTTAGTTCTGAGGAAGATGCTTTGTAAATCTTTGCAGTGTTATAGAAATGTAATCCAGGAAATTTTCTTAGAAACTAATGGATCAGACGTTTCTACTATTTAACAGCTGAAGCTGAGATATAGCAAGGCATGGAAAAGCAGCCACACAAAAGATCCAGACATATGTGTAATTGATCATTAGTGAAGTATCTGGATAGGGAAGCATAAGAAGGGAGCTAATATGGGAAGGGTGAAAGGATTTTTTTTTAATCTATGAAATTAAGTTTCGTCAGCAACTAGAAACCATTATTCTGTGAAAAGAGTAGCATGTTCTATTGCTCCTGTTTTTAAAAAAAATGGATGTAGAGGCAGCTAGGTGGTGCCATGGATAGAGAACTGGCTCTGGTGTCCCAGAAGGACCTGAGTTCAAATTTAGCCTTGATACTAACTGTGTGACCCTGGGTAAGTCACTTAACCCCAATTACCCCCAAAAAATGGATATCAAAAAAATAATTCAAACAGCTAAAGTTGGCCCCAAAGAAGAGATTTGAAAAGATACTGTTCCCTTTGTCTTTTCAGATGTGAGAAGCTTATGGATGTGGAACACTAAATATAATGTCAAACTTTTTCAATCTGTTGGCTAATTTTGCTGAATTGATCTCCCTCCCTCTCACTTCCCATTAAAAAAATCTTTTCTTATAGGCGATTTCTCTCTGGGTGGGAGCAGACAAGAGAAATGTTATTAATATATAAACTCACAAATAAATCCTTTAATGTGAAAACAATTATCTCCTCAATATTTGATTTCAACCCGAGTATTCATTCCATTGCCTTTCTCAGATTTTTCCATACTTCTCAGTCTCTCTCAGTGCGCGACTAGCCTAGTGCTTTGAGATATGGCACAGGAAAATTTGTTGTCTGATGAATTAGAGTGGTTCCGGACATTCTTGTCAGACTGATTCCCGGAGAGTAAGAGCTTGGTGCTAGGTGGCAGCAGAGGCAAGATAAAAAGGAGTAGAGAGCCAGGAGAGTGGTGATTGCATACTCCCCTGAATTCTCCCAATTAAGAGCAGAAAAACAAGGTCCGGCTCCGCCTGAGAAGAGCTCATGTGAATAAGTCATTCTCCAATGCAGGGGAAAGCCTGATTAAGGACTGGAGTTGACAAGGAAGCCTAAATGTAAGGTTCTTTTACCGACATGCTGGCACCAGATAGGCTTGTCCCAGCAGTGGTACCTGGATCGCTCATCCAAAGTCCAGGGGTCAGAGAAATAGATGACATTAAAGCCATAGCTAGGAATTCCAGTGCCTGGAGTAAAACTCAGGGGCTGGTGGAAGCAGAGACAGTTGGCTTATACTGAAAGGATATCCCAGGACAATGAGAGTTAAAGAGCACAGTCTGACCATGTTGAGTGGTTATGGGGCAGGGTGTGACAATGACCAGACCTTTGGGAGATCCCAGAGTCTGGCAGAAGAAGCAGGGCAATCACAGCTGACCATGAAGTAAGGGAGAGACAAGCTGGAAGAACATCAAGGAAAGGAATTACATCCTCCTTTCGTCTTCACAGATGTGGGCACCCTTGGGCAAGATCCCAGAGTCTCTGCCATAGGGTCCTGTGAATGTAATGGAATACAGAATTATTGTGAGCTCTGTGGCCTTTCCCTGGGCTTGATCTGATGTGACCCTCCTATATACCACCACTATCAATCAGTGTTTTATAGAACACCATAGCCAAACATAAATGTTCCAGTTACATGGATGAGGTTTGCTTTGAGATCTGAGATGTCAAGCAGGTCCTTTAACTGAATTTTTCATCTTCTCCATTTGTACAATGGGAAGAATACCTATCCCTTCCTCTCTTCCCCAGTACTCTTCTAGGAGTACTCGAGGAGCCTGTGTCAGTAAGGAGCATTGAGTTTGTTTAATCAGATGTATGGAGAGGTGCACTATAGTGCAGACCCTCAAACCTATACTATTGCAGTAGCCTACTGGTCAATCTTGCTTGCTTGCTTTATATGGCACTTACTGTGTAAGCATGCTAAATCCTTTACAACTATTAAGTCTCACAACAACCCTGTCGAGAGAGATGCTATTATTATTGCCATTTTACAGATAAGGAAACTGAAGCAGACAAGTTAAGTGACTTGCCCAGGATCACACAGCCAATAAATACCTGAAGTTGGATTTGAATTCAGGTCTTCCTGACTCCAGGTCCGGCATTCTGTCTGCTTCACCACCTATCTGCCAGCCTCAAGTCACTCTACAACCTGAATCATCCTCCATTCAGCCACTAAAATGGTTTTCCTAAAGTCTAGTTTTGACCATGTCACCTACCTTGCTCAATAAACTCCAGAGGCTCCCTATTGCCTCTAGGATCAAATATAAAATCCTCTATTTGCCTCTAATAACATTAATAACCCAGCCCTCCCCTACCCTCCCTTTTCCAATTTTCTCACATCTTATTCCTCACTAAATTCTCTTCTATCCAGTGACTATTCTTTGAATAAGACATTTTCTCTCTGTGCTCTAGGGTTTTTCTCTGGCTGAGAATGCCAGAGAATATCCAGAATATCTAGAATGTTCTTCCCCTCCACTCTGCTTACTGGTTTCTCTGGCTTTCTTTATATCCCAATTAAAATGCTATCTTTTATGAGAAGCCTTTCATGACCCCTTTTAACTCTAGTGCCTTCCCTCTCTTAATTATTTCTTATTTACTCAATATATAGCTTATTTGAATGATTTGTTTGTTGTCTCCACCACTAGATTGAAAGCTCTTTGAGGGCAGGAACTGCCTTCTGCCTTTTTATCTATTCCTAGCACTTAGCATAGTGCCTACATATAGTAGGTACTAAATAAGTGTTTATTAGTTAATTTATTAGTGTATTCAACACAGATCAAATTCTGTTTTCAGCCTCTGTGAGAAATCTGCATCTCTTATTGCTGCTAAATAAGCAGTAGCTGGTTTCCCCTTACAAAGACATAATCTTTAATCCAGTGGTCAATTGCTGTTTGAAGCAAATGTGGAAGTTAGCAAAGTCCTCTGGCAGAAATATCCAGCTGGCATTGTCCAGACATCATGCAGGAGCACTGTAGTCACTTGCCCTTTGATGGATTAACAGCATACAGTATTTGTAAAAAGATTTTGTATAGTGTGAAAATAACTCGTTAGAGTTGTGGTGTCTTATTTTTTCCCCTTTCTTCTTTTTTTCTTCCCTCCTTCCTTCCCTTAGCCAACATGGAAAACTGTGACCATGACTCCATAAGACAGTCTAACAGTGATGATTTCCAACATGATCCTCCTCCCCCTCCACCTCTAGAGATCAGTTCCTTTGAGATGACTCCAGAGAAACCTCCAGAGAGCCAGCCAGTGACCCACCCTGAGCTTGCACCAGGCATGGGAGGCCTTCAACTGCAACTCAACTCTGCCAGGAGGGAAACCAATGGCATCCATATGAGCCATGGAGTAAATGGACTGATTAATGGCAAAGCGAATAGTAATAAATCTGCCCCAAAGCCAGCTGTCCTGCTTTCGCCCACAAAGGAGCCACCTCCGCTGCTCGCCAAACCAAAACTGTGAGTGTTTTCTGCATGGTTTTATAAAAATCTTCCTCATTTCTAAATTCTCTACCTGGTCAAAACTAAAACTGCCTGGAAGCAATTATCTGGTGAATGAACCACTTGGCCAGAACAGTCCCTTCCCTGGTCCTTGAGCCACTGAATCTTTCCACAGCTTTCCCCCATCTGCCGAGGGGTAGAAGGTCTGGGACAATTCAAACAAAAGGATGCGAGGCATAAAACTGTAGGGGATTGCTCTGTCATTTTGCCTGAAAAGACCAGAAGGTGTGATCATTCCTTCTGCACAGTCAGTTAGCTATGCGTGCTAGGGTGCAGGATAGGCTATAG
The DNA here is from genome assembly GCF_902635505.1 of Sarcophilus harrisii. NCBI lineage: Eukaryota > Metazoa > Chordata > Mammalia > Dasyuromorphia > Dasyuridae > Sarcophilus > Sarcophilus harrisii. The sequence continues at coordinate 97,773,831 of NC_045431.1, forward strand.
GTGGAGCTTGGTATTGTTTTCTTGTAGGCAAGAGTATGATCCATGGAGCAAAAATGATTTCTCATGTTTTTAGAATTATAACTCCACTGGAATTAAACAACCAGAAGGAGACCTAAATATTCTACCAGAGAATGGGGGGCAGAGGGGAATTTAATCATTGAAATTAGAAATTTATGTCCTGAATATGAATATCAGTTGAAGAATGAAAGTGAACTTAGAAATATAGCTGGCCCTGGATCTTGGACAGGAATATAGAGGCTGGCCAAGGTCCTGGCAAACCTGGCAGTAGCCCAAGGCATGATATATTTAAAGGGTTCTGAACAGGTTATATATCTTAACAATATATCTTCTCTTATCTTTTTTGGATGGGACATGTGACTTCATCTTTGCAGGCAGATCTGTTTGAAGAATTTCCTCTACCCAAACAGTTCAGTACCTTTTCTGCAACTTAGAGTTTTAGAGTGTTTCCTGGAGACACTGGCTGGTTAATTATTATCTTTTGTTCTCAAAGAGGACCAAGATGACAACACTATGTTAGGGTCAAATTACAGTGTGTTCAGCTGGCTGATCAGACCAAGATGAGCTTGAAATGCTCTACCACATGTCGGGTACAAATAGTCTGTAAACATTTGGGCTGGTTTTTCTAAGTTTGAATATCTTGTGGTTGTCATTTGCCTATGCTCCCTCGGGCTGTATGTCCCTTTGAATTCAGGCTTTCTCCCATTACTGTCATATGTTCTCTATCTACTTCTATCTACCATCTAGCCTTTCAAAAAATGCTAGGGAAATAAATACTCACTTTGGTCATAAATCATAAATTTAAAAATGGAAGTGATTTGAAGGGCCATCTAGTTCAACTCTCTCATTCATTTTTCAGATGGGGAAACTGAGTCTCAACCTCAGTTAAGTGACTTCCCCAGGGTCACAATGCCTTTTCCACCTGGGCATCTGCCCAGGATGCCAACAACCTTACAGCAGCCACAGGTTCAATTCTGTTCATATATTTTTTCCTCATGAATAAAGGAAGACAACAAGCAAGCATTTTTTTCAGCACCTACCATATATTAGAGACTGTGCTTAACATTTTACAAGTAGTATATTTAGCTCCTTCACAAGTGAATGGCTCTAGCTTAGGAATTCCTTAAAAATAAGTCTTTACCCAAATGCCACCTTTGCTTTTAATTTCCTTTATTTTTTTTAGGATGATAAACTTTGTATGAGCTGTTTCCATTGGCACTACTCAACTGAAAACTGTTACAAATGAAGCCATTCTAGGGCCAGAGAAAAGGAGAAATAAATGAAGGAACAAGGTCACAGTAAATCTTCCATCATAGCATAGCAACCTCAAATTGTTAATCGGATGTAGGTCAGTGGAAAGAATAAGATTCCTTCAGTATGTGTATATATTGAATGAGCTCACATTTTCATGAGAGTAATCTATTGAAAGCTCCCAAACCTTCAGCCCATGAAATTTGGGAAGTTAGACTCTTTTGCTTGTTTTATTTGTTTTGGTTTGGTTTTCATTTTTTTCCCCTTGATAATCCATCCACCAGCCTATCACTTGATTCAGTACTCATCATTTCTTAGGAATACACGAGATCTCAGAGGTTAAGTCATCAAGGTGTGCCATGAGAGCGTGATGCAGCAAACTGGTCAAACTGTATGCAAACCAATAGTCCTTTTATTAATAAATAGATACACAGTTACAAAATAAAACGTATAAATCCAGAAGGATAGCATACACAATGATTACAACAATCTAAAGGAAAAGATCAATGAAAAGAAACTGAAATAATTGAAAAACCAACAATGGTCCCAGAGAAAAAAGTATAGAAATTTAACAATTTCTTCTCAGTAGAGAAATTGGGGACTGCTAGTCAGACAATTGTATATGTTGTTCAAAAAAAAGAGATTACTGCAATTGCCTGTTTTTGCTCAATTTTTTTTCTTTTACAAAAGAGGGTTCAAATTAGGATGGATCTATCCAGAAATAGCTATAATGCAAAAACAAAAGGTTACTAATAAAATTTCATTTTAAAATTTGTTGTGGGCAAATTCAAAGGCATGCTGTTTCCAAAAGTTATCCATCCTCTTATTAATGCATATTTACCTTGGATGGAAATTTTGATTAAAGAGCTAATGAGCATAGCGTTATATGAGATTTGCCAGGGGTTGGGTTGTGTTAGTCAAAATTTGGAGAACTATGAATGATTTTGTATATTCCTATAAACAGTTTTCAGTGTTGAACATTCAAAATAACCTTTGGTAAAGAGACTTAGAGAATATTATTTCTGTGGGAGGATGAACTTAAAAGTGGACTGATTTTTCATTAATCCTGGACCTAGAGCTGGGAAGGACATCAAATGAGAGCTAGTCCAGCCTCTGCATTTTACCAGTAAAGTCACTGAAGCCCAGATGGTTAAATGATTTGCTTAATTCATACAAGTAAAATGTCAGAGGAAGGAATTGATTACAGATTTCTAACTGCAGTACTGATATACTTTCTGCTTTACTACAGTAAGAGACTTTGCACACAGTAGGGCTGACCCCAGAATGAAGCTTCTTTCATGATTATGTTTTAAATACATATTTTACATTATTTTCTGAGTGAATATCTGACCTGGCATAAAGAGAAAGGCTAATGCATTTTAATGAGTCAACCTTGCCTGTGCTTTCGATTAAGTGAAATATGTCTTCCTTAGTGGTCATTTTAAATTGAGTATAAATCACAGGAGCACAAACATTGGAAGTTGTTAACAGGCATTAACTGTCCCTCTTATCTTCAAAGTTCAAAAATGGCTTGGCTTTGAGTTCTGATTGTGGAGATGTTCATGTGGATGTGATTTCTTTCTTCTGACTGTTTTATTTTATTTTATTTTATTTGCTATGTCTATGAAAAGCAGACAAAACAATTTTGTGGTTATTAAGAGAGGAGGATGAGTAGCTTAGACACAAGTTTCTGGAATGACATCATGAATTGCTTATGACCTAGATTTTAAACATGCACTCAGGTATAGAAAAATGAGACTTCAATTTCCAAAGTAGCAATTAATGATTTTTATATGAAAATTCAGAAAGAGAAAAACTTCATCACTACGGACCAAATTGAATTTCCAAATGGTGCCATTAACTACATAAAGTCCAAGCAGCAGAGAAATGACTCCTTTGAAATGTGCTTCAATGTTCAGTATTTTCTGTCAAATTCTCATTCCTTCATAGAGTAAACATCTGTCACTACTTCATTTTCATTTTTTAATATCATTCAAAAGAATTACAGGGTGTTTTTAGCTATGATGACTTTTGGTTTAATATCTCTTAGACATTTTGTCAGAGCTAGTAACAACATCCTTGAGAAAGATTCCATGTTTTAAAAAATTTTGTCTTTTGGTAGGAGAAACATTCCTAAATATAGGTACAAAATAGACATATCAACAACATTTGTATGGTTAGTAATAACTGTCAGTGATTAATTGCTAATTCAACTGTTTACATAATAAATTTTGCTATTTGAAGGATGCATGAGGAAAAAATTACAGAACTGAATTTTTACTGTTTCAGATTTTTTTGCTTTTGTTCTGAAGTATGAAAGGACTTGCTTTAAACTTTTTTTCCTTAATAATACTCTTGCTGTTTTCTCTTTTTCTCAGTAAGATCAGTACCCCACCTTACAGAACACCACCATCTTAGTCATCTTCCCTCTGACAATCACACTAATCGAAAACAATGAAGAATGAGATATATGGGGTTAGAAAACTTTTTTCCTAAAAAATACAGGATGAATTGAAGTAATTAACCAAGAAAACTGGAATTCAGTTTTATTCCTGAAAATGGTCACTCATATTAAAAAAAAAAAAAAAATCTCATTAAAGATTTTTTTCATTTTTTCTTAAAGCAAATTTTTTAAAATAGATCTATGATCTCCTAATTATAAGAAGCTCCTACTATAGAGGTCAACATATTTTCTACAACTTAAGAGTCTTATCTGTGAGTGGAATTGAGAAATTGAATCACATAGCCTGCATGAGTGAAGATTGAGGCTTAAACTCCAGCCTTCCCTAATAGCTCTCTCTGAATTATGAAATAATTTTTGTAAAATCACTCAGTTCAGTTCCTGGCACATAATTGGTACTTAATAAATGTCTTTTTAAACACTAATAAATATGTAAAGAAATTAAAAAATAAAGAGAAATTAAAGAAGGAAGAATCATATATTCTTAAATCTTCTTCTTAAATCATATTCCTGACTCATTCTTAACTAACATTTATGTGGACTCAATGGATTGGCCAAAATTGCAGACATGCAGCTGTGTGTATCATACATGTTACATGAATATATGATGATGAGTTTCCTATCAAACTGTCAGGGAAAAAGTCAGTTTCTGCTATTTAATCATTTGGTGTCTTTTCACTTGACCTCATCCCTTTAGGTGTAAGTTAAAGTGATGAAATTTTAGCCATTACACAAAAGCTAGCTAGTGACTCTAACCTGAGATTTCTGGAATACTGTCCACCTGTAACAGGACAAAGTTAACAGGTGAGGGTTACATGCAGCACTCAAGATTTTGTACATATATATCGGCATTATTTATGTTACCCCTGTCAACAATCCAACTCAATACACCTTCGGTTACTATTTGCCTTTCTTTTGCCTAAATGTAACTTTTTCATATCATAATCTAAATTAATAAAGCATTGTAACTGATCATATACTAACTAATCTTCCATATTTGGAGGTCAAGCATTACAGATGGACAGTGAATTAGTATTGTATTTGGGGAAATTACACAGAACTGTTAATGATCTCAAGCTACTCCCTGGTGCAAAGACCCATCTTTTCAACAAAAATGTTCTTCTAATAGTGCTCTCTTATTGCATGTCTTGGAATACTCTCAATTCCAAGGAATTAAGAAATTGAGGTTGAACCAAAGGACAATGGAGAGAGGCATTGTGGATACAAACAGACTCTAGCATCTTTCCAGTAATGGCCTAAACTATGAGGAAATGGATGATTAGGAAATGAGGTGTATCAGTCATGTAGGGATAACAGATAGTAGATAGACAATTCTAGCATTCTATTGCTACCCTCAAAATGTAAAAAGTCCTAGAAATGATCTCTAGGTATTGAATGAGTCCTCTGTGAGGATCTAGGTAAGAACATGAACAAAAATTAGGCATCCTGATGGATGTATGGAATGCATACATTCATGAGATTTACTGAAAGTATAAAAGTGTCTGTGTACAAATGGTAGATATAAAATAATAAGTAATGAAGGGATTGATGTAACAGCAAACAAGAAAATCCATTTGACTTTTTCCTTCCACTTAATGATAGCTTTGGAGAGCAGAAATGCAAACAGGAACTCCAGGATTAAGGCAACAAGAGAAAATCAAATAATGTAGGCAAAATGAAGTATGCATAAAATAGAGGTCTTATTTTTCAAGGAGTTTGCAATGTGAAAAAAATAGTATATTGAAGAAGACACAGGTTATGGCATCTGAAAATGACAGAGTAAATTGCATCTCTATTTCCCCCAACACACACACACACACACACACACACACACACACACACTGTGTGGTGAGGCTGACTGGAAACATGATAGTAATCCTAAAGTAGACTAAATCAGCAGATAACTATATGCCTCAGCAGATTACAAAATAGGAAAGTGGGGGGGGGGTTGTTTATTTGTTTCATTTCTTCTTTTCTTGGATGAGTAGATGGTAGACAGTTCAGAAATGGGATAAAAGGGAAGTCAGGAAATAAAGAAAGAGCAGTGTAGAGTTAATTCCTTGTACTCCCAGGAACATGACTGATTGCAGATTAAAAAATGCTTATTCATCTCTTGACTGCCAATAACGTATACAACACCATAAAAGGGAAAAAAGCCTACGTAGGGCATGCCCTGGAGTCTATGAGACTTGTCCTGAAATGCATACATGTCCACACGTTTAAATCAACAGCTAAGAGAGGTATGAGCATAATCCCTCTTCTACTTTCCCTCTTTTCATTTCCTCTCTTCCCAACTAAAGGAGAAAAATGTTCCCATTCTTCCTGAACTTCAGAATGAAAGGCTGGCCCTTCAAGGGAGGGAAAGTCTCTTTTATGTACCTCCCCCACTTTCCCTTTCAATGTCCTTCTTCAACTCCCTCTGCAGGGTGTTTTCACTCAGATTGTCAGCAAGGAATCTTCTGATAAAGTCATTTACACTAAAGTGTTAGAGGGACTCATGTTTATTCCCATTTGTGTTTGCACTTTAAAAACCGGACAAAGGAAGAATTCCACCACATAAATATACAACTTTTGACATTAAGAGAACAGACTCGGGGGGAAGGAAGAGGAGGAGGAGAGGCGGCTGGTGACAGGATTTTAAAAGTGAAATTCAAGCTTTAAATGAAGACAGATTGATGATTTCATCCATGTGGGAGATTCTTGATATGGAAACTTAAGAAACTTAAATTACTCTTAAGTAACTTGAGAAATTTCTTGGGATCCTATGAGGTCAAATGACTGGGTGCCTATATGAGAGACAGAATGTGAACCTGGGGCCTCCTTATTCCAAGGATGGTCCTAGGTCTGCTGCATCACCTGCCTTTCCTAACTTGACCTACCATGCCAAAAAGGCTTTCATTACAGCTTCAAGCTCTATCTCTGTTAATGCAAGAAAGCTTGTAACCAGGTAATAAATGTATTTCTTTCTGATTCTTAACAGAATGTTGACTTCTAGACAATAATAAGTAGTCATTAGAGTTAGGAGAGGCACTGTACACTAGTGGACATAGAGGTGTCCTGAATTCTGAAATAGAGGCCCACTTTCAAACTCCCACCTCTATCTGACATATATTAGTTGTATGATCCTGAGCAAGTGACTTACCCTCTTAGTGCTTTAGATAGCTGTCTGATCAATCCATGAAATCTTAAAATGAGTAAAAAAAAAAAAAATAAAATAAAAAAAAAATCACAGTGAAAAGAGGGCCGGGATCTATATTTAATTTAATAACAAGTTGGTTGCAGGAAATCACACTACCTCAGAGAAATAAGTAAGTCCTAATAATAAAGGAGAAACTTAAATTACATAGAAAATAAGTTCTTTAATAGGAGACACGGCTTGGGCTTTTGTCTTTGTACCCCATGCTCTTCATAGAGTACCAGGCATATAGCAGGCACTTAATAATTTACTGAATGGAATTGAATAACTCATTTATATATCTTCTAAGGCCAAGAATCTTCCATAAATTCTTTCCTTGAATCTCACAACAACTCTGGGATCTAGATATTACAAATTTTATTATCCCCATTTTACACATGAGTAAACTAGGATTTAGAGACAGGATGTGATTTGCTCATAGTCAAAATCTGAGGTAGAAGATGAATGCAGGCTTTTCTGACTCAGCACTACCTCTCTTAGAAGTAGGCCACCCTGTATGTCAGTTTTTACTATGCTATGAAATGAAAAAGAAAAGCAAAATGGAAGAAGGTGCTATCAAATGATTTGAATGAATTTAAATTGGCTCCACAAATGTTCCCTTTGAAGTTCAGGATCACATTATTCTTCCATTTCTTCCTTCTCTCTTTTTAGCCCCCTAAAACCACTATTACTAATAGAGTCACATAATCTGGTTATAATTGTGTATGTGTATATGTTTTGAAGAAGAGATATTATTTGCCAATAATGTACCAAAACTATATTTTACTTGCCACACTTGAAATATCCTTCATCTACAGTACTGAAAATGGAAAGAAGGAAGGAAAAAAGGAAGGAAGGAAGGAAGAGAAAGAAAAGAAAAAAGGAAAAGGGGAAAAAAGAAAAAAGAAGAGAAAGAAAAAGAAAGAAAGAAAGAAAGAAAGAAAGAAAGAAAGAAAGAAAGAAAGAAAGAAAGAAAGAAAGAAGAAAGGAAGGAAGGAAGGAAGAAAGAAAGAGAGGAAAAGAAGGAAGAGGGAGGGAGGGAGGAAGGAAAAGAAGGAGGGAGGGAGAAAGGAAGAGAAGGAGGGAGGGATGAAGGAAGAGAAAGAGGGAGGGAGGAAGGAAGAGAAAGAGGGCGAAAGGGAGAGAGAAAGAAGGAAGGAAGGTAGGAATGAAGAGAAGGAAAGAAGAAAAATACAAAGGGAGAAAAGGAAATTGGAAAGGAGGGAGGGAGGGAGGAAGGGAGGGAAGAAAGAGAAAATAAACATTTATTATAAACCTACTATGTGCCAGGCATGAGCTAAGTGCTTTACAAATACTATCTTCACACAGATTCTGCGAGGTTGATACTATTATTCCCATTTTACTGTTAAGGAAATTGAGCCATATAGAGTTTAAGTGAATTGTCCAAACTCACCAAACTAGTGAGTATGTATAAGATCATAGACTTGGAGCTGAAAAGGACATTAGAAGCCATCTAATCCAAGCCCCTAATTTTACAGATGGAAATACTGAGGCCCAGAAAAGTCATATATCTTGCCCAAGTTCACATAGATAGTAAACAGCAAAGATAGATTGGAATACAGATCCTCTAACTTGAAATCCAGCACTTTCAACACAATGTTTGACTCAAATCTGAGTACAATCAGTGGGGAGCCAACAAAAAAAGGGAGATGGGAGCTGCCGTTTTCTAAGTTCTCTGTTAAGAGTACCCTGCTACCTCTGGCTAACATATCCTAGAAGTAACCCTAGCTCTTTCATGTTCAATCTTCCTGAACCTCTTGCTTGGCCCCAGCCCCTAATTCTGAACTTCCCACTTTACAATACCTTCATTACTCACATCCTTTCCTTCAGAAATTGAATGGACATTGGTAATTAGCCTATAGCCCCTGAGGATGCGCATACTTTGGAAAAGCTGATGTGAGTTGTTCACTTTGGGGACCCTTTCAAATACTTCCCTCATTTCTTTTCCATTTCCCTTGATCAGCATGGGAAAGATGAGACAGTCTTTTTTTTCTTCAGATGGGCCAAATCTCCTGGATATCCCCACATTGTCACTTGGCACTGATACAATCAAACTATCAGTTCAAGGTGTGTGTACTGGACATGTTAACACTCCCATCCATTGCCAGGATTTCTGATGAAGGGCTGAAAGCTTCTGTGTTACTCCCTCCCTATCCTGTTTATGTTGGATGGTTCCTCAAAATCCCATTGAGTTTATTCTCTGTATCTGGGTGCATATAACTTGAAAGTGTTAGTACTTAGTAAAAGGAATTTTTCCTTCCATCCTCCTCACACACTTCCTTGCTCAGAGTTCAAGATCTTGTCAGTGCCTCCATAGTTTTAACATTTAAATTCCTAATGGTTTCCTGAGGTCTTTTGGTAGGACCTAGTGATTTTCTTTTAAAATCAAAGAATAGACAAAATAAGAAGATATTTGAATCCACTAGGGGAAACTTAGTAAAGGTTACAAAGCAATTTTCTGTTCATCAGGCTCCTTGGAGAAGATTCTATGATGCTCATAAGGACATTTTTGAATAAAAAGCATTCTGCCTCTTTACTCAAAAAATTATTTATCTTTGAATATTTTTTAAACATTCCTGTTTAGAATTCACCATTGTAGATATAGAACATTCACCATTGTAAATATAGCAACTTAGGACTCTTCTTTATACATGGAACCCCAGAAAATCCATCAAACATTTAAGATACTCTGTGAGTCTAGTACACTTAAAAAAAAAAAAAAAAAAAAAAAAAAAGGAAGCAAAACCCATAGTGCACAAGCCCCCACCAATATATTTCCTTTTACTTGATAGCCAGAGGACAGAATTAGTTCAGAACAAAGGCATTTAACAAATAAAATAGTAATAAAAATAGCAATAAAACATTGTTCCGCAAACCTGGGAGTATTCTGACTCAGATATTCACACCATAAATGGAAAAGGTTGACTCATATCAGTTTTATGTGGTAAGACATACACATGTTGTCAGTTAATACATGTATAGGTACAATTCACATCTTTGAGTTGGGCTGGAGATGGCTTGTTTTTAATCATGTTGCTTTCATTTGGCCTGTTTCCCTTGGGGCATTGTTCTCTGCTGACCCTACACTCTACTTGGTATGGCATCCCTGTCACTCCCTGCTAGACATCATTTTAAGTTTCTGTGATTCCTTGTCTCTTTCTCATGCCCTCTACTTGGCCTTAGCTGAAGTCTAGCTTACATGCTACCTCTTGCCCAGAAGAGAATAAGTGGGATTTCCTATATTTCTTTTAGCTTAAAGTTCACATACTAAGTCAGCAACTTTAGAAAGCAGTACCCTTACACACCCAAGAAAAAGGAACTCTTTCAGATCCAGGGACTAAGGTCTTTTGGAATTACTGCTAACTGATTAGAGCCCATAAAAATTTAATCTGTCTTTTCAATTTATTTTTTCCCTCCTATCAAGCTCAATGCTTCCATCCCAAATGTCTATCTGACTTGGAGTCAGAAAGTCTTTTTTAATTGCAGTCAGTTCCTAATTGTCAATTGATATTCCTACTCAAAGCATTTCATAGGACTGAAGTCCAACAAACCCCATTAAACTATGAGGGTCTGAGGCACCATGCCTTCCCTCAGCACCCCAACCCGCCCAGATCCTCTGGATCTTCCCATACAAATAAATCCAATCAAACACAAAAGCAAAGTTATCTGTGAAATATTTTTATATTTCACAGATAACAAACTGTAGATCACAGTTAACAAATTTTTCAGTTTTTAACCCTGCCTCTTGAAGAATCAACTGTTAGCAGTTAGAGGTGAAAGGAATCTTAAAAATTATCTACCCAGATCCACAGAGAAAAAACAACTTCCCCAAAGGTTCATAGAAGCAATAAATAACGAAGATATATGGGAACCCATTCTCTAATAACACTAAGTTCAGTGCTTTTTCTGTTATACCACAGAGATGTTTAATTGCAAAGGGAAGAATTGTTCTACTTTTAACTATCTCCTATTAAAGACTGTCTTGGTTAAATGATTTTCAGTATGAGACAACTTTAGTTTTAGCTAATATATGAAGTAATTAACAGCAGTGACACTGGGGACATTTATAGGTCAAGGGAAAATGGTATTTAAAATAGACTCAATGGTATTTAAAAGCAACAAGTCCAAGGGAAAAAAAAGAAAAAGAAAAAAAAAAAAAGAAAGAAAAGGGGACAAGGAAACTATCAAGATGATTTTGTTATTCTTTGTTAAAATCAATATACACTTTTATTTAAAATAGGAAATAATAGTTCCACTATTTCATGTATAATTTTTTTTTGTTTTTCTGGATTATAGAGCCATAATTTAAGAGCCAGAAGGAAATTATTAGTGAAATTAAAACATTTATGTTTATTAATCATTGGTAAATTTTATTAAAAATGGAAACAAAAATTCTAGTATCCCCCATGAAAAAATATATGTGGTTATAAAATAATATATGTACATACAAGGAATCTTTGGAAGCCATATAGACCTTAGGATGATAATGATGGTATAAGAAACAAAGAAATTGTTTATTTTAAAGAGACATGGAAACATTTAAATGAACTGATACAGAATGAAATGAACAGAACCAGAAGAATAATGTATTTTTTAACACCAATATTATAAAAGTAAAAACTTTTGAAGATTTTTTTAAAAATTATTGAATGAAATGAGCAGAACTAGAATACTAATTTATGCAATCATAACAATATTATAAAGACAAAAAACTCTGGAAGCTCTAAAATCTATAACCATTACAATGACTCTGTGATTCCAAAATAGCAAGGGTAAAATATACTATCTACCTCCTCACAGAGAAGTGCTAGATTTAGGGTGCAGAAGAAATATATATTGTGTTCATATACAGCCAATGAGAAAACTTACTTAGCTTAATTATGTATATTTGCTACTAGGAATATGTTTTTCTTTTCACTTTTTTAGTGGGTAGATGATAGGAAGGAGAAAAGAATAATTTTCATTAGTTAATTTTTTTTGAACAGATAGAAGGATGTTACAATTGTGGAATGTTACTTGTACTTTCAAATGAGGTCACTGTACTGTTAGTTTTGCCTACTTCTTTTCCTTATTCCTGGAATAGCGCAAGCTGTAAATGTTTGTAATATAAAAACAAAACACACCAATTAAAACTTTTTAAAAAGATATGCACATACACAAAAAATTCAAACAGTGAATCTTTTAAAACCAGAAACTAGAGGGTAACAACAGAGGAATCTTGAAATCAATCAAAGTTCATATCTTAGGTGAATTTGGCTATGTGGATAGAGGCACTTGATAAATGTTATGTGATAGTGACTTTATATTTAAGGTGTTGGTATTGGATCCCTTTCCTTGAAAGCCAAAGTCCAATCAAGGCACTTCTTAAAGCATGAAACTTTCGACTTCTAGAATAACATTTTGATGTATTCTTCATCATAACTCTTTCACGTAAATATTGGCTCAGGCAAAGGAATACATCCTTAGGTATAAAGATAACAGTGTTTTGTTTACTTATTGGTGAACATAAAGTTTTACCATTTCTATGAGAAATTATTTGAGTCTTTTATTTATAGGGTAAGTAAATATTCATTTAGGCAGGCCTATCTTACAAGTAGAAATGTAATTTGATATGCCTGCTATATAAGTGATAAACATGGTAACCAACCAAAAAAATCCATCTCTGCCTAACAAAGAAAAATGCATGAAAACAGCTTATTTTTAAATTAATTTATGTTCTTAATTCAATTTTATTTTACTTTCATTGAGAAAGCAAGAAAAGAATAATCCATTACAAACCTGCAAAGTTAAGAATAAAAAATAAAGCAAAATGAAATCCTGCATTATCCATATCTAACTATATCCACATATATAAACATGTATACATGTATGTATGTATGTATATGTGTATCCATAAATAGATTGAATCCTTTTACTGCATTCTAACTTTATCACCTCTATCATAAGATCAATTAACAAATCTTTCAATATCAAAATGTTTTTTTTAACCATAATTATTAAGAATTTAGAAATTGAGTGACTAGCCAGAGCTGCATAGCTAGTATCAGAGACACTACTTGAACCTAGCTTTTCCTAATTCCAAGATCAGCTCTGTATCTCCTACACTAAGCCATGTCTTAGTCTCTGTATCCCAGACAAATCACCAAATCCTGCTCATTCTTTGTAATCTTAATTGTTTCAGTTCTTTTGTCTCTAGGTATTAGAAATGTTCTATAGGTAATTGAAAATTTAGGACTCAGGTATGGAGAATAAAATGGTTTAGGACAGTTAGATGGATGATAGATAGATAGATATAGATATAGATAGATAGATTTGTGAATCATCATCATGGAAGTGATACTTGAATCTCTAATATCATACTAACCACCAAGGGGTAATCAGGAAGGATGTCAATTCTTCCTCTTAGGCCAGGGAATCATGGGGAGTAAAACTTACTAAATGCCTTTCAAGAACCCACCTTGTATCACTGTCATGTTGTGATGATTTGTTAATCTGAAACGTTAATGGTAAGAAGTCATTATTTGGAATTGATGATAGGAGAATAATGCTGGATTGGAAGATAGACTAGTGTGAATTTCCTTTGAAGCTTAATTTAGCCCAGTATATTCCTTCGTATCTAATTTCAATGAAACAGAGAAGTCATTATACAAATTGATTCATGATCTGGTAATTTGGGGCCAGTAACCACATTAATTACATTTGAATTTTCTCAGCCAGGTTTATTGAATTGTTTAGGTCTCAGTTCCTTGAAGTGTGTGTGTGTGTGTGTGTGTGTGTGTGTGTGTGTGTGTTTTCTTCCAGATCTATTCTGTGTTCAGAATTATTCCAAAAAAGGAATTTCTCCAGTACTAGAATAACTTGTCATACCCTTCAGTTTGACCTTTAACAGTTTCTTGTTGGCAAAGAGAATCTGCTTCTACTGTGACCTTTAGATCCTTATTTGAATGGTTTATAATACTGAAATGCAAAAGTTTAACCACACCATCATTTTCCCTGCTTCATTAAATTCATATATTCAAGAGATCTTTACTGAATTCCTACTGTGTTCAATGCCATTTGCTAGACTCTGCAAAGATGAAAAATGTCCAAAAATTTCTACTGTCCTCAAGGAGCTTATGTTCATAGATCAAAATCAAGAAGAGAAAAGTACATATAATTTCTAGAAGAACATTGCATAATTGAGGTATAAACAAAATGCCATTTGTGGAGCACAGAAGAGATTCTTATGAGAAGGAAAAGATTTCATCTAGTTTGGGAAAATGGAGATGAGATGACACTTGAGCTAGGCCTAGAGAGATTGGTAGAATTTCAACAAGTTTCTACTTGGATTGAAGCAATCCAGATATAGTACACCAAAAAAGGAAAAAGCAAGAAATTTGGCTAAAGTCAACTAATGTTTAATGGGTACCCATTTGGTGCTAAGGTCCTAGTGATATCAAAAATAAATCAGTCCCTTCCCTCAAGGAGCTTCTATTCTTCTGAGAGACAGGGCTACAAAATGTGCCTAGATAACTATATGACTTGAAAGAAAAGATATGAAAAAACACTTCCACAAGTATAGTGTTCACATTCTCATACTTCTTCAATCTCAATTAAAGGATCACTTAAACTGATTTTTCCTCTCTTTTTCTTTTTTAGTCTTCAAAAATACTATTTTTATATGGGATGGTAAAAGAGAGAAACTATTAATGAAGGCTTCAAAGATGAGTTGGAACAAGAACATGGAGGGACTTCATAATAGGGCTGAAGACTTTGTATTTTCTAGAAGAGACTGAAAATTTACATAGAGGAGAATAGAGCACAGATTGGAAGAGAAGAGAATAAAGCCCAAAAAATGAATTAGGAAGTAATTATAATGGCCCAGATATTGAGGCTCTTAACTAAGGCATTAGCCATATGAGTAAAAAAAAAAAAAAAAAAAAAAAAAAAAAAAAAAAAAAAAAAAAAAAAAAAAGGGGGGGGGGGGCGGAGAAGATATGAAAAATGCTATGGAAGTAGAGTCAATATGGTTTGGATAAAAGTGAAGGTGGGAAGTCAAGGATGATCAGAGGTTATATAGACATGGATGAGTGGGAAGATGATGGTTCTCTAAACAAAAACAAAGAGGAAAGAGAGGAATAGTTAAGGGGAAAAAAATAATGGATTGTATTTGGAACATATTGAGTTTAAGAAGCCAGCAAGACATCCAAGTGGAGATGTTTAGGAAGTAATTTGCTATTCAGATATAGAGTCCAGGTTGGTTGTTCTTTATTCTTGAAGAGGACGAAAATGGCATCACTATGTTAGAGTCAGGTTATATGTCTGCCTGTGGTTGATCAGACCAATATAAACTTGGAATGCTTTGCCACAAGTTGGACACAAATAATCCATATGAATGTTTGGGGTGGATCCTCTAACTTTGCATATCTAACATTTCTTTTGAACTACTTCAATTCCACTTTGCTCATGGAGCATTATCACCTTCCCTTATGAGGACATGCCATATTGGGTGATCCTGTGCTAGTGTTTCCCATGTTATACAATCAATTTAAAGTTATTAAGAAAAACTTTTTTTTTTTTTTTTTTTTTTTTTTTTTTTGCTGAGGCAACTGGGGTTAAATGACTTGCCCAAGGTCACATACCTAGGAAGCACTAAGTGTCTGAGGTCAGATTTGAACTCAGGCCCCCCTGACTTCAGGGCTGGTACTCTAACCACTGCACCATCTAGCTGCCTGTATTAAGAGAAACTTTGAGTGTCCTTCTGTTACTCTATGAGTTCTCCATAAAATAGTCCTTTTGGCAAGCATACATTTGACATTTAAATAACTTGACCAGCCCAATGGAATTGGACTCTTTGCAATAGAGTTTGAATGGTAGTTTATATCAAGAAAGTACCTCAGTGTCTAGTACCTAATCCTGCCAAGTAATCTTCAGAATTTTGTTAAGACAATTCAAATGGAAGTGATCAGTTTCCTGGCATGGTGTTGAGTTCAGGAGAGAGATTAGAGTTAAATAGAATTGATAATCATCAAAGTAAAAGTAGTTGTACTCATGGGAGTGAATGATATCACCAAAGGAAAGATTAGAGAAAGAGAAGAGAAGAGAGCTTAAGATAGAATCTTTGGGTAAGACTAAACCTTAGAAGGTAAAATATAAATATATATATATACATATATATGTTATGAATATAATAAATAAATATATAATATAATATAAATGGTAGTCCAGCAAAGAAGATTGGGAAAGAACAAACATGTTCACAGAACAGCAAGAAATTAAGTTTGGCTGATCTATAATATAGAATCTGTAGGTTGTGTAGGGGATTATAGAAAATAATGTTGGAAGGAACCAAACATGAATTTAACAATCAGAACAAGAAGTTTGGATTTAATTACATAAGCAATGGAAATATTTCTAAACTGAGGAAAGAGGGAGAAAATAGTGTTACATAATGAGAGAAATTCTTTAATAAGATGACTCTAACAAAGACAAGTAGAATTGATTGAAAGGAGAAGAGCCTGGAGAAAGTGAATTATTACGTTGGGCCAAAAAACAATTAATATGAACTACAATAATGTCATTGAACATAGAAAGGAGCAAATGGATTAGAAAGAGATTGAGGAAGTCAATGAAATTTTGGGGAAAATATTTTTATATTAGATTGTATTCAATCCAAAGAAATCTGGTTAAATATGGGGCATGGAGGTGAGGAAGAAGTAACAATGACTCCAAATTTTGGTCTTGGCTAAGTGGGAGCATAAAAATAGGAAAATCAAAAGGAAGAAGCACTTTGGGAGGGAATGTGTTCCATGTATTCCACTAAGATGTAATCCATTTGAAATGCCATCATAACATCAAAGATGCTAGACAGAAATCTGTAACTAGGGCTTCTGAGAGACAAGTTGGAAGTGCAGGTACAGATAAATCACCAAAGGGTAACAAAATATCAGATCTTAATTCTGGGCCAGGGAATCATAGGGAGGACATGATGTAGAGTTTCTTCTTGGAGAGAGTTTAAAGGGATATAATACCTTTGGAGGAAGTCAGATATTAGTAAAGAAGAGAAAAATCAGTGGAAAAGCTCAAATTTAAGGTTTATGGGAGTTTGTGAACAATAGAATGGGATCTCACCTGGCTGGATAGAAAGGAATATCTATGAACAATAGAAAGAAAGAGAACTGAGCTGATGATTGATCAGAGTCCCAGCATTGTATGGTTAATGAGGACTTCATCCTGAAGGTTCCTTATGTGGGCTATTTGATCACTGGCCAATGTTTGAGGTAATTAGGAGTCAGATGCTGACTAAGCTCTTTCTGGGGCTGTACAAGCTTCTCTTTACAAAGAGATAATCCATTCTTTGATTCAATTATGCTTCAGCCCTTTCACCTATCTTATGGTCACTCTCCTCTTATAAATAAATGACCCTTCCAGAACAGGTTTATTGAACAGGTCTCTCCTTTACAAGAGAATATTCTGAAGCTATTGTTCTCAATTAATGAGCTCCTAATCCATGTTTATTGAATTTCTCTGGGTGTCTATGACTTTTACTACTTGGGCATTTATTCCTGTCTGTTGCTGGCTCAAATAGCTTAAGTTGCCAGATTTTTTACCATTGATTTGTTTTTCTTTCCTTCACATTTGCAAGTTTTTCATTCAAACTAATATATCACCTGATGGTGAGAACATTAGTAACAGGGAGGTTTGTTTTAGTTGGTTCCTATTACATATTTGAAAAGCAGTTTCTCAAGAAAAAAAAAAAAAAAAAAAAAAAACCTAAGAATGAATGTTTCCTTACTTTGGTAAAGGTGTGATACACAAGCCTTATGGATGATGTTGGATTCCATGCAGCTTTTAAGAAAACCTATTCCATATGTGGCAAGGGATCAAGTATTTTAACTTTTAGAATGGTGCACATGTTGAATTATGTGGATAAAATGTATTTCTTTTCATGAAGCAAGGTGGCTTCATAAATTATATGAAGAGTTGAGCCTGTAGTAGAAATTGCTTCCTCCTTTTAAAGGAGATGGAAACTAATTGCAGAGCCACACACTTGGCCAAAAGTATCTAGGACTGATTCACATCACTTGACCTTATGATGGACAAGATTCACCACCCTGACAATAGGGACATAGTGTTCATGGAGGTCGTAGTTTTTGAGCTGGCAGGGGTCTTGGGAATCATTGAGTCTAATCCTCTCATTTTGTAGATGAGGAAATTGAGACCCAATAAAGGATAAAAGATTTACACAAGATCATACAAATTCTAGATCCAAGAATCAATCTGAAGTCCTCTGACTAGATTCCTCTGCTCTTTTCATTGAACTGTGCTACTCTAGATGGAAAATTTTAATTTAAAATGTAATTAAATCTGTTGTAGACTTCAATTAACTATAGGGCAATCCCAGTCATTTATGTTTGGTTTATGAATATACGCTCTCACTCTCTTTCTGTAATATATTCTTACATTTGGATACTGTTTACATCTGCTGTTTCTCTTCAACTATATTGTATAGATGAGGAAATTGAGACCTAATAAAGGATAAAAGACAAGATCATACAAATTGTAGATCCAAGAACCAATCTGAAGTCCTCTGACTAAATTCCTCTCTTCTTTGCACTGAACTGTGCTGCTCTGGATGGAAAATTTTAATTTAAAATGTAATTAAATCTGTTGTAGACTTCAATTAACTATAGGACAATCCCAGTCATTTATGTTTGGTTTATGCATATACACTTCCACTCTCTTTCTGTAATATATGTTTACATTTGGATACTGTTCATTTCTGCTGTTTCTCTTCAACTATATTACATAGTAGTATTCTTTAAGCATATTTCTTTTTTTGTACTTTAATGAAGCATGTTTCAGCAGTAGGTGGCTTTCCCTCTTAATATTTTTGAGATACCCCAGCTGTTTATTTCTCCAGATAGGAAGCTTGTCTAACCATGCAAAGACAAACATGCTCTCACAATATTATGACTTCATCAAATATGTCAGGAACTAGGCTCGAGGAGGTATAGAGATCTAGTTCTTCACTCTCATGGGAGCTTATAAATAGGTCAAATGTGGGTAATTATATGCCTCGGCTAAAATTTCAAACTTTCTGCTCTCTTAGTAATTGCCATCAAATGTGAAGGTTGTGAAAGATTTCTGGAAAGACCACAAATATTTTTTCTGTTCATTATTTCTTTCTGTTGGTTGAAATATTTCATATGCCATCTGGTTCCATAGATGTAGCATTATGTGTGATAATGTTTATAGGAAGTAAAACAAAAACTGTAAAAGGTGGTCTGAGAATGTAGTGCATTATGTGGTTTTAAGGGGGGAAAAAATACCTTTTCTTTCCTAAAATTCTGTTGCCTTGTTTCTAAAATGTCATTTCTTGTTGGGACAATTCTGCTGCAGCTGTTAAGTTCCACCTTCTTCTGGGGACAGCTTTTCCAGTCTATCACTTTCATGTCCTTTATCTTAATTCTTCAGCTGGCATCATTAATTTTCAAAATGAAACATCCAAGTGCATTTTTTTATGTTATCAACTAATAACTTAGCAAATATAGGACAGGATTAATCATCTTATAGAACATGATCTAACTTTCTAGGTGTAGATAAAGGACAGGCTTTAAATTACTGCCATTACGTTGGATGTCTTTACTTAGAACTAAGTATGTCTTCTGACTGAGTAGTAAAAACAAAGTCATTGATGAGGGTTTGTGACCTATGGTTTAGAGAGGATTTTGACTCACAAAGGACCTAAAAGCCAAGATATCTCTTGAGGAGGGAGGGAATAATAGGGGGTTACTTAGACTACAAACAAGTTTCATTTCAATCTATTGTGATCATTCCACTTCTAAAGAGCAAAATTACATTTGGCTGCCTGTCACCACTACAATTTCTTTAGTTTCTGATGCTGAACAGATGCCACTCTAGAGAGACATATTTAAAGCTGTTTTTATTAACCCAGAATTGCCCAAAAGACATTTCTAAATGCAATTGTTGAGTCCTGGAAGATTTGTCACTTTTAAAAAATGATTCAACCGAAGGGTACTAGTTCTACTACCAGCTTGTTGGGTCAGAAGAACAGGAGTTGTTATGTTACTTTGCACTTTAACCAAAGACTAAAAGATGTGTTTAGATATTACTATTACATCTTCAAGTGCAAAAGATTCCAGTAGGTAGTGGAAACAGAATTAAAAACTAGAAACAAAGCAAGAAATATCCATTTGATGTGCCCTTTTCATTAATATTCTTGTTCCCAATTAGTGGCTAGGTTCCAGAATCAAAAGGGAACTAAAGAAGTCATCTAATCACCTTCATTTTAAAGAAAAGGAAACTGAGGCCCTTAGAGTTTAGGATACTTGTCCAAGGTCAGAGAGGTAGTTTCAGAAGAAGGATTTGAACAAAGGTTTCCTGACTGACTACATGATCTTACCATAGTTTCCCATGACCAGGATCATACAGATAAAAGCTGAAATACAAACATAAGTCTTTTAACTTCAAGTCCTTTCCACTGTGCCATACATACACGTATACTACATGTACTTTTATATTCTATATCCTAGTAAGATAGAGCAAGAGATGAGAGAATACCATCTACCAAGTGTTATATTTTACAGTCAATTGTTCTGCTTTAATATGGTGGCTTGGCATTGCATTTAATAGATTTTCCTCCAGATCTTCTGGTATTAGTCATTATGGTTTAAGATACATAAGCTGACATGAACATAGGCACACAAATATGTGGTACCCTATTCATTTTTAGCCCTGAACCAAAGTAGGAATCTAGCTTGAGGTTGACTAAGAGGAAGAAAGAGACCCATTCCATTCTTCATTGACTCCCCCTAAAAGTTTCAGAGACTTTAGGAAAGCTTAGGGCAGGGAAATCCAGAGGTTTAGATTTCCTTTATGGTAAACCCTAAAGGATCTCGGCTGAAATAGCTTGTCATCCTACTGGGCACTTAGATTTCTAAAGCAGCCATGAAACTATTTTAAGAGTAAAGGAAGAAACATCAACCTCTCCATCTGGATGACAGATATCAGAATCTCTGACATTCTTCTGGGAGTTGGGATAACACTTTTTTTGGGGGGGGGAGGAGATATTCTAATTTTGCTAAACAGATTGTCAGATATAGAAATATAGTAAATAAACAAACTTATACTATACTTATACTATAAATCAAGGCTTGAATATGATTTTATTGATTGTCTAGATTTAAGTAGGTCAGTTAAGTAGTATAATTGATAGAGTACCAGGTCTGAAATCAGAAAGACTCTTCCTGAGTTAAATCTGGCTTCAGACTCTGAATGACTCTGGACAAGTCACTTAATCCTGTTTGCCTTAGTTTACTTATTTATAATATGAACTTTAGAAGGAAATGGCAAACCATTTCAGTATCTTTGCCAAGAAAATACTAAATGGGGTTATGAACACTCAGATACAATTAAAAATTACTGAACAGCAACAAAGACTTAAGTGATAGGGAAACTATAAATAATGCAAATTAAACTTAATAGTGTGTTGGGGATACTTTTCAGAGGACTGGTTGTTAAACATTTACTAGTATGCCCCTGGATAGAAGAGACCTTAGCAATGGTCCATCAAGCAACATGCTCTGATTCAGCTATGTGACAGGCCCTGTATTAATAATAACGATAATGACAACTGACATTTATATAGTGCTTACTATATATCAGTCACTATGTTAAACACTTTGCAATTATTATTTCATTTGATCCCTACAACAACCCTGTAAGATGGGTACTATTATTCCCATGTTCCAGAAAAGGAAATTAAAGCTCAGAAAGTTAAGGTCACTTGCCTAGATTCATACCACTAGTAAGTTATGGAGGTAGGTTTTCTGATTATATATACAGAATTTTCCCCACCGCTGCCTCTTAAACATGTTCTAATCTCATCCCAGAATATGAGATTTTGTTTTCAAGGAACATTTAGGAAATCCCATTGTAAGGGAAATCAGTGATACAGCTAAAGTACAATATAAGTATAAATACAGATGTTATTATCATTATTATTATCATTAACAAGGTCTAACTTTTAATAATCAAAGTGTATTGATTCATTGACTACCTTCCATCCAAAGGTGCACTGGTAAATATTTAACAGCTGGCTCTCTGAAAAATATGGTCAATATGCTATTAAGTTTAAGCTGCATTATTACCATTTTCTCCACCACTTTCTTAAGTCTAGACAATTAACCAAATAATATCCAAACCCTCATTTTTAGTGTTTCCTCTTTTTTCTTCTCTTTGGAAGCAATAGGGTTAAGTGACTTGCCAAAATCACACAGCTGGTAACTTTCTAAGGCCAGATTTGAACTTGTGTTCTCCTGACTGCAGACTCCATTCTCTATCCGAGTCTATGCCATCTAGCATAGACTCTGTGTTTGTTCACTTTTGAGGTATAAATGCTCATACTGATAATTTAACACTCAGGTCTCGGGTTGAAGCTGGCTCCGGCACACCCCTGCCTTCAACTCTGGGTTTTTCTAACACTGATCTCTTCTTCTTGCCTGTCTTGCCTATTCTTTCTCAGTCTTTTTACATGTGAAGTAAAGTTATGACTATATAATATCCTACTTCCCCTTGCCTCCCAAATCTACCCAATAAATTGCAGGGGTTCCTTCTTCTATCACTTAGTAAGCATTTAGTAAATGCCTAGCATTGTATCAATTCTATCAATATCTTGTTCCTCTGGTGTATTATTTCTCCACAGAAATTACAGCTTCTGGATTTCTTTTTTTTTTTTTTTTTTAAATTCTCAGTACTTTGAAGTCAGTTTCATAAAACTAAAAGCTTTTATAAATGATTATTTTTGAAAGCTAAATGTCAGAAAGGAGAAATAGTGATCATGGGGGAAAGGAATAATATGAGTTACAAAGGGATAATAGCTTGGTCATGTAATTGATTTAAGTAGAGCTTCTTAAACTTTTTCCACTCATGATCCCTTTTTTTGCCTGAGAAATTTTTACCTGACCAGGTATATACATATGAAAATAGGTATACAAATCAAACATTTACTGATAATAAATCATAATTTCACCAATCCCACATTTAGTTACGAGATCTCACTTGGGATTGTGAACCACAATTTAAGAAGCTAGGATCTAAGGTAAAATTAAGTGTGAAAAATTATGATAACAGCTCACTATTAAGACTAGAGAGGAAAGAGAAAACACAAAAGTTTAACCTTGGAAAACCTGGATTTTAATGTCAGTTCTAACTTTCCTAGCTCCATAGTCTTGGGAGGACCAAACTGTAGAGCTCACAAATTGCTAAAAATTATTTGGACTTAGAAAATACCTAGTTCAATTCCACCAAATTATAAATGAGTATAATGAAGTCTAAATAGGTTAAGTGATTTGTTTGTTAATTCCATATCTAGTTAGTGGTGGAGCCAGAAGTAAAACCTATATTTCTCCTGACTCCTACTTCAGTGTAGTAAGTCAGCCATCCTCTGCCTTACTTTCCTCACTTATAAAAAGGAGTTATAATAACTACATTATTCACTTCACCTGATTATTGTGAGAATCAAATGAGATAATATATGAAACTGCTTTATGAACTATAAATGTCCATATTGTTGGTACAAGATAAGTTTGTGATATATGTAATAGATGACTGAAGAGCTAAAAATTAATGCTTTCTTGTCATGTTTTCTGCTTTGACACGCCAGTGTAGTCATGTAGGGTGTTTTACAACCTGGATGAGAGATGATTTCGGAGATTTTTTTTTTTTAGTTCCTTGGAAGCTGGATGTGTCTCATCTTGTCATTAAGAATTGTGTAAAATAAAAAATATCCAGAACATGCCTCCAACCTTGCTAAGTCTTAAGTAATAGATCCCTGTTCTACTTGATTATAA
This sequence comes from Sarcophilus harrisii, assembly GCF_902635505.1. Classification (NCBI taxonomy): domain Eukaryota; kingdom Metazoa; phylum Chordata; class Mammalia; order Dasyuromorphia; family Dasyuridae; genus Sarcophilus; species Sarcophilus harrisii. The sequence goes on from NC_045431.1 coordinate 97,797,610, forward strand.
AGAAATTGCTAAAAAAAAAAAAAAAAAAAAAAAAAAATTGCAAAAGACCTGTCAAAATTCTGAAAAGTTTGAGAATGATTTCTCCTTCAAATCCCCACTTTCTCCTTCCAATTACTGTCAAATATTTATTGATTTGATTGAAATATAACCAGTAAGTGCTAAGTATGTAGAAGGTTTAAAAGAAATGTAGTCAGATAAGACTGACTAAAGTCTATGAAGAAAGAGCTTTAATATAAAGAAGCAAGATGGTAGAGGAGATAGAGTGAATTTAGAGTCTGAAATTTCAGAGATCAAATCCTGCCTCAGATACTTATTAGGTGTCTAATCCTTGGCAAATTATTTAATCTCTCTTTGCCTCACTTTTCTCATCTGCAAAATAGGTCTGGGAGAGTCAGACTCAATGACCGCTTGCCATCCCTTCTAGCCCTAGAGCCACTGGTCTTTGACCCTCTTTTCTTCTGAAAATACTTTTCCTTGGTGGGATGTCTCATTTCTATTCTTCAGTTTCCTCTACATAAAACTGTAGATGATTTTCAAAGGTATGTCTCTATTCAAATCCCTCCATACTTGCAATTGCCTGTTTAATCTTTCTACTTGGACATTCCTCTAGCATCATAAACTCAACAGTTCAATAGCTCTTCCCCAAATCTTAAATTCTCCCTTACCTTCTTTATTTCTGTTGATGGCACCACCTTTCTCCCAATCAATCCAGCAGATAGTCTCATGATTTTTTCCTATGATTAATAATTTCTACACTTAAAGTAGTCATTCCAGTAATTTTTGCTTCCAAAGATAAAAATCCTAATTATCTACAGCTTCTTCTCATTACTCAGACTAATCTGTGATTTCATTGATGTGGACACGCACTTCAATGATAGAGATTACCTCCATGTAGCAGAATTATCATTAGAATTCTTAATTTTTTAATTTGAATTTTTGAATATGTTTTTCAGAATCCTAACCAAAGAATATGTTAAATGCTAAGGTAAAAAATGTATTGAATTCAATGATTTATTATCCTTAATGACTTTCTTTTTTTAAAAAAGACAGTAGCTCCAACTCTGGAATTAAATATATTTTTAAAAGGATATTAGTGTCAGACTTGAGTTTCTTTTTTAGCAATAAAAACTATCTATGTTTTGACCTTCAGTAGGTGGAGAAAGCCAGTCTTACATCCTGCTTTCTATAGAGATAATCAGCAGTTTGACAGCAGAAATTAAATGGCCCACATCAAACATATTGGCCACAGACCAATGCTGCTGTTAAAAAGAAAAAAGCAAACCTAGGTAAAAAAAGATGCTAGAGCCTCTGGCTCTTCATGAGTGTTCAGACTTCCTTTTCCCTTGTTTTGAACATAATAGTAAATCCTGTTTATATGGGACTCCCAACTTTCAGGAGTTCTGTAACTTGTGCTTGGGCTTATTTTAATTCTAGCAATAAACCCATACTTTCACAACTCTCTCTCTCTCTTTCTCTATTCTCTATGTATCTCATGATTTATTAATCTTTTACAATTATTGTGAGTGCTGCTATGTAAATATTGCACTTTTTGTAGTTCTTTGCCACTATAAAAGAAGCTGGTATATTTTTGTGTTTATGGAACCTTTCCCTCTGTCTTTGGTCCTTCTTGGGAGCATATACACCTAGTAATGTAAACACTAGCTCAAGTTTAGTGATTCAAAACAATTTTTCACAGTAACCTAATGAGGTAGATGTTATAAATGTAATTTTCCCCATTTTAAAGATGAAGATACTGAGATCCAAAGAAGTGAGATGTTGTGGTGATGTTCTCAAAGCAGTGTGGCCCAGATGTGAAACCTGGCCACATGGCTCCCAATCTGGGGATCTTTCAATTTCACCTAAAAGTCACCCCTAAGGTCATTTCTGAATCTAAAAATCTATGCTTCTAATGTTTGCATCAAACTCCACTTCAGAAAGTTCTTCAAAATTTAACGCATATTTCTATGCTAACAATAATAGCTTTAAAATGTCCTGAGTCTTATGATCATGTTCCTGGAAGAAAGAATGGGACTCCATGTGGAGAACTGTAACAAACTGATTTTTAATAAGAAATGTTTACAGACAGGAAACCAGGCACTTGATATTTCTGTGAATAAAAGTATACTGTAAAGTTTGAGAGTGATTTCTCCTTTTTTTTTTTTTAATTTCTGCAGTCTTATTCTTTCAAATCAGCTGTAAGATTCATGGGGAAGCAAACTTGCCCACAAATCTGGTGCCTGGCAGAGCACAACTGAGATATGCAAATTGACTGCCCTTAATTGCCAAAGAGTTTTCTGTAAATGCAAATAGAATGCATATTTTTGATCCATTATTCCTTCTCAAGAGCCAAAACCTAATCTGCCCTTTTGAATGAGTTGGCCTGGAATAGCTGGATGCATACCAATAGTTCTCAAAGTCGCATACCTAAAAGTTAGAACCAAAGCAAAAAGGCTTGGTTCTTAAGACGCAATAGAACATTTATGTCTGGTATATTTATGTCCCATCTTATCTGAAAGAAAAGATGTTGAAATAAAAATCATAGTCAAGTAAGTATTCTTTATACCAAATAAAGAAGACATTTGTAGAGTGAGAGATTAAAGAAAACATATTTCTTAAGATTAAGACCTATTAAGAAAGTTATTGGTTTATGTTAGTAATGAGGAGTTTGGGAAAAAGAATTCTCTATGTACACTGTGTTCATTTTACTTAGACTCCATGGAACATGAATCAAAGATGCTAAATGAAAATACAAGGATATTTCCTTCAAAAACAAAAGTCTTTGCAAAAAGACATCACCATCTTGTCTCCCACCTCTAAACATAATAATAATAGCAGTTAATATTTATAGATTACTTACTATATCCTAGGAGCTATGCAAAATACTTTACAAATATTATCCCATTTGATCCTCACAGCAGCCTTCAGAGGTAAGTACTGCTATAATACTCATTTACAGATAGGGAAACTGAAACAAAGAGAGACTAAGTGAAATAAGTATCATTAAGAAAGTCTTAGTGCTAGTGTCTGACAATTTTTTACTCTACTTTCCTAGTCTTTCTCTGTATACAACCATTGTGCCCTGGCTAGCCCAATTAATTGGAACATGACTCCAATGGTGGCTAAAAGAAGTCATTTGAGTCCTGGAGAGGTCAGTTAGGAGAGGTAGGGAGATATGATGGAATGTATGTTAGAGTTAAAATGATCTTGGTTTGAAGTTCATTTTTGACCTTTATCAGCATCTTTTAACTCCTCTTCTGTAAAAAGAAGACACTTATACCCAGAGGATCATAGATTTAGAATTGAAAGGATCTTTAGCCAGCCATTCCACTCCTTGGCCCATTGTAGAGATGTGGAAACTGAGACATAGAAAAAATAGATTAATTTGTACAAGGCCAGCAGAGTAGTTTAATTAGTAAAGAATTACATGAAGATTATTAATACCCATTGACTCAGAAATACTGCTGTGAAACTTTTATTCCTAGGAGATCAATAATGAGAAAATCCCATAAATACTCAAATATTCATAGCTGCACATTTTTACATTAGCAAATAGTTGGAAACAAAATCTGTGTCCATTGACTGGGGAACTTTGTGAGAATCAAATGAAAAAATGATGTAAAGTGTTTTTCAAATCTTAAAGCACCACTCAAATGCCTTTTGTAAAAAGGGAGAAAAAAGATGCATATTAAATCCCTAACCTCAAATATTTGAATGGATTCAAGTCATAGAGACATAAAATCTTAAGATAAGATCTCAATACAAACCAAGCACCTTTACAAGAAAAGAAATTCAGAAATATGTGACCTTTTATTGGTAAATGGAAGTTTTGTCTTCCAGTAAGAAGGACATCATAACTGCTTAGACATCATAAAAGCAATCAAATGGAATGGGGGGGAGGGGGAGGGGAGAGAGAGAGAAAAGAAACCCATAGCACTGTGACCAGAGAAGGCAACAGCTGTGTGGCTCATCTGTTTCACAATTCATTTCCTGTACTGTGCAAGTCTGTTGGGAGGAATACCATTGGTGAATTCCAAGCATGGAAAGAATCTGACTATTCACTTTCATTTTTTTACCACACACCACCTTTGTCCTATCCCACCAGGTTGGGATTGTTTCATTTTTGCATCTTTCCTTGATTTGTGGACAAGTAATAGTCTGGGAAAGAGGGAAGAAGGAGGGGGGGAATTATTTCTAAAGCTTTTTGGAAGTTAGGGTTTGGATTCAATTATCATTTTCCATTCTTTTTTTCAAGTAAATTCTGGCTCCTGAAAGACTCTCATAGAGCAGGGATTATAGAATTATAGGTTTAGAGCTAAAAGGGGTCAGTAAGTCCAGCTTCTTCATTTTACAGCTGACAAAACTGAGGTCTAAGAAAATGATAATTTAGTTAAGTTGCCAATGGGATTCAGCCTTAAAATTTCAGGCCGAGAGGGTCTCTTAAAGTGTTATACTCTAACTAGTATAGTTACTTTACTCAGCTTTAGGAAATGGAGAAGAGTTGTTTGTAAAAGAACAGTCCAAATCACTGAATAGTTTAATATTCAGTCTTCCCCATATTTCCTTTCCTACTGATAACACCTTGATCTTGATCCTAGACACTCTATATTTAAAGTACTTTTTTAGTTTCCCACATGATCTCTGGCTCTGATCTTTGTTCTTTCCAATTATCACACACACACACACACACACCTATGCTGGGAAATTAATCTAAATCTGGTGGTCTCTAAAATACCACTTTCATCATTCCATTTTTTAGAATCTGTTTTTATATGTCACTCAGTATAGGGCTGTGCTCTTAGTATTGGGTAATAAATAAAAATTGTTTTTGTTGACCGATTATTTTTTTTTTACCTGACCAAAAAGTTATTTTGCTGTAGAAAAAGAATCAGACTCTGAAATATTGTACAATTAGCTTGTGAAGGAAATCAAAAATGCAGGTGTGCATAAATATAGGGATTGGGAATTCAATGTAATGGTTTTTAGTCATCTCCCAGAGTTCTTTTTCTGGGCATAGCTAGTTCAGTTCATTACTGCTCCATTAGAAATGATTTGGTTGATCTCGTTGCTGAGGATGGCCTGATCCATCAGAACTGGTCATCATCTAGTATTGTTGTTGAAGTATATAATGATCTCCTGGTCCTGCTCATTTCACTCAGCATCAGTTCGTGTAAGTCTCTCCAGGCCTTTCTGAAATTATCCTGTTGGTCATTTCTTACAGAACAGTAATATTCCATAATTTTCATATACCACAATTTATTCAACCATTCTCCAACTGATGGACATCCATTCAGTTTCCAGTTTTTAGCCACTACAAAAAGGGCTGCCACAAACATTCGTGCACATACAGTTGACTGATTATTTTAAAGTAAAAAGCTTTCTCGGGTAATTTTTAAACAATAGTAAAAAAAAAAAAAAAAAGGTAAATTCCCTATCTACATGGCATGGTATGCCAGTTCTGGCACAAGAACCAGGCCAAAGTTTCAAGTCAGTTGCTTTTCTTTAAAAGAGATAAGTTAGGAACTGCACAAATCAATTCACCCAAAATAGCATCTCCAAAAAGCATCACTTTTTTTTAAAAAATCACTGAAGGTTGAAATTGTTTTTCCCTTTGTCTTGACAAATATTCCTACTTGATGTATTTCTTGTCTTTCTGCTCAGTTTCTCTGTTCCCCACTTCACACTAAAATTAGACATCTTGGGTCAAAATGATGGTAAACACCATCATAGTTGAAATGCCGACTTTCTTTAAATCTCCTATGCTTGTGGTTCAGGCCTTACCATAGATGGGGGGAGGTAATAAAGTATATTGCCCTAAAAGTCCTCTAAACCTGTGGAAAATCTAGTGATAATAATTAATTTGACATGCATTTATTAAGCATTTAATATATGCAAGGAACTGTGCTAAGCTCTGTGGATATGAGGATAAAAATGAAATGACCTCAAGGAATTTGCATTCTACTTGGGGCATATAACATATAGTGGAGAGAGACAGAAGAGAACAAATAGATGGATAGATAAGTAAAGATACATAGAGCAATAAAAAAAATATATAAAATATACAAAATACATTGGGGAAGAGAACTATCACCCAGAGGTCTTAGGATAGGTCTTTTGACATAACCATTGAGAGAATTTAAGGATTTCAAAAGAGTAACTAGGAACCTAGATGGATAGAGCTCAAGGCCTGAGTTCAAATCTGGATTCAATGCTTTGTGAACTTAAACAAATTACTTAACCCTATTTTTGTCTCAGTTTCCTCATTTGTAAAATTAGTTTTAAAAAAGAAAAACACTTTTTACCTACATAGATATAGATATAGATATAGATATAGATATAGATATAGATATAGATATATAGTCATGAAGACTCAGACATAACTGAAAACGACTGAACCACAACAACAATAGGGATTCCAAGAGGCTGACGTGGAGGAAAGTATTCCATGTTGAGCAGAAGAATCCATACAAATGCACCTGGGGGAATATAATGTCCCAGACCAAGAGCAATGAGCAGGTCAGTCTTTGGACCTTAAAGCAATGGTGTTAAACTAAAATAGAAATGGATCTCTACAGGCTGCATATTAGCCCAGAAAAACTACAAATTCACATTTTCTATGTTGCATTGTATTTTTATTTAATGTTTAAACATTTCCCAATTACATTTTAATCTAGTTCAGGCCATACTAAAAGGAGTTTTGCTGTTGTTTCTAGTTAGCAGGCTATCCTTTTGGTACTTCTCTATAGAGTTTGTGAACTCTACCTGTGAAAGATAGGAAAGTGCAGTAACCCTAAAAAGATTGACTTGAGCCAGATCCTGAAAGATTGTAAATGCCAAACTGAGAAATTTCTATTTATCTTAGAGATAATAGGAACCCATTGAAGTCTCTTGAACTGGAGAGTACCTGTAGAGATGTTAAATGAGAGATAATGAGCAATATCAAGAAACTATTACATCATCTATTCTCTATAGATAAGTTCCTCTATAAAACTGGGAAGACCATAGAAAATAATTTTCCTGGCTGTTTTTTCCTGCTTCCACCAATATCTAAAATGAAACTTCTCAGTATTAAAGGTTTATTCATCAGGTAGATTGTGAACATTGGGAAAGATTCAGAAAGTAAATAAAAAGAATATAGAGAACCTTAAAGATGTCCACGAATTCTTTTCTAATCTCTTCTTTCTTTTCTATATTTTCTACACAGTCACTATAAAACAACCCTACTTTTACTTAAGCTAAATAATGACAGTGATAATCAGGGATTAAATAAGTAATGAGAAAAAAAGGATATGTTTTCAATTCAGATGTCCCATTCAAAATGAGATTTAATTGTGGTCAAAAAACAAAGCTCCTCTGGTTTTCACAGCCAATAACAAAATAGTATGATTTCTCTGAGTTAGAGATGTTGTATTAGGTTTCTCTGTCAGCCTAACAGGTGCTTTCAAGACTATTAAGTGTAAAACTACCAGGGCAGGGTGATTTAAAATGCTTAGAGAGCCCAGATCAATGGAGTGGAAAGATAGAAGGAAAAGTTCATTCAAAAGAGTTCAAAAGTTTAGTCTTACTTTTTTTTAAGCTGGTCTGGTTGCTGTAACATTCAAATGTACAAGGAACCTTCAACTGTATATCACTATAAGCTGTTCTCCTGTTGCCTCTTTTGTGCTGATGACATAAATAATCTCTTTCCAGCAACTCACAAACAGAGTATGATAGCGACTGAAAATATGTTCAAAAAGCCACACTGAATACCATTAAAATCTGTTTAAAATTTCTGTGACATCTGTTTTCAGTTTTGTCAATCTGTTTAATTAGCATCAATCTTGCAGAACTGCACAAATCAATTCACCCAAAATAGCATCTCCAAGGAAGTGACCTCTATCTAATATAGAAGAATGGCAAGTATAACTTGGGCTTGATGAACTTCATCCCACATTTAAAAATTTTTCCCAGTGGTTTGAAGATCTATTCCAATGGACAGCTCATTTCCACAAAACCAGATCATACTTTGGGTGGTAAATAACTCTGATCCAATTGTAGCTGCTGACATTTCTTGGAGACCAAAAATGGAAGAAATCCCAAGTAGGATAATCTAGAAAACTATTTTTATTTGTCTTCATTTTTGCAATACAGGACCTGGCTGCTGAGCTAGTAAGGAAGTCCAAGTCCTGGAAAGGGTCTTTACCATGTGTGTGTATGTGTGTGTTTCATTTAAAAAAAAAAATAACAATTATTATCTTCTGCCTTAAGGAAAAAAAGGCAGAAATATTTAACATAGCTGGAAGGTGAGGTAATTTGTCTATTTGCTTGCTATGTGGTACTGGAAAGCTCACATTAGACCATAAATGTTTTAAGTAAAATGGAACCAACATAGAGTACAATCTATGTCTCTGACAACATATTTTATTTTAACAATTTCTGAAGCACAAATGTTGAATGCCCAGAGATTTGTTAGGCAAAGGGAACTAGCCATGTTTCAGCCTGTCCTAACTTCATTCAGGAAATTCAATAATTCATTCAACATTTATTAAGCTCTCATGTCAGGCATAGTATGAAGTGCTTGGAATACAATCATGAGCAAAAAAGATAGTTTCTGCCCTCAAGGAGCTTACATTCTAAGAAGGGTTACATTCTAATATATAATATATAAAAGGAAGCTGAATGTGATGTGGGAGAGGAAATTGCTAAAGTGGGCATAATGAAGAAGTACAGACTGTATTCTCTTTATCCTCCTAAAATGGAGTTCTGGGAGGAGCCATCCAATCAGAGGGAGGGCTTTTTAAGTCTAAACAATCAACAAAACAATAAAGCAAGCCCTGATTTGCAGTATTTGCTCTCATTGGAAATTTAACAGTAGACTCCAGAGTCAATAGGAGTTTGACTCTAACAAAAGGCTTCCTTTTCACATGATCACTTCTCAAGAAGGGTAGGAAGCTCTTGTACAGAAGCCTGGTGGCTTCTGAGGTCCCTTAGGACTCAGATTCTGTCATTCGGTGATCCAGGAATTTCTCTAAAATTATAAACTGAAGAGAAAAGTGCTCAATGGTGTAGGAAGTTCCTCACCAGGAGCTCCTTACACCAGGGAAATAACAAATCAAAAGCAAGATTTAGATTATGGAAAGAAAAGTTGAGAAACTAGCTAACTGCTACCATGTTTTGATTTTTCCTTAGTGGTTGTAATCTCGGGATAATCTATAACATACTCTTTTTTTTTTTTTTTTTTTTTTTTGCAGCCATAAAATTTTTATTTTTATTTACTTTTAATAGCCTTTTATTTACAGGATATATGCATGGGTAACTTTACAGCATTAACAATTGCCAAACCTCTTGTTCCAATTTTCACCTCTTACCCTCCACCCCCTCCCCAGATGCAGGGATGACCAGTAGATTTAAGTACATTAAAATATAAATTAGATACACAATAAGTATACATGACCAAAAGCTTATTTTGTTACAAAAGAATCAGACTCTGAAATATTGTACAATTAGCTTTGAAAAATCAAAAATGCAGATGGCAAAATATAGGGATTGAATTCAATGTAAGGTTTTATCATCCCAGAGTTCTTTCTTAGGGTGCTAGTTCAGTTCATTACTCCCATTGGAAATATTTGGTTGATCGTTGCTGAGGATGAGGTCCATCAGAACTGGTCATCATATAGTATTTTGTTAAGTATTATCCTCTTCCCTCTCATTTCATGCATCAGTTCGTGTAGTCTCTCAGGCCCAAATCATCCTGTTTCACACAGAACAGTAATATTCCATAATATTCATATACCACAATTTATTCAGCCATTCTCCAACTGATGGACATCCATTCAGTTTCCAGTATAACATACTCTTAGACCAGTTTCTCTAGCATAACAAAATCCATTTCACTATGGGCAAAGGTGGACAGATGGTCATTTACATGTGTATGACTGATGGATAATGCTTGTGAGATGCTTTTCTCATTATAAGAACAGAAGTAAAAATATTGTTATACTAACTTTGTAAGTGAGGAAATAGAAGTTCAGAAAAGCTCATCAGTAGTTCTATCTTGCCTAAGAAATAAAATACAAACTTTTTAGTTTTGTTTTTAAAGCCCTCAAAAATCTGGCTCCTACTTGCCTTTCCACTCTTCTTTAACTCATCCTTATCTGGCTACAAGTTCTTCCTTGTGTGCAACTCTGTCTCATCCTGGGATGTCTTGCTGAGTTCCTGTGGTTCTAGGTAGCTCCATCTAGTCATCTTAGTCAAGCCTATTCCCAGCCTCATCCTATCTTCTCTGGCTCTTCAAAAAGTCACTATTGTCTCTGTAGTTTAAAGATATTTTTCTTCTGGATCTAAGTCATGGTCCTCTCTTCTGCCCTCCCAGAGAAACAGTATATTTACTATGAAATCCCTTCCACCCCTGTCCTGTATTTTCTATTCCTGGTTCATGCTTTAGCATTCCTGACCCACAGAGCAGCAGATCCCTTTTGGTGGCTACCCCTAAAGGCCTTTTGCAACTAAAATCCCCTTGGCTACCTAAGAAATTTGATTACTCAAAAGCGTGCCTAGTGCCTGATATATAGGAAGTACTTAATAAATGCTTATTGATTGATTGGTCCCTATTCCTTCTTTGTCTTCCATCTCCTTAGAAGCCTGTATTCCCCTTTAATTTATTGTTCTCTAAAAGCCATGTGATATGCTATACCACGCTCTCCTGCCCTGCTCCTTAATGGGATAATCAGTTAACGAACATTTATTAAACACTTACTTGATTCCAGCTGATTCATGCTGATGATACAAAAATAAAAACAAGAGAACTACTGCTCTTGAGGATCATACATTCTATTAGGATATTTCCAGATGAGCAATTTTGATGTTACCTACTTCCTGACAGAGAGATAATAGCCTAAACTCAAGATCCACAATACGATATATACATATATATGCATAAGATATAGATATATATAATTTCCATATGTGCAATATGGAGATTTGTTTTGCTTCACAATGCATTTTTTACAAAAATATTTTTTCTTTTTTTTTCCCCAATGGAGAGTGAGGTGGGAGAGAAAGAAAACTATTGCAATGTTAAATGGAAAAAAAAAAAACCCTCAATATTTTTTAGGACAACACACACACACACACACACACACACAGAGTCATTTTAGGGGTAAAGGGGTAAGAATTGTACCAATTGGATAGATCAGAAAATCCCTTATGTAAAAGCTTAGTCTTGAAAGAAAGAAGAGGTAGAAATGAGGATGAAGAGTATTCCAGGCATGAGAGACAAAGGAAATGGAGTACCATTTAAGAGTGTTTGCAAAATGAGCTAGAGAAGATACTCTGGTATCTCTGCTAGTAAAACCCCAAAAGAGGTCACAAAGAGATTGTAAAACAGTTCAAAAACAACATCAGTTTGTCTAAACAACAAAGTACATGGATGGAAGTGATATGTAATGAGTTTAGAAAGTTAAGTAAGGGCCAGATTATGAAGTATTCTTAAATGCTAAAAAGAGGAGTTTCAATTGGATCCAAGAAGCAATAAGAAGACACTAGAGGTTGGAAGACAGATAGTTTTTGTTGATAGTTCCATACTTGAATAATTCAAAGACTTTGAATAATTCAAAGAGCTATGACTTCATCAGGGTGGGTTCTTCTCTCTCTTTCTCTCTCTCTCTCTCTCTCTCTCTCTCTCCTCTCTCTCTCTTCTCTCTCTCTCTCTCTCTCTCTCTCTCTCTCTCTCTCTCTCTCTCTCTCTCTCTCCTCTCTCTCTCCTCCCCTCCCCAGCACAAGTCTTAACTTCTCCAGAACAGAACAGCTTTATGAGTTACTGTGGCCAAAGACATTCATCCCTTGGTATTCAACTTGTGGACGCTGATCCTCTCCAAACTTAGTTAGGCAGTTCCTCAGATGACAGATATATAACCTGTCATTGATGGTCCCTCATTAGAGGCTTTTGCAGAATTGTAAGACCTGCCAGAGCCTGTGCTCTGCTGGCACGCTCTTTAAGGGTCACCTCTACTCTCAAGTGAGGCAGAAGCACAGAACGCCCATGAAGATTACACAATTCACTTGTAACAATCGACTATTGTTTAAAACAAGTATCAGGAGACACTGCAGACCCTGTATGCTCAATCACCCACAAAGGTGGGCATTTCCCACTGAATGGACCATCACCAGGCTCAGAAAGGCTATGAACCAGCCTTCCTTTGAGCTCATTCAGGAATGATTAGTTATTTGACTTTTTATGTTTATGTCTTCTATCTTTAACTAAATCATAAGTTTCTCAAGGGAAGGGATCTTATCTGATCCCTTTTTTTATTATTTTAGTATTGTGCTAAATTAAAGATTTTGGTGTAAAATATAGGAGAGTAGGATTTCAGAGACAGAAGGAAGTTTAGAAATTTTCTGGATCAGAAGTGTCAGCCAGCCAGCCAATGGGTTCCATGCAATCCACAACACTCCTGAGGTGGCCCACCCAATTCAAATGTATTGTGTAAATATTATTTTTTTAAATACTACCTAACACAGATTAATATATGGTTTTCTAAGTCAATATGACTCTGTGGAAATCCTCATGCAGGGGCCCCGTTTCTAATTGAGTTTAATACTATATATGTAATCCAACCTTTTCATTTTGCAGAATGACAAATTGATTCCCTTGAGAGGTTGTGTCTGTCCAAAGACAGAGAATTAAGGCTAAAGAATAAGGCTTCCTGTTCATCAATCATCAGCTATATGATAGCAATTTTCATAAGAATATGATATATATGGGCAACTTGACAGGAGCAGAAAGCTCCTGTAGGCAAGATAACAGGGAAATATAATTTCATTTATCTTTATGACAACCCTGGGAGGTAGATGCCAGGCATATCCCCCATTTTATAGAAGGGGAAACCAAGGCAGATCAAAGTTAAATGACTCGCCTAGGGTAACAAAGTTGGTATATGGGGTCATATTTGATCTCAAGTCTTCTTGATTCCAAGTCTAGCATTCAATCCACTATGTAACCCAGCTGGATTTGGAGTCAGTCAGTAAATATTAAGCACCTCCTTTGTGCTAGGTGCTTTCTACCTACTAGGGACACAGAAAAAGGCAAAAGACAGTCTAATAATGGAGAACAGATAAAAACAATTATGTACAGGATAAATTGGAAGTGATCAGCAGAGATATTAGGAAGGTGTTAGAATTAAGAGGGATCAGGAGAAGCTTCTGATTAGAGGTGAGAGTTTAGCTTGGATTTAAAGTAATCTAGGAGACAGAGATGAGGATATGAGAGAGCATTCCAGACATGGGGATTGTTGTGATTGTTGAGTTATTTTCAGTTGTGCCCTGTTCTTCATGTCCCTGTTTGGAATTTTCTTGCCAGAGATACTGCAGTGGATTGTCGTTGACTTCTCTAGCTCATTTTATAAGTGAGGAAACTAAGGTAAACAGGGTTAAGTAACTTTTCCAGGGTCACACAACTAGGAGGCAACTGAGATTGGGTTTGAACTCAGGAAGAGGAGTCTCTCTGACTCTAGGTTTGGTGCTCTCTCTACTGCACCAACCATATGTCAGATGTGGTTAGAAAGGAAAAAATGCCCAGTCAGAAGATGGAATACCTTGTTCAAGGTCATCTAAAAAATGAGGTAGAGAAATAAATAGCAAGCCACTCTAGAATGAATGCCAGAAAAATCCTAAATGGGGTCACAAAGAGTCAAGCATTACTAAAAAATTATCAAAACAATAAAATAAATGGTCATACAAAGACAAAAATGAAACATTCTCCTCCCTATATCCTATTGTGGAGATCCTTTCTAGATCCAAGTATGCTGTAAACTAATTTGAGGAGGGAATATCTGAGGTGATTAGAAAGGTGGTATCTGGACTGAGTGAGCCTTGGAGGAATATAAAGATCCCAAAAGGAAAAGGCAAAAACAGATTGCATTGCAGCCCAGAGGAGGGCTTGTGCAAATATACAATTAGGCCGATGGAGATGGGAGCAGGGAATGGAATGTCGAGTTCAAAACACAACACACATTCTGTCATTCAGTCAAATACACTTCATCCCTTCATCCTCATACCTGTTTACTTTTTTTATTTGGTCTGACCTGTGACTTCATTGATGTTGGGAACTCCCTGTGTGTCTGCTCTCTATCTAATAATCTCTTAGTGTGTAGGTTGTTATGTTTCTGTTATTTTTACATATGGTCACAATTTATTTTTTAAATTTTCTCTATTTATTTTAATATGAATATACTTCAAGGATAAAGGGATTTTTAGGGCAGGAATTATAGGACCAAAAATCTAGAACTGAAAGGAAACATGTGCCCAATTCTTCATTATCCAAATGAAAAAACTCTGCCACAGAGTAAAAGACATATGTCAGAAACCAAATAGCAACTAAGACTGAGATTTGATTTTACTCTAGATTGGTTCTCCTTACTCTAGATCCAACGCTCTATCTACTACATAATGTTGTTTTTTGTTTTCTATCTATCCTCAAAACACCTATTAAAATTGGGAGGGAGGAATACTTTAAATAAACATAAAAAATTAACTAAGCCTAGTGATTATGAGAACTTTGTGAACAAGTATTATTTATGGGCTCATTTGATGTTTTTCTGGTTTCAGACTTCTGGTTTGTAGCCTAATCTCATCCTAAATTTTTTTTAAAATTTTTAATGGCATTTGGGTAGTGCCAATGGTGGAAATTGCAATTGTAGCAAACCTATTTTAGGAGTGATCTTGAAAGTAAAATGTAGGCTTTTGATGAGGAAATAGAATATATCAAATTATAGTATGTGGTCATTTGTTAATGTGGGTTTAGAGGGAGAGAGGGCTTTCAAAAAACGAATATTTTCTTCTACTAAGAATGATGAAAGGACAAGATTTATAAAGAATAATAGAAAAAGGAGAATTCTAACCATGTTTAAATTTTTTAAAATCAATTCGATGTAATTCTCATGAATAGTCTTCAGTTTCAAATATGGGGCTCAAAACCTTTTGTGATAGTTACCTTGAGGATTTTAATTTGGGAATTTCCATCCAATAAGCATTTTAAAGATCATGGGTTACAAGGATTTGATCCAAAAAATGTATTCTACATAGCCAGTCTCTTTTTCCCCAGGATTTTCTGTAGATATTGAAAAGAAAGATAAGTGGGAGAGAAATTAGCTCTCGTCATAATAGTTGAATATTCTATTTTTTCTTCCAAGTTTTATTCTCCCAAAGTTAATCCATGTTTTGGCCCATCGCTACTAAACAATACATGATATTTTACTGACAATTAATTTTGACAAAGCATTTAAACATAGGAAAAAATTTACACTGGCTTATTGATTGTTGGATAACAACCAATCCAATTCCGGATATCTTTTTGTCAAACTGCTTACCTTCTGGTCAGTCATTACCATTAAGCTTACCTTTTCCAGTCTTTGCCTATCAATGGAATTATGATTATAGACAGAACAGTGCTATGGCTGCCCTTTCTGTCCCCTGTGATCATCTGACACCATTATCATCCAACCTACCATTCCAGTCTCCAATCTACAGGCATTTCCTCTAACCACTTGGTTAACAAACCCTAATCTCTGTGATTCAGAGTTGTAATCTGCCAAAGTGAATCACCTTTTTCCCTTCTACTTCTCTCCAAACTTCTGTTCTTATCTAGCTCAACTTTATTCTCCATTCTTGTTTTTCTCCATTGCCTTCATCTACCATTGTAACTACTGGAATAGTCACTCTAACACTAGCAAACTTCCTTTTGTTTTTGATCTCTTCCTTTATCTCTCTCCCAACCTTCTAAAACTATACTCTTTAACTTTATCTACATTTATTGTCAGATAAGAGACATCACTGGACTACCATTCAAAGCATTCCAAACTTAGAAGGACCTACCAAAGAACTTCCTTCCTTCAAGAACTCAGGATTTCAAAGAGATATTATATTAGAGAATTTGAGGTGATGGAGAGATGAAGAGGCCAAGTACATTGCATAGATGTGATTTAAGAGAAAAATGAAATAAGTATAAGGAAATATATAGACAAAGTATGCTTTTACCTGGACACTGGGGAAAATTTCAGATTCAGAGCAGAGGTGACAAGGAAGAATTTCATCAAAAATGGGGAAGAGAGAAGAGGCAATTCTAGGCATGGAGATAACAGCAGAAAATGCGAGTATTTGTTATGGTCCAGAGGGACAACTCCGAACTCTGCTTTTAAAGGAAAGGAGTGGTTGGTATGAAATGCCAGGGGCATGATCAGAAAGAAAGCTCTTCTTTGATTCTAACCTGTCTACTGTCACAATGCAAATGATTAGTCTTGAGCTTTTGATCTTGAAGCCCCTTCCTCTTATTCCACACCCCTCCCCTTCCTCTACATATCTTCCTTATGCTATATATGTGCGGTTATAATGAGCAATCTAGAATCCCATTACTTTGCTTCAGTATGAGGAATAACACGTTGCCTAACAAATTCTCCAGCAACAATGCCTCTTTGAGCAAAGCTGGTCTGGTCACAAAGCAGACTGGGGAAAACTGCTTTGGAGTTGGAGACCCAATTCTCTTCATAGTCAGATACAGCCCAAAGTCTGGGATTGCCCAAAGAGAAAGCTCTAATACTGGGCATTCACTGCACAATCACCTAGGCACCTGAGCTGAAACCAGTAATCATCCCCTGAATGTGACAAGTTGTGTAGGCTGAGGAGACCAAGGAGCCACAGTCTACCTTCCCTGGAAGGAAAGGCAGGGAGTGACTCAGGAGTATGTGACAGCCACATCACAGAACAAATCCTCCCTTATTCTTATCTCTACTGAAGAGCTTTCTGACAATGATGGGTGTCATTGGATTGCATCAAGTCCCCTAATAAAGGTCTTACTATATCAGAAGATTCATCTTTAAGCAAGCTATAGGTATGAAGTGTGATGACAGAGTTCAGCTTAGCAAAAATAAATTGGCTCTTCTTATTGTTAGATTTGTCTCATCAAGAGGCCAGCTGATTGCTGTAGTCTCTGGATTATACAGAGCTGAAAGAGCTCTCCCATGTAAGGCAGACATGCTTAGCAACCACCCCAAATTCTATCCCCAGAACCTCTTTATTTTAAATGTCTTTCCTAGGTCATCTTCTGCCATCTTCTCTCCCAGATTCTGCTCTGAATTAGCCTCAGGATAATTTTATTTTAGCTGTCTAGAGTACAGCCACAGCCATATCATATCACTACTCAAACTCAGAGAAAAAAATTTCAAGATAAAATAACTTTGTTTTAGTAATTATAACTTTTTATTGACAGAACCCATGCCTGGGTAACTTTTTACAACATTATCCCTTGCACTTACTTCTGTTCTGACTTTTCCCCTCCCTCCCTCCACCCCCTCCCCCAGATGACAAGCAGTCCTATACATGTTAAATATGTCACAGTATATCCTAGGTACAATATATGTGTGCAGAACCAAACAGTTCTCTTGTTGCACAAGAAGAATTAGATTCAAAAGGTAACAATAACCCGGGAAGAAAAACAAAAATGCAAGCAGTTTACATTCATTTTCCAGTCTTCTTTCTTTGGATGTAGCTGCTTCTGTCCATCATTGATCAACTGGAACTGAGATAGATCTTCTCTTTGTCAAGGAAATCCACTTTCATCAGAATACATTCTCATACAGTATTGTTGTTGAAGTATATAATGATCTCCTGGTTCTGCTCATTTCACTTAGCATCAGTTCATGTAAGTCTCTCCAGGCCTCTCTGTATTCATCCTGCTGGTCATTTTTTACAGAATAGTAATAGTGCATAACATTCATATACCACAATTTATCCAACCATTCTTCAATTGATGGGCATCCATTCATTTTCCAGTTTCTGGCCACTACAAACAGGGCTGCCACAAACATTTTGGCACATTCAGGTCCCTTTTCCCTTCTTTAGTATCTCTTTGGGATATAAGCCCAGTAGTAGCACTGCTGGATCACTTTTGATGAAGCACAGTTTGATAACTTTTTGGGCATAATTCCAGATTGCTCTCCAGAATGGTTGGATTCATTCACAACTCCACCAACAATGCATCAGTGTCCCAATTTTCCTGGATCCCCTCCAACATTCATCATTATTTTTTCCTGTCAGATAAGATGACCTTTTACTAGAAGAGAGCCTATGGTTGAGCTCAAGTCCTTGCAAGTAAAATCAGATCAGGTCTTTTTTTCTTTCTCCTTTCCTTCTTTCCTTCCTTTCTTCCTTTTTTCATTCTTTCAAAATTCAAGCTGGTTTACATACTATAGTAATAATAACTAATAATATAAGCATAAGGATGGATTAGGGAGTGATATGAGTAAATCATTCAAATCACACCACCCAATTCAAATTGAGTGTCAATTTGCTAAGCCCTATATGTTATAGAACTGAGGAGATATTTTGAAGGAATGGTAGCTGAAAGAAATGAGTGAGGGACATCAAGAGCTGACTCAGAAAAAATAGGCAACACAAGGGCATCCAGGTAGTTGCAAGATAACAGACCACTGGCAAAATATTAGAATTTTCCTATCTAAGGGCTCAGAGTAATTGTGATGTTATTCATAACTCTTCATTTAATATGAATTCTCTAAAACACTTTTCAGTGTGCTCTGCAAACTTTAAAGTTCCCTACAGCTGCTAGTTAATATTATTATTAGTATAGCTTTACCAGAGGGAACTATGTCGACCCAAGGGGATTATTATATTACCCCCTAAGCTTAAAATGAGCTCATTATTATAACACTGTATTACATAAGTAAAATTTATATGTGGCGTTAAGATTTTTAAAATGCTTTATTCACAACAAAACTGACTTGGATAATGTAAATGCTATCAATATATTACAGATAAGAAATTACCTATAATCCATTGCCTACAATCACATAGTTATGAAATAAAAGAATCAAAAGTGAAAACCTGTTCTCCTAACTGTGACCCTCATCTTTTGATTCCAAGTCCAAAATGCTGTCCACGTAATCATCCTGCCCTAGGTCACACAGTTCTTAAATATTTCTCTTTAATTCTGGTGAATCACAGACTTTGGCTAGTACATTCAAATAAATTACTTTTAAAGATAATAGATGAATTTCTAGCCTGGATACATAGCCTACCACCAAGAGCTCTCTAGGGTTTCCAAAGCTCAGAAAACTTAAGTGGCTGATTCTGACTCTTGCCTCTTTTTATATCCCTAGCGTTTAGCATAATGACTGATACATAGTAGACACTTAAAAAAATGTTTATTGATTGATTGATTTTGCTTTTTTTGTATCTTCTGTTTAAGCATAGTGACTGATACATAGTAGATACTTTAAAAATATTTATTGATAGATTTTGCTTTTTTTGTATCCTCAGTGTTTAAGCATAGTGACTGATACATAACTTAAAAGGTTTATTGATTGATTGATTTTGCTTTTTTTGCATCCCCAATGTTTAAGAATAGTGGCTGATACATAGTAGCACTTAAAAATGTTTATTGATTGATTGATTTTGATTTTTTTGCATTAAAATTTCCTTTCTTATCCTCATCCTCAAATTAATATGTAGCAAAGAGCACATAAGCTTGAAGGGATGTTAGTCACTGAGTCCAATCCCCTAATTTTATAAATGACAAGTGAATGTTCAAAGAGAGAAAAGTCACTTGCCCTAAATCATAATAGGTACTAAAGGATTCAAACCCAGACTCTGGCTCCAAATCAATTGCTCTTTGGAGCCAAAATGTGGCACATTACAAATCCCAGTAAAGGCCTTTACAGCTGGAAGCTGGAAGGGCATGCCTCTATCAACACAACCAAGGCTGTAATGGAAGAAACTAGTGGGTGGCAGGGAGCCACTGGGCAATGAGCAGGGGCAGCATATGCTGCTTTGGTCTAGAAATGGCTCTTTGTTTTCCAGCTCGTTAAACTTCTAACTTGAAGTAGAGACAAGCACTCCAAACTCCAAAGCAAAAAAATAGTTTCAGAGAGAGAGGTTGCTGACTGGGACCTTTCAGAGGCTGCTCTTATTGACTTTCTGTTCCTTTCATTTAATCAGCCCTGGCAAAAAGCCTCATAAGGGAACTTTGCTTGCAGCCCAGTTTTCGATTTTTAGGTGTATATTGGGCAGTCATTGAAATCTGCTAGTCAAAAGAACCAGGCTTCATCACTGGGGGCCTCCTAGAATTTCCAAAATAAGACCTGTTTTGAATAAGGGGAATTCAGGAATGAGAATTGGCTGTCTTCATGGGAAAGCACACTGTTCCTCTGAGAGAGGGAAAATCCACAAGAAAAATTCCAACTTCCAATGATCCTGTGACTTCTTTACCTTTGAGCTTCCTGCTAAGGCCAAGGGACAAAGCAATATTATTGAACATACCTCCCAGGGTTGCTGTGAGAATCAAATGAGATAATACATGTAAAGTGTTTAGCATAGTGCCTGGCATAGAATAGGGGTTTAATGCTTACTCTTTTTTTCCCATCCTTCTTTCCTTCTTTTCTATTAGGCAGCTCAGTTGCTTTACCAAATTCCAATTTGAGGGGAAAAAATCCTTAATGGAGACACAGTTGCTTCCAAACAGCCACTCAAGACCTAGAAAATCTGCCCAAATAAAAGTGTTTCCCTCATCAGATAATGAAGTTAAGAAACCCATCTGGAGTGCATCTAATTAAGATGTTTTAGAAAGCTTCAAACAAGGAAATAATGCTTTCCTAGATTCTTCTTTCCCTTTTGCTTCTGTTAAACTACAATTAGATCAACATGGTGCTAATAAAAGCAAGGACTTCCTAAGGATGCTGGTTCACTTTTCTTTCTTCTGTGCCATAGCTACAGACTGTGCCTTTAATTCGCCAGTTCTTTTGGGAAGTAGGCACCATAGGAAGCCAATGATTCTTAAACATGGAAACAACCTAACCTGGTCAGGTCTATACCTTGGGAAGATTACTTTGGCAGCTATGTGGAAGATGGACTACAAAAGTAAGAAAGAGAAGATTAGGAAAACATTTCTAGCATCTTTGAAGTGGTGAGGGATTGAAGTAGGGTCATGTGAGTCTAGAGAAGGGCAGATGCAGTAAATACAATGGAAACTTGGAAACTGGTTAAATAGGATGAGGGGTGGTAAGGGGGAAGATAGAATGGAGAATCAAGGATTGTTAATTTATAACTTAGAAATCTAGTACAACTTCATTATTTCATAAATAAGGAAAGCAAGTGACTTGCCCACTATCATTCAGATAGTGACAGAGCTAAGATGTGAACTCCATTCTTCTGGCTCCAAATGCAAAGCTGACTAAACTATACTCGTTCTCAGTGAATGATAAAAACCATTGCACATGTGTGCCTTAATGAGAGTGGTTTGGTAAAGTCATACCAAATTGTAAAGAGGAACTTCAGAGGTCATCTAGGCTAACCACCTTATTTTACAGATGAGGAAACAAAGTGTATTAAAAGATTCCCGAGACTTTCTTGAGATCTTACATAGAAGCAGAACTAGAACTAGAACCCAGCCTCCAGTCAAACACTAAACATTTATTAAGACTCTGTGTGTGTCAAGCACTGTGCTAGGTTTAGAGAATACAGATATAAAAATGAAATTGTCCTTGCTATCAAGAAGCTTACATTCTCCTGGGAGGATACAATTTGATCATTGATAGGCAAATGTAGAATATATATACAAAATATAATCACAGTGTGGAAAGAAGAAATACAACAAGTGGGAGATTCAGGAAAGATCTTTTGAAATAGGTGGCAATTAAATTGAACCTAGGAGGGAACCCAGGTTTCTAAGAAATGTGGAATAGATGGAAAGTAGTTTAGGCTAAGAGGTCAGCTGCATAGCTACTGTCTCTGACACTTCCTCATATCCTTTTTTGTGGCCCAAAAAAAATGCTTTGTAAAAACACATCTGTTTATCCATCCATCCATCCATCTACCAACTATCTATCCATCCATTCATCCATCCATCTTTCTGTCTATCTACCTCTCTACATATTTATAGGCAACAAGGTGATTCAATAAATAGAGTGTCAGTCCTGGAATCAGGGAGAACTGAATTTGAATCCAACTTCAAACACTTAATAGCTATTACCTGGGCAAGTCAACCTCAGTTTGCTCAACTATAAAATGGGAAATAGTAGCATCTCCCTGAACAAGGTTGTTATGACAATTAAATAAGATAATATTTGTAAACCATGTAACCCAATGCTTTGCACATATAGGGTCTATAAAAATGCCTAATCCCTTTCCCTGATAATAGATTATGCTATCTATTATCACTCTTATGATTGGTTTGGAGTGGTCTCATAATTTCATTACTAAAAATAATAAACTAGGAAGATATTATACAATTATAGATTTTTATAAGTTGTTCTTTTTTAAGATAGACATGGAAAGAAGGAGGGGGAGGATAGTGGTATTTTGTATTTTAGATGCTTTCAAGTAAAATATGCAAAATAAATCAGGTAAGCCATAAGTATACTATCTCTATCATTTAATAGCCTGGTTGCTTCACTTCTCTAGGCATTAATAATAAATAATTATTAAATGCCTACCATGTACCAGATACTATTCTAAGTATTGAAGGAACACAAAAACACTCAAAAGACAGTCCTTAAAGAGCTTACAAGGTAATGGGAGAGACAATATCCAAACAAATATATACAAAACAAGCTATATGCAGGAAAAATAGGAAAATTAATAGCAGGAAGGCACTAGAATTAAAAGAGATTGGAGAAGACTTCCAGTTAAAGCAGAGCTTCAGTCTCCTCCTTAGTGTCGAATGAAGAGTTGAATTATCTCTTTCCCAAGTTCCCTTTCAAACTAATATTCTAATACTTAATTTTGTTTCTATTTTATTTTTTGTGATGTTTTTATCATTAATATACTACTTAGATATTTTATTAATATTATTTTATTTATTACTCTATAATATTTAATATCTTAATTCATTGTGATATTTTATTTTTTTCATTGTAAATTAACTAAACAACTTCCCTATCTCACTCCTTTTTTCTCCCCATGTGATCTCACTGAACTTCCTAAGTTACCCTCCTTCCCCTTAAAAAAATAAATTCCAAGTTATTTCTCAGTAGTAAAAGTTCAGATGCCTGTCCAAAGGTCATTAGTTACTAACATCAAGAACTCTTGCTGATTTTCCTATTTCATATGTCTATGCACTGGTGGTCTCAACCATCCACAAGAAGATATCCAAAATAAGGTATGTTTTAGAAAAAAAAAGTTGAAGTCTTTGAGAAGACACAAACTGAATGCAAACTTTTTGACCTATAAGTCTTCATTGCTAAACATGTGCCCAAGAATGCTGTATCTGATCCAACAGATTTGTTTATTAGGTCAGGCCTTATCACAACTGGGCCATGGCCAGGAAATCATGTGTCCAGGGTAAAATCAAATGTGAGCCCCACCTCACTCCCAGAATGACTTTTCCCTCTTCCTAGACTTCTATTCTTTTTCACTGGCTTGGGTCAACATCCTTTTACCCAAAGAGAGCTGGTTTTTCTTTTTTCCTCCACTCCCTATAAGGGAAGATTATGACAATGTCTTTATATGCTTGGCAGGCTGGCTCCAATGCTTTTGCACCATGTGACCTTGGGGACCGACTTTATTTCTGTAAGCTTCAGTTTCCTTGTGTAGAAAATGAGAATAATGCTTGTCATACCCATCTCACAGGAATATTTGGTTAGTATTTCTAAATCTGTAAGTGTTGTTCAAATAGAAATTTGGAAAAAGATAAAGGATAGAAATTGGGCTTGTGTTTTCATGGCTATAGAGAATTCCTAGGGGAGAAAATTTCCGCTACCAATGCAGATCAGCACCTTCCTTGCAACTTAAGACTATTAGAAAGTTGCCTAGAACAGAGCTGCTTAAATGCTCTCCACTCATGACTCTATTTCATCCAAGAAATTTTTGCATGACTTCAGATATATAGATATATAAAATAAATATGCAAAGCAAACATTTACTAATAATAAATCATAATTTCTCAACCCCTACATTCAGTTACAAGACTCCATATGAGGTTGTGATCCACAGTTTAAGAAGCTTTGGCCTAGAACACTAAAAATTTAAGTGATTTGCTCTGGGTCTCCTAGCTAGATATAACAATGGCTGGACTTAACCCAGGACTTCACTCCACTGCCCCTCTCAAGAAAAAAAAAAATAAATAGGAGTTGTAGTTATTATTATTACATATGTTTTATGATTGGCCCTAGTTAAGTCAGGGGAAGGCCTGGAAGCTACTAGCAGTGATGATTTAGGGAGAGGGGAGAATGAGGAAGCAATTAAGGTTGACTCGCCATGGTCACACAAGCTAGTAAATGTCTGAGACCAAATTTGCACTCAGGTCCCCCTGACTACAGAGCTGGTGCTCTAATCACTGTGCCAGCTTACTGCTGATGAGCTAGCTGCTGATGATTTAACAATGATAAATTCCCCTTCATCAATTACATAGGCATTGTATGAGAATGTCTTTGAGGATGTTATGTGTAATTGGTTATATGTGGCAGGCTAATTTTGAAATCATTTTATTGTACATTTAACAATTTCAACTAAAACAATACCAATATAAATGCTCCTGATAATCATATTATCAATACTGTTTATTATTTAAAACATTTAACTAATGACAACCACAGTGGGTCTCTGGAGACAGGCCAATCCTGTTTCTGATCCCTGCTTATTGTCCGGTGACATTAGGTAAATCACTTAATCTTCAGTCTCCTAATCTGTAAACTAAAGATGTTCCAGATCAAGATCTAAGCTAATTGTGGAAATGTCCTAAACAAGAAGACCCTTCATAAAGAGACTGTGGATGTTTTCCAGATAAGGAATGCAGGGGACCAACTGTCCTATCTGTGTTTTCAAGTGAATTCAGGGAAATCAGTTTCAACATGGAACCAGGACTGACAAAAGGGGGCCAACAAAAAAAATCCAGATTCCTCAAGGAGAATGAATGAGACTACTTCAATTTTGTAAATGTCCTCTACTATTAGATAAATAAGTAATATAGTAGAGAGAATGCCAGGCTGAAGTCAGAAAGATTCATCTTCCTGAGTTCAAATATGGCCTCAGACACTTACTAGCTCTGTGAGTGGGTAAACTTAATCCTGTTTGCCTCAGTTTCCTCATCTGTAAAATGAGCTAAAGAAGGAAACAGCAAAACATTCCAATATCTTTGAAAAAAAAAAAAAAAAACAGAATGGGATTCCCAAAGCATCAGACACAGCTATTACTGATAGTAGAAGTGAAAGAAAGACTTAAGACCACACATTAGATACATAAGTTCAGCCAGTCTAGGCTGAACTGTAGGTCTCATAATAGATAATTTTATCGATCTTGTCCTCTGAGATCCTTCACACCTATCAGCTGAGTGTGTAATAGATGCCCTGATGACCCATGGGCAGAGAAGAACCCAGGAGAGGACAAAGGCCACAAAGTCCAAAACAATGGTTCAAAAAAGAAAAGCCCCTTGAGCAACAACAGAGGAAAGAACCAATGGTGAACAAAGGACCTTTATTTTGGCAGTTTAGGCTAGCTTCTTAGATAGAACAAGATGGTCTTTATTCAGGAATGGCCCAGAAATTGAAGGAAGGGTCAGCTGAGGTCAGAAAGAATATCTGGGTTAATCCTTCTTCTTGATTTGACTACTGAAAGTAAACTGGCTAGAAAACAAGAAGGAAAGTTGGTTATATATTCGCAAAGGAGCCAAGGCCATCCATTTCATAGAGCCAGAGAACTTTAGAGAGGAAATTATAACTAATCTTCATTTTATATATGGGAAAACTGAGGCCCAGAGAGGTTAAATAAATTGTGGTTTCTAACTTTATTATAGGCTTTTTATGGAGATCCTGTAAATACCTTGGGTTAGCAACTTGTGAAAACTATCAATGAAATCCTAACATTTTGAACTAATTAATGGTTTATGAGATGTGTGTGTGTGTGTGTGTGTGTGTGTGTGTGTGTGTGTATCCTTAGGGTCCTGGGAAAACCATTTCTGTTAGGGGAATTTCACACACACACACACACACAAATGTTCAGTAATATTCCAGGTTCTTCCCTATTATAATATAGAGTAAAAGTGATTTTCCCTTCTCTTCCACCTCTCTTCTTAATTTTACTTTTATTTTTACTTAATTTTACTTTTACTTAATTACTTTTAATTATTACTAAGCAGAGGAAAAATATACCTTAGCTCCCAGAGGAAAGTTGGAAAACTTTCATCCCTATGCAAATACCCATCCACTTCTAACTTCTCTCATGACTAATAGTCTCAAATCTTCAACTGCTTATTAGACATCAGAAACTGGATGTCTTATAGCCATCTTAAACTCAACATGCCCAAAATTGAACTCATTATTTTTGCCTCCCTCAACCATCCCCTCTTTCTAATTCCCTGTTAACTGCCAAGGTAACCACCATCCTTCCAGTCACCCAGACTCGAAATCTAGGTGTCATTCTTGATTCTTAAGTCTCTTTAATACCCCTTATCTAACTTGTTATCAATATTTATCATTTCTACCTTTTTAATACCTCTTGTATATGCACCATTCTCTTCTAATACCTTTATCACCCTGCTACTATCACCCTTATCATCTCCCATTTGGACCATTGCATTAGCCAGTTGCTCCCTATGTTTCTCAAATTTCTTCCCCACTCCATCATCTTTCATTCAGCTGTCTAATCACCTTTCCCAAAGTGTAAGGGTAACCATCACTTCCCTATTAAGTTAACTCCAATTGTTCCTTCCTATCTCCAAGAAAAAAATATAAAATCTCCAGTTCGGCTTTTAAAGCCCTTTATAACCTGACTCCTTCCTAACTTTTCATCCTTTACTTTATTCTTTCACTTTACTTTCCTCCATGTTCTCTAACATGCAATGACATGACTTACTGGTTGTTCCTCTATCTCCCAAGTTGGAGCATTTTCACTGGCTGCCCTCCTTCCTGAAACTCTCTTCCTCATCATCTCTGCCTCCTAGCTTCCTTCAAGTCTCAGCTACAGCCCTATCTTCTGCAAGAAAGCTTTTCCAGTCTTTAATCTTGGTGCTGACTTTTCTCTAAAACTACTTTCAGTTTATCTTGTATCTATCTTATTTGTACCTACTTGTTTGCATATTGTCTGTCGTTAGAATGCAAGCTCTTTGACAGCAAAGATTGTTTTTTGCCTGTCTCTTGCCTTTCCCATAAGACCTAACATGATGCCTGAAACATAGTAGGTGCTTTAAAAAAATACTAGTTGATTGATTATGTAAGGAATTAATAAATTATTGTTGACTCAGAGACTCTAACCCTTGACATAACCCTGACACCTTGTTTTGAGATGTTTTGCCTTTCCAGAATTTGGTGAATTGTGATTTCCCCCTTCCATTTAAATGTTCAGTATTAAAAATGAAAGTGAAAAAAATTTGAAAGTGAAATATTTGAAGCATAAAATGCTTCAAATATATTTGCCTCAGTTTCCTCATCTGTAAAATGAGCTGAAGAAGGAATTGGCAAACCATTCCAATATCTTTGCAAAAACAAACAAACAAACAAAAAAACAGAATGAGGTCATGAAGCATCAGATACAGATATTACTAGTAGTGGAGGTGAAAGAAAGACAAGACTGTATATTAGATACATATATTCAGCAGCCCATGTTGAAATCTAGGTCTCATAATAGATAACTTTATTGCTCTTGAGGAATGATATTTGGATAATTACCACATAATTATATCAAAAGCACCTATTATAAAATGATAGGATTAAAAGCTATTAATGTGTCTATTGATAATCCAGTGCAAACCCTTCATTTTTACATATGAGAAAACTGAAGTTCAGAAAGTTGAATCATTTGTCAGTAGTCACAAAGATAATATTTGACAGAGCCAAGTTTTGAAACCAGGACTCCTGACTACAAATTCAGTGTTCTCTATGCTGTGTTGCTTTCTCAAGTGTGCTAAATATATATATTTTTCCTGAACTGTCATAGAAGAAAGAGTTAGAGAAAGAATGGGCAAAAAAAAAAAAAAAAGAAAGAAAGAAAGAAAAAGAAAAAGAAAGAAAGAATTAGAATTCAAAAGCTTTCTGGATTAAATTTGCCCTGTCATTTTTGAGCAGAAAGTACATTGGTCTAATCCTTTTCCCAACAAATGTTACTGATTTCTCACAGAGAATGAACTTTATTGAAAGGAATAAAAATTAATCTGTATATGCATTTTATTTAACATAATGAGAAAAGTCAGCCTGGTTGAACAATAGTAGTTTAATAAAGCACTACAAGTGAAGTCTTAGAAAAAAAGACTAAGTGAAAAACAATGAATTGTACATCTATTCTGTGTAATGATATAAAGTAAGAAATCTCTTTTCTAGGGTTGAAGTTTTAATATAATTATATTTCTCCCCTCCTTTTAGGAACTTAAGTGCTCATTTTTAAGTTAAATATTAAAATTCTTTTGAAAATAGGATGTTAAGTAAATAGCTTTTTTTTTTTTTAGTTCATAATAATATCCATAACACATTTGGCTAACGATTCTGATTTGAACAGTAAAACTTGAAACTTTAAAATGTTTGAGGCTATGTTACATATCTCATAAACATTATATTCACTTAAAGGAATGGTAACAGTGCTAGCACAATCAGGACAAATAGATAGAATGCAGTGTCTTTTACTTGTAGGAAAAAGTCCACATCATTGGTGCCTTTATTAAGTTTGAATAACGAGGTCAAAGTTGGGAGTGGGGAAAGAATAGTTTGTGGGAACTATGTAAATATCCTAAAAAGCTTATATCCTTTAATTTTTCTTAAATCGTAAAGTTGATATTTTTCTATATGAGGATGGATTTAGAATGAATGCATTTTCCAAAACATTACCCGGAGGATTACGCAGAATAACAAGAGCAGCTTCACTGAGACGGGTTGGAATGTAACTGAGCAATCTCTGGTACATATAGTACCCTTTGCGTTGTCCCACGGCCTTGACAAACAGTCTGAATTTACAAGGTCAGGTACAAGTTTAAAAGTAGATTTCTTGAATACAAGGCAAGAAAGTTTGATTTTTTTCATTCTCCTTGCATTAAATCCACTTAGTTCCCAACTTAGAAATTGGGGGGAGGGGAATGGAGGGAGGGAATAAATATAGTCCTAATTTTTCTAAATCTTTAAAAAAAAAAAAAAATGGGAGTTTTAATGGCCAGGCCTACTAAGTATGAATGTGATACTGTCAGAGTGTAATGTTTTGTGGGTCAGTTTTATTAAAATTGTTGGTTTACTTTTGGTATTTGCTTCTTCATTGATTCATTGTGATGTGTCTACTAAATTCTGTTAAATGTTCCTTAGTGCCTGCCCATTTGATCCAGGATCATTGGATTCTAGAAAGGAGTTTCAAATATGAGTGAGGAAGGGTAGGATTTTTAAAATATTTATATCTATTAATAGTATGTACTAACTAATTAATAGATATCTATATCTATTAATAGTATTTACTTCAGAGCCATTTTGGAGCAATTATAAAACTGCTTATTGTTATCAAAATAGACTATTGATACTTCCACCTAACTTATTTTAAAATTGGTTGTGAGAGCATTTCCCCAGTCATGAAAGGAAAAAAAATAATAATAATAACACAAAATAGTCTGCTTATGAGAAACAAAATTTTCTTAAGGGAAAAAAAATAGCTCTAAGAAACAAAGGAAGATTTGAGAATATAAAGGTCATGTTGTGGCAAGAATAATCTTATCATTTTTCTGTCAAAGAATGACTCCTAAAAATAACTAATGTTATGTTCTCTAACTTTTTCCTTTAAGTTGCAAGATCCTGAGAATCTGTTGTATGTTGAAGTTGTGTGTGTATGTGCATACAAAAATGCGCATGTGGGCACAGCTAAATCCCTCCACAGACATGGCTGCTTGGAAAAATATCATTGTATATACATATAGTGGGTATAATGGATAGGATCCTTTAGAGTCCCAAGTTGATATGTAATTTGCTTTTGGATAGACATGTCTAAAGTGGCTTCTTACCCTTCATACCCTGTTTTGTGTGATGGACATGACTATTTAAAAAACAAAGTATTTATTTACAAGGTCATTAAGTCTTTTTTCTGTTGAAAGAAATACTGAACTGTTTGTTGTTAAATCACGCTTTAGAAAGTAGATTTAAGGATTGGGAAAGAAGTCTTTCAGATAATGTAGAAAAGACCATAAAATCTTTTTCTTCCTCTTGGTGAAAAACAGCATCTTCTCTTCAATTAGCATGAGAGACTAAAACAGAGTTTCTTAACCTTTTTTTATGTCATGAGTCCCTTTGACCCCTGATGAAGCCTATGAACCTCTTCTCAGAATATTTTTTTTAATGCATAAAATAAAATGAATAGGATTAAAAAGAAACTAAAGGTTAGTGAAAAGAAAGATGTATTTTTTTTTTCTGAGCCAAATTCATAGACCTGATGAAATTATTCATTGTCTCCTTTGGGAGTCAGTGAACTCCAGGTTATAACCTCTGGTGTACATTTGGGGTGGAACTATTCTATGCCATTGCATTAGGGAAATTCATTTTTGTTTACGTTCAGAAGCTGGATTAATAAAGCAAAAACAATTCCTAAAGTTTGTGTTATAGACTTTTTTTTTGCCAAAATTTTGGAACTAAAAGTAGGAAAAACCCCTAGAGAACAGCATGAATGAATGAATGTATGTATTTAAAACATCAGTTGCTTACTATGTGCCAAGCACTGCACTAAATTCTGGGAACACAATTACAAAAGAGGAGAAGGAGGAGGAAAAGAAGAAATCCAGAGAGTAGAATGCTGAGACTAATACTTCATCCCTTTTATTTAATGAAGCTTCTTTTATATCTTTTTTAAGTTATGGTTCCTTTCTTTTTCTTGCTTATTGCATTTATTCTTCACAAATATCTGTCTTCAGATGCTGAAGAAAAATGAAACTTTCCAATAAAATGTATAAAACCTCAAGCTGATCTTTCAGTTCACCTTTCTTTCATTTTATTTTCTTGGGAGATCACTGGACTAAAGATACCTGTTACACAAATTTATTTAAGTTCAGTCCTGCTGAACTCCAAGCAAACTTCATTGCTGTTATACCAGTAAAATTAATAGTAGTCTCAGAACAACCCTGAGATAAGATCACACTTGTGGCTTTCCAAATACTACTAAATTATGCTGACTATTATTTTCCATTCTGATGCCTCTTAAACTCATTACATGGTTCTGACTTTCATATGGGAACAGTCATAAGAAAAACAATTGTGTGAATTTAGATAGAATCAAATGCAGGCCAGGTAGCCAAAATATCAATGGGTACTTTGTAGTTAGTGGTATTTTTTTCCCCCTAAAGCCTGCTTTGTTCTTCTCATTCAGCTTGTTTCCTTTAAAATCTCTCTTTCCTCTTCTTCAAAATGGAGGTCTTTGCTGGATGATCTCTAAGGTCTCTTCTAATTTTAAATTATATTATTCAATGACAAAGAAAAATCTCAAGGAACAAGTGTTGAGAAGCCAAGTTGCTGGAACAGTACTTTACCCGGCTCACTGTATTCAGTGAAGAAGAAACCAGATTGATTATTTGGCAGTTGTGGCAATGTGCTTGTCCCTCACATGTCCCTTGAAATGCTGTGCAGTAATAATAGAAACATTATGTGGAGATATGAATTTTGCATTTTCAGGGCATGTTGCATTCATTGGCTAATTCAATCATTCCTGTCAGATGAGTATTGTTTCCATTTTTCAATGGGAAACTGAAAAACAATCTTGGTAAAACTAGCTTTAAAACCCCAGGCCCTATTTTAATTAGGACTGAATTGGATTAAGACACTAGGTGCTTGGTAAACCACTTTTTTTGGATTGTAATCTCTTTGAGGGCAAATTATCTTTGTGTTCTAAGAACCTAACACACACACACACACACACACAGTACTACATGGTAAATGTTCACCAATTTGTTGTTTAATTTAACTCTCTCCAGTCTGTTCTTTTGTTCTTGTTGAGGCTGTCTTATCTCATTTTTCAATGGGAGATTCTTTCCACAGATGGGTCAAAAAAAATTGTTATTCCACTTGTGGGGTTCAAATTTGATTTAGAAAAAAAAAATCAAAAGAGTTCTCTAACTTAGAGCTTCAAAAACCTATCCAAATCAAAATTTAAGATTAGATGCTATTCCCTTGTAAAAGAAAAAGTGAAAATAAAATATTGCCAAAGAACCATAGAATGATCAAGCTAAAGAAATTTAAAGATCACCTTTAATCCAAGATTCTCATTTTGTAGGTTATGCTCAGAGAAGTGACCTATACAAGATCATACAACTAGTTAGTGGCAGAACTCACTTTTTCTTTTATTTCCATTTCCTCTTTTCTTGTTTGAATAATCACAATAGCAATTTCACTGTCATAAGAGTAACAGTCCATCATAGGCAAAATTTTAAAAGGAGTAAACAATTCAAGTTGGTACATATATGCCATATATTGCATTCAGAAGGCCCATTATGATGTCTGAGGCACATAAGAAATGCAGTATGAATCATACAAACTTGGTGAACCATAAACCTCTCCCTGTGGATTTAAATTTGTTAGTATTTTAGTCTGCTTGGAAACAGACTGGGAAACACTAAACCCAGCTTTTCTGAGGTTAGTCCAAATTATTTTTTTTCAACCAAAAGAAAAAAAAATATTATGTCTCCTAAGGAAACTTGTAACCATGAACAGTAAATTAAAGATGTTTTAATGTGTTTTTTTTTTTCTATTCCCTCACATCCCCAACTTGTGCATAGTTTAAATCCCTAGCTTCTTTCACCACAGAATAAATGCTAGGCTAAAGATCAGTGGAGAAGGCCCATGCAAACTTATTTCCTAAACTAAGTACAAAAGTTATGTAGGCTGGGCTATAATGACCTCACCATCAGTCTTACTCTTTCTTCAAGATCAAGTTCAAAAAATTATTAATCATCCACAGAGGATTCTTATTTTCTAGTTCATTCCAATTACATTTCATATCTTCCCAGTGTTATCATTTGACTTTTTAAAAAATCCTCTACCATAGAGGTCACCATTACTTTTCAGACAATAGATTATCTTTTACATGACCTTGCTTTTGCCCATAAACAAAGCCTAGGGCAGGGAGATTTATTGTACATATGTATGTATGATAAGAATCTGGAGTTTTTAATCCCCCTCCCATCCTTAAACTACATCTCAAACTATGACACTTTGTTGTTATTGAGTCAATTAAATCATGTCCAATTATTTATGAGCACATTTGGAGTTTTCTTTGCAAAGATATTGGAGGGAGACGTGGGGTGGGCAGCTATGGGGATAGACCATCCTCCCTGAAGTCAGGGCTCAGACACTTAACACTTCCCTGCTATGTGATCCTGGGCAAGTCACTTAACCCCAGTTGCCTCAGCAAAAAAAAGCACACACACACACACACACACACACACAAAGAAGAAGAAGAAGAAGAAGAAGAAGAAGAAGAACAAAAGAAAAAGAAGAAAGAAACAAAGAAAGGCAAAGATATTGAAGTAATTTGCCATTTTCTTCTCCTTCTTCATTTTACAGATGAGGAAACTAAGGCAAACAAAATTAAGTGACTTGCTCAGGGTCACACAGCAATTATCTGATCTCGTCTTCCAGATTCCAAGATCAGCACTCTAATCACTGCACAACATCGCTGTCCTAAGTGACTGCTGAGTTCCAAAAATTATTTTTGTCTTTTCCTATTAGAAAGATTGTCAGGATACGCTTTTCACTCAGGTTTGTTTTTTCCACCATATTTTCCAAAATGACTGGTACTAACTCATCTTTAGCAGCATTTCTCAAATTAGGAGTACAGAAAACTGTAATGGAACAAGAGAGACCATTTTCCATATTCTTATATTGCTTTCTTGGGCAGTATTCCCAATATACCCATTCTGGATATAGAAGGCAACATTCATTCTTGTTGCCTTTCCAGAGGATTTGTAGAATTTTTGAACTAGAAGGGACCTTAAAGATCTTTTCATATAACTTCTACAGAGAAAGAAATGAAGATCCAAATATTTTTCTCAAGGTCACATAACTTATTACTAAATAATGCTGAGAGCCATAAATGTTCAAGTCTTGACTCTTCCAGGTGGCACTTTTGGATTGCTCTGAGCCTCAGATTTTTCATCTGTAAAATAAGAATAATAATGTGGATGTGGAGAAGCCACAGGATAATGATGGATAAAGGGCCAACCTAGGAACCAAGAAGGGCAAATCACATTATCTGTCAATGCCCAAATGACTCTTTAAAGACTATAAGTTTGTATCACTGTTTGTGTTGTTGTTTTGGAGGCAATCAGTATTGTGACCAGGGTCCCACAACTGTTGTATATCTGAAGCTATATTTGAACTCAGGGTCTCCTAACTCCAGGGCCAGTGCTCTATCTGCTGTAGCAACTAATTGCCTAACAGTCTAAGTTATAGAAAATGTGCAAATCAATATCTGTTAGAAGGAATTTCTGCAGTGAGAGTTTCCAATAAGATAAAATCACAAGTATTCAGACGAGAAAGTGTGTGTGTATGTGTGACTACATACCTCACAGAATTATTACAGTGATCAAATGAGATAAGGTGCTCTATGATGGTAAGCTATTAGCTCAGTGACAAAACCAAGACTAAAAATGAGGACTCAATTCCTAACTCAGTTCAAATACATTTGCTTGGATGATAAAAGGAAAAAAAGACTGGGAAATATCCTCTCTCTCACAGCACTCCTCACCCTTAGTCATTAAAAGACTGAATGTGCTAAAGATTTAAATTCTGGTCATTTTTTCCCCCATAAACAAGCCTTAGGTTTTATAACTTTTTAGTGCTTTGATTCCCAAACTGCAAGTCCTATTTTACCATGACCTTTGTTCAGGATGGGAAGAAAGGAAGAAAAATAATTTTATAAAACATGTTATGAGAAATTGATTTAATAGCTTTCAGGAGTACTAGGGGATTGTTCATCTTAATGATTAAATATGTGCTCATTCCTGGTTGTTTAAATCATTGTCTCATAAAACTTATTCTTTGGAATTATGTCTTAAAACTCTATACAGTAGCCTTCAGGATGCAGACAGTCCTTTGGAAAAATTGGCTTAGATGATACAGACAAAACAGCAACTCATCAATCCACTCATTAGATTTTAGATATATTAGGAGAATAGAAGCTGCTTTATTAAATTTTCAACGTTTGTCCAATTTGATGGACTTAAAGAGAAGAACCCAACAGACCAAATAAAGAATTCAAAGAGAGACTTTCTATTACTTCCTCAAGGCTAGGCTCACTGCCAGTAGTATCCAGTATTGAACGTGAAGGACCCTCATGACACTCCATCATCTTTAATCCCTCTGGAACACAATAATATTAAACAATACTTAACAGTAATGTGGTACCTTAAATTTTTCAAATGTTTTCATATGAATGATATCATTTTATTTAAATCATAGATGCTATAACTTCACATGTGCTTTCTTAATAGGGATGGGGGGATGAGGGAAAGAATCTGGAACTCAAAGGTTTAAAAACAAATGTAAAAAAGTTTTAAATGTAGCTGGGAGAAAATTAAAATATTAAATAAATGATTTTTAAAAATAAATCATAGATGTTAGAATTTTAGAAATGGATGAGCTTTAAAAATCATCTATCATACCCTTAATTTATGGAAAATGAAACTTAAATCTAGAGAGCTGAGAAGCTAAGTGGCCTTTCATGAGATTAAGAGGTATGAAGTCCAATTTTCCAGAATTTTGTAGCATTGTAGTTTGGGTAATTGGTTAGGGAATTTAGATGAGTTTCAGATTGCAGTGACAGAGAAATCTGAAGAAGAGAAAGAGATAAGGAAAATTAATGTATAAATTTCATGAAGGTAGGGACCCATCTTGTTTATTCTTTATCTTAATATTTCCATCTACCTTAACCCATCATTCTGTACAGTATAGGCCTTTAATCAATCTTAATTAATTGTATCAAATTAAATTGTATGGATAGTAGATCTGTCATGTCATTAATAAGCATTCTCCCTCCAACAGGGTACATCATATCCAAAACTTTTTTGGCCTTTAAATCCTTAACATTAAGCAGCTTCCTTTAGGTCTCTGGACATCACGTGGGTGCCAATGGATTGAACTATTACCTACTCCTTTTTTTTTTTGCTCTAGAACTAATATTTCTAGGAATGTTCATATCTGGAGTAAGAGGCAAGAAAGTGGCTTTTAAGTTGACAGAAAGAAAACTTTTTTTTCAATAGTATTTTATTTTTCCAAATACATGTAAAGGTAGTTTTACACATTCATTTTTACAAAACTTTGCATTCTAAATTTTTCTCTCTCCCTCCCTTACCTCCCCTCTCCCCAAAACAACAAGCAATCTGATATAGGTTAAATATATTATTTCCATATTTGTCATGTTGTATGAGAAGAAAAAAAGCAGGAAAAACTATGAGAAAGGAAAAAAAAGTTGAAAATACTAAGCTTTGATCCACAATCAGTCTTCATAGTTTTTTCTCTGGATGTGATTGGCATTTTCCACAAAGGATAAAAAATTTGGGATACCAATGGTAAAAAACAAAAAAACAACACAAAAAAAAAAAAAAAATAGGCGCTAGAGATGTTCAGCACTGTGCAAAATTTGCTAGCTTCCTATTTAAATTAATTATTCTTGACAAGTTCAGCATAGGCCATGCTTGTCTATCTGGGGATAGTAAAGAAAGGTGGGAATTCTGACACCCTTCTCTTCCAGATCTGCCAAACTTTCCCCTCCACTACCACTATCCCTGTCTGCATACAGGTCTAAGCCAGGTTCCCTATCCCTCCTTCTATTCGCTGATAAAGGATGAGGCCCAAGGAAGATGGTGGCAAAGTGCCAGAATTGTACAAGGGACAAAGGCAGTGCCATGGAGCACTTTCCCACCAACCTGATCTTTCAGAACTAAAATACAAGTTATTAGACCTAATAACATTATAAAATGAAGGGATTGGATTGATCTTATAGGGACCCTTCTATTTCTAAATTAACTATCCAGTAGATCATAGGAACAAGACCTGTGATTTTATTAGCATAGGAAGAATAGGAAATTCCCCACTACCACTGCAATTTAGTATATAGTCTTGGGAATTACAATCTGTTCTGCCCATTTTCGTACATGTCCTAAGCTCAAAATAATTTTTAAAAATGGTTTGCCGACTCCTACACTAAAGTATTAAGATGTTGCTCTGGGTCTTGCTTTGGGTTTTAACAATTGATATGTGTAAGAAGCAAGGCTTGAGCTGGGGTCTTCCTGCCTCCAATGTCACCTCTCTATCCATTTATTATTACACACTTCTCCATGATTCTTTGATCATTGTTAATATTTTTGGACATACCTTAGTTGAATTCCCATCTATTAACATTGCCAATCATAGCTCCTCTTGATCAGCTAATTGCAACTGAACATTTATAGAGGCAATTACAGCCAGTAATAATGAATGCAGACTTGCTTTTGACTATAAGAAAGAAATGCTGTCATCAATTTGCCCTCTTCTGTTTTCCAGATGACAAGGAACTCCTAACAACCTCATTAAGAGATGGAAAATTCATAGAGCCAGTTAATTTTGTCGTGTATCTCAATGACTGCCTGATATTGGGGAAAAGTAAGAAAAGGAAATGAAAAAAAGTATTTTCCCAAATGCAACTGGCACAGTGGTTTATTCTGAAGATTTTACCTAAGTACTGCCTGACCTTATCTTTAAAAAGCTGATGCAAATATTTAACATGAAGTACTTACTCCTCAAGTTCACATTAGACAAAAAAAAGATAAATATATAAGAAGCTGAAGTAGTATGAGAAAATGCCCACAGAATCATACTAGAAAGTGAAAAAAATTAGGTCAAACATTTAAATTCAATTTTTTTTTTAATATGCTCATCTCTCTTTTATCAGAGTTTTTTTTCCATCCCCTCTTCCACTCTGATTCTGTTTGGTACCTCAGAAAAATCTGTTTTTAATACTCTGTTTAGCGTGGGCTCTATACAAAAGACAAAATAGATATTTAGCTTTGGCATGACTTAAGGCAGAGGCGTCACAGTCAAATAGAAAGCGGGGTGGGGCAGAGGAGGAAGAGATATCTATACATAAGGATCCCTATGGCCACATGTGACTTACTTTTAAAGTGTAATGCTATTTATATGTTATCATATTTGTATTTCTTTTGTTAAATATTTCCCAATTATATATTTTAATGTGATTCTGGTTTTAATCCTGGAATTTTCCACTATTTGCCTACTCAGCATGAATTTGACACTTCTAACTTCAGAGATTCCCAAATGCTATCCTACTCCATACTGACTTCATCCAACAGTATACCCAAATAATGTTATGACTTTAAAACATCTGATGTATTACTTAGACTGGGCAAGGTACTAGGTAGGAGTCCTAATCCCAGCTCTGTCCCTTGCTTATTGCTTGTTCTTTAGCCTCTGCTAAGCTTAATTTCCTTCCCTAAAAATATGAGGGGATTTAAGGCAATGATCTCTAAAGTTCTAATCTAAGCTATTAAATCTTATCACAGGTCATTCTAAAAATTCCCACCAGCACAGCCATTCTTTTGAGTTCCAGAAGTTGAAATATACAATGTAGTTGAAAGGACAAGGGATGATATTGTGATATTTTCAATTTACTTTTCTCTAGAATGCCATAATGTTTTTCATAGATTTTTAATCCATATCCTTTTTTGGGGGGAAGGAGGTTACATCTTGTGAACTATTTTTTATATCTTCTCTCCATACTCTCAGAGATTCCCATTCCTTAATAACAATAATTTAAAAAAAAAAAAAAAGGAAAAGAAAGAAAGAAAAAATAAGTGAAAAAGAGATGATCCATGGTAAGAAAAAGAAAGAAATGTGCACTCACAGGTGCCTCTGAAAAAGTAAGAGATTTCAGAATCCTAGACTAGTTGACAAAGTCAGCAAGACATCTTCTTAGAGGTCAAATCTGACCTCACTTACTTTAAGATATGTGAGCCTGAGCAAGTCACTTAACCCTGTTTGCCACAGTTCTCTTATATGTAAGATAAGTTGCAGAAGAAAACCCTAAATGGGTTATGAAGAGTTAGGCACAACTGAAACAATCACACAACAACCTTATACAAGTAGAAAAGTTACAGTTAATGTCCTCATTTAAATTAGTTTGACTTTACTTAAAACAGAACCAGGTGCTTCTTAGTTTTTGTTTTTGTTTTTGTTTTTGTTTTTCCCCAGGCTAGCCAAGGACAAAAAAGTTTGAGCCCAGGCTTGGGAGATTTGTCATTTCCCTCAGAAACTTCAAGTTAAAACTTCTCTCCTGGGAGCTACCTAAATTCCTGGATTCTACTCTTTCTAGAGGGGGATATTTAAAGTTTCTCTGGGATCTCAAGGCTTTTCTAAATGTCTTGCCCTCAGCTATTGTAGACCTTTCTAAATGCTCATTTCAGCCTCTCCCAGCAGATTTGAGTTACCCAGAATGCTTGCAGTTTGGTTAAAAAGCTTTCTGCATGAAGATAGTCCTTCATTTGGACTTTGCCACTTTTTAGCTGGGTAATTCTGAGAAACTTATTTTATCTTTGAAGGCTCCAAGATTTTGTCCTGTTGATTTGTAAAATTAGTGACTCTCAGAAGTCTCTTCAAACTTGACCATTCTGTGATTTGCTCTGCCAGCGATCCCCAAGGTTTACACCAGGATTGTTAACTTGGGGTCCATATACCCCCAAAAGATATGTGAAGAGACTTCAGAAAGTTGGTCAATTTAGATGGGAGGAAAGACATCTTTATTGCAGTATGACTGGTTCCCTTTATAATCTCACATGTTTTATTTTATATATTTAAAAATTTATATATTCTGACAAGGGCCCATGAAACAATTTTTTAAAAAGTTAAAAACTCCTGATTTACACATAAATTCATAAATCTAGACCTCAAATAATAAACCTAGAGCAGTGGTTCTCAAACTTTTGTTTTCAGTATCTTTATCCTAGTAAAAATTATTGAGGATCTCTCCAAAGCGTTTTTGTTTATCTGGATTATATTTATAGACATTTGCCATATTGGAAAAAAAAAACTATTTTTTTTTAATTTGTAGACCCTCTAAAAGGGTTTCAGAGATCCCCAGGACTCTCTAGACCATACTTTGAGAACCACTGACCTAGAGTAATCTACTCTAATTTCATTTTATAGATGAAGAAATTGTGGCCCAGATAGATTATTATCATTTGCCTAATATCATCCATCCAATATTTGAGGCAGGATTTAAGCATAGGTATTCCAGACTTCAAGAATAACATCTTTCTATCATACCCTATTTCCTCTTTTAGGAATCATTCAATTCAGTCTACTCATTTTATAATGAGTATAAAGGCCCCTGACTTGGAAGAAGGGCACTGGTTTCTCTCCACTCACTAACTCTGGCTCCTCTAATCCAGACTAATGATTTTTTTTTTTAGAAGTCTTCCATTATAAGCAGAAGCAGAAAGAGAAAGTATGGCTATTAAGGTTGGGATGTGTTTGTGTGCTACTGAAATCTTCTTAATTCACCCTCACCCAAATTCTGCTATCAAGACTTCCCTTTAAGTGACCAGAGACCACATTTGTCTTTGTCATAAAATACAGGTGCACAAAAAATCACATATTTACAGTTAGAAATCTTCTGTAACCAAACAACTTTAGCCCATTATAGAAAACAATCTAATGCTCCTATGAATTAATAATATTAATGTATATTCATTGAAATTACTCAGAAGTAAAAGGGCCGAATCAGAAAACAATGGGACATGTCAGGAAAGTTTTTGATAGAAGGAATAAACATTTATTTGTTAAGGGTCTACTTTGGTCAAAGTACTGGGTTAAACAGTAGGTATAGAAAGATAAAATGGAGCTACAGTCCTTGGCCTTAAGGTAATTGAATTCCATAATTATCCTAGTATAAATTAGGAAGAAGAATATTTCTTCATTGGAAAGAGGTTCCTACAAGTCTCCTTTATCTTTTTCCCAGTTGCATGGATTAATTGCTTCCTAGGTAGGTACAGAGCTTCACCTTGAGAAAATAAGTCATTTCATTTTTTAAAAAATGGTATTGGAGGTTGAGAATGACTAGCCCTGAGTACATTGAGGGGGGGAGAAATAAAAGGAGGAAAGTCCTGAAAGAGAGGTTCAAGGAAATTGTAAAGAAGATACCAGAGAAAAGGAGACTCGGCTTAGCCTATTTGATCATTCTGTCCATTTCAGACCATTTCAGAGTAGGTCAGTTCCTAAGTCACTCAGGATGCTGAACTGTCTGATATAGGTTTGCCTTGCTTTGCACTGCAGATGTTAATCTTTCTTCTAATGTTAGAAGCTAGAAAATGGCTTTTAATTAGCAAATTTGTCATCCTCAAGTCACTAGTAATGAGGGAAATCCTGTACTGTATATTCTTTTGAGTGCAGATTCAGGATCTGGAAATGCAACTAGTGAGGTAAGCAATTCAGCCCTTTTCCTATGATTGTAAGCCAAATAAACAGCTGAATTGCTAAATGGATTTCTTTCTTCTTTTTTTTTTTTAAATTGGGGGAGGGAGTGCTTTCTTGGCATAGGTCAAAATGAATGAGTGTTTGAGGTTCCATTCTAATCTATTCTGGAGTTACTTCCAGTTGGCATCCCGCCATCTTGTGCTCAGGGCTCGCCCAAGTCGGGTTCACTTTCCACTGTGGTGTCATGGCTTACTGTTGGCAGGTTGGGAACAAAAGCAGACAGATGACTTTTTCTCAACTACTGCATCTCTGGCATCCGCCAGTGTGCTGCAGGAGTGTGATAGGAGAAGCAGTATAACAGTGGGTCTTGAAGTAAATCAGAGAAGAGGTGATAGTGGGCACTTCTGCCCCGCCTTCCCATTCCCTACTCCAAAGCATCTAGGTAAGTCCAAGATAAATATAAGTGTTTTATTTGATGTACTATGATTTCTTTCTTTTTTGACAATTTTTGGAGGGTCTGGATGGTCATCAGCAATTCATCTGTAATTTATAATTAGAGAATAATAATAATGATAGTAATAGTAGTAATGATATAACTACTTTATGGTTTATATATATATTTGATTTTCATGCTATCCCTGTAAGGGAGGAAGTATTATCTCCATTTTACAGATAAGGAAAATAAGACTGAGAAAGGCTTAATGATGTATCCAAAATCACATAGCTAGTAAGAAGAGACTTTAACTCGGAAAATCTTAGACTCTGAGCATTGGAAGGAACCTCAAAAGCCATCCAAAAAACCTACCCATGCTAGGGACAGCTAGGTGGTACCATGGACAGAGTACAAAGCCTGGAATCAGGAAGACTCATCTTCCTGAGTTCAAATCTATCCTCAGACACTAGCTATGTGAACCTGAGCAAGTCACTTAATTCTGCCTTAGTTTCCTCATCTATAAAATGAGCTGGAAAAGGAATGACAAACCATTCCACTGTAATTTGCCAAGGAAATCTCAAATGAGATCATAAAGTCAGCTATGACTAAAATGACTGAATGAAAACTCACTTTAAAAATGAAAAAACTTAAGACTCAATGAAATGAAGTAATTTGTCCAAAGGCTCAAAAGTATCAAGTAATGGGTCAGAATTTGAACCCAGCATCTCCAACACCAACTCTAGCACTTGTTCTATTATACCTGATAAATATAACATGGCAGGTTTCTATCTATTTGTTATTTTGTTTTCTCTCCTCTCTACCCCCTACTAGACTGGAAAAGAAAAGAAAACCAAATTCCTTATAAGAAACATGCATGGTGAAACTAAACAAATTGTGTCATTGGCTGTGTTTCAAAAAATGTGGTTTGTTCTGCACCCTGAATCTATCACCTCTCTGTCAGTCCTCCAGGATCACAGGGGATTATTGTGATTTTCTTATAGCTTTCAAAGTTGTTTATCTTTACAATAATATTTTTTGTGGCATAAATTATTTTCTTGGTTTTGCTCATTTTGTTCTTCATCAGCTTATGAGTCTTCAAATTGTTTTATATCGTTCATTTACATATAATATTGATATTATAATTATAATATAACGTATTTATTTAAATATAAATATAATATAATACATATTAATACAATATAATATTCACATTATAATACTGATGCCATAGTATAATACTATAAAGTTTTATAATTATAATTCTTGTCATTATAAATATATGTTATAAGCTCAGTATATATAACTGGTGTGATATGTGTGTGTAGCTGATATGAAATATGTCTGTTTCATATCAGCCTCACATACTGAGTTTACACACAAATAAAATCCCTAGATTTTTCATGAATCTGCAAAACTACCTAAATGTAATTGAATTTTTTAATAAAAGAGCAGATCTTGGCATTTATTCTCTTCTCTCTATTATCTTTCACCTTGTTAGGTTGTGATTCTGGACTGAAAATTATCACAATTTTTTTTCAGACTTGACTCTGACAACCAGTAGACTAGCTATCTTTCTGGAATCGGCATAATCCTAAAATTTGATCTGTATTCTATCTATGTCTTCAAGTCATCAAGGGAAAAAAAAGATGTTAAACAGAGTCCTGTGACACTTTTTTAAGGATCTCTATCCAAGAGATACAAAACTGTAAATTTGGTTACAGTTATAGATCTTTGGATATGATTACTCAACTCAACCAACTATAATAGAAATGGTAATGGTAATTTACATGATGGGGGGGGGTTAACATGGTAGTTTATATGCATTTATTTCATTTTATCCTCATAAACCCTTTGAAATAATTGGTATGCTCATTCTAAGATGAGAAAATTGAGGTTTAGAAAAATTAAATTAATTACCTGTGTTCTCACAGCTAATGTCAGACCTAGGAAGTCTCCCCCTCCATACCAAAGACATCATTTTATCTCCTAACCATAATGCCTTTCAACTACAAATCTACCTAACAATAATGTCACCCAGGCCATTTTCTCCCATTTTGAACTAAAAATCTATCTCTAAACCATTCCATAATCCCCTCCTCTCCCATCTCCATCTATCAAAATATTATATCTCTCAATAGCTAACTCAAATGCTTATTCTCTTATAAGACCTTCCTTCATTCCCCCTTCCTCTACTCTTTCTACTCCCCACAATCTAGAAAAAAATCTCCTCCTTCCCCAATGAGAAATAGCATATTGTTTGTACCTCTTCTATAGCACTGGCCATTGCAATCTTGTGTTGGAGTGGTTGTACATATTTTTCTTACAATGGATTACCTCCTAAATGTATATCTCAGTGCCTTTCACATAGCAACAAGCAATAAATCCTTCCTGAATTTTATCCTTAATATATATTGCATTATTTCTCCCTTCTCTCCTATTAGACCTTACTTCCTTCATGAGTTCTATCCCTCCATGCCCCAGGGATACCTATAAGATAATGTGTAGCAGCTTATGCTCATGTTTTCAGTTCACTTTATCACCTATACTCTGTATGTGGGTACTTAGCCCTCTGAGACTATAAATGCTATTCTTGCTTCTCTCTCTTCTGCTATTCTTTCTTACAGATTAACAGATACCTCCTTCACAATGGTGGTTCTCTATCTCATCTAATTATTCAGTCCTTTTTACTCCAGAACATTGGATCAACAGTTCTCTTGGGAGTGCTGTTACTCTGTAGCCTACAAAATTCCAGTGTGTGCTACAGCTGATTAAACTCATTTTTATTAGGAATGTGGAATGTTAGCTGTCTTCTTTTGATGAGAATAAATTAATTAGAAATAATAAATATTCCCAATGTATTAACCTGTAGGATCATCATATAATTTAGAACTAGAGGAGATTTTAGAGATTTTCTAGTCTAGGGGTTTTTAACCCTTTCTATGTCATGTAGGCTGGTGAAAGCAATGAATGCCTTCTCAAAATAGTATTTTTCATTGCATAAAATGAAATACATAGGTTGACAGAGGA
Source organism: Sarcophilus harrisii (assembly GCF_902635505.1). Lineage (NCBI taxonomy): Eukaryota > Metazoa > Chordata > Mammalia > Dasyuromorphia > Dasyuridae > Sarcophilus > Sarcophilus harrisii. The sequence continues at coordinate 97,842,448 of NC_045431.1, forward strand.
CACTAAATATAAGGCAAGAAAAATATGATTTTTATTTTCCTTGAAAAATCATGGCCATTCTCCCTCCCTGAAATCTGTCCTTAAACCATGAGTTCTAGGTTAAGTACCCCTGATGTAGTCTAGTGTCCTCATTCTACAGATGAGAAAACCGACACCTTGATGGAAAATGACTTATCCATGATCACAACAAGAAGAACTAAGACTTTTTTGTGACAGTGTTTATCTTTGATCAGCTCTATACTCAGATTTTACCCTCACTAATTTTGTTTTAATGAGCTTTTTTTTCTGACTGCATAAATCAAGTATTTAGGAATAGCTCATACACTACTTAAAGGTCCATGTGGGTTTGCAACGTAGTAATGTATTCAGACAGCAGTCAAAACTGACCTCAGTTGGATCTTTTTTTTTCTAATGTAAAAAAAAGCCCAAAACATTGAAGTTTTTTTAGGGTGAACATCCATCTTTAAGGGAAAAGAATTTTAGGATTTAATTCCTCTAAGGGAAAGACTTTAAAGGTTAAAATCAAACTTGGAGCCTGAGAGTCCTGGACACATTTTCCCATGTGCATTTCAGAGGCTGCTTTTTCTGCATCAGTCTGTGACAAGACCAGGCTTTTGCAGATTTGGCCCAAAACAAAGGCTCACTGGTCTGAAAGCCACTTGTGGGTAGACATTACCCTTTTGAACTCCCCTTGCCTGCTACAGTTTTGGTCTCTGCTTTATCATGGATCCCAAGACAGTTTCTACTCTAGACTGTCTGAAGAGCCTCAGGGACTTCTGAAAGGAAGCCTTTTAAGTCTGCTTTTCATGAGAAAGCTAAACCTGCAAAACTTGGCCAGACAGTCTGTTAGGTCTCCCTCCCTCTGCGGTGACTCAGAAATCTGGGAGTGAGAAGGAAAAGCTGGAGGAACACTAATATTAAGAGGGCCTGGGAGATGGGGTGGGGGAGGGAAGGGAATAAAATGGATGAAATTTGTATTTATATTGAGTGGATCACATTTTTCATTTCAAAGCCTTATACAAAATCTTGATATTTTTTAGTTATCTATGATCTGAGAACATAAACACTGCTATTAAAATATTTCATCTCTCCCAACTGAGGCACTGAACAAATTTCCCACAATATGCTGAGCTTTCAGCAACATTCATGAAAGAACAGGCCTGAATCCAAAATAGCCTGGCCTTTTTTGAAGCTAAATTTCTGTCTTTGTGGGAGGTCAAGGTGTGTAGGAGGAATTTATCAGCAAGCCAGGATGGACATCAGATAAAGAATAGAGAAAGTGTCGGTTGGCTTACTGGAGTCAGAAATATCTGAGTTCAAATCCCACCTCAGACACTTACTAACTGTGTGACTCTGGGCAAGTCACTTCATCCTGTTTGCCTCAGTTTCCTCATCTGTAAAATGAGCTGGAAAAGGAAATGGCAAGCTACTCCAATATCTCAGCCAAGAAAATCCCAAATGAGATTCCAAAGAGTCAGACATGATAGAAGTAGCTGAACAATAGGAAATGTTTACAGAAAGGAGAAAAATAACTGTAATGGAGTTTTAAAATTAATTAACAGCATAGCTCTATCAAGAAAATGTTCAGATTGTATCAGTAACTTATTCGAATGATTGAAGTTGTTTGAACTGCTCACCAACCTTTTTTTTTCCTTAATTCTAGTTTTGTGTCAACTTTGATCTTCACTCTAAAAAGTTAATGGTCTGCTTCTGCCCTGCCAGGAATGTTTCCTATATCAATAATGAATCCATATCTTATCTGTCAAAGTATAATCAGGTTCATTTTTTTGTAATGTGATTTCTTTTGCAGAATAAATTATTCCTAGTATGTAATCATAAGATCTGTGATGTACAGCCCTTTGGCAATTTGAGTTGAGTATCCATTTGTGACTTGAGTTAGAACTATGATATATGTGTATAAGTGTGCGTGTTAGAGCATTTAATTTTTTTCAGTTTAAAGTACATAATGACAGATTGACAGTTCATAATAAGTTTTATCTACTCCAAAAGATTATGAACTTCATGAGGGCAGAAACCAATCATATATTTCTTTTGTGTTTGTCTTTTAGTATCTGGAACCTAGTATTAAGCATATACTGCATGCTCAGTAAATGACCATTTAATTGAATACACTCTACACTTAAAATAAGGATTAATGTTTAGTACCTTACAAAGATGTCAGGTTGATAGATCTGACTGCTATGTTTATCTTCTGAATTGGACTAGCAAAAGGAAAAAATGAGGCAAAGCTAATTTTTAAATGTTCCTAGGAGGCTTATCTTTAAAAAAAAAGGGGGGGGGGAATTATTTGTTAAGAATATATTATTTACTGGAATGGCTTGTCATGAAATATTAAGATGCTTTAATTATGACACAGTGCATAGAGTGCTGGACTTGATCCAGCCTTAGACACCGACTAGCTTCATGGCCTTGGATAAGTAATGTTAGTACCTCTGTTTATATCTTTTTTTTCCCCCTTAGTTTGTCTCAGATTTGTACAATGCTTTAATTGGGAGATACGAAATGTTTTAATAGCAATGAAAGCACATCAAAATTAAAATAATAATAACACTGACATTTCAGGGTTGCAAGGGTAAAATGAGATAATATTAGTATTAGTATTTTCCTTCACTCCCAAAATTACTTTGTATTTATTTATAAAGTTGTATTTTTACTTTACGTATAAATATAGCTACCTCACAATATTGTTCAACTCAGTTGAACTCAACAGGCATTTATTAAACATTTTCTCATTGCCACTGGGAATACAAAGAAAGTGTACAATCCCCAGGCCTCAAGTATCATCCATTTTACTTGAGAGAAACAGCAGGTTTACAAACAATTTAATTTTGTTTTAATTTTATTATTATATTTTATCATCATATTTATTTTCTAAATAAATACAAAGTAATAGGGAAAGACAGTAGCAACTTGGGAGTGTGGAAATCATGAGCTTTAGAGAAAGCCAATAGTTCCCAGAGGTTAAGGTGTAGGAAAAGAGCATTCAATGTGAAGATGGAAAATGGAATTCACGATGAAGAATGGAATGTCCTTTTGGAAAAACAGTCAAGTAGGTTATTTTGGCTAGTACTTCAAGTGTGTGAGGAAGACTAAGGTAATTGAAACGAAACCTTTGGACCTAGATTGTTACGGACTTCAAAGAGAAGGATTATGAGACTCAAATGAGAAAAGTAAAGTGTTTTGCGAATGTTAAAGAGCTCCATAAATGTCAGCTATGCTGTATCCCCTCCCTATTACCCTCCAATAGAATTAAACCCCCTGCAGCCAGGGGACTGTTTTGTTTTTATCTCTGTATGTCTTGTAGGTATTATAGTTTCTGGATGTTCACTTAAGCAGTTTTTCAGTCATGACCCACTCTTTGAGACCCCATTTAGGATTTTCCTGGCAAAGAAAATAAGTCATTTGCCATTTCCTTCTCCAGTTTATTTTACAGATGAGGAAAATTAGGTAAACAAGACTATGTAACTTGCCCAGGGTCACACAGCTATTAAGAGACCAGATTTGAATTCAGGAGGATGAGTCTTCCTGTATTCAGGCTCAGCACTCTACTCACTACACCACCTAGTTTTGTCATAGTAGGGACATAACAGGCATCCATTAAGGGTTTGTTCATCAAATTGTTGAATGTGTATCACAATGCTTCAAATGTAAGCCACAGTAATAAAATGAGAACTCATTGAAAGAAAAAAGTGATACAGGTGTACACTAAAAAGTAACTCTGATTATAGAAAATGAGTTTTATGCAAACCAGATTTGGGAGGGAGAACTGTGCCTGACCACAAAGTATTTCTCTAGCACTCTGCTTGAGTCATTCTAGTATTCATGGAAGACCAGATTTCCTATGAGATCCATATGAATTTGGTCCTTCAAGAGCAAATTTAAAAGTTGCAAGAATTATACATCCATCTCTGAAATAAATATTACAAATTAATACCCTTACCTTCCCATCTCCAACTCTTAAGTTTTTGATATCCTGGGCAAAAAGTAAATTTCATATTTTATTTGAAATACATAACTAGTATATACTTTTGTAATATATTTGAATAGTTTGCTTCATGAGTCTATTTCTCCAGGTATATAAATTTGTATATTATATATAAATATAAGTTTTAGAAAACCATTAGTATCCTAATATTGTAGTAGCATTCCAATGTAATATTAAAGGCATAACAAAATACAGAACAGACTTTTTAAACCAATCAATTTAATCACTTCCTGAATAACATACAATGTACTTCCTAAACAACTAATAAGGGAGGGAGGGAGGGAGGGAGGGAGGGAGGGAGAGAAGGAAGGAAGGAAAGAAGGAAGGAAGGAAGGAAGGAAGGAAGGAAGGAAGGAAGGAAGGAAGGAAGGAAGGAAGGAGGGAAGGAGAGAGAGAAAAAGGAGAGAAAGAGGGAGGAAAGGAGAGAAAGAGGGAAGGAAGGAGGGAGGGAATACTGTGTAGGTCTGCAATGTTGAGTTCCCACAAGTATTTATATTTCAATAGTCAGTCAGAAGCCTTCCTAGATCTGTTCCCTCAGAACCTTGGTAACATCTGGAAGTCAGTCACCAAGTTCTCTCTTTCCAAAAACCTCCACAAAAAGAGTTCAAAAAACAATGTCTTTGGATTCCTCTCTCAAACATCTTGTAAGCATGTCTATGTCTTCCTGCTACAAGAAGTTCTTGCCAGTGGGAGAAAGGAGATAGCAAGATAATTGGAATACCAAGTCAAAACAGTTCCTGTACTCAAGAAATTTATATTTTATCAGGCCAAGAATATGTAAACAAAATATTAAATACTTATACATATGAAATGACTTCCAAGTAGAAGAGCCTAACAATGAGGCAGATAAGGAGAAACTTCCTGGAGGAAATAATATGAGCTAAATTTGAAGGAAAATAGAGATTCTATAAGGCAGAGGTGAGGAAGAATAAATGGTTGCTTGCTCAATCAAGGATATGATGGAACATGGATTAAGAAATCCATATATTCAAAAGAAAAAAAAAAAAAAAAGACTTGGAGCTTTAGTGGACCATGAACTCAATATGGATCAACAATGTGATAGAGATTCAATTATAGAAACAATATGTCTCAAACAAGGCAAATTAGTCTAATTGAACTCTCCACCAATTAAAATAAATCTGAAGGTCTGGGTTTAATCAGTTCTAAGCATGGAATTTTAGAAAAGACAAGCTAGCTATGTCCAAAGGATGTTGCATTGACTTAAAACTAATCTCATCATTGCAGCCAAAAGTGATTTGTTAAAAGAGCTTGAGATGTTTAGCCAGCAAAGGAGAAGACTCAAGGGCACCAGAGAGCTGTCTTCAAATATTTGAAAAGTTATCTGGTAAAAAAGAGATTAGACTCATCAAGTCAAATAACTCAATTGAAGTAAGAGATAACTTACAGAGTCTTTAAACTCTTGTTTGATCCCAGAAATAAAAATGAAAAGCTTAGAGTAGGTTTTGCAGAGAGATCCACATTAGCTCCAGATAAGAAAAAACTTCCTAATAATTCAAACTCTCCAAAAGTAGAATGGATTGCTTCAAGAAGTAGTGAGCTTTCATTTCTGGAGATCTTTATGCAATGTTTGAATGCACAGATTTGACCAGATTTGACTAAATACCTGAGGTCCCTTCTAATTCTCAGAATCTATAGGTTCAATTATCTTAGGTTGTTATCAATTCTATGGCTCAAAATGAGTCTTTTATTTACATTTATTGTTTGCCCTTCTTATTTCCCAGTTATCTACGTTTTCAGCTTCATCAAAAAATGACAGCATTAAGTGAAATTGATATTTTTTACCACTCAATCTAGCAAAAACAAACTAAGATCCCAGGAAACCTAAATGTTCCTTAAATGATTCTGGGCCTCATTTTCCCTGATTTGTAAAATAAGAGAGTTTAATGAGATGCCCTCTCAGGTCTGTATCTACAATCTTGTGAACTATTGACTGGCACATGGTAACCTAGAAGAACTAAAAAAAAAAAAAAAAAAAAAAAAAAATAGAGATTTTATTTCCTGTCTATGTACCCTTGCAGTTCATCTGGAAACACAAACTTGAGGTTTGCACTTTTGAAAGCCCTTTAATAAATTCTATACCTTTTCCCCTCAGGCCTTCTAATTAATTTTGGCTTTTTCAGTCATTAATTTTGTCATTAAGACAAACCTCAACCTCTCCACCTCGTGTCCCACCCAAGTCAGGAAAGGTCACAGGTCCACACCCAGCTTTAGATAACATTGGGTTTGCCCTTCCATGGAGGAAACATTCATTAGATATTCCAGCTCTTATACATGTCTGTTTAACTTACTTCAGTTTGACTACATATCATTTCTATTTCCTTTTCCTCAGTATCTTACTGTCCTGGAAGTGTTCCTATCATCACAAACTGACTGACCTCTTATACGCCTCTCCCCTCAGGTCACTATTTTCTTTATGGGTTAAATAGGCATGGTATGTTTTGTGATGTGAGTTTTCAACTTAGTTTCTTGGATTTTTTTCCCCCACATAATGAACTATGTCTAATGAAAAACATAACTTATGTAGGAAGTATGTATAATCAGTGGTAATAAGATTTTTACCTATTATCAAAATTCATAGTTTTTTCTTACTAGGAAAGGCCAAAGAAAACTGATAGAGACTGAAAAGGGAGAATTTGGATGAGACAAGGATTAGAGTTTTTTTCCACCACCTCAAGAACAGTTTCCATCATTAGTATTAAGTCTAAAGTCCTGAAAGTTTGAGTTTAAACACTAACAGACACTCATTAACTGTGATTCTGGGGAAGTCACAACTCCTTTTGACTGTAAAATGAGGTCCCACAAGGTTGTTGTAGGAATCAAATGAGATAATATTTGTAAAAGTGCTTAGCACAATGCTTGCCACATAGGAGGCTCTTCATAAATACGTGTTTCCTTTCTTTCTTCTTAAAGAAGACTGACCTTTAGGTCAGGAGTTCTTAACCTTTTTCTTTTTTTACCTCGTGGACCCTTTTGGAAATCTGGTGAAGTCTTTGGACTACTTCTCACAATAATATTTTTAAATAATTGAAGAAAATGTTAAATTTAGCTAAAGGTTTGTACAACTCAAAAATGTATTTTTTCCCCATCTTGGTTCTTGAACCCCTTGAAAGCTACCCACTGACTACTTATGGGTCTACAGATCCAGGTTAAGAAACTCTGGTTTATGTAAATTTGGATGTTATCATAATGTTTAAAAATGTTTGAATGCCTTTTGTCATTTTATAAGTCTAGCCCTCCCTTATCCTATAAGCAGCAAGCCATGCCTTTTTTGGAAGAGGGATCAGTAAAAAGCAACACATTAACTGTATGAGATTACACAAAATATTTCATATATAAAGTCCCCACTTTTGCAATTAAGTGAAAAAAGTATATTTTTTTCAGCCTTTCTCCAAGGCCAAAATTAGTCATTATAATTACACAGCATTGTTTCATTTTATTAGTCCCTCTATTTAAGTTATTTATTCATGTCCAAGACCCCATATAGAGTTTTCTTTACAAAAACATTGGAGCAGTTTGCTATTTCTAGCTGGATTTGAAAAATTTGTCAGCTGGCAAATCCAGCTTGTTTTGAACTCACAAAGATGAATCTTCCTGACTTTAGACCCACCACCCTATCTTCTGAAACTCCCTGTGTTGTGATGTCATTATACATACTGTGAAACAAGCTTACTACATTCTTCACTAGCTCATGTCATTATCATTAGCATTAAAAATGATTTTTAAAATTTAGCATTAAATTTAGCATTAAAAAAATTTAGCATTAAAAAATTTAAAACTGCAAAAGAACTTTAAAACTTATCCATTTTTTTTCATATTAAAGATAGATACTTTTATTATCCTTATTTTACAGATGGAGAAACTCATGAAGTTCGGATTAGTTAAGTAATCTGATTTTGGTCACGTAGCTAGTAAATGTGAATGCAAGTCCAGATACTATCTGCCCTTCTATTTGGAGAAGGATAGAAGATGTCAAATGCTTCTTTGAATTCTTCATATTCATTGGGATTTAGAACACAATAATATTCCCTTGGCATAATTTGTTCCTTTGCCCAGTCAAAGAGCATCTATTTTAGTTATAATTCTTCGCTGCCAGAATAGACTTACTATAGTAAGTGACAGGAAGTGAGTTTTGAAGAAAACTAGGGATTTTATGAGATATGCTCAAACAGGAATAAGATTGGGGCAGCTAGATGGTGCAGTGGATAAAACAATGGCCCTAGAGTCAAGAGAACCTGAGTTCAAAATCTGGCCACAGACACTTAACACTTACTAGCTGTGTGACCCTAGGCAAGTCACTTAATCCCAATTGCCTCACAAAATAAATAAATAAATAAATTGGGAATAATATGTATCCAGGCAGAAATCCTACAAAAAAAGACAGAGAGGTTTAGTGAATCATGAACTCAGTATGAATCAACAATGTAATAGGAAATCCAATTAATGTCCTGAACAAGGGAAATTACCCTTTCCCACTCAAGCCAAATCTAAAATACTGCAATCAGTTCTACGTACCATATTTCAGAGAAAACAGTGACAAGCTGGCAACGTCTAGAGAATGATTAGTGGACTCAAAATTAATATGGTTGTTGCAGCCAACAACGATTTATTGAAAGAGCTTGGGATGTTTGGCCTGGAAAGCAGAAGATTCTGGGAGCACAAAAGTACTGCATCATATTTTTAAAATGTACTGCCAACTCATACATTTCTTCAAATAACACCAACCTATCACCATCTCCACTGATCTGCCATTATGAATTCCTACCCCTCTACTTGACTTTGGCTTTAGATTCCCTCCTATTAGAATCCTTCCTAAAATAGAGTTGTAGGATAGAATCTCAGAAAGAAACTGAAGAAGTCAACTATACTAGAAGGGACTATGGCATTTATGACAATCAATGATCCAATCTCTCATCAAAAAATACCTATTATATTTCTTTGTCAAAAGTACCCAAGAAATTGTCACATATTTAATTCTAGTCAAGTCTTGTTGGCTAATTAGCAATGAGTTAATCAAAGTAAATAGCAACTACTTTGATAAGCAGTGAGAATTTATCTCTGAGCCAATGTGATTAAAAAAAAAAGTTAAAGGGCAGATAGGTTTTCAGAGAAAAATAGAGCAAACCCTGTATGGACAGTGGCAAGATGAAAGGAGGCAGGAAAAATATTATGAGGGGGAGGAAAAAGACCCAGATTACAGAAGTGATTTTAATTTATTTCTTTATAATTCTTCATCTGAAATCTTTAGAAAACACATTTTACCAATACTTCATCTGATTTTTATTGAGATTTCTTCCCATGTAAAGCACTAGACTATCAAAAATGTTAGCTTCATATATGCAATCTCTGCTTTTCAACACTTGACATTCCACTGCTCCATTCATTCAACACAGTCTAATTAACACCTATACATCACTTCTCAGTGGCCCCACACATTCATCCCATGGTTTCTTTACAGCAGGGTCTATGCTTCTGGCAATGGGTAGTAACTCAAGGAGCCAGCTGGAGTGGAGAAAGAGATTGGATTCTGTCAGCTGTTGTTTAAAAAGCCTTGAGTTTTGCTTCAATTATCCCATAAACACCAGCATCACCATGGCAAAGAGACAGGATGTCTATATTTCAATTCAATAATCAATAGGATTTGGGGTGTCCCTACTTGCTAGAAAAGATTTATCTAGAGGGGGAAAAAAAAAGACAATTCCAATCTTCCAATGTACAGAATTTTAAAGAGATGACCTATCTAAAATTACCTCCCACAAGACCTTTCTAAATCCCTAGAATTCCATGGGGATCTCTATATTTTGAAAAATGCATGCATGCCCATTTAATGGAGCTTATAATATAATTTTAATTCAATTCAATTAAACATACATTGATTAAGTACTTATTATCCACAGGGTACTAAAATGGCTGCTGAGTTTACAAAGACAAAAATGAAATTATCTCTGCCCTCAAGGTGTTTATAGTCTACTAGGGAGTGGAGAGGAAATAATTGCAGGATAATTTGAGTTGGAAGAGAATATTAACAACTAGAAGGATCAGGGAGATTTTAGGAGACAGAACCCAAGGGATTCCAGAAGGCAGTCAGTGCAGTGGAAAGATAATTAGAATCAACTTTTAAGTCCATGTACTCTCAGCCAGTGTGGCTGGATGGCATGGAAGGACTGAGATATTGCTGTCTTTGATCAGGCATTAAATCCTCAAGCATAACATTGTTTCCTTGGGAAAATTCAATGCCATTTCCAGGGATGCAATGCAATAAAAAGTGAGGACTGCCTGTAATATTCACTGAGCTAGAAATAATTTAATCATCAGATCCAAGAACATTCCTCTTTTATTTCCTACACTACCTGGCAATGCCTCCTCCAGTTTGTTGTGCTTATCATTTCATTTTGGGTTTTTTAAGAACCCATAAACTTGTTCAGATCAGGAGCCCTACCAACCGAATCTTAACACCAACACCCAATAAGCCCCATTTCTTTTGTTAAAAGAACTTGTCGATGTTAGCTGAGAAAAGATTCCAGGTATTTTCTCTATCTACAGTTATGTTCTCTTGATTTAATATTCCTCTATACTGTAAATCTGAAATCATTCCTTTCTTCTTTAACAGTTAATACTTTTAACCTCACAAAATAAAGAGCCTTTTATTGGGATGAAGTCATTCTTTCTGTCTTGCTTACATCTTGTAGGTTAGGATGGCTGACTGAACCCACATACTGTCTGTTCTAAAAAGAGGTCAGTGACTGCAGTCAAGCAGGATTATTAAATAGTTTTACCAAAACCTCAATTGTGAGGAGGGGGAGAGTGGTTCATTTATTTTACTGCATTTTATGCAAGGTCCAAAAAAGTTTTGAGATACCTTGGATTCTATTTTTAATGTTAAAATAATAATAATAGGTACAACACATTTCAATGGAACTCTTAGAGGTCCCAACGAGCTTTCCTCCCAAAACACTATTTGGTAGTTGCAAGAATTAGTTCCCTTGTTTTGTTGTTCAGTCATTTTTCAGTCATGTCCAACTCTTCCTGATGCCATTTGAGATTTTCTTGGTGAAGAGTGGTTTACCATTTCCTTCTCCAGCTCATTTAATAGATAAGGAACTGAAGCAAATAAGGTAAAGTGACTTACCCAGGATCACACAGCCAGTCAGTAAGTGTCTGAGATTAGATTTAAACTCAAGAAGATAAGTCTTCCTGACTCCAGGCCCAGCAGACTACCCACTGAGCAACCTACCTATCTTTCTTTTACAAATAAGGAAATCAGAGGCTTTAGAGAGATAGTCACTCACCTAATACCTAATGTTAAGATCTTTTGACTATAAGACCAATACTCTTTCCAATGTACTGTGTGATTTTTATTGCTACATTTGCCTCAATAAAATAATTACTTGCTATCCATTTTTTAAAAGTTAAACTGTTTAACCTATCAATTATATCTAATGTAACACTGTATTGCATTTAATGTGTTATATGTATTACAACCAATGTATACATGTCATGTAATATATTAATTAATTACAACTAACACTATACAACTAACACACACACCACCATTGGCAAATATAATGTTGCCTAACTCTAGAACTAACTCTATCCACTCTATACTTTCTGTCCTTTCTGTTAAGAAATGGTATTGCATTTTAACCTCAATTCCCACTTTAACTTCAAACATGTGAAACAATGCTGTCCATTTTACCCAGAAGTTTAAAAAAAAAAAAAGATTTTTTTCTACCCGATAAATGACAAAAGGAAATTTGTCTTAATTGTTTTTTGGAAAACTTGCTTCCATATTTTTCACCTTCTGTTTATCTTGGAAATCAGGACATTTTGATTGAGCAATTGAGCATAAACTCATAAAGCTATAGTTGGCTTATTTTTTTTTTTTTATTCTTCTGGCTGGATACAATATGGATAGTAAAGAAAAATCATGATATAACAATTAAAATTGGATAACATGGTTTCCTCAATCAAGAGTTAATGAGAAATTAATTATTTCCTTATAGAATTTTTGTACAGAAAATGTTTTGTGAAGCTCAGAGTATTATAAAAATAGATTAACATTAATAATATCATCTCATAAGGACCAATCAAAAAAGTTATAGTAATATCTTTTGTTTTATAACATATTAATTCCTGAATAAACTCCTACTTTCTTACTTAATCTTTTTCTTGTAAAGGAAATTTCCTTCTAATTTAGCAAAACCACATTGATGCATATATATGTGTATGTGTGTGTATGTGTGTGTGTGTGTGTATATATATATATATATATATATATATATATATATTTGTATGTGTGTGAATGTACTAGGGTCAAAAGAAACCATAGAATAACCTATAAGTTGTAATCAATACCCACATATTTAAATATACTTTTTGCTATATAAATGATTAAATATAAAATAACACTGAAAAAGTCTAAAATATCCTAGTATTGTCATCAATCTATTGTTTAAGTACTGGTAATGAATGAATGAATGATGTGCCAAGCACTGTGCTAAGCACTAGGGACTGAAACAGTCACCTAACTCCACTGGATCTCAGCTTCTTCTCTGTGAAATAATGTTTGAAATAAATTGAGCATCAAATTCTCTTTAATCTGTTATCATTTTTTTTTTTTAAAAAAAAGGAGCTAAACTTTTTAAACATGATCAGTTCACAAACAGAAATGTATGGAGAGAGGAGCAAAGAACCCAAGAGTGAGGGACAAACTTTATACCCATCATCATTTAATAGAAAGTGAAGACCTGCTGTCATCACAAAAAAATAGGAGGGGGTGTGGGAGGAGGAGGAAGAGAGGGGAAAAGGGAGAGGAAGGCTTCTGTTTCCTACTCCCCCCCACCCTACCTCCAGCCCTGTGAATGAGAGCCAAGCTTGAGCTTTGCCACATGACAGTTGAAGTTGTAAAAGGAGCCCAGTAGCCTTTGAGAAAAGATTTTTCCTGGGCCAGAACAGACCCTGCAGAATGGTAAACAGTGTTGCATTATAAAGTCTGGTCATGGGATACCTATGGGAACTTTTTTTAATGTGCCTAGAAAAGAAGAGGTTTCTACAGGATTTGGCACAGGGGCCTGTTTGAGGAATGCTTTTGGCTTGGGGTACATTGTACCACAGGACCGTGTCTCAGACTTTTTTCCATTTAATGAATCCCAAAAACTTCCACCCTCCCCACCACCCCCCTTATTTTCTCTTTTTAGAGAGGTTACAACTGAAACATAATGGGCCTCTGGCTGTGTTTTGTTAGCTTTTAATATAAGCAGTTAGTATGGAACGAGTTAGCAGACATGTGAATCAATTAGCCAGTCAGTGGGGCTCCTTTTTAACAAGAGGCGTCATCCATTTCTAAATGTTAACTGGAAATGTGAAGACAACTGCAAGGTCACACATGGACTTTTTCGGTTGCCCCAAAGATTAAAATGATACAAAGAATTAAGGTAGGTGATAAACCCAAATGCAGAATGAGACTTGCATTTTTTGGACATGGCCATTGTGAGAATTTGTTTTTCTTTATTATGCATGTTTGTTGCAAGAATTTTCTTTTTCTTCTTTGAGAACGGGGCACAGTCAGGGGAGATGGAGAGGAGGAAAAAAATAAATTATTGTCAATTTTTTTAAAAGATTGGTTCCTTCAACTTCCTTGCATGGTAACAAGTTGTGATTGGAACAGAACAAAATATATATAGAATAGCCACCGCCTTAATCTCTCTCTCTCTCTCTCTCACACACACACACACACACACACACACACACACCACCATTGGCAAGTATAATGTTGCCTAACTCTAGAAATACAGAGGAAATTAAGTCTTGTCTCCAATAAGAGAGAATGCCATGGGTTCCAGTTTAGTCAAAAGGATGAGCCCCAAGCTAAGTTGAGTAAATTGGACTTCTGCCCCCTTGAGCCTCTGGCAGTGGGTGAGAGCTGGAAATCTTTGAAAGCTAAACAAACCTGATTGCCTCAAGGATAAAATACCTCCACTGGTATTTAAAGCCCTTCACTTTCTGGCTCCAATCTATCTTGCGAGATTGATTACACATACTTCTCTTTATACATTGTGCATGTAGGCAAAATAGTTTACTTGGTGGCCAACACCACCAACACACACACACACACACACACACACACACACACACACCCCTCCACCCAGAGCTTTCCATCTCTCAACTCTATGACTTTCAACAGACTTTTCTCCATGCTTGAAACTTTTCAGCTCAGCCTCTCAGGACTTTTAACCTTTCAAATCTCAACTCATATTGTTGTTCAATTATTTTCAGTTGTGTCTAATTCATCATGATCCCATTTGGAGTTTTCTTAGCAAAAATACTGAAGTGGTTTGCCATTTCTTTCTCCAGATCATTTTATAGATGAGAAAACTGAGGCAAACAGGGTCATACAAATTTTAAGTAACTGAAGCCAGATTTGAACTCAGGAAGAGAAGTGTTCCCAACTCTAGGCTGAGCACTCTATCTACTGAGCCACCTCTGCTCATGAATCACTTTTAATAAGAGTCTTTCCCTGATTCCCCCCAGCTGTGAATGCTTTTCCCAGAGAATTATCCCTGCCTTCAAGCTTACACTCTTTTGGGGGGAAGCAGCCTGCCCATTGTATTGTCTATAGTATGATGAGAAAGATTTCTGGCTCAAGAATCAGAAGAGCTGATGCTCAGGACATATGTGATTTTGGGCAAGTCACTTATTTTCTGAGCCTGAGTTTCATCATCTATTTTTTTTTTTTTAAAGAGAATCAGATTAGCTAGCCTCCGAGTCCCCTTCTGGCTCTACATTTATGAATTTATGACTGTACTCTATAAAATCATCTGTCTCCTATACTGCTGGGCTGTTCATATTGCCAGGGAGACTGAGGACAGTGGAAATGGTTGTAACCCAGAGCCTGCACTGCGAATCTACTTTATCAGGACTCAGAAGACAGTGGCCCACGAGGCTCCTATGGCTATATTTCATATCTACTTATCTCTGTACATATTTGCTTCCCTTCTTTAGAATAAAAGTCAATTCTAGAGCTTCATAGCAACTGAACCAATCCAGTTACATTGGGATTTTTCCCTCTCTCTAACAGGTCTGGCTACTTCCTTTTAACAGGAGAAGGGTTAATGGCCAGGAGCAATAGGATATGCACCAAACATAGCATGAGCTAAGGTTGAAAATATTCAGGGAATCAAGATGTGATATAGAAGTTAAGGAATGAAAAGAGTACAAGATTATGAATCAAAAAACCCAGTTCAAATCCTGGTTTTGTCATGACTTGTGTAACCTTGAGCTAGTCACTTCAAGTGAGAAGATTGGACTTAGCTGGCCTCCAAGGCTCCTTTGATGATCCACATTCTATGGCTTGGGGAATCTAAAAACTTAGTAAAAAAAAAAAAAAAAGCATTTATCATATGCTGACATATGTACATTTTCCTTACCCTCAATCTCTTTATTTCCTGAATTGAGATTGGATCTTATATAGCACTCACTTTTTCTTCAAGCAGGGCACCATGGAATAATGTTGTAGTCTTGGGCTCCCAAATATGTAAAAGATACATAAAATGTAAAGGGAAAGAGGACACTCTCACTTTCCCCCTTGTCATGGACTAGCTGACCAGTTGACCTGATCCATACCAGGTCCAGCCAACAAAGTACCAAATGCTGACTGACACCCCAGCCAGTTGTTGACAGGGGATGTAGGATGTATCTCATGTTTTTCCTCCCTTCCACTAATTAAATACCAGATGAAGGTCTGAGTAGCAGCTTCAGAAAGCAGAATGGGTGCTCTAATTTCAGAAATAATGGGAAGGCTCAGTTCCTATAAGCATAGAATTTCAGTGTCAATAATTATTCCTATCCATCTGGCAGCTAAGTAGTACAGTGGATAGAGTAGTGGGCCTGGAATCAAGAAGTCTACTTTTTCAGAATTCATATCTGACCTCAGACACTTACCAACTGTGTGACCCTGGGCAAGTCACTTAACCTTGTTTGCTTCAATTTCCTCATCTGTAAAATGAGCTAGAGAAGGAAATGGCAAACCATTCCAATATCTTTGCCAAGAAAATCCTAAATGGAACCACAAAGAGTCAGATACCAATGAAGTGACTCAACAACAAAAGAAATCTACATAATTCCTTAAAGTTTTTATAGCACTTTGCATTTATTATTTTAATTCATCCTCACAATAACTTTGGCATCTAAATAACAAGATCAGAAATTTAGAGATGTAAGAAACTACAGAAACTATCTAGTCCACCTCTCTAATTTTATGGAAGAATAAAGTGGGATCAAAGAGGACAATTAATTTGCTTAAAGGTCACAGAGTTGACAACCTTCAGAGATGCTACTTGAAAGTGGAACTGCCAGACCCCAAAGCTCAATAAAATAAGGATACTACTCATCACTTTACAGATGATATTAATATTAATTAGACACTCTTTAGGGACTTAAAGACAATAAAGAATCTGTATTCTATTACCATCATCCTGTTCTTTAGAAGACTCCTTTTTGTTAAAGATTTAGATTTAGATTGTAATTTGTGGCTTAGATGCATTGCTTTTGAAAAGTATCTGAGGAAAAGAGTGCTAAAAGAGACACGTTGAAAGAATCCTAAGACCATTTTTGTTAAGGTACATGAGAAATCTTGGAATAGGTTCTAGAAAAGGATTTAGAATACTGATGAAAACACATGATGATTTCTTTGCAATTTTGCTTTGCCAGCATGAAATACTAAGTGCCATTAGAAATCATTTTACTTACTTTGAATCATTAATAATATCTGATCTAAAGTCTTAAGTCTACAAAGACAAATGAAGTGATTTTGTCTTCTGGGCCTTCTGAAGAGCTTGTCCGACAGTCCTTCTCCCCTGTTCTTGCATTACCTAATGATTTCTTGTTAATAAATTTTGACTGATTTCAATACCTCTTTCTTGCCCCAAATTTTTTAAGTCTGAGGATATGCTACTGCAACTACATCCCTATCAGACATATTGGTGTTTATCCATGAAGGTGATTGTATATAAAACAGGCTTCTATTTTAATTTTATTTTTGATAAAATCAACAACAACAACATTAATTCTTGTTAGAAACATGTTTCTATGCTAACTTGGCTCTGGGTGGCTTGTTTCGCTAATATTAAGACCTCATATGGATCTGGAAAAGCTTTTTTTAAATTATAAAACCTTATAGTGTGCTTTTAGAAAAGAACAAATGTTATTTGTGTACATCTTTCAAGTAGAATCTAAATGTATCATTATTAATAAATACAACACTTTAAATTTTTTTTTTTAATTTTTAAATTTTCTGACCAAACACCTATAACATATAGGAACCATTGCTTCATATCTCTTATAGCGCCTGACAAAGTGTATTCAGTAAATGATTAACTGATTGACACACAGCTTGGAATTTAGAGTTCATTTGTTGTGCTTATTCAGTGAAAACTTTAAAAAAGACAGACTAATATTAAAGAAATATAGGATTGCTCTGAGTGAGTCTATAGGTTATAGAGCCTCTGATTCAGTGTGTAGTTAATCAGGCCTGACTCAGTTGGGCTGGAAGCTCAGGTTTGAGAGTGGAACAGAATGAAACATTTGTAGATCACTCAGTCACATTAGAGAAAGGATATTTGGGACAGGGAAAGGATATTTAGCAAGGACAGAGAATCAATTCAGTTAGGCAGAGCTTCCTTGATTCTGTGTTATCCATGTTAGTCTAAGTAATCAGAGGGAAAGACAGGTGACTGATCAATCATGCCCTAACTTTTGTACTTAGTGACCCAGAAAGCTATGTTCAGGATCTGCCTGAGGTTTCCTGGGCCAATGAGTACTGGAGTAAGGTTTCCATATCTTTTAAGAAAACTAGCCTAGCCTTCACAAGAAAGGGACTTATTGCTTCCCCCACACAATGGTTCCCAAAATGTGGGTCTTGTTCCCATGGGGGAAGGGATAACATAGAGCTATTGAAAGGAATATATAATCCAGTTACATATTTTTCAATCAACATTTATTAAAAGCATTAATAGTATCTTGGGAAAAGGGGGTGGGATCTGTGAAATATTTTTACATTAAAAAGAGGTTCACAAAAAAAAAGAGGTTCACACACTTGAAAAGTTAGTACAAGTACTTAGTTTAACCAAAGTAAATGATAAATTATTTATAATTGGAATATAGAATCACAGATATAGTTATCTAGTCCTATCTCTAATTATACAAAGGAGGAAACTAAGGCTTACAATAACTAGCTTGCCTAAGGATACCCAGATAGTAAATGGAAAAGCTAGTGATTTTTTTCTTTTGGTCCTCCTCTTGATTAGGAAACTATTTGCAATATATAGTAGGGTCAACAAAGTTTTAACTGTCTCACAGTTTACACGATACCTGGTCTCTACATTGGTGTTGCCTGTTAGTAATGCATAAGAGAATGTTTTTGCTTCTTAGAATTTGAATTTCATAACAAGTGTTAACCTTCCTTCTGGGGATTGGAAATAAATTAATAATGCCTGCTATAGAACATGTACTGACCTTAGTGGCTATATTAATAAGTAAAGTCTTTTCTCCTATTAGGATCTTTGGGATTTAGAAATTTATTTTTACCTATTTTCTCTCCCTCTAACTCTGGAATATGAGTTATCAGCTTGTGGGTGTCCTGTAAATGTGCATTATTGCATATGGCAAATTTTGCTTTTGCTCCTCAAACAGCTGAAAACATCTCTTCTTTATCCAATAACAACTTGATAGATAGGTTTGTCTCTAGACCTAGACAGCTATGGAGCACCTGACACCATAAATAGGATCTTGCTTATCTTCCTTGAAAGCTAACCTTGAGATGATTGGGAAAATGCTCTAGTCTCATGTTCTTGCCCCACATCTACCAGTTGGTTTGCTCAAAAATCTCAAAGCCCAAAGATCTGGAACAGAGATAGCAAATAATAGCTTATTCCTGAGGAAAAAAAACTATGTCTAAAGGAGGCCTTTTGTCTTTTCTTTGTGGGAAAAAATATAATACCATCAACCCTAGCTAGACAAAGATTTAGAGACTTACAGTATCCTGCTCCTGTCTCTAGCTATCCTTGGAGTCAGACACTTAATACCTCTGTTATTCTCACTTAAAGTCTGTTTACCTCAGTTTCCTTAAGTATAAAATGGAAATAAGAACACCTACCTCCCAGAGGTGTTGTGAGGATCAAATGAGATAGTTTAATTTGAAATAATAAAGTGTTTAACACATAATGGGCACAGAATTTGTTTGTTTCTTTTTTTTTCCTTTCCTAGTAAAGATGTTGAATTGCCATAAAAGCATTTCTTTGGAAAGCCATTCGCCACCAAATAAAAGAATATAAATAGACGGGACTAACTGACCAAATTGCATCATTTTTAATTGACCTTTTATTCCAATTTTTGTAGTGAATGGTCCCAAGTTACTATGAACTCATTGTGTAGCAATATTCTGTGATTCATCCAAAAGTTTACTATTTGTTAACCACCCTGGTCACTGAGTGATTTAAACAGAACTAGTCATCTATCTGTTCATCAATCAGTCGTCTCTGGAAGTTCTTGAATTCTTAGTGACTTAGAACAGAAATAGTTCAATAAATCACAAGTTTCCAGGAAGTAACAAACATTTTGAAAAAGCATATACTCCCTTTAACTGGGTGCCTTAATCTTTGGTCCGTTTCTTCATGTTTTAACTTACTATTCTCCTCAGACTCTTAGATCATGTGGCAACATAAAATCATCCATTTAGAATTGGAAGGGAGGAACATCAGAAGCCATGGAGTCCAATTCCCTCATTTAAAAGATGAGGAAATTTGGTTTTGTGTAATTTTATTGTTTAGTTAAGTTTTCCTTTACTGTTTCACTATAAAGAGAGGAATTGGGAAGAAGAAATAAAAAGCACTAGAGGTAACTAGGTAGCATAATGAATAAGTAATGCTGGATGAATAAGTTGGAATTCTTTCTCAGACAATCACTAGTTGTATAATTTAGCACAAATCACTAACTTTTCCCAAGCCTTTGTTTCTTCAATTGTAACAAAAGGATAATAATAGTATTTGCCTTCTAGGACTATTGGAAATTTCCAATGAAATAACATGTGTAAAATGTTTTGAAAACTTTAGTGTAGTATATAAATATATTGTTATTATTATTATGGAAATATGTCTGTTGTTTTTATAGCAAGATAAATCCACTTCCAAATCATTCCACTAAAATTTTTATAAAGGCAAAAATGTAACAAGGGTATACACAAGCAAATCCCAGGACTAACTCCAAGTTATCTACAGATGGTTATACTTAAAGTTAACACTCCTGTCTACTCTCCCCCACCTTTTAATGATACATGGACTAACTGTCCTAGGAAAAACAGCAGGGTGTTAGTTTGTCTAAGTAGGTTTGAATCTGAGAGATACCAGGTTATTTTTTTCTTTCCTTTCTTCAGTGTTCTCAAATATGGACAAAATGCTGAACATTAGGGGTGTGGTATTTGGAGTTGGCCACACTTGTGTTCTTCTTCTCCCCCTCAGAGTCTTCTCAGTCACCTGCTGTGTAAATGTCAGCACCTCTTTAGAACTCATGAATGAGAATTCACAAAATAAGGAAACAGAGGACAGATTCCAGAAGATTATGTACGGTAAATGGGCCTTCAGTTGCTGATATTTCCTCACACAGATGTTTGCTGCTTAAAAAAAAAAAAAAAAAAAAAAAAATATATATATATATATATATATATATATAGGAGAGGGGAGAAAGGATTCTATAATATGATATTCTACTATAAGATTATCTAAATAATCCCACATGGAAAATAAATCTTAATTATTTATGAGAACAGAAGATTAAAAATGAAATTTGTGTTGAAGAAAGATTAACTTAAACTATATAATGTTATGAGAGCATTTTTTTAGTGTAGTCATAATCTAGTTATTTCTCCCCCTTAAGATCATTCACATCAGAGTTAAACACTCAAAAAAAATCTATCAAAAATGCAACAATCTGGAAAGCAACTAGGAATTGTGCTCAAATAGAGGTTGTACTGCTAGGCATGTACCCCAAAGGGGTCAATGATCAAGAAAAAAAAAGTCATCATATTCACCAAAATATTTATACCAGCACTTTTTGCAGTAGCAAGAACTTGAAGTAAAGTAGATGCCCATCAATTGGGGAAAAGCTAAACAAATTATTTTACATGAATGTAATGGAACATTACTGTGTGATTAGAAACAATGAATATGGTACATGGAGAAAAGCATGGAAAGTCATATGAATTGATATAAATAGAACCAGGGGAGGAAATACACAATAATTTTAGTCATTTTTCAGTTGTGTCCTTTTCTTTGCAGCTCCTTTGGGGGATCTTCTTGGCAAATATACTGGAGTAGTTTCCTTCTCAAACTCATTTAACAGATGAGGAAACTGAGGCTAACAGGGTTAAGTGACTTGCCCAGGATTACCCAGATTGTAAGTGTTTGAGGCTTGATTGAAGAAGAGCCTTCCTCATTCCAAGCCCAGCATTCTATCCATTGCAACCTGACACATACTCATACTACATGAGAATAAATAAAAGTAGCAAATAAGGGATATGAGGGAAAGAAAGAAAGAACTTTGTTTCTTTGCTGCATCTGAGACTAAGAATTACTAAGAAGCTTTTTTGACTCAAACAATGATAAAAATAATTTTCTGTCTATATCCTTGAGATGAAATATTTAATGCCTATTTTGAGCCTCATCGCTTAAATTCATTAACAATAATGTTAACATGTCTTAGAATATAAAGACATGGGCCTATTTCTCTAGTCCTATTTTTTTAAAAGAAATACCTGCCAATTAGTTGTCATTTTAGACTGTAAAAACTTTAATTTACCTTTAAAATGGAAAAAATGATGGAATAGGGAGAAATCATGACTTAAACCTATAATGCTACAACTATATTTTAACATAGTAATGATCCTGAAATGCTACACAGAACAATAAATAGACCACTGGACCAGGAATCAAGAAGACATGAATTCAAATTTGACCTCTGATCTCAGACATTTCAAGTTGTGTGACCATGGGCAAATCACTTCAACACCATCTGCCTCAGTTTCCCCATATATACAATGGGGATAATAATAGCATTATGGGATTATTGTGAGGATGAAATGAGATCATATTTGTAAGTTGATTTTCAAACTTTAAAGTACTATGTAAATACCAGCTATTGTCCTTGGTATTAGTATGCACAATGAATTCTGATCAGTCCCATTTTTTATATTGACATTAAATTGAAGGACAATTTTCATAATTTGGGGGTGGCCTTATTATTTTTAGTATTTTATTGTTCCTTGTAGTCATTTCCAAATATATTCCCCATGCTAATACAAATAAACCTTCCAAAATAACAAAGAAAAAAAAAGTTAAGCAAATCGAACAGGCTCAAAAATCATCTCTGAAGGCACATGCGGCATTCTATCATACTCCTAGTCCCCCACCTCTTCAGCAAAAAGAAGTCGTTTTCTTCATCTCTTTTTCTAAGACCAAGACTGGTCATTATAATAATGCAACATCATGCTTTTTGAAAAGTTTTTTTTTTTTTCTCATTTATATTCTTATAGTCATTAGGTATCTTCTGTTTACTCCTCTCTATCACTTCATACAAGTTTTCCTCTGTTTCTTTACATTTCTCATATTTATTGCTTTTTATAATGTAATAACATGTCATTACATATATATACCACAATGTAAGCATTCTTCAATTGATGGTCACTTGCTTTATTTTCTAGAAGTTTTTAAATTGGCACTTACTATTAATATTTTGGCTTTAACTTAGCTTTAAATTTCCTTTCTCTGTCAATTGATGTTCATTAGAAAAATACTTAAGGCAACCATGGCAATCACAACAGGAAATTTTTCAAAAGTGGAACTAATTTATGTGCTTTCTAAGTTCTCTACAATGTGGTATCTAGGGTTTTCTTAAAGCAGAGGAAACATTTTGCCAGTTACAGAATTATTATAATGCTTTGAAGAAGATAAAGAAGGGTAATTCAAAATCCACATAACTTTTAAAAAGTATCTTGTCTTCAACACAGACACTTTCTAGGGGGAAAAAAAACCCTATGTCAACTTTGTTAAAAACAAAGTTTGGGGTTTAACCGATCAGAAAATTTATTCAACATCAATTTAGTTAGTGGTTGTGTGTGTGTGTGTGTGTGTGTGTGTGTGTGTGTGTGTGTGTGAAATGTCTTCTTATATGTGTAATGTCAGTTTTATATATGTCAAAATAATGGTGGCTTTAGTGAAATTTTGCATATGGAAGTATTATCAGCCATCAACCTAGAAAGATCATACTAAAGTCAGATTACAAAAGGTTTTTAATACCAAATAGAGCAATTAGAACTTTCTTCTAAGGACAATGAGGAGTCACTGAAGTTTCTTAGATATGGTCTACCCTGTCTATTAGGATAATCAATATAAAAGCTATGTAAACGACTGATTAGAAAAGGGAGAAAATTAAGACAGGGAGATCAATTTGAAGATTACTGTAATAGTCTAAGTGAGAGGAGAGGAAAGATAAGACAAGGTAATTGCAGTGTATCAAGAGAGAAGGTTATGGATGTCAAGGAGATAGAATGGATGAGACTCAATTTACTGAATAGATATGGGAGTGAATAAAAGTATTAAATCAAGGATGAGTACCAAGTTGTAAATTGGGGTGATGAGAGAAATAATTGTGTCCTTACCAGTGTAGCCGTGAACTGGTCCAGCCATTCTGGAAAACAATTTGGAACTATGCCCCCAAAGCTATTAAATTTGACCCAGAGACACCAGTCCTAGACCCATAGCCCAAAAAGATCAAAGAAAGAGGGAAAGGAACCATCTGCAGAAGGAAAAATATATTTATAATAGCCCTCTTTGCAATGGCAAAAAATAAGAAACTGAGAGGGTGTCTTTCAACTGGGAAATAGATAAACAAGTGAATGGTGAATATGTGAGTATGCAAATATGATGTTTTATTTTGGTGCTATAAAAAATGATAGAGGGGATGGTTTTAGGAAAAACATAAGATTTGTATGAACTGATGCAGAGTAAAATGGGCAAACCCAAAAGAATAATCTATACAATATCAATATTGTGAAGACAATCAACTTTTGAAAGACTTTAGGAACTTTGATTGATAATCAACATTTATTAAGCACTTACTATGCACCAGACACTGTGCTAAGCACTGGAGATACAGAATAGAGAAAAGACAATGCCTGCCTTCAAGAAGCTTATAACCTAATGAATTATTAACAAAATGAACATCCATGATTTCAGAAAACTCATAGTGAAATAGACTTACCACCTGATGAAGAAGTGATGAGTACAGACTGAGATTTCTTTTTTAAGCATGGCTAGCGCAGGAATTTGTTGCACTAGATTCAGCATTTTTGTAACAAAGGGGGAATGAGAAAGAGCTAGTAATTCTTTTGAGAGAGAGAATAGAGACAAAGAGATTGAATTATTGAAGTATTTTTTAAAATACACAGAAGAAACACAAAGCAGTTTCAAAGGAAGTAAAGACAAGCAGGTTAGCTTTGAAAGTAAAATATGCTGAATGTATTATATACTTTATTAAACTTACTTTAAAAGGCTACTTGTGTGTAAGAGAAATTTATGGTTTCATGTAAAATCCTTTCTCAATTCCACTTCCAACAAGAAATTGTTACCTTCTTTGGTTTTCATTAAATGAAGAATTTAAAAAATAAAATAACATCCAGAGATACCCTTAATAGGGAAGTTAGAAAAAGGATTTATCTAAAGGGAAAGATGATTTTGTTTAGCTTTGGACATGTTGAGTTTCAGCTGCCTATGGGGCATCCTGGTAAAATTATCAAGTAGGTAGGTGGAACACAATTGATCTGGCTGAGTATTGATGGGTGAACCTTGTATCAGCAATAATGCCCTAACATACCACCCTCCCCTACCACTTCATGCTTGGGGATTAAAAAGAAATCAACACTGCCATTGCTCCTCCAAAGGTCTTTATAGCAAGTTGCCTTATGACTCCAATCAGAATCCATACGCAATGCAATTCTGAGTCTTAGTCTGTCAAGGCTCAAGTTACTTTCCCTATGTCTCCCTCTTTCATACTTGTCCTTTTCAGTCCCATGCTTTCCCTATTCTCATCCTACTGTACTCTACTCACTCCTTCCATTGTGCCTTCTTAAATCCTATTCTATCATGAATAATCTGTCCTTTTTATTAAGCCTGAAATTAATTTTTTATATTTTATACTTATTTTTATATTCAGTGTTGCAATAACCTCAACCATTGAAATGACAATGCTAATGAATAAATTGTTAGGAAAAGTTAGAAACTAGAATTTTGGTATCTTTTGCTTTGACAGAGTAACAAAAAAATGGCCTACTGAGTTCAGCCTTTGTTATTTAATTTTCAGAGACCATTTAACTTACCTTTAGAGATGAAAAAAACTTCTTAAGTCTTTAATTATAGATCAGGAATATTAGCCCATTCATAACCCCTGCTATGAACCATTCAGTTCATAATGTTAATATGACTCAGGCCACGAACCGTTATTTAAAAGACAATAAACTTGGTCTACAAAATCCTCTAAGACTATAAAAATTCTATTGATGAGTCTTTCAGGTCAAAAAATGCCCAACATCAATGAACTAGAGTTTGGACAGACTTGAGGAGACACCAGAGAACAGAAAGTGCTATAGTTCATAGAATCACAGAGTCTTACATGATTGAATGATTAAATAGCAACATAAAAATTGCAGAGAATATGCTAAATTGCATTGGGAGAGGAAATTTCCACGTTCCAGAATTTCCCTAGATCAATTACATCACAGGTACAGGCCTTTTTGTATTCTGAACTGGATCTGTAATTTCTTGGGATAACTTATTAAGGGAGAAGGTAAGCTCCGATAAGGCGCCATTGGTTTTTATCTTTCTGTGTCCAGTGCTTGACATATAATATGGGCAAGATTAATGCTTATTAGTTGAAGTGAATTGAAGCTCAGGGACCTGAGTTCTGAAGGAAGAGTAGAGCTAGAAATATAAAGCTGATCACTGTATTTGTTAGGGCTGATGACATCAGCAAGAAAAAGAAAATATAGTGAGAATAAAAAGGAACCCAAGACAAAGCCCTGAAATGCTTTTATTAGCTGTGATCCTTTCCCCCTATATAGTTAATTATTCTTTCTTAGCTTTGGTGTCCTTATCTTTAAAACAGAGATGATTCTATTGGTGCTCAGAGTGTTGCTTTGAGGAAAGTGCTTTGTAAATCTTAAAGCTCAAATTAAATAAAACTAAGTACTTGAGTCACATAATCTATACTATAGAAGAAAAGAGAAGAGATTGAGTTGTTTTACAATCAGGCAGAATCAATCAACAAACATGTATTAAACTGTTACGATGGCACACTGCTAAACCATTGGGCATACAAAGGAAAAGCAAACATAGTCCCTGTCTTCAGCAGACTTATATTCTATAAAGGGGGAAGAGGAAGGCACTAACAACTGGGCGTATCTGGAAAAGCATCTGGTGGAGGTTAAATTTTGAGTGCAGTCTTTCTGGAAGTGGAGGATTCCAAGGGAGAAAGGAGGAGGGAAAGCTTCCCAAGTAGTTTTACATAAATAAAGAATCCCTAAGAGAAAGTCCTTGTTATCTATACATATTCCAACCTCCCATTTTCCATCACTCCTCTGAAAGTTTGGTATCTACATTGATAAATTGTCTTCCACCTGGTTTCATAGTTAAGTTGATTCACACAACTCTTTGATTAAGATAAGAATGCTTGAACAATGACTGCTGTTTTGATGTAAAAGCCTTCCAGCTCCAAGAGAGCTATGGTATTTGTTGACGCCTACTCTGAAAAGAAATACAAAATAAGTCACTTCCCCTCAAGGAACTTGAAAGATAGTGAGATTGATGTCCTGGACTGGGAATATCCAGGCCTGGGTTCTACTTTGAACTCTGGGATTTTTTTGGTGACCTTAATCTCTCTGAATTTCCACTTCTCCATATGCAAAATGAGGGAGTCCAAAAAGAATGGTCAAAAAGGTCTTTCCTGGTTCTAAGATCAAGTACTTTTTTGACTGACTAGGAAAAAAAAGGAAAACAAACAAAAAAAGTAATGTAAACTATATTATATTATTAATAAATTATATACTATAAATATATATGTATATATATGTGTGTATACATACATTACCACCCATATTAGTATATTATACATATTGTACATATATGCACATGTCTATATATATCTTTATCTATATCTCTCACAATACCATAATAATAGTTCCTACTTCCAGGATTATTATGGGGGTAAAAGGAGATAACATTTGGAAATTACTTAGCATCTTAAAGTGCTATATAAATGTCCCTTATTATTGTTGTTGTTGTTATTACCATTTTTATTAATAATAATAATAATAATATATATATATTCTTCAAACTAATACAAATCAACACAGAGATATCAATCAGTCTCCTGGAAAACACTAAAAAGATGCCAGAGTGAATTGGATGACTGATGAAATCATCATGCCTGTGGTAAAGATAAAATTTATGAAGATTAATCTCTTCTAACTCCCAGAGAACGTCAGACAAGCCTAAAATGTGAACTGGGAGGAATCTCTGGAAACTGAATGTGGCATGAAACACATTTTTAAGCCATTCTCATTTACTCTCTTTGCTTCTTCCTCAGTAGCAACAGTATATCTTATAACTGCCTATTTTGGTTTTTTTAAACCAAAATTTACCTCAAATACCATATACTTTAAAAGAGAAGTTCCCACATGCTTTATTGGAAGTTTGTTCTATAGAATAGTAAGCAGTTAATTCAAAACCAACCCAGTGAAAGAGCAACAAACTATCAGCAGTGTTCATATCCTTTAAAAATGGCCACATTTCCAACTTCTCCTAAAAAAAAAAAAACCTACATTTTCAGATATATATTATTATCAAGATTTGATCCCCATTCTCCTGATTCCAAAGTTCAGTATACCTTTCCATATGTTCTATGGCTTCTGATCTGATTTTCTAAAGCAAGGGGTCACTGACATTTATTAGTTGTCATTATTCCATATTAAATGAATAAGGACTTAATGTAGGCAGCACCATCCATAGGTGATGAATTGGTTACTCAACAGACATTCCATTCATTCATCAAGTATTAAGTGAGAAGCCTAGTATAGGTACACAGCATGCTAAATCTGAAGGAGATACAAAACAAACAGAAGAGTTTGTTCAGGTGTGTACAATTTAGCTAGACAGAAAAGACACAAACACATGAAACTGTTTAGTTACCATAGAAAGCAATATAGAAATAATTATCAAATGAATAGCATTTTCAATGATTTTCAAACTCTTTGTTCTCAGCAATCTTTATACTTTAAAAAAAAATTATTGAAGAATCCCTAAAGAGCTTTTGTGCATGTGAGGTATATTAATCCACATTAACTGTATAAGAAATTTAAATGTCAGTATTATAAAAATATTTTTAGCTTCACAGATTACTTAATGTTATCTAAGGGACTAGGCCCTGGATCACACTTCAAAGGAAATTGTTATAGAAAATTGTTATTTTAAAAAACAGCCCAATATAGTCAAAATGTACAATTTTCTCCCCTTAGATTAGTCCCACTTTTCTCTACTGTTCCTGTATAGGAATGTCCAAACTCACAGCACAATCCTTTCATCTGAATTCCCTTCAGAAGTGAAAGAAATAGTAGAGTTTGATGAGGGCAACCCTGACCCCCACCCCTGCATTTTAATTAGTGCCACTTTCACCTCAGAAACCTATATATACATTGAACTCTGTAGTATTACTCTGAGGACTTGTTCTCTCCTGAAATGGAAACATACTTAGAGTTTGTAGAAAGGCAATCTAGTCTC
Source organism: Sarcophilus harrisii (assembly GCF_902635505.1). NCBI lineage: Eukaryota > Metazoa > Chordata > Mammalia > Dasyuromorphia > Dasyuridae > Sarcophilus > Sarcophilus harrisii. The sequence continues at coordinate 97,871,347 of NC_045431.1, forward strand.
AAACAGTCTTCTGATGAATGGGGATTCATCCCACTTTCATCCCAAAGACTTAGAATGACATCCAGCTTTATGCTATTTACTTAAGAACTTAAACTTCTCCAAAAAGAAAATAAAAACCAAAAACAGTTTGGAGTTTCTGAAGAAGCAAAGCCCTCTCTCCATTGGACTAGAATTTTTCCAAATAACTCAGAATAGTCAAAGGGGACACAAGACATGATGCTTAGCACTGGGGATACAAAGCCAAAAGTGAAACATTATCTACCCTCTTTTATTCTGAGAGAGAGATAGACATATACAGAGCACATATAAAATATAGGCAAAATAAATTCCAGGTAGTTTGGGGAGAAGATGTGCTAGCAGGAGAGAAATGAAAAAATTCTCAAATTCAAGATTATTTGCTTCATCATTCATAATTATGGCTTAGTTTTTTTTTGTTTGTTTTTTGTTTTTTGTTTTTTACTGTTCTTTATAGCCCTAAGGAGCCATGCAGATGATCCTTCCTTTCCCCCAAGGAAGTTACCTTCCACCCCCCAAGAAGTTAACAATATCAGGAAAATTAATTTGGACACTTACTAATTGTGTGACAAGGGGAAAAGTCATTAAACTCTATTTGCCTCAGTTTTTTTTTTTACCTGTAAAATGAACTGGAGAAAAAATGCCAAACCATTTTAAAACCTTTGCCAAGAAAATACCAACTGGGATCATGGAGAGTAAGAAATGACTAACCAATTACTTCATTGTCATTTTTCTAAAGTTTGGCATATCAAATATGGAGTGGTAAGTGATCAAGGGAGGATCAATAATCCTGTTCCTATGTCACCAGATTTTTTTTTAACTAAATATGTGATTTCATCAGTGTGGGGAAATCTTCCCTATACCTACCTCCTCTTAAGGAAACTCCCTCTACTGAAGCACCTTAGTACCTTTTCTGCAATTTATAACCTTAAGAGAGCTGAACATGAGGGCAATGCATATTTTAGTGATTTGCTCAGGATAACAGTCAGTGTGTATTAATTAGAAGCAGTACTTGAATCCCAATTGGAGTTTTCTTGGCAAAGATGCTGGAGTGTTTTGCCATTTTCTTACCCAGTTCATTTTGCAGATGAGGAAACTGAGGCAAACAGAGTGGAGTACCTTGCCCATTGTCACATAGTAAGTAAGCATCAGAGGCTGAATTTGAACGCAGGTTTTTTTGACTGCAGACCCAGTGCTCTGTCCACTGTTACCTAGCTACCCAGATCCACTAGCAAAGGTGATCCAGGTTCAAAAAATCTCATCCCTACCTCCAGCTTTTCTTAATTTATCATCCTGTCATTAACAGAACAAAACTATTTCTAGGGACCGCAGCTTTAATCATGTAACATGTCAATTAAGAAGATAAACGGGGCTACTCAAAATAGGAGGGAAGAATCTTGGGAAAGAAGAGTTTGCGAGTTGACAGAGAAATGTCAGTGCATATGAATCCTGGAGTGTTGCCTTGGAGGTGGCCAGGCATGCCTGGAGTGCAGAACTCCCACACGTGAGGCTGCCAGTTGTTATCCCTGGAGAGGATTTGATTGACTACCTCTAATCTAGGGGTTTGTGAGGATTTGCTCATTTTGGAGAGACTGCTGCAGACTTTGCTAATAACAATTTAATTTGAAAAGGTTATGGTAATTGTCAGTTAAGCTCCTGGCTATATGTTTGAGCTCAGAGACAAATCTGAAAAGAAAAAAAATTTTTAAATGCTTTCAAATTAATTTCACCTGAAATTTTATAGTCATGTGCCATTTTTCTGGAGGACTTAGGGGAGAGGAGTTTTTTTTTTTTTTTTTTTTTCCTTTTTATTTTTTTTGCATTTTTGAGCTAATGTGAAGAAGCATGTGGAGGCAACTACTGCTATGTTTTTCTTTTCTCCCCTCCAGATGGGCACACAGATCTAGACATACAAGTTAGAGCCAGGACCATATCATCATAAATTTAAATCTAGAAAGGGCAGCTAAATCTAACACTCCTCATTTACAAAGGAGGAAACTGAGGTGTCTTGCTCAGGACTATGCATCAAGTAAGTCACAGATATCTTGACAGCCATTGAGTCTAATTATCTTACAGATGGGGAAACTGAGATCAAGATAGAATAAATGACTTAGCAATGGTCACATGCTAATAAATGTCTGAGATGGAGTTTGAGCCATTCTTCCTGACCCAAAGGCTCAATTATCTAATATATTTTATCATATTGCTTCCAGACTCAAGTCACTTTGAAACTGAATTGATAGACTTAGTCACACAGAAGCAATATAATAATTCACATTCACAGAGCACTAGAAGCAGTTAATCAATAATCACTTGTTTTAAAGTACCTACAATGGGGAGTGCACAATACTAAGCACTGGAGATGCCCATCCGGGCCCCAAGTCTAATGGAGGAGACAACGTGTAATTATCTACAAAGTATTACCATGATAAATAGAAATAATCAACAGAGGAAAAATACTAGAACTCAGAGGATCTGGAAAGGCTTCTTGTAGAAATTTTTAGATTTTAACTGAGATTTGAAGAAAACCAGGAACCAAAGATAAAGGAGGGCATTTCAAGCATGATCTGGAATTCCTGTCCTGGGTATTCTTCTGCCCAATTCATACTATATTAGAAGCTGGAACTGAGACCCTACTCTGTTCCTGGAATCTGACCCATTCTGATGCTCCTTGTTCTGAACTTGCCCATTCCTGGGCATAAGTTCCCTTCTGTGACTCAGAACTGGAAAGTGAGCAACAAAGCTACCAGTTGGCACCTGTTACCATGCTCTGTATAAAGTGCCCAGGTATGAATCTAGGGCCTCCTCTTGCCCTGGTACACAGTCTGTCCCAGGACTGGACTGATATATAGCAGCTCTTGACCAGAAACCCCTTTTCTGGTGTCCACTCTATCGCATTATGTCAATCTTGGCTGGACAAATGATTCTGTGGCTTGGATTTCCTCATCAGGATCTAGTCTGGAGCATTTTCTAGATCAGTTTGGAGGAATTTCAGAGGAGAGGAGGGGAGCTTAGTATGCTTCTTCCCTTTTATCTGACATCTTGGTACTAACTCCATTTTGGTTAATTTTACTATATTGTTTTTCACTTTTTTTCTTATTATGCAGGATAGTTCTTTGAGAAGGGATATGGTAAGGAAAACATGGGTGACATAAAATCAAATCAGAGAAGGAAGAATATAGATAAAGTAGTTGTGGGGGATTCTGGAAGAAATTGGATGTGCTAAGGAGCAGCAATGAGTTTTAAGAAAAACTGTATGTGTATATATTTGATTTCCTCCTAAAATTCTCCATCATTCTGTCTTTCTACATGTCTCCTTCTTTAATATCCATCTATTTATACATATTTTACACCTATCTATATTATCTATAGAGAAATGAGATACCAAATTTTTAACAGAGATTAGTTATCTTATTCTCTCTATATATAGACAGATACAGATATAGGTTCTTCAGGTTCAAGAGCAAAGGGAGGGAACAGAATGAGTGATCTATAGCAGAAATTCAGTTAAGGGGAAGTCAATGGAAAAAGAGAAATAAAAAGACTTAAAATAGGAAGGGAGACTATAGACATTATTAGGATTGACCAAAAGAAACCTATAGTTAAACTTATTGGGAAGATATAATATGAAGTAGAATGAAGTCACTTTACTTGTCTGGAGTTCAGATTCCATTCTTTAGCATGAAGGGTCTCATTATAGATGACTCTAAATCTCATCCAGCTCTGTATCTGATGAGCCAATACATTGAATTTAAAAAAAAAAACTGACTGTAGGGAACCTTCCAGCTCTAACATTCTAAGTCTATGACTGGGTCTGCGCTGGCCCAGATTGACTCAAATGTAAAAAGTCAAGCACTTTGGAAATCAAGTGAACCAAATGTTATTTCCACCACAGTCACTATGGTGAATTTAAATAAATAGTTTCTCCATATGAACAAAGAAAGAAAAGTGAGTTCCTAGAATAAGAGATAAAAGATATTGGGATGGTTGTAGTACTAAAAAAGCAAATAAAGAAAAGAAGAGTCTCTACAACTCAATTTCCTCATTTGTAAAATAAGAAGCTAATTTTTGATCTCACATCTGTGATCTGATGACCGTAAATGCTAGTTAATGAACCTTGCATGGCACCTTCTTTGCACATAGTAAATTCTCAATAAATAGTGGTTGTTTTTGATATACAAGCATCACAGGTATAGGAAGGCAAAGACAGTTTATGGCAAATGAGGAGTCAGAGAAGATTGCTCTTTTTAGTTAATTTCTATCTGAGGTACTGGTAGAAAGCTACCCTCAAAGCCAAGAAAATTTGAGTTCAGGACTTATCTCTAACACCTACTAGCAGCTCTCTAAGATTGTAAGTAACAGAGAAGATATTAGCCTTCAACAGAAGGAGATCCTTCATCTGGAAAGCACAGGTTCATCCAGTCATAATCATTCATTCATTCTCCAATTCATTTATTAAGCATGTGGTGGATAGTGGTCTTGTCAGTCCCTTAGAAAGTATGGGAGTTAGCTATGATTCATCAAGTCTCAAGTCTAGTAGGGGAATAAGAGATAGGTACAAATAACTGTACTATGTAACATTACATGATAAGTTTATTGAGGAAGTGAAAAACCAAATGTTATGTGAACCTGAGGTAAAAGAGCATTATTGGTAAAGAAATAGGAGAGTCTTTATTGAAAGAGGGGGAAACAGTATTCTCATTAAGTGAGCTAGTTTAAAGGGGTAGCTCTAACTCCCATATACAAAGCTCTATTTTAAAGAAAGAAGTTTGAGGATTTGATGATTTAAAGGAAGTCTGGGGAAAGTTGAACCAGACTAGAACTAACTACAGAATGCCTGAAATCTTGAAAAATACCTCTGTTCATCTTACTTTGTTTCAGCTTTCACACTAGAGTGTTGATGATGTGTTTGTTTAAAATAAAGTCATGATCCCATTTATCCCAGGCATCAAGATGCTACGTGCTAGGCACAAGGAAAAGTTCCATTTGTTTAGATGGACAGAAGCCTTGGTCTCTTTTATTAGATGTAGCCATCACAGCTCCTTTCTTAAATAGGAAATGCAGAGAGCAGAACATTTGGGTCATCTGAGCAAGAAAATATGAATATAACTCTTAGCACTTCTGCATGCCTACCTGGTTTCAATTCCAGCCTACAGAGAGGAAATCATTTACTGAAAGGTGTATGTCTTTTCGTTAATGTCCCAGAGCTCTCTTTTGCTTTCTTGGAGTTTTTTTCTACAGCTGTTATGGTTTTTAAACTTAAAAAAAAAAAGCCCTCTAGATTAATCAATGCATACTGTCATTTTTGGAAAATTAAAAGTTTTTTTATAACTCAGCCAAACTTGAGTTCCGCATAACTAAGGCTTAAAGTAATCAGTAATGAGGCAACTGTACATTGTGGTTTTCTTTTTTCCTCGATTTAAAATAATAATAATAATACATACTTGGTAAAATAAAAAAACATAATTGAAAAAAATACATGCTTCGTGGTGATCTTACAGTGTGTGCAACATAGCAAACTTTTCAAGCAGCTGAAAGTTCCCTGGCACTCTTATGATTTCCAGAAGGAAAGATACTCCTTAAATGGGCATAACTGATGTGTGATTGGTAAAGAGAACTACAAAGGCGGCTGAGTCACGATGACCTGTTGAAGCCAGACTCGTGTGTGTGTGTGTGTGTGTGTGTGTGTGTGTGTGTGTGTATGTGTGTGTAGGAAGAAAAGAAGAGAGAGTGTAGGAAGAAAGAGGGGGAGGAGGGCAGAGGGAGAGCCTGCAACTTTAGCAGAATGTTTGAACAAGACAAAGAACAGTTCCAGCAACCAAATAAGGAAGTCAGTGCTGGAATACTTCAGAATAGAAGCATGTTAGGGATTTTAGGAAAGCTGAGAGAAAAAAAAAAAATGAGCAAAGAAAAATAGTAAAAAGTTTTTACTTTGCTCACTTTCACCAAAAATAAAAGGGAAATGGCATCTCGAGTTTTTTCCAGTGAGTAAAGTATGTATTGGACTTGTCTTTTTTCTGCTGTTTGAAACTGAGAGGCATCTTGATAAATACTTCAAAAACTTAAGTACCTTTTAAATATAATAAATGTTGGTTTTAGCCATTGTACCTGAGAATATCCAAGGACAACCAAAAGCATATTAAGCACCTACTGTGTGCAGAACATTATGTTAGTAGTTAAGGGAAGAAAGGAAAGGAGAGAGAGAGACAGAGAGAAAGAGAGAGACAGACACAGAGAGAGGCAGAGAAAGAAAGAGAGGCAGAGACAGAGAAAAAAAGAAAGGAAGGAAGGAAAGGAAGGAAGGAAGGAAAGAAGAAAGGAAGGAAGGAAGGAAGGAAGGAAGGAAGGAAGGAAGGAAGGAAGGAAGGAAGGAAGGAAGGAAGGAAGAAAGAAAGAAAGAAAGAAAGAAAGAAAGAAAGAAAGAAAGAAAGAAAGAAAGAAGAAGGATGGAAGGAAAGAGAAAGAGAAAGAAAAAGAAAAAGGGAGAAAGAGAGAAAAAGAAAGAAGGAATGAAAGAAAGAAAGAGGAAGAAAGGAAAGAAGGAAGAAAGAGAGAGAAGGAGGGAGGGAGGGAAGGAAGAAAAAAGGAGGGAAGGAAAGAGGAAGGGAGAAAGAAAAGAAGGAAAAAAGAAAAGGAAGAAATATAGGAAATATTCATAAGAATTAGAGAAACGTGGAAAAAATGGGGGAAAAATAAGAAAATACACTGTATAGGAATACTGTTGCTACCTGTAAACTAACTTTCCTACTCTTCATTTTCCAAAGTACTGAATATAGTTTGTATTTAATTAAGATTAAAATAAATTATTATTATTTTTTTGCTTGTGATGAAGGGTAATTTCAGAAAGTCCCCTGAGAAAATTAGACACCAGAAAGCTGTGATTTGAGAATCACTACTGTAAACATTGCTTCCTCTTTGCTTGATTTGCAGAACTAAGGGATGACTGGGGGGAGGGGTAAAGCCACCCTGGGTAGGAGTTGAGTGATTCATCCACCTCCCCCATCATAAGATCATCGATTTTGAGAAGGAGCAAACTTTAGATGTCATCTAAGACAGTCTGTCACTCTAATTTTACAGATAAGAAGACTAAAACACACAGAGATCCCAGTTATCTCAATGCTTGAACAGAGAAATGTTAAGGGAAAGCACACAGCACACATATAGAAATGAGAAATGTAAAACTAAGTGAATAGATTTAGGCACAAAGATTCACAGTACCATTACTTTGTATCATGGTGTATAAGATGTGGTTTAAGGTTTTAAAAATATTCTCACTCAAAATACACATCTAGTATATTGGCAGCTGAAATTCTCTAGGGACTGCTATTTAAGCAGCTGCTAATGCAGTGTCTGTCCCAGTCTTCTTAGAAAACTTGGCAGATCTGGCTGGGATGATCTTCACAAAGTTAGTAAATGCTTAAAGGATGAGGTGCAGGGAAGGGCTGGGGATAGGGAGTGGGGAAGGACACTAAGACACCAAGAATAAACCTATATGCCAAACATGTAAAAACCTGAATTTTTAGATGAAATTCTGGAGAGGTTCTTTCAGGCTCAAAATTTTGTAATCTTATATATGATAGTTTGTTAATATATAGATTTTGTAAAATTCAAAACTTTTATTGCAAAGTTGTCTTTCAAAACTGTGTTTTTTATCTTAGGAAGACATGAGGTGAAGTGATGCAATACTAAGAAATTTGGTCTTGGGATCCCACTTCAAATCCTATCTCTTATATCTAGTGGCTGTGTTTCTCCGGGCAAGTAATTTGCCCTCAGTGTTCTAGAGTCTAAACTACAGGGGTTAAGATTTTAAGTTACAGAGAAGCAGTGATTGACAGAATATCCTCCTCTGAGAATCTATAGCATCCCAGGTCTAGTGCCTCCTCCTATCAAAATATTACCATGGTTTTTATTCTCATTAAAGATATCTGATTAACAATAGAAAGACACTATCTGAAACTGAGATGGTTATCTTAAGTTACTGATATTATCGGATAAATTTTTATATTTCCAAGGACTTAGGATTCTAATTACTAGGGGTCATGACCCCTTCTCTGACTTAGAACAAGTCATTGAACCTTTAGATATTTCAATACTGAAGATTTAGTTACTAGAAGAGTTAATTAAAAGAAAGGTATAAAGTTCTTTTTACTAAATTTCTTGTTAAAGTAATTCTCTCCACATAGAAAAGTAGAATAGAAGCATAAAGAAATAATTTCTTTTCCAAATTGTCTTGCATCAAGGATGACATGATACAAAGATTTAGGAGAGACTGAGCATATCTTTTGGTTCTACTAGAATTTTCTGAAATGAATATAATTTGAAATCATTGACTATATTAATTGGAATAGCAAATATTTTTAATGTAAATTTTTTGGTAACAAAAGTGCTACCACTCACCATCAAAAAAATTGAAATTGCACTGAAATACTTTTGTAATTGAGAAGGTACACCATAGTAGCATAGATTCAAAGCTATAAGGAAAAACTCATTCTTTTTTTCAGAGGAAAGAATAAAGGCCCAGAAAAGTCATGACTTGCCCAAGTTTGAATAGAAAGGAATAGATATGCTACCAAATAGGAATTTAGATAAAAAAGAGATTCCTAGGAATTTCATATTTATAATAGTTTATTGATGATCAGTTTCCTCCCCCATCTCTCTCCTCCACAATGCAATATAGCCTTCAAAAAATTCAAATCCTCAGCTGAGTAGCATAAAGATACATCTCAACAGCTAAGAAGTACCTACAAGTAAGCAAAACAAACCAACACATTGGCCATGGCTGACAAATTATACTTTGCTTGGTACCTATCATTCATTGTTGGGAGGTGGGAGGAAGTTTCATCATCAATCCTCAAGTCACAATTGGCTAATTGGGAAACAGAAGGCTTAATGAGCGAATGGATCATCTCTATAAGTGTCATGATCTAGTTGCAGAAAACTACTAAAATGGAATCATAAATTCCAAAGTTCTGGTCTTTGCCCTGACACTGACTTTTTCAACCTTCTTGATGCCTTGAGTGGTTTTTGTAAAGCCCTCTAGGATGCCCGCATGAATTAATTGCACTATTGTGTCGCACCTACACTCTAGGAATTCATTTGTTAGTAGGAGGTTTTGTTCTTCCAGATGTGCCATGTTGATTCACAAGGAAATTATGAGTAATAGCTCATAAACAGCCTAAGTGAATAAACAACTGTAAGACACCTGTTATGAACAATCTACTTTGTCTACTCATTTAGACTGTCAGCCTTTTTTAATCCAGGGATCATGTTTTCTTCTTATTTTGAAGGCCCTCTGTACTTAGAAAAGTGATGAAGCTAGGTTATATAATTCAGAATAATGAATGCAAAATTGTAAGGTTATAGTTAATTGATAAAATAGGTTCAAAACCAGTTCTGATGCCTAAAATTATTGACAAAATGATCTCTGCCAATTAACATTCCTCCCAAATTTTCCTCCCAAACTGCAATGGGACACTAGATCCATTGAATTGGATTCTTTTGCTAGTTACTATTTGGGCATCAGAATATAGCTTTGTTGTTGTTATATATAAACATATATATATTATATACATATATAGCTTCTGGCTATAGTGCCATTGAGTATCATAGAAAGGCTTAAGGGAAAAGTCTTTAATAGACACAGGGTAGAAGAAAGGGGAAGGAAAGACAGAGAGACAGAGACAGAGAGATGAGATACTTGGTTCAGAGTGGTTGTGCCATCCAGAATTGTTTCAAGTGCCAAGCACTGGTGATACAAAGAAAGGGAAAAAGACAGTCTCTGTTCTCAAGAAGGTTAAAATAACATGGAAATAAATATAAACAACAATCAAGCTATATACAGAATAAATGTAGAATAATCAATATAGGGAAGGCATAATTAAGGGTGATTGGCAAAGGCTTTCTGTAAAAGATCAGATTTTAGATGGGACTTGAAGGAACTCAGAAGATAGAGATGAGAGAGAGCCAGCAAAAATGCCAAAGATTTGGGAGCTAGCATATTTTGTTTTGGGAACAGCAAGGAGGCATGTGTCACCGGATACTGGACTCATGATGAGGTGTAAGTTATGCAAAGCCTGGAAAGGTAGGGCAGGGTCAGGTTATGAAGGGTCCTGCCAAAAAAAAGGGATTATTTTTTTATGTAAATGCTTAGTCCCTCTCTAGTATTTGTCCCTTCTAGTATTTTCACTTCATTGGTCCAGTAGAAACATTCTTGAACCGGTGTCAGGAATGTGAGCACTAGGTTCAAATCCTGCCTCTGATCTTTATAAAATTTTCAACTTCAAGTCACTTAGCTTCCTTGTTTCTCATTTCTCTATCATTTCTCATATTTAAAGATATAAGTTTGTAAAGCAATGTCATTGAGTATCATTGAAAGGGAAAAGCCTTTAACAGACATAGGTAGAAGGAAGGAGAGGAAAGAGAGAGACAGAAACAGAGAGACAGAGAAAGAGAGAGACGGAAAGAGAGAGGGAGGGAGAGAAGAAGAGAGAGGTACGAAGGGAAAACAAGTAGAGGAGAAGCTAGAGAGGTAGAGAGAGACAGAGCAGGAGGGAAGGAGAGAGGCAGAATGAAAGGGAGAGAGAGAAGTGAGGTAGTTTGTTTTTAGATTAGATCGGGAAGGGAAGGGAATAAGCATTTATAAAATATCCATTATGTACTGAACACTATGCAAAGTATTTTTGTAAATATTATCTCATTTGATTCTCTTAACCATCCTGCAAGATAGGTATTTTTTTTTTATCACCCCTGTGTTCACAGTTGGATAAGGACCATACAGATAAGTGTCTGAGGCTAGATTTGAACTCAGGTCTAACTAGACCCAGAATTCTATGCAATGGGATTCCTAGCTGCCAGATGACCTTTAGAGTTTCTTCCAACTGTGGATCTAAGATCCTATGATAGCTTTCTGGTCCTGCCTATTTCCTTTCATGTAGTTAGCTAGTGGACAATCAAATAAGACAATCAAATCAGAAATGGATTTTCCCCATAACCACAAAATGTTATTCTGTTAAGTTTTGTTCTTTTAAAGTGGGTAGAGATGGAATGTGCATTTCCAGTTTAACCAGTTTAACTATCTCTATAACCAAAGACTTTATTAAAGCTGCACCCTGTAGTACAGTAGGCAAGAAAAGAATGAAACAATAGCACAGAATTATGTTTTTGTATCATCTGTACTACCCATATATGATGACTGACTAACATCCATAGTTCATGAACTTAAATACCACAACATTCTAAAGCCTATACATATTTAATTTGGGGGGAAAAATGCCTTGTGATGAATACCCTTTGGGGGTATGTATGAAACAGTAATTTCTAAGAACCTGACTGGGTGTGGGGGGTGGAGATGAGAATTGCAGTCTCTCTCCATGGTTTTAGCTTTTCTTTATATTCAATACTTAATTCTTCTTTTTTAATCTTTTCGTTTAGCCATCTCTGGTCAGATACCACAGTGTTCTCACAATTCACAGTTCTACTCATTGTCAACTTCATTTAGTGCAATTTTCAATCTCTGTAAGTTCTACCTACAAATCAAAATTCGCTGAAATCCATTTTAGAGATAGAGCCATGGGACATTAGAACTGGAAGGAATCTGGGAGCTCATCTGCCACCTATACTTCCTAGATAAAGAAACTGAGACTCTGGGAAGTAAGATGACTTGCTTTAAATCACACAACCAGTAAATTTCAGAGTAACTAGAACGCCTGTCATTTGAATCCCTGCCCATTTCTCTTTTCTTGACATCATAGATCCCTGCACCAAAAATAGATTTTATGTTATTATCCTTTAGTAGTGAATTGAATTTTCCCAAAAGCACTCAACATATTGAAACTGCATGGTATAATGGATAGAGCATTAAATTTGAAATATTTAAAAGCTGTATGAACCTGGGTAGGTCATTAACCTTTATGTGCCTCAGTTTCTTCATGGATAAAAAAGTGATGGATTTGATGGCCTCTGAGGTCTTTTTGTGCTATAATATGATCAACCATTCCTTATTTGACACCCTTTGTTCCAGATTTTTGTTACGAATGAAATTAAATAGAAAAGTAAGCTGATTTTATTTATATTATATATTGATTTTATTATATTTCTGCAAGTGGCCACTACGTGTTCTAATCTATGACTGTTTATTTGAACTTAAGATTTTTTTTTTTGAGAATAGTTATTAAAGTGTCTAAAATTATTCTGTGTCTAATTATTTGTTTTTCTTTTGAAAATGTGGATTGAACTTGGAAGTTATTTCTTTCTCCCTTTCTTTAGTAAGTACTATTCGAGATCAATATTCTGTATTTCAGAAAAATTGAAGGGCTGATAGATCACTATTAGATAAAAAATATATTCTGAACTTAAGATGTGATCGTTTAAAGGTAAAGATATAATTCCTTATTATGATTTCACCAGAAAATTTAAACAGTCTATTGATGTGTGGCTCCACCTCAAATTTTAAGAATTGATATTCAAATAAGAAATTGAGGGAGGGAGGGTTAAGTAGTCATATGATCACAGCTAGAAAAAAACCTTAGAAGTCATGTAGACAATTTCTTTTATAGAGGAGAAAACTGATGCCAAGTAATGAACCCAGAGAATTGTACAGTCATACATTATTGAGAATGATAAGGATTCCAAAGCAAGTCATCTAACTAAAAATTCAATACTCTTTCCATAATATCAGTCTATCTCCAAACCTGATTTTAGTGTATTATTTGCCAGTCACCATATGTATTTATACAATGTGATTTCAATTTTTTGACATATGAGATAGTAGGAAAAAAACTGAATAAGTACTTATCTTAGCTCTAACATTTGAAATTGTGTGATAATAGGCAAGTCATATTACTTTCCTGGGCCTGAATTTCCTCATCTGTAAAATAACAGAATTGGTTAAATGGACTCTGATACACTTAGAGTCAACAAAGGTGATTCAGAAAAAGAAACTCTGCCATTGGGATCAGACTAGACATTTCTGAAAGTTGATTTCACTCTTCCAGGTTGAATGAGTATCTTTGGCAGAATAGAATATTTTAAGACTAAATATTAATATATTTAGGAAATAGGAGAATTATTCATTACTGAATAGTTTGATTAGGAATTCTATTGGCCTAGAATTATTCATGCAATTTATATAACATACCTAATTTCCTCCAATTCTACCCTAACATATACATAAGTACTTACATCTACATATAGAACTAGAATCTGAGTTATTGAAGCAAAGTTAATTACTTAAGAAACTCATTTTTATTTTTTAATCTGTTCTCTAATTAAATATGTTGGAAGAACTTCCCTTAATGTTCAATATATAATTTCAAATCAGAGCACAATATCTGGTCCTTTTTAATTTTCTTTTAGAGCTTATTTTGAAGATTCTTTGTTTATTTACTATCAGGAATACTGTTCCTTTGTTTACTAGTTCATGATCTTTTTTTACATTCCATTACTTCAGATGTTCAGGTTGTAAGTTTCCCAATACATAGTTTTATGTCTCCTCACACTCCAGTAAAATTTATGAGTACAAAGAGTTCCATTTCTCTCTCTCTCTCTCTCTCTCTCTCTCTCTCTCTCTCTCTCACACACACACACACACACACACACACACACATACACACACACAAATTCTTTCTCTTTCTCTCCCTACTTTGAATAAAATTATGTACAAGTAAAAAGGTCAAAAAGGTGTCCTGAATAATGGGATACATCTATTTGTTTTTCCTTTGAAAATATGGATTGTACTTGGAAGTTGTTTCTTTCTCTCTTCCTTTAATAAGTACAATTTGCGATCAAATAAATCAAATTACATTCTTATTTTAGTCACTTATAGGACACCAGTCCCAAATTTTGTAAAGTATCCCACTAATTTAAACATTGATGTTCTTGAAATAATTGTATTACATATGAAACACTACAATGAGTCCTAGGACTTAATGTTTTTGTTTTAAGAAAATAATCTCCATTCAAGAAATGAACTGAACAAAAGTCATTCTTCCAAATGTCTTTGCCTTTAGAAATATTTTTCTTTTTATAAAAAATAGATTTTCCTTTTTATTATTAACTTAATCATCAAGAAACACAAACATTCCAATATAAAAGTTTTAAAAAAGAGGATTATATAAAACCTAGAAACATTTTGCTTCAAAACTAAACTCTTAGCAGTTGAGATCTGGAATTGTTATGACTCTTTGGTCCTATTCCACTTTACCTAAATAAATCTGATTTTATGAATGTTTCTTTCCAATGTTACTGTTTTTCCCTTCTAGCTTGGTGTGTGGTATCAACCAACTAAAAATTTATCAAGGCCTTCTTTTGAATAATTAGTATCATTTGGTTTCAGTTTCTGGGCATCTTTTGTCCTTCCTCCACCCATATTAGAAAGCAGTGCATAGAAAATAATGGGCAAAGACTTAGCATGTATTTCTCTAGAAAATGAATATTAGATACTATTCCATAGCATTTGTTCACGCACCAAATTTAAGCTATGAAGAGCTATAAATATAGAAATCATATATATAGGAGTCAGTTTTGGAGGGGAGATTGAAAGAGATTTTAAATGGAAATGGACTTTTTAGCTAGATAGGGCAGCAAAATCTTTGCTCCAAAAATTCCTGGAAATTATAAGTCCACAGGAAATCCCTGGGGAATCTCTATTAACATCATACATGATGCTTTCTTTTGTGAAGACCCATGTTTAACCTTGTTCTGGTTGACATTTTTCTCAATGGCTCGGAAAAAGGCATAAATGGCATACTTCCCAAATTTGCAGATGATTCAAAGCTGTGAAGGTTAGCTAACATGCTGGATGATAATCAAGATTCAAAAAGATATTGACAGTCTGGGACATTGGACCAAATTGAATGATGAAATTAAAGAAGAATTAATGTAAAGCTTCATATTTGGGTTCAAAAATCATCTTCACCAATACAAAATTGAGGAAGCATAGAGTGAGCAATTTGTCTGAAAAAGATCTTAGATTTCTAATGGACCATAAGCTCTAGAGAAGTCAGCAATGTGTTAGAGCTGCAGCAAAAGAAAGGTATAGAGCTAGGAATAGGGATTTGATGGGATAGCCAGTTGTGAGCAAACTAAATGGTGCTTGGAGTTAGGAAGACTCATCTTTCTTCTTTCAAATTTGCCCCCCCCCCCCCAGACATTTACTAGCTGTGTTTCCCTGAGCAAGTCATTTAACCCTGTTTGCCTCAGTTTCCTCTGCTGTAAAATGAGCTGGAGAAGGAAATGTAAAACCATTATCTTTTGCCAAGAAAATCCAAATGGGGTCACAGTTAGTCACAACTGAAATAACTAAATAACAATGACAGATATCAGGTAGATAGCATCTGGACCATAGAGTTTAAGTCTGGATCCCACATTTTAGAACAGATACTAATAATCCGAAGCAAGTCCAGAGGACAAACAGAATTGTGGAAGACGTTGCGCTCATGCCATAGGGGGATTGGTTGAAAGAATTGGAGAAATTTCTCCTAGAAAAGAAAAGACTTAGAATGAACATGATGGTTATCTTCAAACATCTGAAAGGCTGTGGTGTAGAAGAGATATTATATTTATTCTATTTGGTCTCAAAAGGGACTAAAGGATAGAGGATGCAGAAAGCAAAAAAGTTCCTGACAATTAGAACTATTCAAAAGCAGAATGGACTGCCTCAGCAAGTAGTTCCCGTCACCTGAGAGCTTCAAGCAAAAGCAGGATGACAATTTTGTGAAAGAAGTTGTAGCAGGGATGTTTAGGCACAGGATGAACTAGATTGTCTCTGAGCTCCCATCTGACAGATAGTCTGTTAAGTCAGCAAACATTTATTAAGCATATAGCAGGCTATCTGCCAGACCTTATCCTAAACATTAAAAATGCTTTACACCTTTAGGCAAAAACAAAACAAAATACTATCCCTGCTTTCAGAAAGCTCGTGAGTCTATGGTCACATGTTAACGTTTTCACTACTCTCCCATTCTTTTCTCCTAAAACTAACTTTTGGACTTATCTGTTCAGCGCCACAAGCAGGTCATTTTAGCTAGAGTTTAATAAGGTAGAATGACTAGAACTTGTCCCTCCCTTTTTGGAGAGGTTAGGTGGTATGAGCACCAAGCTGGAGTCAGGACGGCCTGAGTTCAAATGTGGCCTCTAGCACTATATGATTCAGGACAAGTCATTTAACTCTGTCTGCCTCATCTGTAAAATGAGCTGGAGAAGAAAATGGCAAACCACAGTATCTTTGCCAAGAAACCCAAGTAGAGTTTTGAAGAGTTGGACTGAAGTGAATAAAAGACACTCCACAATCAGTCACCATTCTCAGTTGACAAAATCTAGGTAAATTGCCTCCAAGCTAAGATTAAATCTTTTCTTTAGGACTATTTCAGTTACAGATTACTATCAAAAGTAGAATTAGACATTCCTAAGATCTTCTCCTCTTCAAGAAGCAAATTAATTAAGCCCAAACAAAAAGTAAACCAAGGAGGCAATTCATTGTCTTTACCCAGGAAAGCTCTATTCTAGCTTCTCTTCCTGCAGAGAGCGCAGTTCTGTTGGGGTGGCCATATTGTTCAAATGCCAAATGTAGGAGTGTACTCCAAGCTCCTATTGGTCTGATCAGTCATAGTCGGACACTATAACTTGACTCTAAGATGGAGATGTCATTTTGGTCTTCTTGGAGAATGAAGGACAGCAACCAACCAATTACAAAGCCCTAATACTCTTATTGTATCCTTCCTGCTATACCATAAGGTTCACGAAGGGAAGGACCATATCTAAACCATGTATTTTCCCCAATTTGTGTTTTTAATTGCTGTTTCATAGAATGGAAATTTTCATTAATGAGTTAGATTAGTTCTTTGAATACTCCTGAATCTGAGTTCTGCTAACTAAAGACCACAAAAATTTGCTTTCTAAAAATCACATGGTCATGTGAGTGCCTTCATTCCTAGAGCAAACCATTTTCTTATTGGCAAGCAATAACATGGGCTCTGAGATTCCTTCAAAAATATTATGGCATGGTATATCTATCTGAAGACTTGTAAAACCAGTATTACCACTTTTGACCTAGAGTATGACATGTTAAGTAACTTGCAAAAACCCAGCTTTGGGCAACATGAACAAATTTCGTATTGCCAAATTCAAATTGTTGTTATCATAACTGAAAAAAATGATTGAATAACAACGATTCATTTTTCAGTCATATCTGACTCTTCATGACTATGTTTGGGGTTTTCTTGATAGAGATATTGAAGTGGTTTGCCATTTCCTACTCTAACTCACTTTATAGATAAGGAAACTGAGGCAAACAAGGTTAAGTGACTTGCTCAGTATCACACAGCTGAGACCACATTTGAACTCAGGTCTTCCTGATTCCAGTCCCAGTGTGCTATCTTCTGTATCACCTAGCTATCTGAACTAAAATTACCTTTTAGTTATTTTCCTTGCTAGGGGGTGGAAAGATGGGTGGAGAAATGGATTAAGATCTGTGATACTTGGCTGAAAGAAGAGAAGAACTAATTTTTTCCATCATCAGAAGTCATTGCTATTTTGAGATCTGTTTAATGCTAGTCCCTGTTTATCCCATATTTTAAAATATTTAATTAATATGTTTTATGATAATCATTTTGTAATGATACCCTCCTTTAAAGTATATAACACATGATGATCATCTACCTCTTTGTTAAGAGGTAGAAGCATCACTTTTGTTTTTCTTAGTTCTTTTTGGTATTCATGTGTATTACTTCTCTATTTTTTATAATTTCATTTGATTTTATTAAATAATCAATTGAAGTTTTGATTGGTACTGAATTAAATCTATAACTTGGCTTGAAGAATTATTTAAAAAAAAACATCTTTGTTGAAGCTAAGTACGAATTTGAGATGCCCTTGTATTTATTCAGTACTTTGATTTCTATTAAAATCATTTTGAAACTAATTTTGTACAGATCTCTTGAATGTTTCAATGAGTTGATGTCTAAATCTGTCATCTCTCATTTTTTTATTCTTGGTGATATATATAAAAATGCAGATTATTTAATGGATTTATCTTCTTTTCTATTAGCATATCTAAGCCATTTATTAGTGAAACATCTTGCAAAAGGCACATTCCTACTTAAGAAAAAGGTCATTTATTTTATTCTTTCTGTGTGTCCTCAAGTAGGTCTTAAACTTTTTAAACTTCTGACCCCTTTTTGCTCTAGAAATTCTTATATGACCCAAGTATGCGGGCATATAAAATAGGTATACACATCAAACATTTACTGATAATAAATCATAATTTCCCAATCCCACCTTTCAATTATGAGACACCCATATGGAGTTGTGACCCACAGATTAAGAAACTAGGTCCTAAAGGAAGGTTGGTTGATGAAAGGGAGGTTTGGATTTGCATCTTTCCCCTTGGATGACTACATCTTATGTGATCTAGGCAAGCACCAAACCCCCATTATATTACTAAATTGAAAAATCAAAGAACAGTTGAGCTGGGAAAGACCTAAGAGCTGTCCCAAACCACTCAGGTTACATGTGAGGAAACTGAGATCCAGAGAGATTAAGTAATTTGCCCAACATCACATATTGAGTTAATGACAGTCCTGGGTCTCCTGACTTCCTGGAACCAGTGTTTGTCTTGGAATGACCCATGTGATTTCTTTGCTGCCAAATACCGACACTTTCAGGGGCTAGATAGCTGTTGATCAGTATGCTATTTTCCTAAGTGAGAGATCCTCCAGCATCTGTTGTTAGGTGTCATTATCCACTTTATGTGCAAGATTATCTAACTAGATATTTCTTTGGTTATTCAACTTTGGTTTATATTCATTTCAATGCCAATTTTAAAAGTTTTACAGGTGTGGTCTTATTCTAGTAGTGGTGGTAATGGTCCAGCTGATTAGGGTTTATATATTAACTTGACTTGGAGGAAATACTATGAAGGGACAATGAATGAAAAGGAGCTTCTTTCCTCCTAAAACTCAGGGAGATTCAGTAAGGTCGGTGACTTAGGCTCCAGATGGTTTATGACCAAAGAAATAAATGAATAGAATTCTAAAATACATTCCTGAGACGTTGCAAGATGGATGCGACACACTCTTCACCCCAAGGGGTTCTGGATTCAGGTATTCTGTGACATGATTAACACAGTATTTTTTTTTTATCCTCTAAAGAAATAAAGTTCACATTTCCCAATTGTGTTTTGGTGACTCGTCCTGATATAACTTTATTATAGACCATAGACTTAGATTTTGGTGCACCCTTGAAAGCATAATCAACTTAAAGATTATTTTCCCCTTCCCTTCCTTCCCCCTTCCCCCCAAAAAAGCCAATATATTTAACTGCTCATGCTTCAGGGCTAGCATTAATTCAAATAAACGCAGGCAGTTTTCTTCCCCCTGAATAGAAAGCTGCTGTCTGGTTTACCATTGATTTCTTTTCAGGCTGTAATGGAAACAGACAAAAAAAGACCCTTGGAAAAAAAGGGGAGAGGGGGGTGAAGAAAAGCGTTCGCTGCTATGCAGCCAGGATTTCTGTGTTTGTACAAGAAGGAATGGGACAGAGTCAAAACCTAACTTTTTTTTTTTTAAATCATTGCAGTTCTGGAAAACTTATTTAAATGTCGTCTGACTAGAGAGAGGTCCTGTGGCTCGAGAGATTGGTGGGGTGGGGGTGAGCAAGACTGCAGAGAGAGTGAAATGTGGAAGAAAGGGGGCAGGGCAAACCCTCCACAAACCTGACGGTCACTCGGCTCTCAGGAGGAGGAGGAGGCAAAAGGGAACAAGCAACGCCTCTTCTCCTGGCTGGGAGCTGGGAGAGAGAGATTCCAACCACTCAGAGGAGGGAGGACTTTTATTCTGAAGGCCCGGAGAGACAGTAGCTTTTAAAGAAGGATCACTGAGTCATGAAGTTGGTGTTCTCCTTTGACTAATCTGTATATATTATTGAGTACCTGCGAGGCTCCGCTGCAGTCCCCCAAAGTGCCAGCTTGGCCGGAGCGCTCTCTCTGCTGCTGCCGCCGCCGCCGCCGCCGCCGCCGCCGCTGCTGGGTGGGTGGTTCCCCCCTTCTTCCATTCTTTCTCCTCCCTCCTTTTCTCTCTCCTTCTCTCTCAGTTCTCAGTGGGTACCCAACTTTAAAAAAAAAAAAAAAAAAAAAAAAAGGAAAAAGTTTAGAGTGGTCCCAGGATCTAAGGATTTGGCAAGGTAAGGTGAGGGGAATTCTGTTATTCAGCGGCAATAATCGGTGCCTTGGGATTTTGCAAATTCTGCGCTTTTTTCAGGGGCGATGAGCTTCCCGGGAAGTGGTGGGAAGCAGGCCGACCCGGCTAGACAATAATCTGATGAGCCAGTGGGGAAATGGATGGGACATTTTCCCCCCAAGGATACTTGTAAACTTCATATCTATCTGTCTGTCTTTCCATCTTTCTTCCCTCCTTTCTCTCTTTTTTCTTTTCTCTCTCTCTTTCTTTCTTTCTTTCTTTCTTTCTTTCTTTCTTTCTTTCTTTCTTTCTTTCTTTCTTTCTTTCTTTCTTTCCATCTTTTCCCCTTTTTTCTTCTCTCCCCTCTTTTTCTCTGTTTCTTTTCTCTATCGCTTATCTTCTTTCTGCTTTCTTTCTCTTATTTCTCCCATTTGATTGGATGGAAGCATGAACCATCTTAGTCCCGGTTCCTCAAGAAAAAACAGCATCTTTCCTTTCCAGGACTCTTCTCATAACTGTTGCTGCTTCTCATCTTTTTGCTACCGCTGCTTGGGGGAAGGGATTGGGAGTGGGGAAGCTGGGTCCTGTTGTTGTATGAGGGAGTGAGGAGTTGGGGGGGAGGACGGGAGGAGGGAAGAATCGTATTATTGATTTGAGTCTTTAGCTCCCCAATCTATTCAGCCAGGGGATTTCCTACTACCCCCACCCCTTTCCTTTTATATTACTCTCTGAGACCTGAGACTGTGCTACTCGGAAAGTTTGCAAGTTACTTTGGGAATTTGAGGAACAGTCAAGCCCAAGGTGTCCCTCTGGCACTTTTCTGGGGACGACCTGGGGAAAGGTTGGTTGAATTAACTACTCCAAAGTAGAGATCCATGTGCATGTGCATGTGCATGTGCATGTGTGTGTGTGTGTGTGTGTGTGTCCACACAACCCCCAAAATGGAGCAGTGCCCCTGTAGGGCTGTTTCTGGAGTCCTATTTCTGAGAGAGTCTTCCTGAAAGTTTCCTGGCGGTGTCATTCTGATTAGAAAGGACTTACTCTCCAGCATGCTTCCTGCATGAGGATGTGCTTAGAGAAACCTGGAGTCAGTACTGGCCGGAGCAAAGATATTAGCAACACCCCTGCACTCTTACCCCACTCAGCCACTCAAGCAGGATTCCCTGCTTGAACAGAAAATGGAGAGAAAACTCCCCCCCCCCCCAAAAAAAAAAAAAAACCTAAGCATAGTGCTTTAGAGAAAATGCTGAATTTGGAATCAGAGGCCTTAAGTTCAGATTTCTTGCTCTGTCATGTTCTATTCCCCTTACTTTGGGCAAATCTGTAGGGCTCAGTTTTTCCATTTTGTAAGATGATGGGGTGGATTGGGGACCTTTAAGTTTTGTATTAATGATGCCTGAAACCTCTTCCCACTTCTTCTGAAGTGCCTTGCCTTGAGATACCAGCTAGTTATCCATAAGAGGGGGGTAGTCCCTGCCCCCCTTATATGGGCCATAGAAGTGTCCCTTCTGCAGGATTCTGAGATTGAGAGAAGGGAGGAGTAGGTTATGGGACTCTTAGAAAGGTAACATTGGGTTTCTTTTCATTTGCCCATCTTTCTTGCTAGTTGCAGATCAGACCAAGCCAAATCCTAGCAATTTTTCAAGACACTACTATGTGGGTTTGTATTTTTGCCAGGGTCCAGTTCTTCCTCGGCTTCATATATAATTTCATAAGAATGTTAAACTTAATGTTTGGTCTGAGTAGTCCTTAGGAGAGGAGAATATTACACTAAGATTGAGAGTACTTTTTCAGATTACTCCAGAGAAGTAATAATGTCTCTGATCCAAAGGCACTTGACTAGAGGCCTATGGGGTAACTGGTAACTGGCTTTTTTTTTTTTTCCTTTTCCAGTGAGGAGATGGAGTAGCCAAGTGGTCTGGCATCATTGAAATTTTCCTAGCTTGCTTTAGGAAAGTAGCTCTGACTGCCATCCAAACCACTCAAGAATAAGCCACTAAATAGAAGGGAAAATTGACCAATTAATTGTTCAAGGATGGTAGTTTACATCATCTAATGAGGATTTTGGTTTGGGGGTGTGTTTGGAGTTTAAAATATGATGACAGCAAGCATTTCTTTTCTTTTTGGCACTTACCAAGAAAGAATGAAAGAAAGTAGGGTCCCAAGGAGAGAGACAGTTTCTCCCTTTGGCTGGTGCAGTTTGATTTTGATTTGGTGGTGAAAGGTTTGGGTGTATTTTTTTTAACTGATTGTTTCACAACCTCTAAAATAAGGAATGTGATAGCAGATCTGAGTTTTCTTCTCCTTCTCCTCAGAGCAGAGATGCAAATCATTGATCTTAGTGTGATTTTATGAACACTGTGCCAAAAACAAAGTAATAATAACTGGATAGTCAGAGCTGTTCCAACTAACTCCTGGTTGTTAAACTCTGAATACTATGTAAGAAGAGGCTAGTGTTATTTCTTTTTCTAATGACTTTCTTGTTTCTAGTTGTTGATTCTAGCTAAGTTATTACCCATACAACTACTATGTGTATTTGTCCACCTAAAAGAGATAATATTTAAGACACTTAATAGTTAATATTAAACCTTATATTAAAATTGGAAAGATTGATAAAAGGAACATAAAAAGAAGATGCAAGACTAATATAGTCTTGGTTTTTGTGATAATTTAAACTTGAGAATTACAAAATTCTTGATTTACCATACAAAATAGTAGCTATACCTGTATTTTAGTTCAAGTGTTGTAAATTGTGAAATGACAGCATGATTAGGTCTTTCCTGGTACATCTCTTATTGGTTCAATAAATAAAAGACATCCCATATACTGTTACTCTTAATGCTTGGTTCTAGCCCTAAAGTCATTAAGTATATTATTTGTATGTATTCATTTTTGTGATAGAGAGGATTAGATTTAATGCCACTTACACATAACGGAATATATATTGATGTTAAAACTTAGGGCCTTCTTGATAAGCCTCCTAAAATTAAGGTTATAGTTATGAGAAAGATTATATTGTTTTATATTTCTCAATAGCTCATTTGAACCTCTAGTATCATTCTCTATTTTATTATTATTAGGAGAAAATTTTGTAGAGAGTTACCAAGAATTCATTGCTCACAGTACTCAGCTCACTATTTCTATAAAGAACTATTACTCTATAGTAATTTCAAACTAATAGGGACTTTAAAGACTAAAGAGTTCTCAATTTTTATTGTTTTATGAACCTATTTGATAATTTTGGTGAAACCTAGTAACTCAGAATAATGGCTTCAAATGCATAAATGCAATACACAATACACAAATAACAAATGAAACCAATTATGTTGAAATATAGCTGTCAAAAATATTTTAAGTTCATGGACCCCAGATTAGAACCCTTAAGATTCTAGTCCAAGCTCTTCATTTTAGAGATGAAGAATCTGAATCCCATAGATGTTGTGACTTAACCAAGATCATAAAGTGAATAAGTTTGAGACATGACATTTGAACCACAATCCTCTGATTCCAAAACCAATGTTCCATGCTGCTTGACAAAAAATTACTTTTGTAATTTTTCCACCATCTTCTGAACTTCTTTTATAATCTTCAGGTATTATGATATATGTCAAGGTATATACATGAGTGTATATGTTTACATATATATATATATATACTTATAGAAAATTATACTATTTAAATGGCATCAAAAGTTTTTTTTGGTTTTATGACCATGTTTCACTACCCCTTCTGTTTTATCTATGTGCAATGTACAATTGACTTGAAAATATTGTGTGCAAGACACTCTGATACTTTGGTAGATCTGTGATTTTATCTGATTTGGGTTCATATCCCTTGGAGACTAATGAGTGTTCCTGGGTCCCCATATGTCTACTCTTGTATAGTCTGACTGATTGTTACATTGGGCAAATTTTCCATTTTAAAAAGTAGAAGCTAAGGATATTTTGACTTTTTTCTCAACAGTGACATTTTCTGTCTTCAGAAGCACACAAGGCATATTATATTGTCTCTATTCTAATGATGTTATGAATGGTGACCTGGCTCCCATATTAAAGACAGAGAAATATGGGGGACTTATCCCAGAATAAGCAGAAACAAAACCAAGATACAATGAATTGTTGATTCAAACCACTATTATGAAATGTGGTTGGAAGTGAACTCCATAGGACTTACCTAATTAAAAGAGCTTTGTTGAGAAAGCATCAGCATCAGAAGATGCTATCAAAGAACTTGAGTTTTTTAATGGCATGGATTGTTTTTTGTTTCTTTGTTTTGATTTTGCTTTTTTTTTTTATTTTGTGTGTGCCCATAGAAGGTATATACATATTGCAGTGCTGTACATGTAGAAGATGCTAAGTAAATGTTTGCTATTTTGTTGGATAGAATCAAAGGGAAAAGAATTGTAAAGCATGGATGAAAAAAGAGGCACTACGGGGTATATTCCAAGTTGTTTCTTATGGGAAAATTAGAACTGTAGGACTAAGAAGTCTCCAAAAGGCATCGTTCCATGAATTTACCTAGTAGATATAAAGAAATTGTGATGTGAGCAAAAAAAGGAAAGGGAAATGTATATTTAAAAAATTGAAGGAACATCTGTATCAGAAAGTGAGATTAAATAGGGCAGAAATTTCTCCCCAAGCTGTAAAAACCATGTTGCCTTTGCCTTAATAGTTCTGTGTTTAGGGTTAACCATAATTACGTATGGAAACCATTCCAGTTAGGTGAGCCTGTCCCACTGAAGGATTTTGAAGAATGACAAGGAAGGAAACAAACTGAAAATGTGGCAAGGTTAGATAATGTTGGTTATGAGTCTTCTTTCTTAAAGTATTCACTTTACTTCACTTTACTGCCAATGCCTAAGATGATTAATTTATATAGCTCTGGTATGTACTTTGGAACAAGCAAAGACTGGCTTGGATTTTTTGGATGTTTTTTCTTTCCCTTTGGTTTTTTGATGGAAAAGATTTCCTCCAGAGAGAGACACTGTCATTTGCAAAGAAGCTGGGTCAACCAGAAGAAATGGCTAATCATAATTTCATAGTTTCATTTAATAATTGGCTTGAATTTGTTTTTCGATTTATAGTGTTAAAAGTATATCCACAAGAAAAGGTATATGATTATTCAAATATTGTTGGTGATATAATACCAAGTAAAGTTAGAAAATTCAAATTGAAAGCTAAAATTCTACTTTACTCCTCAGACAGATTTTCTCTTTGCACCTGAAACTCCGGAGATGGGATAAATTGTCCCTTCAGAGTAGTAAAGTCTATCCAGTCAATCAACAAGCAGATCTTATTTTTCTACATGTCAGGAACTATCTTAGATTCTGGGCACATAAAGAAAATAATAAAACAATCTCTGTCCTCAAGGGGCTTATACAGTATCAGAAAAATAGGATATTTCCCACTGTAAAAAAGCCAAACAGTACATTTTTTGAAGTGAGATTTCCTTGTCACAGTAAGATATTGTTATTGAAATGCAGTTCACTTTTTTCATTAATGTAAATTTAATCCAATGTTCAATGTATTGAGTAAATCCTATTTATTGAGTTTTCACTATGAAGTTAGACATTATTATTAGCCGTTGCTTCACTTTTAAAAATCAAATCTTCAATAGTAGAAGGAAGTTATACTAATTTTTGTTTCTTAATATCATTGATGATCAAGCTATTCATTTAATGGATAGCCTCTCTATTTTGTATGAATGTTATCTTTTTCTTAATTTGTGTTCATGCCCCTATTCTCTGAATTCATAAAGATATATATGTTTGTGATATATATGTGTGTGATGTGTATATGTATATAAATATATTCTTTGCAATATTACCTAATTATAGATGTATTATCTTATCTCCTTTGATAGATTTCAAGCTTCTTGAGGATGTAAGTGGATCAGATAATTTCGAATTGGAAGGGACTTTACAGAGCATCTGCATCAAACACAAAATTTTACATTTAAGAAAACTGACATCCAGAAAGGTTACTTGTCCAATGATTCACATAAGAGGTAGCAAAATTGGATTTCAGCTGAGATTTGCTATTATATACTTATATATTATATATATACTATTCTAAATAATATAATTTCCATTACTCTAAAGCTGGTTATTATCTTATACTTCAGTTTTTTACTAAGGATTACCATAATGCTGGTATTGTAATAACTTTACATTTCATTGACTTTTTAATTTTTTTAGTCAATGCATGTGTTTTGTTTTAAATGTGTCTGTAGAAGTATATAAGAACAAGAAGGAAGCAATATAACCAAAGCTAAGGCAGGAGAGTAGTTGACAGTATTTAATACTGCAGCAAGCCAAGGAGAATGAAGACTAAAGACACTGAACATTGAAATTAAGAGCTAAGATAGAGAGATTTCAGCAATGTAATTAGAACTAGAACACAGGTTTCAGTGTTTTGAGAGAATAATTATTGAGGAAGTAAAGACAGTAAATGTAGATTATTCTTTAGACATGGAAGGAACCAGTCTATTCTCCTCATTATGCAGATTAGGAAAATGAGATTTAGGGAAGTTAAATTATGCCCAAGTGTCAGATAGCATTCTTGCTGCTATACTTCACTACTTAAGCCAGGATCAAGACTTGGGCAATGATTATATCTAGATAAGAAATGTTGAAATAAGAGAATTAGGGGGGGGAAAAAAACAGGACTATAATATATCAACCAACAATAAACTTTCATTAAGCACCTCCCACCAACTAGGCATTGGAAATACAAGAACAGATATGAATCGGGATCTCTGCCCTCAAGAATCTACAGATGGGGGAGAAAAAAATATAAGTAGATGAAAAGTATCTAAAGCCAAGATAATGAACAATATCACAGAGTGGGTGGTCAACAGTATTAAGTACTGCAGGGAGATCTAGCAGTACAGGGACTGAGAAAAAAGACAGAGAAAGCTATTTAGTTAGAGTTATAGGGATAAAAGCAAGATTACTAGTGGTACAGTGTAGACTGTTCTTTAAGAAATTTTAAAGATTCATAGGCAATGACCCAAGATTAATTGTGAAGATTCTCTAGAATGGGCAGACCTAAGAGAGAATTAGAGAATAAGGCATAATGAAATGATGTTTTACAAACAAGGAAGAAAAGAATCAGTGGAGTGGGAAGACTTGACCAGACAAGAAAAAAGAGCTATGATAGTGGTAAAGCAAGGTATTGGAGAAGCTAGGAGAGGATGGCATGAATGGAAAAGATCTAGCCTCCACAAGATGAAAAGCCAAATCTTTTTCAAGTTCAATCTCCTGTGAATTTGCACAGAGATCTAATTTATAATTATCCAAGCTGTCTACCAGCATATAGAATTCTTTTTCTTCAAAGTCAATTTAGTTCTGGAATCCTCTTTTGATTACTACAAAACTTCAAATTTATTTTTAGTGTTTGTTTTTCCCCAATAGGAAAATATATCATCCAAATTCCTATATACAGCTTTATGAAGCAGTTGATTGTTTTTGTTGTTGCAACTTACTTACTGTACATATTTTAGTCTTTTTTTTGCTTTATATACTAGAATCACCATGGCAGCACAATTTTAAACAAAGCAAGAGTGCTTCCTGAGTGAGTGAGGAATCCAGGCATTTGGTATTTCTGTCAACACCTTTCACTGTACTTGTTTTAAAACTAAAATTATGACTGTTTTTTTTTCCAGTGTTGGAAGATTGAGTAATGGCCCCCTGATTTGACTACTATCATAGTTGATAGAATCTGCCAAATGGCCCATCAGGTGAAAGTAGAACATGTCCCATGAAAGACACTTGGGAAATGAATTCTTTTCAAAGTTTATTGATGAGGCTGTTTTTATATCACAGTACTTTCCAGATATAGCCCTCTCACACACATACTCTCTTGTAGCAAAAGAAAATAGTTAAGCAAAATTGGTGTCTATCACAGTTTTATCTCAGTATAGGCAACATTCCAAAGCTCTGGCCAATTGCCCTGTTCTCCTACATAGAAAGAATGTATGTTTTGTCATGTGTTTTTCTGGAGCAAAATTAGTCATTACAATTAATTAGTTTGGTGACCCTTTTATATTACATAATGCTTGGGTATGTTATTCTCCTAGATCGGAAAGGTTTGTTCTATATTAGTTTACACAAGTCTTTTCATGATTTTTTGAATTCCTTATATTCTTATGATGTAATAATATTCCATTACATTATTATACCAATCTTCATACAGCAATCTCCCAACTAATGAGTATCAACTTTGTTTCCAGGTGGTTTTTAAGTTGTTTTGCTGCTCCCAACAATTGCTTCCATAAAAATGGAACTTTTGACTGATTTCCTTTGGTTATAGCTTCAGTAGTATGATTGCTAGGTCAAAAGTTATGACATTAGTGACTTTTCTTGTATAATTCCGAAGTGGGAAATCATTTCTAAAGTAACTCTCAGAAAACTTGTACATTCATTAGCCCTGCATGTTTTCATAGAGTAAGAAAGGGTCTGTTCTTCAGAGCATGATGCAGTTTTGTGTAGAAGGTCATAGTTTTCAGTTGTTCTAGTTTAGCTTAGTTATGATGAGTCCAAAAAATATAGTTTTTCATGTGTCAAACCATTTTTGTCTATTATTATTTGTGATCAGCATTAGTAATGTGAAGTATGTTTTAGGCAGCTGCAGTAATAACTCAAAACCAATTGACTAGGATTCTGAATCTGTCCATTAATCTCCTAAAATGCTGGTACATGAGATTTTTGTGGACTTCTTAATGGCAGAAAAATCAACATAGATAACAAGATGACTTTCCAAATCCATTCTACTCTTGGCCTTTTTAGCATTTTGTGTAGCATCACTTTAACTACTGCTTTTACAATGCTGTTTATGTAACAGTTCCTTATGGAAACATCCAACATCCAAAACAACTTTGCCAGCTTTTTTCCTTTCTCATCTAGGCGCCAAACGGTCTTGAATCAGAATGCAAATGGATGATAAACAATAGTGTCATAATCCTCATAGGAAGGGGATTCTGTCTATATTTTTAAGTTTGGGGTTTTAGAGATACCTAAATCTAGGCCATGGGTTTTAAACCTAAAGTTCATGGATTCCTAAGTGGTCTGTGCATAGTTTTCATGGGTTCTATAAACTTGTGGGGCAATTATATTTTTATTTCAATGTAATGTTTTACGTTAAAATCATATGTGTGTGTGTGTGTGTGTGTGTGTGTGTGTGTAGAATACATATATATACTATATATGTTTATATATCTGAGAAGGGGTCCATGACTCAGAAAAGATGAAGGACCTCTGATCTATGACAAACACTATGATATCGACCAAGAAGTATGGTATCAAACCTTAAGGACCCAATTTTCTGCCCCAGTATTTAAGTAGTTTGAATATTAGATGAGCTTTCCTAAGCACCAAATGTTTGTTTTCACTATTGAGATCCCACACCTTTGATTTTCTTAGCTCTGGGGACTCTGGTATGGAAGCTCCACCCATGGATTTTGTCATCAAATTTAAAACTCATCTGAAATTCTAGTCTTAAAGAGTTGAATAGCAGTTCAGAGATTCAGAAATAATACACAGCTAGTATTTCTCAGCAGCAGACTTTGAACTCAAGTCCTCCCAACTCCAAGGCTAGCACTCTTACCCCCCACCCCATGATGTCTCTATATATCTTACTTAAGGGAGATGTTAGCTCAGAGAAAAAATATGTCAGTTTACTAATTGTTTCGTCTTGAAAACTTCCATAAAGAGCAATTGCATCACTTTCCAAAAACTGAAACACAGATGGTAAGTCAACCACTGTAAAAATGCAAACATTTAACAAGAGAAATGTCTTAAGAATAAATTCCCAAATTTTAAATTGCAAAAGATCAGTCTGCTTCAGAGAAATTACTGCAATTTAAGATTATTGTGTGAGTTAGCAAGGGAAACCAGCAATGACACACTGAAACAACCTAACTGTACTAGTAGGTTTGGATACCAGTCATGGTACAGGAGCTATGGAGAATGATATGAACATCAAAGACATATCAGAAATTTTCCTAGGAAAATGGTCACTGTCTCTCAGGATAACTATTCATTAAGTGTCTTCATTTGTATTATCCCCATTTTTGCCACACATTATACCACCTAAGAAGTTTGTTATATATATATTTTAAAAATTAATTAAATCTCTTACCATTTTTAATCTTTCTCCTAGAAAGTTGAGGAAGAGTTTCCTCTTTGAGGACATACTACCCCAAATTTTTTAAACTCTTAAGGAAAGTTAACATCCTGTCTCATATTCTTTTCTTGTATTATCACTTAAAGAGATTGTCCTATGTGAAGATCCACTAAAATTCCACTAACATTATTATAATCCTAATAATTGTTATAATACTAACAGTCTTATTAAAAAAAATTTTCCCATGTAAAGCCCTTAAGTGAACTGACATATTTTTCCTTGAGTTAATATTTCTCCCTAAGTAAGGGAGAAATTTTAATCTTATGTGTTTGGTAAGTACAAATCCTTGTTTGCAAGTAGAAATTTGTATTCGAGTTATTGAATATATATTGTTTCCATTTCAAAAAAAACCTTGGCCTATTGGAATTTGTTTGAGTAAAATATATGTCTATGAAAATATAGTCTACTCCTGGTAGATTCTGGAGAAAAGTCTTCTTTTAAATTGTTTTAATAGTATATTGCTTTTCCAATTACATGTAAAAATGGTTTTCAGTGTTCATTTTTATAAGGTTTTGAGTTCCAATTTTTTTTCTCCCTTCCTTACCTCCCCTATCACCATGTTAGTAATAAGCAGTTTGATATAGATCATACCTATATATCCATTTTTAATATATTTCCAAGAGAGTTGTGTTGGGAAGAAAAATCAGAACAAAAGGGGAAGATTCTTGAAAGGAAAAAAAAGGTGAAAATAGTATGCTTCAATCCATATTCAGTCTCCATAGTTCTTTCTCTGGTTGTGGATAGCATTTTCTATCCAAAGTTTATTGGAATTGCCTTGGATCACTGAATTGCTGAAAAAGAGCTAAGTCTATCACAGTTCATCATCACACATTCTTACTGGTACTCTGAAATGTTTTCTTGGTTCTGCTCACTTCACTCAGCATTAGTTCATGTAAGTCTTTCTAGACTTTTCTGAAATACCATTTCTTATAGAATAATAGTGTTCCATTATATTCTTATACCATAACTTGTTCAGCCATTCGCCAATTGATGGGCATCTACTCATTTTCCAATTCCTTGCCCCCACAAAAAGAACTGACACAAACATTTTTGCATATATGGGTTCTTTTCCCTTTTTTATGATCTCTTTGAGATACAGATACAGGAATGATATTGCTAGATCAAAGGGCATGCACAACTTTTTTTTTTTCTTACTAGTATTTTACTTTTTCAAATAAAGTAAAGATAGTCTTAAACATTCATTTTTATAAGACTTTGTGTTCCAGAATTTTTCTCTCTCACTTTTTTATCTCCCCTTCCCCAAGACAGCAAGCAGTCTGATATAGGTTAAAATATATGCAATTCTTTTAAACATATTTCCTTATTTGTCATTTTGTACAAGAAAAATCAGACCAAAAGGGAAACAACCATAAGAAAAAAAAAATTGAAAATACTATTCTTTGATCCACATTCATTCTCCACAGTTTTCATTCTGGATACAGATTGCATTTTCCCTCCCAGGTCTGTTGGAATTGCCTTGAATTACTGAATTGATGAGAAGAACCAAGTCCAGTACAGCTGATCATCACATAATCTTGTTACTGTGTACAATGTTCTCTTGGTTCTGCTCACTTCACTCAGCATAGATTCATGTAAGTCTTTCCAGGATTTTCTGAAATCAGCCTGCTTATCATTCCTTATAGAACAATAATATTCCATGACATTCATATATCACAATTTATTCAGTTGTTCTCCAACTGATAGGCATCCACTCACTTTCCAGTTCCTTGTCACCACAAAAAGGGCTGCCACAAACATTTTTGTGCACGTTTTTACTCTTTTATGATCTCTTTGGAATATAGACTAAGTAATGAGACTACTGGATCAAAGGGTATGCACAGTTTTACAGCCTATTGGGCATAGTTCTAAATTGCTCTCCAGAATGGCTAGATCACTTCACAACTCCACTAACAATGCATTGGAATTCCAATCTTCCCACATGTCCTCCAACATTTATAATCAGCTTTTTCCATCATCTTAACCAATTTGGTATATGTGAGGTGATACCTCAGGGTTGTTTTAATTTGCATTTATCTAATCGATAGTGATTTAAAGCATTTTTTTCATATGATTATAGATAGCTTTGATTTCCTCATCTGAAAACTACTTCTTTATATCCTTTGACTATTAATCAACTGGGGAATGACTTGTATTCTTATAAATTTGACTCAGTTCCTAGGGAAAAGTCTTAATCATAGTCCTGGTTTAGAAGAACCAGGAATGTTTAACTTCTGTTTTTCTGTCTGTTGGAACTTCTGGTTTCCTTTGAGAATTAACTCAAATGCTACCTTTTGCAGGAGACTTCCTGCTCCCTTTAGTGCTGATGCTTTCTAAAATTATCTCAATTTGCAGTTGTGCATGTATCTACTTCTGCACATGTTATCTCTCCTGTTAGAAAGTAAGTGTTTTGAGGGCACTGACTGTTTTGCTTTTGTTTATCAAGTCCAGTGGTTGGTATACCATAAATGCTTAATATATGCTTGATTGTGCATTTATTTGGAAGAACTTTTATAGTACGTTTATTTATTTATTTATGTCCTAATTTATATTAAATTTATATATGTATATTCCTATGCAATTTACATAATTTCTATTGAATTTTATATTCTTCAGAGGATTTTAAGTTTTCTTAGGGCATGGGCCATGCATGTCTTACTCATCTTTGTATGAGTAAGGACTCAGGATTTAGCAAAGTGCCCTGCACAGACTAATCTCACACTTGATTTACTGAATAAAAAAAGGATCTGGTAAAATGTTAGCATTCAAGGATAGCACAATAAAACTTGAATCACACATTTTATTATGAAATGTTTACTTAAATCTCAAGAGCTTTCATTGTAACATAATCCTGTACTTCAACTATATGGAGAATTTTGGTTTTCTGTAACACCTTTAATATGTAGTGATTTAATATCCTGTGCAGATTGCTAATAAATGGTTTAATGTACTTCATTAAAAAAATCTAATATTCATAAAGTTGTATAATTAAATTGTTAATATTCAGTCATTTGTAAAATTAGCAAGAATGATGAAAGGAAATTCTGCTATACAGTAGTCTCCAGTACGTTTTTTGCATGTGGTTTCTCTCTTAAATGTGTGTGTAATGGTTTTTTGGAATGTCTTTGGACTTTGAAGTGATTAACTCAGCTTTTCCTCAACATTAGTTTAGCTGAGGTTTCAATAATAATAACCCTTTTATTTTTTGCACCTTGAATCATTTTTTAAAAATTCTTCACTTCTAATTGTGTAGGTAATTCCCAAAAATCATGTATCTACTGAAATGTTTAAAACATTCAAGCTTAGGGGAAGGAAAAGCTTAAAAGATTTGAAAAATATCTGAAAGCAAAACTTTCCTACACATATATTTAGGTCAAATATATATATGTAACACATTTCCAAAGATGCAGAAAATGATGCACTAACCTAAGAAAAAAAAACTGGAGTGATGTTGCTCATCCTATATAAATAGGCTTTTTTTTTTTCATTTTAAATTACAGGCTAATGCATAAATCTGCAAAATTTATGGAAACGAAAGGCTTTTTTTCCCTCCTAAATCCCACATGCTCATTACCCATGAGCTGTTGAGAGATATGGTATGGCAGATGTACAGTTGTGGCACAAGCATTTCAGCATCCAAAGGCAAAGAAGCTGAAGACTGTGTTGTACGACTTGACCATAGCTTTAAGAAAAACATGCCTGATACTAAATTTATGGGGTTAGTATTGCCAGGGAGGAATTCCAAATTGAGTAAGGTTCACCATTGCTGAGCCATATACCTTAATAAAAGGCTTCCTTATAACCTTGGCTGGATCTTTTCACATAGTTTGTATTCTAGGAAACTAAAATATGCTGAAATTTGAAAATTTTTGTGGTGATTTATGAGATAGTGCAAATATTAGGGAAGAAGGTAAAAATTGCCTTTAATTTACTGCCCAAAGACACCACTTTTGCAAAGGTTAGAGAAACCAGAAAGACATCAGACTAAGAGAAAGATCTGCAACAAAGATAGTGTTTTCCAGAATATGGATTCAGGAAGCAATATGGGAGAGGCCCCCAGACACCCAGATTATAAACCTGATAGATTTGGTGACCTGTAAATCCCTTCTTATCTTCTCTCACCCTCCCAGCAAAACCTCTTACTCTGGTCTCTCCTTTGTCTGTCTGTCTATCTATCTATCTATCTATCTGTCTGTTTCTCTTTCTTTCTGTCTGTCTCTCCCTTAACTTTTGGCTTATTCTGTTAGCTCAAATCAGAGCTACTCATCTAGCTCTTTTCCAAGGACTTTCACTTTATATATGGATGTCCTACTATAAATAGGCAAGTTTTTCATTATGGACCTGGATTGTACAAAAGCCACTAATATATTATAGGTGCTTGCTGGTCCTCAAACAGGATGCTCCAAGTCCAGTCTCTGTAGCCTTCCATTAGGTTTCTTACCTTCCTGAATATTCTCCAGCCATCTCTCTCTCACAGAATCCCCAGCTTCTTGCAAGACAGCTCACCTTGCTTTGGGCCAAAAGATATCTCTTACTGCTAGTGCTTTCCATCCACTCTGAGTATCTTATCTGTACCTCTTCAGATTCCAGTTGCCTCCCCTATTAGAATTTTGCATAAGCTTCTGTTGCTGGAACTCTTTGTTTTTCTCTTGTGTCCCCAGGGTTTAGCTGAGTGTTTGGTACACAGTAAGCATTTAATAAATGCTTACTGATTGATTGGGTGATATCCTATTTTTGGAGAGTCCTATCACTCTCTCCAATTTACACATTCAAGAAGTTGTAAAGTTTTTTAGCATGCTTCCAGGTCCCCTTGTTACAGACTACCTTGTATCAATGTCAGCCCTTTAATTAGTTTAATTAATTTAATAATTTAATTCTGTGGTCAGTGAGCAAGCATTTATTAATTGCCTCCAATGTGCCAGAGTTCTTTTACTTTTCTTGTTCAAACAGCATGTTGTTGTAGTTGTGGTTGTTGTCCAGTCATTTCACCAGAGTTTTCTTGGCAAAGTTAGCAGAATGGCCATTTCCTTCTCTAGCTCATTTTATAGATGAGGAATTTAGAGGTGAACAGAATTAAATGACTTAGCCAAAGTCACACAGGTAATAAGTTTCTCAGGCTTGATTTGAATTCATGTACAAGTCATCCTGATTCCAAGTCCAATGATCTATCCATGGCATCTCCTAATTTCCCCATACAACATATATCTATATTTATATATATGATAAAAATTATTATTCATATCATCATTATAGAATATACAATATATATATACATGTATATGTATATATATGATAAAATTATTATTAGTCATATCATCATCATTATTATTATTATAGAATAAATTCTCTATTATACCTAAACAATGTAGTAGCTACAATGTTGAATTTGGAGGTAGGAAAATCTAGGTTTGAATCCTGCCTCAGATGTTAACTATTATATGTAAACAATATAATAGCTACAATGTTGAATTTGCAGGTAGGAAGACCTAGGTTTGAGTCCTGCTTCAGATGGTAACTAGTCGTGTGATTCCAGCGAAGTGACATCCTCTCTCACCCTGAGTTTCTTCATCTGTGAAATGGGTATATGAGTATCAAATGAGATAATATCTATAAAGTACTTTGCAAACGTTAAACTACTACATAAGTACAAGCTATTTTTATTGTCATTTCAATACTATAGATTTATTGTATTTTACTTTTGGGTATATAACTAGGGTTGAAGTTTATATAGTATTTTAAAGCTCCCACAAAAGAGTGAGACACAAGTTAGTTTATGAGATATAACCAAATATAATTTAAAGGCATCTATAAAGCAACCAACTTAAAGAATGTACTGTAGTTATATTTCATCTAAGTATAGCAAGTCTGAGCCCGAAAAACTGGCAACAGCTTACTGAGCCCCAGCCACCTGAGACATTTCCTGTGCTGCAAACAATGTTACGGAAATTGAATTTCCTTGCCAAATTTACCACACCTTGCTAAGGTCTGGGCATCTTTACTATTGCCTAAAGAATAATTGGAATACATCAAACAAGATTTTGGCCTTGTGAAAAGAGAAGGCAGTGATTGCCTTTGGATGTGTTGAGAGATGTGAAAAAGAGAGGGAAATTATATATAATGGGGGAGGGAGGCATTCTTGTTAATATCTTTGAAAAAGAATCTGTAGTTGACTATCTCAAGTGAACTCTGACTATTTGAAGGTATCCATGAAGGTACTGCTATCTAGCAGTACAAATCGTTTCCAGAAGCTCACTGACAAAAGGAAAAGGAGCCTTCTTACTATAATCCTTTGAGACAACAAGAAGTAGCTCCCCTTCAGAAATTAAAAACTGTGATCTAATGTAGTCCTGCCCCAATCCTCTGCTGGATCTTACTGTGAGAATTCTGTAGTATTTTTAGATCAACAGTGTTGTAGTTTTTTTTTTTTTTAATCAGAACTTTTATTAGATTATCTAAGCTGTGAATGGACAATTTTCCCAATTGCGACTCAGGTTAGAAGCACCTCACCCAAGCCTGCTTGGCTAATGTAGCAAAATGTGTGTGTGTGTGTGTGTATAAACACACACACACACACACACACACATATATATATATACACACATATATATTTTAAGCAAAGAAAATGTTTGAAAATCATTCCAAATTTAAAAAAAAAAAAAGACAAGCAAGCAGTTCTATCTCAGCTGTGATGTGGCAAGAATGTTGATTGTTGTC
The DNA here is from genome assembly GCF_902635505.1 of Sarcophilus harrisii. Taxonomy (NCBI): domain Eukaryota; kingdom Metazoa; phylum Chordata; class Mammalia; order Dasyuromorphia; family Dasyuridae; genus Sarcophilus; species Sarcophilus harrisii. Next base: position 97,908,428 of record NC_045431.1, read on the forward strand.
TCACACCTGGAAGATCTATTTGTAGATGATTAATTTTCTGTAAATGAGCCATGATACTTTCACTGCTTATTTATTAGTTTTTCATTTGGGAAGTCAAATGACGCATCTCAAAGAATAGTTGTGTTGGGGGAATTCTTTGTATTTTCCTATCTTCTAGTCTTGCTCATTAAAACCTTGCTAACTCATACTAAGCAGAAAATGGTTATTCCAAATTAGTAGAAATTTTAAATTATGAAGCATTTATTGCAGTTTTTATTTTTTTTTTTTTTTAATTGTTTCTACTCAGACCAGACAGCTAGGTGGCAGAGTGGATAGAATTCAGTCTAGTAGTATGACTCTGGGTAAGTCACTTATGCCTGTTTGCCTCAGTTTCCCCTATCTGTAAAATGAGCTAGAGAAGGAAATGACAAACCATTTTAGTATCTCTGCCAAGAAAATCCCAAACGGGGTCACAAAGAGTGAGACATTCCGAAAAACTACAAATAGTCTGACACTGGGCAAAAAACATGGTATCTAAAGTAGCAGGTAGTTCTGACCTTGATGCTTAGTCTTTATATGACATTGAACAAACCATTTAATCTCCCTGTGCCTCAGTTTCTTGATATGTGAAATGGTTGTTGTGAGGAAAGCGCTTAGCAAATCTCCAAGCACTATATGGGATTGGTATTATTGTTGTTGTTGTCAAAATAAACTATTAATCCAGATCTTCAGGAATGTGCTAGATTTAAATTTTTAGATTATTATGGCTTTTGTTATCTAACTTTTTCAAAAATTAGTACATACATTTTTTGCATATAAACAAATGTTTCTCAATTGCTTGAAAATAGTTTATTCATTCAAGTCAACTCTTTAGAAATTTTCTACAATCAATTTTCTTTTTCCTCCTCTTATATGTCTTTTTCATGGATTGGAGAGAAAGCTAAAGCTTTAAATTATCACTAATTTTTGATTAATGGAAGTTTTAATGTTCTGTTACTTTAAGAAAATATGCTTATTCATCTATAGATTGATTATCACTCTTTCCCTTCAAGATTTATTACTTTATTGCTTTTTTCTCTTATCAGCTGTTTTTCTTTTTCCATTTCATTACCTAAGTCCTCCTACAATATGAATTCAACTATTAGAGGATTCGCATTTAATGCTCTGAAAGCCCAAGAGCCACATGGAATTTGCAGTATTTATAAATAATTGACTTACATTTATAGAAATAGAACTGGCAGAGACCTTAGGGATCACCCTATAATCCTTCTCATTTTCAGATAAGGAAACTGAGGCCCACAGAGGTCAATTAAATTGTCTGTGATCCTACAAGCAGTAAATAGCAGAGCTGGAATTTGAACTGAGCTCTATCTGTCCTAAGCTATCTTTCTGCTACACTACTTAGGAAAGACTTAAGTAAAAAGTATGTATGCAGTTTTGATCTGATGTTTAAGGATTGCCTTTATTAATTTTTTAGAGGAGTCAGGGTCTTGCCCAGGATAACACAACTAGTGTCTGAGATTGTTTCTAAAGGCAAAGCCGATGTTCTATCCACTGTGCTACTTAGATGTCCCAGGATAGCCTTTAAAACCATTAAATTTGACATCGAGGAATCTAGGTTCCAATTCCCACTTTGATACTGCCTTCCTGTGCCAAGTTATTCAATCCTTCTGAGCCTCAATTTCCCTCTTCTGTAAGATGAAGAAGTTAGACTACTAGGAGTTAGAGTTACTAAATTGTAATGTAAATCTAAATTTTTTTTTTAATGATTTTTACACACTTGATATTTCCTTCCAGCAAATCCTGGTTCCCTGGTTGTTATTGTTGTTGTTAATGTTCAGTTATTTTAGCCATGTCTTTTGACTCTTCATGACACCATTTGGGATTTTCTTGGCAAAAATAATGGAGTGGTTTGCCATTTCCTTCTCTAACTCATTTTACAGATGAGAAAACTGAAGCAAATGGGTAAAATGACTTGACCCAGAGTCACACAGCTAATAAATGTCTGAGGTAGGATTTGCATTCCAGGCCTAGTATTTATTTTATCTACCTTGCCACCTAGCTGCCTTATTCTCCTAGATATTCTCACAAAATGCTCTTAGGCATTGTGATTAAGGTCTGATTGACAAATAAAGGATTCCTTTAAAATTGGAAAGAAGATATGAAATTATCATGGAAAGATCAATTAATCTCTCTGAATCACAGTTTCTTATCTTTATAATATAAGTAATATTACTTTCCTGTGTTTTGACTACCTAATTTCCAGAATTTTTGAGAAAAATGCTTTGTAAATTAAAATATTATTCTCATTATTTTACCACCATTAAGTTATAAAGACAGGCCCTGTTGTAAGCGATACTAAGGGTACTGCTCCCAGGACCTGTAGCTTGAGGTTGATAGGACACATATTCATGTAATTAAACACATCATGGATTTTTTAAAGCTTTCTTCCAATAATTGAGATGACTGAATTACATCTACAACAAAATTTCTTAAACTATTGTTTGTGATACTATAAGAAGTCTTGTAATTGAATGTGAGGATTGAAAAATTATGATTTATTATCAATAAATGTTTGATTTGTATGTAAGTATGCATACCCAGGGTCATGTAAAAATTTCTCAAGTGAAAAGGTATCGCGAGTAGAGAAAGTTTAAGAAGCCTTGTTAGTAAAACTGAGGATATCACCATTTACAGGGTCAGGTCAGGGAAATGTTACTGTCAGGGCAAGTTCATGTCCAGTAATTAAACTTGTTTAAATAAATGTGTTTTCTGGAATGAAGAGGCTTGATCTACTCCAAAATCATGGCCTTCAACTTACCATTAAAATGGGCAGGAATCCATTTTTGTTTAGTATTATTGGTGCAGTTGGGTGTCTAGAGGGTACACTGGATAAAACACTGGGCTTAGAAGGAAAAAGACTCATATTCATGAGTTCAAACTCAGCCTCAGATACTTTCTAGCTGTATGACCCTGGATAAGTCACTTAACCCTGTTTAACCAAGGTTCCTCATCTGTAAATGATCAAGAGAAGGAAAAGGCAAATCACTTTAGTAAGTGCCAAGAAAGTCCCAAATGGGGTCACAAAGAATCAGACTTGGCTGAGCAACAAAGTGATAGTTGCTGAGCAATTAGCTCATTTAGATAGTCATATTAAAGTGACCACCTCAATTCTACCAAATTTTAAGATGCATGAATTTCCGAGGGTGAAGAGAAATCTTGAAGAGAAATCTTAAAATTAAAGAACCCAACTAAGGTGGATAGAAAGGTGACAGGTCATCATATAATCCAAGGATTCCGAGCCCCTAACCCCATCCTAACTCTCTAGATAAAGTCTCAGATTCACAAAATTCATTTTAAAGATTAATTAGAACATAAAACAAAAATATACTAATATACATGTTTCAAATATTTAGAAGAATCAGACCATAAGACCTATTATGTATCAAGCAATTCTTTGCAAAATAAATCTTTAAACTGAGTTGAGAAGAAGGTATTTATAGTAGATAAAATTATTTATTCACTGAATTAAGCCCTTTTTCTCCTATCTAGACTGAAATGTGGTTGACTTTAATTTCAGTACAGACAAAATTGAACTTCCAGGAATTCCAACACGAGAGTAGTTTCAGTTAATAAGGAAATGGAGGGGGGCAGAAAAGGGGGCGGAAGTGTTTTCCAGCTCTTCCTGCAGGGTGTGAGAATTTTTTTACTTGGAGCAGAATATGCTGATTAAACCCCTACAATAATACTTGACATCTAAGCATAAATTAGATCCAAGTGGTATTGCTCCATTTTTCTACACATTAACATCTATCCCTTCTGGATGGTAACAGTTGACTTTTGTCTTTTAAAGCTCTTTGGCAAGAGATAGCATCTGAGGAAGAGATAAGCTGATCCTGGAGACAGAGCTTGAATATAATGGGTTCCAGACCTCAAGATGCCAATTGTGCAAGAGTTTTTTTTCTGAAGACCTTTGGGTCATGTTAAGTGCTCAGGATGTTTTGTTGTTGTTTGCTTTTTCAAAAGAGATAGATCAGATATTTTCTTGAGCATGCATACTACAGCAGCCGGGAAAGGGGTAATGTTTTAAGATGAGCTCTAGAGAGCCTGAGCAAGTTTACTTGTGGGAGTTTGGTCAGGGAGAAGGAGAGGGAGGAAGGGAGAGTGTATACTTTGGCATCTGGCAGTTTTTCTAGTAACAATGCATTCATTGACAAACCAGAATAGAAGCCTTCATGTCTGGTTTTAAGGGACTGAACTAAAGAATCTTTATGTAGGTTTGAGGTCTCAGAGTTAGACTAATGTTAATGTTAACATTTGCAACTAACTTTTACCTAGATTTAGTGATTACCAATTATAACTACACAATGATAAAGACTTCAAAATTCCTCCTTGCTTTTTTTGTTCATTAAAAAAAGTCTTGATGTATGTTTTGTGCTCATTAATATTTTAATATGTCTCCATTCTATAGCTAATCATAAAGTTGCTAATGACACTTTGTGGAGTGGGAAAGACCTGTAAAGTAATCAGATCGTAAACCCCTAAACTTGTTGCTTTATATATTTAAATGTACACTGAAAGGCTTGTTAATTTTGGCTTTGCTAAACTGGAATTTGTAGTGATTTGAGGAGTATTGACTGAAAAAATTTTCGTTTTTTAGCTGTCAGAAAAAATAGCTGGCACTAATGAATGGTATAGACAAGATACTTTCTTCAGAGCTTTAGAGGATCCATACTCATCCATAGGTGCAGAGCAGAACCATTACACGTTTTCTTCATAGGAGGATTTTTATTTATTATCTTGTCAAATCTCCTTAGAGGAACTACTAAGGAAAGAGGAAACCTTCTAAGGTGTCAGGGGGTAGAGGGAACGTGCCCGAGGATTAGAGATAAGATAATGGATAAAATATCTAAACTGTTTAAAAGAAAAAAAAATTGTTTTCAACCATCAATTCATTTACAGTTTAATACTAACAATAAACTATTAGTTTTGCAGTCTACCACGTCCTCTTCACATTCTTTTGAGTTTTGTTTTGTTCCCACTGTGTGATTGAATCAGTGTGGGGAATTCTCAGTATGGAAATTTCCCCATCTGATGAAGATCAACAGCTCTTTGTGATTTACAATCTTAGCTCATTGGGGACACTGTGGGGTTAAATGACTTGCTGGTGGTTGCTCAGTGATCTGGGTCAGTGGCAGAACTTGAACTCAGGTTATTACACTCTTCTATTTACCAGTTTTTTCTCTGGATGCAGGTAGGATCTTTCTTCATATGTCCTTTATAATTAAGTTGGGTATTATAATAGACAAAATTATTTATTCACTCAAGTCATTCTTAAAACAATCTTGCTGTTATTGTATACAGCGTTCTCGTGGTTTTGCTCAATTTGCTCTTCATTTTTTCATGCAAATCTATCCATGTTTTGCTAAGTTCACTGAGCTCATCATTTCTTATAGCACAGTAGTATTCCAGCACAACCATACACCCCAATTTGTTTAGCCATTGAGTTTTTATGACTCCAAGATTAATACTCTTGTTTCTTACTCCCCTCTGTATATAATAGATTATTAATGTTTCCATGAGGGATTTCCAGTGAAAATAAAAGTACATTTTTAGAATAAGCATCTAATTTTTCATCTATGTATTCCAAAGTTAATACCATTTCAGGACACTTTTCACAAATTAGATTGAATAGAATGTTTATTAAATACTTACTATTTGTCTGGCACTGTGTTATGTTCTAGAGATACAAATAAGAACAAGCAATAAGCTCAGGAAGCTTAGATACTAAGAAGACAAAGAGATGGGGAATGGAAAGAAGATAAGGGGGTAGTTGCCTTAGTATAGACAACATGTTGTGGAAATAGGATCTCTTGAGATTAGGTAATTTATTTGCATTTATTTAATAAATAACTGCCCAGTGAGGCTCATTTGCCCAAATCTGTTTTGATATGGAAATAGGGGATAGTGAAGACCTGTAATTTCACTGGTGTAAGGAATTCCCAAGTAAGAAAACATTCCTCTATCAATTCTAATTAGCACCTTCTCTACAATTTATAGTCTTGGAACATTGCCCAAAACAGTGGTGTCAAATTCAAGGGCCACTAAATTTTATATGAGGATCCCTAAGGCAACATATTAACTTAGAAATAATGTGTTAAAATTATTTATGTTGTATTGTATTTCTATGTTTTGTTAAATATTTCCCAATTATATTACCCCCCCCCCCCCCCCCCCCCCGGGCAATTGGGGTTAAGTGACTTGCCCAGCTAGGACATGTTAAGTGTCTGAGGTTACATTTGAACTCAGATCCTCTTGACTTCAGGGCTGGTGCTCTATCCACTGCACCACCAGGCTGTCTCCCCAATTACATTTTAATCTTGTCCCAGTAGCATTCAAGAGTGTTGCCTTGGATCCCTCTAACCCCAAACACTAAAAGGTTAAGTTATTTGCCCAGAGTCACACATCCAAAATGTTGGACCTATATAGGACTTGAATCTAGGTCTTTCTAATTTGGAGGCTGTTTTCTTCAACTACTATGCCATATTCTCTTTTTTAATATTTAAAAATATTCTTCCTTTTTCCTTTAAAAAAAAAACAAACTTGCTATTCTCTGAGAAGTGTGTCAGCCTTTTTATATATTAAAAAATGTAGCCATTCAGCCATAATCAGTAGGAAATATGTTTTGAAGTTGTTTTTCTAGTTGTGAAAAGGGAATACACAAAGCTATTTACACTTTCCTGCCTAGTCCTCCTTGTAACTCATGACAAATAATCTACAGGATGACCTGATAGAGTCATAGGTGTCATCACTGGCTAAGGAATAAGTTTTTCCTGGGTGCAAAGTTTAACTGGACTGTGGGTGGCCACTTAAGCCCTTGACAGTGACCTTATTAGCACTATGCTCTATAAATAGCTGTTAATTGGCCGAAAAATGTTTTTTCTCTAATACTTGTCAGGATGGATTTGGGAGAAATAACAATAATAATACTTTGTATAAATCCGTGTTCTGTTGGATGACCTTAAATATTGTAGAGATACCTATAATTTATCCCTTCTGAGAAAACTCAAAGATATTCTTATTTACAAATGGGAGCTTTCTAGAAAAGATGGTTATCAACAAGATAGACAACTAGAAAATTCAGCCTTGTGATTTGGGGAAAATAGATTTTTCTTCCTATTATTAATATGTTTTCTGAATAAAATGCTAAATTTAGGTAGTAATAACAGCATGGATTCTATTGAATAGTGTCAGAAACAGTTGGTTCTTGTATTGTCACCTCTTCACCACATGTTCTCCCCCACCCCCCATTCTTTCTCTAATCCCAATCTTTTTCTCCTTCATTTCTTTTCTTCTGATCTCCCTCACTTCTCCCTCTGTTGACCTATCAGTGATGCAAGCAGTCATTAGCCTACGAAGTATACTTTTTCTTATTATAACTTAATTGTAGAGTTAATAAACAAACCCCACAAACATTAACTCCCTAAAGTGGTAAAAATATTCAAGAGGAAATAGTAGAAATGGAAAGCGTGGTGGACTTGAAGTCAGAAAATCACAGCTCCAAATCTTACTAATAGCTAGCATCCATAAAATAGGGATATAATAATACTGGCAGTCTCTCTTCTCATCACTGCTTCCTGACTTCTTTCAGGTTTCATGAGGAAGCCTTTTTTCTGGTCTCCCTTAATGCTAGTACCTTCCTTATGAGATTATCCCCAATTTATTCTATCTATATATATCTTGTTTGTTTATTGTCTTTCCCATTAGTTTGTGAGCTCTTGTTGGACCCGGACTCCATTTTTGCCTGTCTTTGTGTAGCAAAGTTCCTGATACATAATAGCCACTTAATAAACACTTGCTCAGTTGACCTATAGACATGTCCATTATTACAAAAATGGGAATTTTAATGGGCAGTTGTGACCTTCAAAGATTTATAACTTTATGATTTAAATTCTCTCTGTTCTTTTTGTTCATACCAAGCTATTACTTATCCTAGTGGGCATTAATGAGTATCTACAAATGGGTCTTTTCTCCTCCATGAGTAAGAAAACTACTTGCACTCTCTGAATCTTTACATTCTAATTCTCTAGCATTACTATCTAGCATAATGATCTAATGCTCACCCCACCCTCCCAGCTAAATCCCAGCTGTATGTCAAAACCTTAAAAACCCATTCCAAAAGTCTTGTTAAGGGTTGGTAAAGAAACCTGGGGGAAGGAGGGGAGGGAGGGAAGGAGATAGTGAAATTTCCACCAGCAAATTGTGTAAGCCAGATTCTTAACTGAGGGAGTTTATCTGAGAGTCATCTGCCCCCAAGTATATTAGATTATGACTGTGCAGCTGAACTACTGTAGAGGTCAGAGAGCCATTATCCTCCCATAATCATGGTGCAGAAAGAAGTCTGATAAGTTTATTTACTTAAGACCACATTCTAATGTCTTGATGTCAGAAGTGTGATGAAGCAAAATTTCAGTGTGAAAAAAATTACATAAGAGGGACAAACTGATCTTAGATATTGCAAGAGAAGACAGAGACAGACAGACAGACAGACAGAGGGAGTGGAGAGAAAGAGAATAGAAAGGTAGGGTCAGAGAGGAAAAGAGACAGAGAATAGGGGAGATGAAGAAAGAAAGAGAGAGGGAAGGGGAAAAAGAAGGAGGAAGAGAGGGAAAGAAGAGAGGAAGATAATAGCTCATTTAATATATTTATTTCACAAAGAAACTGAGGATCAGTAGGTCAGTGACAGAGTTCAATCTGGAACCTATCTTATCTAACTCCTTTATTTGTGTTCTTCCCCAATACCACACTGTCTTATAGTTCTCATTTTACTTATGGAAGAGAAGTTACCCAAAGCAATGGGTGTATAGGATCATTAGGGCCTATATCTTTCTTTTCAGTTCATTCTAAAGACCATATCTTTTATCAGCATTTTTAACATGCTGGCAATGTCACAGACCTAAATTATGCTTTTATATTGTGTTTTACAAATACTGGATAGATTCAAATGTAGGTTGAGCTTGTTCCCTATATCTTCTTGTGGGAAGCTTAAGAGTGAGAGTTTATAAACATTTTTTTTCATTGTATGCTCATACATTTTCCTTTTACAGATTGAAATTTAGGGGTATAACCTTTATCCTGACTGATTTAATTAAGAAGAACATAGAACTCCGAAGAGGATACTTAGAATGGAGCTTTAAAATTTCTCTTTTCTCATAACTATTTCAAATGTTAAAAGAAAAAATTGAATATCATGTATTGACCTACTATCTAGTCCAAGAAATGTTTCACAGATGTTCTCTGCAGAGCTTCAGGCAGCTCCTGGAGTTAGTCAGGAATAGGCCTTCTGCCAATTTCATCCATAGGTGGGGAGGATGGGAGAACCAAGGAGGAATGGAATAGCAGTGTTGTACCGGAGAGTCCAGGATTTCTGGGTCTTGGTCACTGATCTTGTCTTGAGGTGAAGGCACCTTCTAGGAATCCACTGGTAAGAAATGACATAATACCAACATGCCCCTTCCTTGGTCAAGTGGAAGTTCTTCTCCCTTGTCTTCTATATATAGTAAATTAACTTGCTGCTAGAATGGATGAGAGAGTACAAAAGAGAGTGCCAGTGGAATTTTTTCCACCAAACCTCATTTTTAACAGATGTGTTTTCTCTGTTTCTAAGATGACATTGTACCTGGGGACAGCCCTGTAAGTCAGGAGGGAATCAACACAACAATTTACAGAGCAGCGATGATGTCATTCTGTGCTCATCAGCTCTTCTAGCCAAGATGTATTATGACCTGAGCTTAATTTATGCTCAGTATATGTGATTGCACTAGGATTCACCTTTTTTATTGAATGCCACTCTAGTCCCCTTCCAATCAGTGGAGAAGGAAAATGAATGAAGAAGCTGCTAAAAAAAAAATCATCTGAAAAAAATAAATTCAAATGATGTCAAGTCTGAAAGGATGGGGTCCTAGTGGCACTGTAGCCCAGCCCAACTTCACAAATGAAGAAACCACCCCCCCAGAAAGGGAAAATAACATAGGATCTTGTATTAGGGCAAAGGGGGACGTTTGAGATCATCTAGATCAACCCTTTATTTTATAGATGAGCAAACTGGGCCTGAGAGAAGGAAAACCACTCATCCAAGACTGCAAAGCCAGGTCCATATATTTTAATTCACAGAAGGCTCTTTCCATTATGCACATCTAGTGCAGTAACAACCCAAGGGTCCTGACAACTGGTCCAAGGTTCTTGCCTCATCGTGTTAATACTGAAGATGAGAAGGATCAAGTCAGAATAAGTAATCCTACAGTGGTGAAAATGAGAATCCTTTGGCAATCCAACTTAAGTCACCATATTTTTCTTTGCTTTGTAGAAAAAATGGAAGCACCCAAATTTCAGTGAAGGGAGATTTAGATGAAAGAAAAAGAAGCCTATTAAGTATAAACTAAGAACTTTTATTTGTGACAAAATAAGAGTTAGCGCTGAAAGGACAGTCATTTTACAGAGAAGAGAAAAAAGAAACAAGTATAATAACTTTCTCAAGATCATAAAAATATTAAATGATAGTCAGAATTTTAACCTGAATTTCTACCCAACTTTCCTTTCTTCTACCTCTTTGCAAAAAATGTCTAAGAAGGCATTATTTGCTGTGGTTAACCCTGGCTTTGATTGATTAGCCAATAATAGATCCCTGCCCAAGCCTTATCTGCTTATTGTTTAGGTTCTGATATCTCAGAGTGAATGTGAATAGCACTTGTTTGTGTTCTGGTCAGTAAATGGGATCCTCCCTCCCAGAATGATTCTTTTGTGAAGGCAACTAGTCAGCCTCTCTTTTGCCTCAGTTCTTATCTAGGCTTTTATTGAATTAGTATTGCTTCAGTCAAACTGAGACCTGGGAAAGACCTTAGCTTTAAAAGACCAAGTTCTACTGCATCCAAGACTATCCCCATTTATAGTAACCTATGTGTTACCATTGGACCCCAGTGATTCTGGAGGAGAGAGTGAGAGTGAGACTGATGATTTTGTACACTCCTGCCTCACTTAAATCCAATTCACTTTCAAGTCAAGCTATCACCTTCCTGACATCTTTGATCTTCTTTGAGAACAAAAGGAATAACAAAACAAAACAAAAAGGAAAAAAATTCAAGTAATCAAGTAATATATATCCTTTATCTTGTTCTTTTTTCATTAATAGTCATGAAATTCAATTTTATATCAATATCACTGAAAATTTTTGACTTTCTTGCTGTTCACCCATTTCTTGTAATTAGCACAATGCTGAACTTATGCCAACTGTAAAACTTGTTTGTGGCTTGTCCTTATCTCTGCTCTTAAGTTATAGGTTAATATTTTCAAGAATAGCTTATTCCTTGATTACATTTAAATTGGTTGTTTACTAGGAGTTCACAGTTAAAGAGGTAAGGAGAGAACCTATTTAACAAAACTATTTCCCAACCAAGTACCATGATTCAATTTTGAGATTTCTCCATGCATCTATAGAAGTCAGAGGAATTCAATAGGGAATAAACAGTACAGGATAAAACAGAGTGGTTTTGATATTATGATAACATTGGGGTTGAGGCAATACTGTATCTCAAAATGAAGAAATCACCCAATCCTAAGATAAGTGAATAGGAGCTTTTGGTCTAAATGGAGAAGAGTATCCCTCTCAAGGTTTTGATCAAAGCATCCAAAAAACACTAGTTAGGGGAAGGAAAGGATTCTTCACATCTTAATATCTTCAACTTATGGTATAATTTGTAATGTCATATTACATCCCAACAACATGGTTGATAAAATACTTCACAAGAATTTGTAAATTTTGAATTTCACATGAGAAAACCTAAATCAGGGATACAAAGAAAAGAAATGTCAAAAGCAATGTGTCATCATGACACTTAGACATCCTTAAAAATATGTAGAACATGGAATTTAAGTCAGAATCTCTTCTACGACCTTCATGTTGATTTTTGTTTATTTTTTTCCCTTAATGGTAATGCTGAGAAGAGGGGCAGCTAAGTAGTGCAATGGATAAAGTACCAGATTTGGAATCAGGAAGACTCATTTTTATGAGTTCAAATCTGGCCTCAGACATTTACTAGTTGTGTGCCTGGGCAAATCGCTTAACCCTATTTGCCTCAGTTTCCTCATCTATAAAATGAGCTGGAGAAGGAGATGGAAAACCACTCCAGTATCTTTCTCAAGGAAATTCCAAATGACTAAACAACAACACCATGTAGACCAATATAATATAGTAAAACTCTTTAAAGAGAGGTTGACTCTTCTCTGGACATGTTTTAAAAATTCCTCATTGAGAACCAAACTTTGATTGTTTAAAGCAAAATGTCAGGTTTGGAAAAGTTTTCCTAATAAGGAAGAATGATGTAATGTTTATGGAGGGTAGCCAGCTTCTCTCCATTTCTTTTATTTATATTAGCTGAATTCCAGGGGAAAATGCCCTACAAACCATGAGTGCTGCTAACTATATTTAGCCAGACTAACTTAGTAATGCCAGGAGGCATTGTTTATTATAGACTCATCAACCCACTGTAAGATACTATTCTAGGCATCTTATTTTTGCAAAACATAGTTGAGCAAGTGCAAAAACGGCATTTTTAAAGTGATTATCTGTTAGAATATGTTTAGTTTAGATATTTTTCTCTGAGCTCCTGATTCCAGAGTTAAAGGATGGAAATACTTCATGCTGTTACTCTTACTCAGCTATTTAATAAGAAGTATTAAATTTAGGGATCAGTGAAAGATGCTTCTAGCATGTTAGGATGGAATGCTATGTTTGGGACTATGCCAACAAGAGTTTTATCCCAGAAGTTTTTTTAACATAGTTTGAAAACATTTAGGTTTTCTGATTCTCCTACATAAAACCAAAGTCCTTACTCTATAATTAAGTATCTGAATACTTCATTTTGGGTACAGTGGAAATAACATTGGTTTTAATGTCAGGGGAACTAGGTTCAAATCTTGATATGATACTAGTAAGTATCTGAGGTCACATTTGAATTCAGGTCTTCATGACCCCGGGTCCAGGATTCTATTCACTGAATCTACCCAACTGCCTTTGGTCATGTAGGCAAAATAGACAGCAACATAGAGTACAAAACATATCTGAAGTAAGGGGAGAGGGGAAAGACATACAAACATGAGAATTTTAAATGGACAGTTAAATAGCATGTTTTTAATGTCAGAAAATTACACTTTCTAGGGCCTTTGCTTTGTTAAAAGTCGCATGTCCTACATCATTGGACAAGCAGAATGCTGGAAAAGTAATGTTTAAGCCTTGTCTAGAATATAGAAATACCTTGTTCTGGCTCTATTGATTTTAAATATTCTTTTTAAAAATACCTAATCTTCATATCTGTAAACTTTAAAATAGGAATTAAATAATATGTCTCACATGGTAATACTCTTCTTACTCAGGAAGGTTCCTTGAATGTAGGAACTTTGTCTCATTTTATCTTGTGATTTCAGCACCTAGTAACATGCCTTGTACACAGTAGATGATTAATAAATACTTGTGATTTATTGATGACGCTTACATGAATTCATCTTACATACTTGGTTGTTAAAACAAAAAAAACTGAATTAACATTCATTAGGGAAGTAGATTATGTTTCGTAATAATGATAAAAGAATTTTAGGTCAGCAAGGGGGCAAACTTTTCCTCTAATTATTAAGCTATTTTGATTAAGTCTGAACTTTCTTTGGAATTACATTTGTTGAATTCAAAAAAGAAGTGGAATAAAGTAATTACTGTATCCTGCTTGATGGATCTGTGATTGAATGAGTGCAGGCCTTTATTCCACCAGTGCTAGGAGAAAACTCCATCATGCCTTTCCTATCTTGTGGCATTTTCTCATAGCTCCCTGTAAATCCTCAGTGGGTGATAGACCCTGTGGGCATCTCAAATAATAATCTAGTAGGCTACAAATGACTACATTATCTTCCCCCAGGATAAAACTTCAGACATAGTTCAATGATGAAGTACTGACTAGACAATATACAGTGAGACTGATGACTTAACAAAAAGGTATTTTTTTTAACTGTTTGATTTAATCAAGATTTTTATCTGAGGGATTTTAATATTGGTTTAAATGGATCTCAGAAGTCATTAGGAATCTCTAACTGTGCAGAATGATAAATATTAGAATCAATTCAGTAAATACTTAATCAGTTCCTACTGTATACATTGTATAACATAGTTGACTAATTGAATGAAAGTTTTGGCAACATCAGCAGCCTGAGAACATCATTACTCTATGCTTCTATATCCATGCAATTATGTTTATAAGCCCAATTTAGAAAAGAAGCTAAAAATCAAGCCTGTTTTAGAGTGTCTATGAAAATGATCTTCATGAACTGTTTTCTTTTAACCATCTAGCTGACAAATTGATTCTTCTTAGCCAAAAACATTAGCTCAATTGTCTCATTTTCATTTTTCCATGGACTCTTGTCTTTTACTTGATTGAAATGTTTGCTTTCTTTAAAATCTCATCAGAGAGACTTCAATATTTTGATTGCAGGTTGAATTTCCAGAAATGTTTTAAAACTACTTGCCAGGCAAATTCAAATAAGGCAATTGTAAATATAATGAATCATTTTCTGAGGTGGGCTCATTAAAACTCACTATCATGGGGGAAAATATCATGGGTTTTCAGAGCTAGACTGTCTTCAGAGTCCTTAAGAAACAATCTTGATGCATTATCTGGTGTGATTTAAAAAAATAAAAATAAAAATTACTGTTTAAATTACATGTCATTTGAATTACTATTTCAATTTCATTTCAATTAGTCTCCCCTAGCACCATTGAGCAAAATAACAGAGAAAAGCTGCATAGTTCAGTAATTTAATATATGAAATAGTTCAGCATTTTAAGTTCATTTTTTCTGGCAAGAGCTGAGTTTCATCTTTCTTATTTTAAACTCATGATTTATTATTGACTTAATCAGATGTAAGGTCTTTCACAATTGTTTTTCCTTATAATATTATTTTGATTGTATAAACTGTTCTCCTGATTCTTTTTGCTTTGCTCTGATCCATTAATAGAAATCTTCCCAGTTTCCTCTGAAATTGTCTATTTCATCATTTCTTTAAGCATCATAGTAATTTTGCATGACATGCATATACCACAATTTAGTTAGCTATTCACCAAGAGGAAGATTCCCCCTTTAATTTCCAATTTGGGGCTACCACAGAAAAAGTTACTTTAAATATTTTTGTATGTATAGATCCTTTCTTCTTTTGACTTCCTTGGAGTATAGACCTAATAGTAATATACCTGAGTTATTAACAGTTTTGGTAATTTTCTGCATATAGTTCCAAATTTTTTTCCATAATGGCAGGTCTAGCTCACAGGTCCCCTAGTAATACACTAATGTGCCTACCTATTTTCCACAGCCTCTCTAAAATTTGCCATTTTCCTCTTTTGTCATTTTTTGCCAATCTAATAGGTGTAAAGTGATTCAGAATATTTTTTTCTTTTTTTTTTTTTGATAGCTTGAAATTCTTTCTTTAAAAACTGCCTTTTGAAATCTATTTGGCTAAAATCTATTTAGTCTATTTGGCTGTTAGGCAATAACTCTTAGTCTTACAAATTATAATAATAATAATATCCAGCATTTATATGGTGTCTACCATGTATCAGGTATACTAAGTGCTTTAAAAATATTATCTCATTAGATTCTAACAAGCACCTTGGGAGGTAAGTGCTGTTATTATCCCCATTTTACAGTTCATGAAACTGAGTAAAAGGTTAAGTAACTTGCCCAGAGTCACCCATCTATAAATGTCTGAGGCTGGATTTTAACTCCGCTCTTCTCATTTTCACTATATTTATAGTTTATGCAAAAACTTTTTACTTTTATAATAATCAGAATTGTCTGTTTTATCTTATGTGATAATCTCTACCTCTCTTCCCTTATCATGAATTCTTCCCTTATCCATAAATCTGAAAGGAAATTTCTTCTTTACTCCTCTAATTTATTTATGAAATGAACTTTCATAGTTAGGTGATTATATTCATTTCAAGTTTGTCTTCTTGTATTGTGTGAAGTTTGGGTTTATACTTAGTTCTGTTAAACTGATTTCTTAAATGCCCAGCAGTTTTTGATCAATAATAAGTCCTTCCCCCAGAAATGGGGATCTTTGTATTTATCAAACACCACGCTACTGTGTTAATTTGCTTTTATATATTCTATTTATTGACATTTCTTTTTAAAATCAGTCCCAAGTCATTTTAATCATTGATACTTTATGGTATAAGTTGAGATCTGATACTCATACACACATACACACATACACATTCTTTTCCTTTCTCACTTTTTTTTCATGATCACCCTAAAGATTTTTACCTTTTGTCCTACTTTATCTATTTTATTATTATTTTTCTAGATTTATAGAATATACTTTTGAGGGTTTAGTATAGTATAGTATTGAATAATTAGATTAATTTATGTAGTATTGTCATACTCATTATATTGGCTCAACTAGTCCAAGAACAATTAACTCTTTTCCATTTAATTCTATTGTTATTTCTTTGAGAAGTATTTTATAGTTATATTCATATAGTCCCTGAGTGAGTCATAGCAGATATCCCTCCAAATATTTTATAGCTTCAATAGCTTTTTTAATGAAATTTTTCTTTCTCATTCTTCCCATTCTATTTTATTTTAATAAAATATTTAAAAAAATATTATTATTTTATTTTATTTTATTTTAAGTTTTTTTTTTATTAAATTTTAGTTCATTCTAGAGTTCTCTAGGAATTTGAGGTGAAATTTAAGACTTATGAAACAAGCATTTATGAAAGTAATAAAATTACTGTCTTTTATTAATGGTCAAAGTCCCAGCTTTATGCTTTCTTTTTTAAAAGCCAGTTAATTTTGGAAAACAAGTATAAACAAATCCCTTAATTTACTAATGATCTTTGGTTAAGACCATGGATCAGAAGATCTTATATCCAAAAAGGCCATACATTTACAGTAGGAAGGAATCTTGGAGTTCATCTAGTTCAATTCTGTCATTTTATAGATGAGAAAAAAATCTGAGCCTGTTGGAGGTAAATTGAGACTGTTGGAGGTCTCAGTGATAAGGCAGCAGAGCCCAGAGTTCAGTCTAGAACCTCTTTCCAAATTGAGTACACTCCCTACTATGCCATGTTCCCAGGTATCATGAACATTTTAATCATTGTGGGATTTGCTACTTGTGAGCTAAAATAATTTGTTTTAATAGCCTTAGACTACATTTTTTCATTGTTTATATTGTTATATGCAAACTATAACATACCAATAGACTATGTTAACTATAGAAGTATAGTTATTGTGAATTGTGGGTAGCTTCTACAATGATCAAGTTTCTAACAAATCATCCAAAAAATGTACTTTATGGGAAAAGAAACCTTGTTGGAACTTGCCTGGTTTGGAGCATATTTGTCTTTGGAATTTTTATTAGTCTATTCTTACTAAAAATGATTAATGGACCTTTTGAGTTGTAAATACTTTTTTTTTTTTTTTTTGGCCTTATTCTGATAAAGGGAGTTTAAACTCCAACAGTTTCATGGAAAATTCACTTTATGTGTTGAAATTAAAACTTCAAGAAGTTGTATATAAAGTATACCATCAAGGGTATACATAATCAATTACTCAATAAGCCTTTATCTTCTGTATGCTGAGCATTATGCTAGATGTTAGGGATACAAATGCATACACACATATGTACACAGAGAAAGGAATGGTTTCTGACTTCAAAGACCTTACTTTCTAATTAAATGAGGGGAAAAATGAACACGTTAATATACACAAAATAAATGCAAGGCACTTAAGGGACAAACTGCCAGAGGAACAAGATTTCTAAAAGGAGTTAACTTTAAAACTGAGCTTTGAAAGAAACTAAAGAATTTGATTCTAAGAGATGGAGGCAGGGAGGCAGGGATTTACTGAGGACAGCTTCTTCAAAGACACAGATGGGAAATGGAGTATCATGTGTGAGAAACAGAATGAAGGCCAATTTGGCTGAATGGAGAACTATGTGAAAGGGAATAATATAAAGTAATCTTGGAAAGGTAGATTGCAGCCAAATTGTGAGGTATGAAAAAACCAGAGTGTTTATTTTTTATTCTCAAAGCAAGAGGGAGCCTATTGCTTGATTAGAGGAGTGATGTGGATAGACCTGTAATTTAGAAATTTCAAGTGATATTGAAGATAGATTGGAGAGGGTAGAGACTAGTGTCAGGGAAATCAATTAGGAAACAGTTTTTTTCCCCCTGAGGCAATTGGAGTTAAGTGACTTGCCCAGGGTCTCACACAGCTAGGAAGCATTAAGTATTTGAGGTCAAATTTGAACTCAGATCTTTTTTTTTTTTTTAATTTAATAGCCTTTTATTTACATGGGTAACTTTACAGCATTAACAATTGCCAAACCTCTTGTTCCAATTTTTCACCTCTTACCACCCCCACCCCCTCCCCTACATGGCAGGATGACCAATAGATGTTAAATATATTAAAATATAAATTAGATACACAATAAGTATACATGACCAAAACGTTATTTTGCTGTACAAAAAGAATCAGACTCTGAAATATTGTACAATTAGCTTGTGAAGGAAATCAAAAATGCAGGTGTGCATAAATATAGGGATTGGGAATTCAATGTAATGGTTTTTAGTCATCTCCCAGAGTTCTTTTTCTGGGCATAGCTAGTTCAGTTCATTACTGCTCCATTGGAAATGATTTGGTTGATCTCGTTGCTGAGGAGGGCCTGATCCATCAGAACTGGTCATCATCTAGTATTGTTGTTGAAGTATATAATGATCTCCTGGTCCTGCTCATTTCACTCAGCATCAGTTCGTGTAAGTCTCTCCAGTCCTTTCTGAAATTATCCTGTTGGTCATTTCTTACAGAACAGTAATATTCCATAATTTTCATATACCACAATTTATTCAACCATTCTCCAACTGATGGACATCCATTCAGTTTCCAGTTTTTAGCCACTACAAAAAGGGCTGCCACAAACATTCGTGCACATACAGGTCCCTTTCCCTTCTTTATAATCTCTTTGGGATATAATCCCAGTAGTAACACTGCTGGATCAAAGGGTATGCACAGTTTGATAACTTTTTGAGCATAGTTCCAAACTACTCTCCAAAATGGTTGGATTCTGAACTCAGATCTTCTTGACTTCAGGGCTGGTGCTCTAACCACAGTGCAACCTAGCTGCCCCCTAGGAAATTATTGAAATAAGACAAGGTCAAAGATGATGTGGGCCTGCTTAAACTGGGCTTGTGGCCATATGAGGGAAGAGAAGGGAATGAATGAATGAATGAATGAAACATTATGGTGGTAGACTTTGGAGATGACTGGATTTGATCTGTAAAGGAGGAAAACATGTTGTTGATGGTTACTGAGTTGAAAACTAGGATAAATAGAAGGACAGTAGTATCCTCAATAGAAATAGAGAAATTAGAAAGAGAATAGAGAAATCCTGATCAAGAAAAGACCAACCATGATTCTGGAAAGCTCATGAAGAAATATACTGCCCTCTTTCTGAAAGAGATAGTGGACTCAGGCAGATTGAGCCAAATAAATATTTTTGGACATAGTCAATGTAGGGAATTTGGCTTTGTTTGATCAGGCATATTTGTTACAGGAGGTTTTTTATTTTCTTTTTTTTTATAAAGAGAGAGATAACAGAGAAGGCTACAAAGCTACATGCATATTTAGTATCTTACTCAACAAATGAAGTTGATTGAGCAGTTTATGTTCACCCATAATTGAGAACAACATGGAACACAATGATTTTTGGTACTCTGATTGGGACAATGAAAACCCAAGCTTTCTTGGAGATAGTCACCTCCTACCATACTGCTATGTCGATTATCTTCTATTATTACTTAGCTTTGGTGTTCAGCCTGACATAATGAGATATCTAGGGTCTCTGCTGACTTAATAAGTTTCTGAGTGCCAAACTATTTCATTAGAGCTTTCAATAAAACATTGAAATTATGAATTTACCCTTAAAAAGTGAAATCATTGTAATTTGGAAGGTTTTTTATTGTTGTTGTTGTTGTTCTTAAGATAGTGATAATGAGCTGGTTGCTTTGGGGTTTTTATGAGGGAAGGCAGGAAATGGGACCTCTGTTCTGGACCGTGACTTGATAGTATAACTAGGGATCCATAAGCTCTCAAAATTCTCTAAAAAAAGGAGCTTAATATGGTAGAGAAAGCATTCTATCTCCTATACCATCTAGCTATCAGTCCTACCCCTTAAAAAGTTAACCCACCTGTTGGGACTTTTGGAGATGTGGACTTGTGCTTATAAAGCAGTCAGGACTAGAGATGGAAAACCGGGAATTATTTGCTTATAGATAGTTGTCAAAGTCCTGGAAATATCTTTGATTGCCAAATGAAAAGAGATAGAGACAAGAAGAAAATAAGACCTGAAATTTATATCATGATTTAAGGTTTACAAAGCACTTTCTATACATTCACATATGATCTTCACAACATCTCTATTATATAGATCTCTTGGTAGGTTGGTGCATTTGCTAGTAAGGACATTGAGACTCAGAGAGGATAAATGGGTAATAAGATTGGTCATGTTCACATACAACCACTTAATATTGGAGACCGTTATGATTCCAGGTCTCTCCTGATGCCAAATCATGTTGTTTCCACTACATACCATGTAAGGAATTAGCCAGAAGACAAAGGGCTATTAAAGAAGATTAAGAAAGATTGGTTAAATAAATAGAAGGAGAACCAGGCATTTCCCCCCCTCCCCAAAAAAGAGTACAGTATTGTTAAATTGCAAAAAGATTAAGGAGGAATAAAGAAAAAGAAAAAAGTTTATTCTGCTCATCTGAGAAGCCTTTGTTGTTTTGGTTTTTTTTTTTTCCCCTTTTCTGGACATAATTCCTGAATTATTACTTGGATTTTTAAAATAGTTGAAAAATTCTAGAAATAATCACTACTTCCAAACTTGTAGTGGCCTTCATTTGCAGAAAGATTATCTAATATTTATCATATGAGGTCAGAGTATTATTATCAAGAACCCTGATTGTGTTATGAAAATTTGTTAATCTAGTATAGTTGAGAAGTGAAGTATTTTGTATAGCATTAATTCCACTACCTTACATGGATTGCCCATTTTTAGAGAATTCGAATACAGTAAAATACATAACATGAAAGCTATCCCAAACATAATTTTTCATTGGTTCAGAAAGCAAGCCAGAATTTCATGATGTCTTAATGTCATCATAACAAAGATCACTTATCATCATCCTATAAATGTCCAGAAACATCAAATAATAACAAAAACTTCAATTGATCCAGAGTTTTGGAGTGTTTACCATACATAGAGAAGTACTATGTATAAACGTGTTGGAAGCTTTAGGCAGCCATGAGTAGTGTGCTCATTCTCTTTTTCTCTCCCCTCTGTTTCTCTGTGTGTGTGTCTGTATGTGTGTATGTGTGTGTCTGTCTCTGTCTCTTTCTCTTTACTTCTCTCTATGTATCTCTCTCTTCCCTCCTTTTCTTCTTTTCCCTCTCCCTTCTTCTCTAATTTTCCTGGAGAGTAATTGCACTGAATAATTGGGTCATCTTATTGAAGAATGTTTTTGGCTCTCCTTGTTTAGATGTACTCTTTTCCAAGAGATGCTAGTTCACTCATTGTTGCTCTTCCCAGGACACATTTGGATGAATTTCATTTATTGTTGAATCCATCAGATTAGCCTCCCATAGGTGAAAGGCCATTCAGCACCTTCTTATTGAATTGCATCATTTGGACCCTAAGGAATGTCAAGGTCAGTTGGTCATGCTCTAAAAAAGGTCAAACCCATTAAAAATCCATACAGCTCTTCTCTGTAGTCACTAGGTTCTTAATTCCTGATGTTATGCTAAGGTTCTGGAACTTGCCAAGTAATGTTTAGAATTTTGTCTCAAAAAATTGCTTTCCAGTTCCTTTTTCTCCTTTCCTCTTATTTTGAAAGTCTGGAATTAGCAAATGGCCAATTGTCTGATTCACCCTGCAGAAAAATTTATTTTACTCTAGTCATTAACTTTTAAACTATCAATGGCAGTCATTTAGGGAAAATGGAATAATTTTGAATAGCCACGTTCAATAGTGCTTTCTTTTAATACATATCCCTTTGTGACAGCTGGCTATGCAGGAAATGTTAGCCACAGGCCATCTTTGGTATAGGTGAGGAATCTTTCTTAGTTATAATTAAAGCAGATTAGCAAATTGCCAGTTATTCAGGAATCTAGTATATTTCCTTCAGCCTTTTATGTTAATAGGAAATTGAAAAATTCTCCTACAAAAGACGCTGATTTTTTACAACTTAACATAAGGCATCATGGTATAATCATAAGAGTATTTGGAATTAACAGACCTGTGTTCAAAGTAGGGCTCATTGAGTTACCATTCCATTTATGTTTGTCTCAGCCTCTTTTAAAATTAAAACCATTTTTAATGTTACCATGAGTCCTTTTTTTTTTAAATCAACACCAAGCATTTTAAGGATCCATCTCTAGAGGACAGATCATAAATTAATCATAAACCAAGAAACAATGACTGAATTTCTAATTTTCCTGCAAAATAGAAATTATGATTATGGCATTTTATAGTAATTAATCATAGGATTTTTAAGGTGGAAGGGATCTTTGAGCCAACAACCTCAATTTTACAAAGGAAGTTACTGAAATATGAAATGATAAGCAACTGTCCCAGAGTCACACAATTTTAGCTAGTGATAGAGCTGCCTTAGCTTTTTTCTAATGAAAACACTAAATTGTATAATGGGAAGTAATGCTGGAAAATGTATTTAATGATATAAAAATCAAGGTTATTTCTGCGAGTCCTAGCTCAGCTATTTAGGACAGTTTCTTTTTCCTGTTTATTTCTTTGCTCTTTCTATTAATAAAATTGCTGCCACATGAGGAAGGTGAAGGACAAAATTGCATAAGTAAAAGTGTTTGGGGTAGCTCCTATGCCATGCAATTAACTATGTGTCATTTTTAATTGCCTGTCAGAAGAGAGAATATACAATACTTGACATCTCTCATCTGCCTTTACACACTATCTTTCCTCCACCACCACCACCTCCAAGTGTGGAATGTCCAGTTTTCATTCCTGGGGGAGAAAAAAAAAGATTAAAGGAAAGTTGATCTAGATCATCTTTGAGGTGTTAACTTTTAGATACAAGAAATTGTTTCAAAAGATCAGAGGATCATAAATACAAAAAGGATTTTAGAGGTTGTCTAGTTCAACTCTCTAATTTTAGAAAATCCCAGGAAGATTAATTTATTCAAGTGACAGAGGCAATATTTGAATTTGAATCAGTGTTCTTTCCCCTACACCACACTCGTGTTAGAAACTTTTTTAAAAAATTCTTACCATGTAGCTAGCCAGGAGGCACATTTGCCTTAGTGGCAAATCATGGACTCCACCTACACATTCTTTTACTTGTGTGTAAGTCATTAGAAACTTGTGCCAGGGTTTAGGCAAACTCCTTAAAAACTATTCCAGACATCCCTGTAAGGTTCCAAGTCCAGACATCAATGCCTTAGATTCCAGCCCTAACACAGGCATTCAATTCAGCCTTATTAGTAGCACCACATTGTGTCTTTATGACCTGCTAAACAATGAGCCCACACAAGGGAACCATTTCCTCGTTCTGTATGAGGGCCAATTTTGTTATCTGAGTGGTACAGTGTATGTTTTGAGAGGGAAAAAAATGGCCTCAGTATGTTATAGTGATAGGGAGAATGTGCTCTGTCAATGAAAAGGAATAGCTTAGAGATGACTAAAGTTCTCACCAAGTCCAGAAAATTTCACTGAAGCTTGTTTCCTTAAGGTAAACACAAACTTGATGCCCTTTGACTGATAACCAAAGAAATGGAAAATGGGCATCAGTACAGCTGGCACTGCCAAAGACATGGTGAAGTAGTTCACCAATGCCAAATTAGGAACTGTGTTACTTACAGGGTTCCCAAATGCTGTCATGTTCTGTTGGGAATTAGAGTCCCAAAGACAGCTAATAATGTTCTGACTGGCTTTATGAAGACTGAAAATTTCCAAAACCCTGTTTTTCATCCCTTATGCTGAAAACAATTTCTTGGTCTATAAACATTTTCAGAAAGTGTTTATCAAACAACAGATTTATTGTATATCTACTATATAATAATTTGACATTTATATCAAACCATTTCATGGTTTGTAAAGTACTCTATAACTCTGTCAAGCAGAATTATATCCTTTTTCCAGAGGAGAAAACTGAGATTCAGAGAAGTTGAATTACTCATCCAACATCACACAGCTACTAATTGACAGAATTGGGATTAAACTAGATACAAGTGCATCATTTTTTCCTACTATATTGCCACTTCTTGCCTCAGTTGGGCATTGATAGTATATAAATAAGCACAAGATCTGGCCTTACAGTTTATAGCAGGACTTCTTAAAACTTTTTTCCACTCACAACACCTTTTTGCCCAAGAAATGTTTACATAACTCCAGGTATATAGGTAAATAAAATAGGCATACAAACCAAACATTTACTGGTAATAAGTCAAAGAAATTTATTTTAAAATAATTCTTTGGTATGCATATAATTTTACTATTTTTTAAAAATGAAAGCAAATTTTATTTGGATGTGCTTCTTTATAATTTTACATAAAGAATTAAATCTTGACAAAATATTTAATACCTGTTATTACTGATATTTTTTGAGACCCCTATATTCAGTTTCTTAACCCTATATGGGGTCATAATCCACAATTTAAGAAGCTTTGGTTTACAGGACACATGCTGGTTAAAAAATAACAATAAGACCAAACAATGAATGACCAGTATGCTTGGACAATCAGTGCTATTGGAGTTCAGAGAAAGGAAGAGAACCCTAGATGAAAGTGATAGATAAAGACTTTATGGAAAAGGAGGTGAAATATAAGTTGGGTTTTGAAAGGAACAGGAAGCATCCCAAAAAGGCAAAGAAGAAATAAAGGGGATATGTATTCCAAGAAGAAAAACAAGAGGAAACACGTAGAAGAAGGAAAGCATAAGATTTATTTGAGGAACAATTTGCTTCATATGGATAGATTCAGAGAGGAGGGAGTAATTTTGCTATTGAGTCATTTTTCAGTTGTGTTTTACTCTTTTGTTACTGTTGTTGAGTCATTTTTCAGTTGTTTCCCACTCTTGTTGCCTCCATTTGGTGGTTTCTTGGCAGAAATACTGGTGTAGTTTGCCGTTTCTTTCTCCGAGTCAATTTATGGTGAGGAAACCAAGGAAAATAAGATTGTGGCTTGCCCAGGGTCACACAGCTAGTGAGTTTCTGAGGCCACATTTGAACTCGGGAAGCTCCATCTTCCTATCTCTAGGCCAAGCACTCTGTTCACTATGGTACCATCTAGATCTAAGGGAGTGATAGGAAACATATAAAAGTAGTTTATATTTCAGAAACCCTTTGAACAAGGAAGTGAGGAGACCGGGAGTTAAATCTCAACTACCCTACTGATTTCTATGTGACATATAGAGGAATCTCTTAATTTCTTCATTCCCTCCTCTAAAATGAAGGTGATTTGACCAGTTGCTCTCTACAAGTCCCTCAACATAGTTCAGGGTTTAAAATACATTGTATTCAACAGACATTGGTAAAGAAGAAATGTTTAATTGGGTTAAGCAGGGAAGAGGTGGGATGATAATGAAATTTTTGAGCCCCTTAATAAGAAGTTGAGCAGAAAGGCAATTAATCAGGATTTAGGAAGAAATAATTTTGGATTTAGAAATGCTGAGTTTAAAATGACACCACAGTATTCAGAAAGAAATGTCAGATAAGAGCATCATTGGAGTAGAAAGAAAATTTATGTATGAAGTTCCCAGATCTCTTTTCAAATTCTGACTCTGCTATTTACTAGTAATACCTTTTGGGGCTTGCCACTTCATCTTTGGGGGGTCTCAGAGGTCAAACTTTACAAAAAAGTTTCCTTATCTGTAAAAAGAAGGTGTGACCTGGTTGGTCTCTCTTGGGCCTTCCAGCTCTAAATCTTATAAAGATAGGGTTTGGGGATTGGTTCTCTGGAGCAAGGTAGGCACTAGAAATATATTAGATTGTAAGTCATTCACATATTGGTGATAGTGAAATAATTGAGCTTTTAGAGGGAAAAAGACCATGGACTTAAGAGAAACATCCACATTTATCAAGTAGAGGGGGAAAGAGGAACTGGGGAACAAGAGGAGCTAGTCTTAAAGGAAGAAAGTGAAACACAAACAGTGCCAAGTAAGAACAATAGATGGGGATTAGAAGATCAGGATTCAGGATCAGCTTCTGCCAGTTACCAGCTGTAGAACTTTGTACAAAGCACTTAACCACTCCATATCTCAATTTCCTCATCTGTGAAATAGGGATGATGTTATTTATATTGCCAACCCCCATCAATTTGTTGTGACAATAAAATCTGAAAACAAATAAAAGACCTTGTAAATGGTAAATTGCTACATAAAAGTCAGTGTTAATGTTATTATAGCAAAGGAACAGAACAAGAAGGTTGTTGAGTGTTAAATTAGACATTCTGAATACAAACTAAGCTTTTCAAGAGAAGAAACTAAGTTTTGTAGAGTTTTGTAGAAGGAAGGAAAAAAGGAACGAAGGAAGGAATGGAGGAAGGGAAGAGGGAGGGAATGGAGGAAGAAGAGAGAAGAAAGATAGGATAAAAGAAAAAAAAAGGAGGGTGTAATGTCTGCTTTGAGCTATAGAATCCAAAAAAGTTTAAAATGGGAAAAGGATTAGAGGCTGAGTTGTAACTTCCTAGGCCCAATGTGGCCAAGGATAGTTCTGATGTTTTTCCATGTCAGCATTAGTACCGTTCAGCAAAGGTGTTCTTCCTCTTAGAATTGTGGTGAAGATGTCCATAAGTCATAAGCTTCCTTCTTCTACGCCTGGATTTCCCCTGGATCATTTTCAGTGTAGTTGCATCCAGCCTTTAAAAGTTCCACACATTCCACACATCACAAAAGGCCTCTTCATTTTGCAGGATTTACTGTAAGATTCCTTTCAGCAGGGAGATCCTCTACTGTGCTGAATTTTAGAAGCATTCCTGTTATATAAAATTCATCTGTATCACTGTGTGTGTGTGTGTTTATATGTGTATATGCATATAGAAATATATGCCCTTATATACATATGTGGGCAGTTAGGTGATGCAGTGGAGGGAGCATTTGACCTGGAATCAGCAAAACTCATCTTCCTGAGTTCAAATCTGGTCTCAGACACGTACTAACTGTATGACTCTGGGCAAGTCACTTCACTCTGTTTGCCTCCTTTTCCTCATTTGTTAAATGAGCTGGAGAAGGAAATGGCAAACTTCAATATCTTTGCCTAAAAAACCTGAAATGGGGTCATGAAGAGTTGGACACAACTGAAGCAAGTGAACAACAATATGTGTATATGTATGTGTGTGGATCAGCAGCATTCTTATGTTTTGCTGATAGTTTTTTAAGATAATCTATTATGGACCAATTTATTTGTGTTTGTAAATCTTCAAAACTCTAGATTGGGATACTTAACCTAGGGTCTATAAAGTTGATTATTAAAAGTATTTTGATAAAAATTTTAGTGTAATTTTTTCCCCTACATTCATATGTATTTTTTATGCATTTAAAGACATTCTGAGAAGGGATCATTAAAGGAATTATGATGAAAAATTTGAGAATTCCTGTATTAAACAAATATGAATTCTCCTTATTAAGTATAGGCCAGTGAAAGTCTGGAGCAATTAAATGATTTATCATAGGACACATAACTAATTAGAGTATAGAATCAGAGTAAGGAAACTGGGATCTGATGTCTGAATTTTTCTATTTTCACTTGGGGTCAGCCTTTCTAGAAGTCATATGCTGGGGAATAGTTGGTTTTTGTTTTGTTTTGAATGATGTAGCTGAGACCTGTAGAAGATAAAGTAGTCCTCTTGGTATAAGTTGTGCAGAGAAAATCTTATTTTGTAGCAGAAGAATGTCAAGAATGTACCAAGAGAAAATGGAAGAAAAACAGTTTCTTAGTTCTTAAGTTGGAATGGAGGCACTTGGCTGAGAAGGTGATGCCCATTTCTTTTCAATTCTGATTATTTTAGCCATTCCCACTTTTGTTCACTATAAAAGCAATAAAGCAGAAAGAACCTTTGAGCACTTGCATGCAATTCAGCCTTAGAATGTTTGGTTGCACTGTGCCCAGCAATAAAATATTAGATTAATCATTCTTTTCATTTAGCTTTGGTTCAAAACAGTTAAACATATCTTTTCTTTTCAAACATAAGGTAATTTTTAAGCTGTCCAATAATTTTGACATAGTATGTTGAAGACCAAAAAGTTTCTCAATATCTGTATCACAGGGAGTTGCTTTAGAGCCCCAGTCAGAGTTGGTTATGCCAAATTATTGAAGAAAAGTGCTGAAAAACAATTTTTGCTTTAGAAAAATGATATAGCAAAAATGAATGTTTTATTCTTTAAAAAGTGATAGCAAATCTTTTCAGTGGGCAGAAGTCCATATTAATCCCTTTTCACTGAAATAGGGTCTAATAGTCACGATCATTAATGCTTTCCTATTCTTTTCTTCAAACTTTTTGCAATGGGAATGAAAATGAGTGAAGACATCTTGCTTGGTTGGGAGTTTGTTCTTTCTGAAAGTGGCCCATGAGCCCTGCCCAGAAAAACAAGAAAAAGCTGAGCCCAGTATGGCAGAGCTTCACTTGACTCAATTCCATCAGCCATATCAGCCTTGTAATCATTGTCCAAGCAGGGGGAGAAATGTCCATACTGCTTTCTCGAGTGCTGCCAGTCCTTCAACACATACAATTTATTCCAATGTACAAATCCTTTTCTCTTGGCCTGGTTGCAAATGGTTTGGACAACATCTTTGCATCCTGCAAAGAGCCAAAATTACCATTTACCCCAGTCTCTATCATGACTATAGGATAAGCCTTAACATCTGTGGAACCAGCTGCAGGATTTAACTTCTGAGGAATCATTCATTGTCCTCGGATTTTTGTCAGTACACTACTTCCCAAACACCTCAGTCCCCATGTTAATCAGAGGACAGTTCCTTTCATCCTCATTGTGACGCTCAGAGTGTTGGTTCCCAAGTTTATGATCTGGTCAGTAATTGCTTTCTCCCTCACCATACATAGAATGATTTGAGATATAGATTGCCTTTATGTACTAAGACAGAGGACCGCTACTAGTTTGGGCTTGGGGGGTTGTTTTTGTTTTTGTTTTGTTTTGTTTTGTGAACCAAGTATAGCTTTTATTCTAAATAGAAAGGATGAATTTTTCTGAGTAGACTTCTATCTTGTGTTCATTTAATTCAGATATGTTTTACTTTGCCACTCCTACCATAAGTGAGCTACTATAGCAACTAATATCTGAGTTACTAGAAAGTTTCCCATTTGTCAAAAAGGGGTTCTATAAAATCCTTTCCAAATCATTAATCCCAAGTTGGGTCTGAAGTTAAAGCATGACTTAAAATTTTGATTCCAAATTTCACAAGACCTAAATAAGCAGTCTTCACCCTGAAGGACCTTACATTCTAATAAAGTTTGAGATCTATGATCAGACAAGTTAAAAGACTGGAACCAATTGCTATATGTTACATAATTATAACTTGAATACTGTACATTTGAATTTTTGTCATCACTTAAGGTATAGGAGGCTCAAGCAAAGTATTGTTAAATAAAAAGTTGGTTGGGAGAATGAGAATCACAGATAGCTCCTGGTGAATAAGTGTCAGAGGAAGGGAGTCTAAAGGGGTAAAGTTTTGCCATCATTTCATATAGGAAAAACAGTTATTGTACTGTGTTTATGTTAGTCCATAAAATATATGTGTCCCTATTCTTTGCTCTCCTTCTCTGCCTTACCCTTAACTTTGCAATTAATTTTTGAGATAGTTTAGTTTGTATTTATCACAACTGGTACTCTTAATACCTTCCCTAATGAAATGCAGATGCCATCTGGTTGATATTAACTTATTATTGTTGTGTTGTTTTTAGTAATAATGATTGTCCTTTAGGTTGTTTATATTATGGTTCACCATATGTATAATAAATGTTAGGTCTTATAGAAAGCAAATGGTTGGATGTAGATTCCCCAATCCCCAGCCAGTGGATTAATGTTCTGAGTACACAGGACTCAGCTTAACCATAAGAGTTGGGGGAAAGGGCTAAGAAAATATTAATGTAATCAAACAGATGGGAAATACACAAATGTAACTTTTCATTTTCCCTGCCTAAACCAAAAACTATCCCAATAATTCACATTGCAACTTACCTTACTTTCATTTCACCCAGAATGGAGTTTTCCCACACACTTAGTATTGGACTTTTATATGGAACAATTAATCCACCTAAGGCTTTTTTCAATTTAGTCCCACAAGCCTCCTTCTTATCCTGCCCTTGATCCCATGAAGCCAACAACAAGCATTCATTAAGCACCTACTAGGCAGTAGATGGGGGCAGCTAAGTGGCAGATTAGGTAGAGTGTTGGGTCAGGAGTCAAGAAGACTCATCTTCTGAGTTCAAATCTAGCCTCAGAGACTTTTTTGCAGTGTGACTGAACAAGTCATTTAATTTTTTTTTTTTTTGCCTCAGTTGCCTCCTCTATATGATGACCCATGGTAGGGCCTTAGTAAATGCTTGTCAGTTTGCCTTGTGACAATGAGCAGGTTAGTTCATCTCTCCAGCCCTTAGGTTCATCTGTGAGCTATTTGAACTAAATGGCCCATATGGTTCCTTAGCTCTAAATCATACGATTGTCTGATGAGGGTGGAATGATAATACCACAAAATAGTAAAATTTTTATAGATCAGTGAATCTGAGGCATCTTTAGCCTGGTACTTCCCTCTATGAGAAGAGATTGAGACCTGTCTAAGCTTTTTCATCTTGTCCCTTTCTCATTCATGCCCTTCCATCTTTTCCATATGCTAGTTACCTTCCTCTGGGTTATCATTTTGTGGCTGCCAGTGCAAGCATGTATTGTTTTTCATAAAGGAATCCAGGTTATTTGCTCTTGGGGGATGTCCAGGAAAACATTCTTAAAATACATTCCCAAAATTGTTATAATATTCCTCACTTGTCAGAAAAAGTGAAACATTGTGTGTATCAGGGATTATCTGTATTTTTTTTTAACATTGCTTTATTTTTCAGTTAATCTTAGCAATGATATAAATCTTTCTTTTTCAGATAAATAAACCTAGGTTCTCTTTTTTTCCTCCCAGAGACAAAAAATTACATGTGGTCACATTCCCTGGGCAAAGTATTGATTGGGATTTTCAAAAACTATTCTGTTCCACAGTCAGTTTAAAAACAATTAGAAATTGCTTCCTTCTTACAAACACTTGATAATATGTATATGTGTGTGTATACATATGTGTGTATGTGTGTGTGTGTGTGTGTGTGTACATAACCCAACTGATAATCTCCATCTTTTCTGGACAATTTAAACAATTCATTTGGCTAGACTTTTTTATTCTCATTCCATTCCTTCCCAGGTGAAATGGAAAAAAATTTAGAAAGTTTTTTTTTTAATTTTCAAAATTAGGGTGGTATTATTCATTGAATTAAACAATTTTATTTTACCTAGCAAATTAACAGCAGTATTTACTAAATGAGGGAAGAGAGAGCTTTTAAATCATGAAGTAAAACATTATTGGTATATTACCTCTTAATCTTTATTAATATATTAAAATCCTATCTAGAAAATAATTTGGATTAGGTAGGTAAAAAAAAAAATGGACTATGTAGTTTCTAAAACTTACCGTCCCCTTCCAGATTCAATGTATTCTCTTTTCCATGGTACCACTATTGTAAAGAGAGAAAAAGATTACCCAAGTATCTAACTCTTTAGATGGATCTTTAATTTCATCCATTTGAATGTTTCCTACATTGATGCAAATTGCAATTCATCCATAACTGCCCAACCTGTGCAGTTCTTGTCCATGGGTTCTCAAAAGTTTGCCACAAGAGTTCCACCCATTGTGCTCTCTTTTGATTTCCTTCTTCCTTTTCCCAAATAGATGACCCCTTCCCCTTTCCATTCTTCCAGCTGTCATTTTCACTTAGTGAAAATTTCACATTTTTTCTACCTGAACTCTATTCCAAGTAGATTCAGAATTCCAGAATGCCAGAATTTGAAGAGATTTCCACAGTTACCTAATCCAAACACTACTTGAGGACTGGCCATCCTGCTTTTGATTGGAAATCTCAAGTGAGAGGGAATACACTACCTCCAAAAGCAGTTTTTCTTACCTTTGGAAAGTTCAAATTAGTAGGAAATTTTTTAAATCTAAATTTGCCTCTTTGCAACTTCCATCTGTTGTTCCTAGATCTATCCTACTATATAGCTGTTCTCTCTTTGAGGTTAGGCACCTTGGATTCCTGTTCCAAGCCTAGAATAGCTTCTCACATTGGTAAACTCCAATAAATGTTTATGAATAAATCAAAGAATTCTATTGTAGCTTTGAAACAATCCTCAATTCCTAAACTTAGACCATCTTAACCTAAGATCTATGAACATTTTTTATTGCAATTGGAGAATAAGGAAAGGTATATCTTTTTCACTGTCTCAGAAGTTGCCAAACCTATTTTAGCTTAGAAATTATCATTTGTGCTGAAACCAGATATGAAAATTTCTTGTTCAGTTATTTTTCAGACATATCCTACTCTTCATGACCTCATTTAAGGTTTAGTTGGCAAAAATACTTGAATGATTGCCATTTCCTTCTCCAGTTCATTATACATATCCTATATGAATTGTGACTTTCCCAGGATCATGCAACTAATAGGTGTCAGAAACTATTTGATCTTGCTGACTCCAGGCTAGGCATTCAATACACTCTTGCCATGTAGTGGCCACTATGAAAAATTACAGACTCCAAATACTACCCTTATCTCATTTTTCTCTCCTTTGTCCTTCCCAGCCCTTTCTCTTTTCATCTTCCTCTTCTTAACGTTATGTCTGTCTCAGGCATGTTTGATTTTTTTTTCTATGCAAAGTGCTGAACAACTGAAATGGGGACCCATATGAAAACAGAGGATCAACCTAATTTTATTGCAGTAAACATATGCTGATGTATAACATCAGCTGTGTCTTCATTATCTTATGAGACGCTAGATTGTTTATAATGTCCAAAGCATTAGTTAAATAGAATACTTAGAAATAGACCTTTAGCCATTGGCTAGAAGGGCTGCTTAGACTGGTGAACCTTAAGTGGCCTTGCAAGGCTGGCTGACTACCATGTCCTTGTGATCAAAAAGCTTGGACTGGGAGGGAGGGGAAAGTGATGCTGATATATAGTTTACCATGGCTTCCTGAAAGCCTTTTTTGGAAATACTCCTTAGGCTTGGTATAGGAGTCTTGGCGCTCTCCAGAGTTTTAAAAATATCTCCACATCAGATAGAGGGTGTGGCACACCAAAGATCTTTATAGCCACCACACAACAACTGTTGGCTGGTGCCAGGCCAGGCTTAAAAATATAGCTTTGGCTTTGACCATTTTGAGCCAGCTTGGCCCTGGAAAATAGCCATTCTAGAGATGGCTTTGAAGAGGCTTTCTTGCCATACCAGGTCACTCTCTAGCTTATGAATATGTTTCAAACTGTAGATCTTTCCATTTTAAAATGTTCTTGTGTCAGGATTAGGAGGCCATGGCAAAGAGATCTTACAAAAGAAAGGAAGAGAGGAAGAAAGTACTGTGGGATAAGTTATGAAGACGAATGTCCTGACTTTAGGTGAGGGAGGGGTAGTTCTTATGTTTCTATGTCTGTCCTAAAACATGTATCTATAAACATGCCAAAAGATTGCATTTACTATGAAGCATCCTGCAACCACACAGACATCTGTAGTGTCAAGGGAACAGTGAATTCCCAGCCGTGACATGGCCGTTTATAAAGAAGGAACTCAGATGGATTTCAACATGAGGACCACACAGAGTTAGGGCTAATGAATTCTTTGATGCTACGGTCTTAGGAAGAGGGTTGAGTTTACTTGTACTTATGTTTTACAGCTACCAAGAAAATAAAAAGACCACCTTGGTTTCTTACACTGACTTTTCATTGATTTATAAGAATAGTAGGTAGGATCAAACTGCTTACTGTTAAAGTGGCTAAATGATGAAAGATTCAAACGATAGAGGAAATAAGGACTTCCATTCTCATTGACTGATTTCTTACTAATGAAACCTTCCTGAAGTCTTTTAGGACTTTTGGAAGTTTCCCCCACATTCTACGTATTTCTTTGAATTCCTAAAATTCTCGGGTCACTTTGTAGTTTAAGCCAAAGATGAGAAAGCGAGTATTTCTGTATCTGGACAATTTTGTCAGAAAAAGTGAAGAAATGCCACTGCCCTGCCATGAAATGAAGTGATTTTTATTCGCATATATTATAGTGCCACCTTCTGTTGAAGTTTTTATAAACAGCACCAAGTGACGAGTACTTTTTCACCAATGTGCCTTGTTTCAAACATGATTAATACATAATTATACTAAGAAGAAGCTACTCATGAGGGTATAGGAGTTAATTTATAATCTGCTTGCAGGCTTATAGTTACCTATAATGAGAAGTCCAAATAAAACACTTCTGAATCCATAAGAGTTTAGAAAACTATTCATAAATAAAAGACTTATTTGTTGATCATATCTATATTAAAGATAAATTTTTCATTCAGGCATTTATTAAAGCCACTTAGAACATTTTTTTAAATTGGTCACAGCTCATTTGCATGTGTTTTGCTTGCCAATGACAACAGGTACTTAGTTTAGCATAAGTAATGGATAATTACCGGAATTTTATGTTTTAAATGCTATGCATGTATTTAAGGGTCTTAGATTGACTTGCTGTAATGATTAAAAGCGATAAATAAATCATTATCTACTATTTGCTGAACAACAAAATAATAATAAAATTCCTTGAGAAACAATTGTCTTATTCTCTAAATTATAATCCTTAAAACAATTGGCAAGTAGTTATCACTTCGTATTTCTATTCAAACCTGACTTTCTTCTCTATACAAACTGGTTATTAGTCTGAAAGCCTTTTTCCCCCCGTTTTATCCAAAGAAATATTAAAGACCTTTTAGGATCATCGAATAATCAACTTGAAACTGACTAATTCTCCAACACAATTGGA
This sequence comes from Sarcophilus harrisii, assembly GCF_902635505.1. Classification (NCBI taxonomy): domain Eukaryota; kingdom Metazoa; phylum Chordata; class Mammalia; order Dasyuromorphia; family Dasyuridae; genus Sarcophilus; species Sarcophilus harrisii. Next base: position 97,943,578 of record NC_045431.1, read on the forward strand.
TTCAAACTAAAAAATTTTTTTTGAATAATTTTTGATGGTTTAATTTTTTTTAATAGCCAGAAAGAGAAGAAAAAGGATTTGTTGGGTTTTTTTCACACTGTTCTATTAGAGACAAAATGAAATTTGCCCCCAGAAATCTAGCAAAATTCTGGATCGTTTTAGGTAAAATGTCAAGAAGGTTCCCAAATAACTAGTGACTTCTGCTTGATTTTCAATACATTTTATTCTAATAATTGTGAGGTGTGGAACTTTTATATAAAAGTTATTGTGTTCACAGCTTATGTGACTTGTTCTTATTTTCTGCTCTTTCCACAGGGACCCTTTGAAAATACAACAACTGCAGAACCAAATTAGACTGGAACAAGAAGGAAGCCAGTGGTACCATCAGCAGTCGAGCGCCCCACAGAACCCTCCCCCTTCCCCCCCTTTCCCTCCTCCACCATCTTTCCAAGAGCTTGAGGCCAGCCAATCTGTCGCTTTCCCAGATCAGATGAATGTTCTAACCTCCCACTCTTCTCCCGTCATGCAGCCCTCCAGCTCCTTCAACTATGCTAGGCCCAAACAATTCATTGCTGCTCAGAACATCAGCCCTGCCTCGGGTTATGTGACTCCTTCTTCTAGTTCTTCCACCTCCAGCCTTCCATCTCCCATGTCTCCAACTGCTACTCAGAAACAGTTTGGCCGGGTGCCTGTGCAGCCCTTCTCTCAACCATTTCCCTCTGAAGGGGAGTATCTGTGGTCTCCTTCTTCACCCTCCCCTCCTCCTCCTCCTCCTCCAGTCTTCAGTCCAACCACAGCTTTCCCCATGTCTGATTCCTTTCCACTTCCTCCTCCTCCTCCTCCTCCCCTCCCAGGGTCAGCTCCCTCATCTTCCTACTGCCCTTCTCCAAATGCTCGATTTGGTCACTCCAATCAAACACCCGCAGCCTTCCTGAGCTCCATGTTGCCATCCCAGCCTGCTTCCGTCTCAGTCAACGCCTTAGGACTTCCAAAAAGTGTTACCCCCGTGTAAGTATGACCTTTCAGTTACAGTGTTGCAGACCTCTCCACACACATCTACTTTGCTTCCTTGTAACTGTTTAACCCCGTTGTATTGTAGCAAAGATTTTTTTTTTCCCTAAAGAATGTATAACAGTTACATTTATAGTAATGTAGACCTAAAGTTGGAAGGATCTTAATTTAGCCCTCTGACTTTAAAGATGGGGAAATTGAATTTCAGAAAAGTTAAATGATTTGCCCAAAGTCAAATAGAAATGGAATGTTTCTATTTCTATAGAAAATGGCAGAATCGGTTCTTGAACGCAGGTTGTCTTCTATCCCAAACAGGTACTCTCCCCCTTCACCACATTGTCCCCTTAGTTTATATTATAGAATCCCAAAGCTAAAAGAAACCTTTTGAGGTCATCTGGTCTAAAGTTTTCCTCTGATTGATGAGGAAATTAACACTGCAGAGGTGGAATGGCTATTTTTACTATTGTTGTTATTTTTAAACTGAGTCTTCTTCTCAGCTCAGGCTAGAAATAAAGTAATTTATGCATAGACTCAATCCCACTAATGTTATGCCTAGGAGCCATTTCTGCACTGGCCTACTCTTCCCTTCCTTAAGAAGTCTCCTAAGCCCCATTCCAGGATGCTCAGCATCTTGGTGCTGGAGTTAGTGTGGACATCTGATCAGCTTTAACCCTACTACACATCAGAGCTCATGTTTAATGTTTAGTCATTTTTCAGTTATGTCTGACTTCTTGTGACCCATTTTGGGGACTTCTTGGCAAAGATATTGGGTTTGCCATTTCATTTTACAGATGGAGAAATTGAGGCAAACAGGATGGTGACTTGTCCAGGGTCACATAACTTAACAAGTTTCTGAGACCAGATTTAAAATCAGGAAGAAGAGGTTTTCTGACTTCCAACACTCTATCCACTGTACCATCAAACTGCTGGATTTAGGGTGGACATCTGATCAACTTTAGCCCTACTTCACCTCAGAGCTCCTGAGCTCAAGCAATCTACAAACCTCAGCCTCTCCAGATAGAAGAATTCTAGGCAGGCAGCACCATGTCAGTCTTGAAATTATTTTCCCAGGGTTATAAAGCTCGTTAGTAACACAGCCAGGACTAGATCCCAGTTTTGTCTGACTCACAATCCATTTGGTCTCTTAAAAAGTGCCAGTGCATTGTGTAATAAGATTTTTCAATGCTACTCTTAATATATTTTTCATAAGGAGTCTATAATTAAACTGACAAATGTAATTCTATTTAAATGAGAGTCTTCTCCAGTTAGATAGACTAGAAATGATAACTGCCAGCAATGCATTTATAGTGTATGAAGTACTCCTGCAAGATGACCCAAAATTAATTCTTTAGATTCTTTAGCTTATCTCATTTTATCCTAAAAATCAAATTCCTGATGTGAGGCAACCTGGCATAGTGAATAGAGAGCTGGTCTTGGAGACAGGAAGTTCTGTCTTTGACACCTATGGGGTATCAATCCTGAGTAAGTCATTTAATCTCCCAATGACCCAGTTATAGAGCAGAGTAGTTTGTCTCTATACTAGTAGGAAGAGTTTCCTCATTGGGAGTTCCATATTCAATCCCTCAAATCAATCAGTAAATACTCACTAAGTGTTTACTTGTGTTCCAGGCATCAGAAAAAAGTCCCTGCCCTCAAAGAGCTTCCATTTTAAAGATGGGGACAACATCTACATAAATTAGCACATATAAGGTAAATATAGAGTTTATGGAAGGTAGACAAATAGGGTGGATGTCAGAAAAGGCCTCCTATGGAAGGTGATATTTGAGCTGAGATTTAAAGAAAGATGGGGATTCTACAAAGCAAAGATAAAATCTTGGAAATGGGAGATGGAATATTGTGTGTGGAAGAAACAGTGAGGAGTCCAGTGTGGCTGGAGTCTATGAAGAGGAGTGACATGTTAAAAGAGTAGAAAGGATGGCAGTAAGCATGTACAGTCTACTGGATTTTATTGAGTAGGTGACATGTTATATCTGTACTTAAGGAAAATCTTTTTGGAAGGTAAATGGGAGTGGGAAGAGATTTGGGGTAAAGAATCCATTTAGAAGTCTGTTGTAGTAGTGTAGATGAGAGGCAATGAAATCTTGAACGAGAGTTATGACTCTATGTGTAAAAAAGATGGGGATATATGTGAGAGAAGCTCTAAAGAAAAAAATGAAAAGATTTGGCAACTAATTGAGTATGTGGGATGATCAATGACCAGAGAGAAGTCAAGGATGACACTATAGTTGAGAATGTTTTCTAGGTATCTGACAGGGTGATGATGCTTGGGAAATTGAAAAGAAGTGCTCAGGGAGGAAAATGACGAATTCTGTTTTGGACCTATTGAGTTTGAGTTATTTATAAGGTCTGCAGTTTGAAATGTTCAATAAGCAATTGGTGATTCAAAACTGCGAAAGAGAATAAAACTAAATAAAAGATCTGGGAATTGTTATTGTCATCGTAGACATGATAATCAAATTCATGGCATCTGATGAGATGAGGAATTGAGAGATGGCAGAAAGAAAAGTCCTACAATAGAAGTTCAGGAAACAGCCACAAGTTAGTAGACATACCGTGGCTTATGACAATAAAGACACCAAGGGGGGAAAAAACAGTCAATTGAGTAAGAGGAAAATAAGAGAGAGTTGTCAGGAAAATTCAGAAAGGAAAGCACATCCTGGAGTTGAAGTTGGTTCTCAGTGTCAGATGCTGCACAAAGGTTAAGGATAAGGATTAAGAAAAAGGTCATTAGAACTGACAAGAGATCATTGGTGACTTTAGGAGAAGGGTTTCAGTTGAATGATAAGGTCAGAAGTCAGATTACAGAAGGTTTAAAAGAATGAGAAGGCAGGAAGTGAAAGCTCAGAGGATAGAATAGCTTTTTCAAACAGATCCATTCATTTCCACCCTACCCTATTCCAATATCAAGAGATAGAAGTTTATTTGAGAGACAGAGATAGAAGACCTGAGAGATAGAAGAAAATTAGGAAGACCAAAGTTGAAAACCTTCCCCTAGCATATACTAGGTACACGACCCCAGCCATGTCACTTAAACATCTCAGTGCACTTGACATCTCTCTAAAACAGTTTCTCACACACACATACATCAATGGAGAGAGTTTCTGTGGAGCTATTTTTTTTTTTAAAGAGGATGACAGCAGGAAAAATATAAGGACAGGGGATCACAGGTTAGGATATTTTTGTTTTTGTTTTTTAAAAAAGTCATATATCTAATTTATATACTGCATTTTCTAAACCATAAGAAACCTGCTTTTCTAACATATATTTATACATGTTAAATGTTTTCTCTTGAAAACCAAAGCTGCTTCTACCCTAAGAGTTATTAAACTTTTTGAAATCATTGGCCCCTGGCAGTCGGCTGAAACCTACAGACCCCTTCTCAGAATATTTTAAAAGAATAAAACAAAAATGCATAGAATAACAAAGAAGCACTATTATATTGCAATTCAGTGTCCAAAATACTTTGTAAAAATAATGGTTAATGGAGCCCAGGTTTAATTAGATTGGAACCCTGATCTAATCAGTAGCTCTATATGTGCCGAACTCCCTTCATTCTACAAAGATGGAATCAAAACATGAGCAGCAGAAATCAAAAATACAGGCTACCAAAACCAGAAATGCTATCCAATTATTAAAAATCTCCAGTTAAAAAAATTGAAAAGAAATAAGAATAAAAACAATTTTTTTAATGGCTCATTTCCCTTCAAACTAGGAACAGCCGCAAACAAAATAGCCAGGAGTTGATTGTGACTTCAGGAAACTTCAACAGGTCTGGATTTTCTGCCCTCCTTTCTCAGGCAGGCAGTCACATTCTTCACTAGTGCTGCTGGGGTCACTAGAAGAGAAAATATTGTCCCCCCCCCCCAAAAAAAAAAACTGTTGACAGACACAAACACAGCATTGTTGAGTCAACTAAACCATTGGGGGGGGGGGGGGAGAGTGAGAAGAACATAGCCTCAGGAAGGAATCTGTTTGTACTCTTGTAAAATTAATGTCCTCTGCCTCCCTCCCTGATGCTGATGGTTCGTTTTAAGGCTTCCATTTGTTGTTAGCTTCTTCCTCTGATGCTGTAAATCAAGCTGTAAGAGGTGGTTGGAATCTAGTGGATTAAGGAATTCCACACAGGGAAACAGGGAAACATTTTTGCTTCTCTTTGAGGCTGAGCAGCTGGCCTGCTCTCCTTCTTAGTCTAAGCCTGTGGGTAAATCCTAGCCTTCCACCATGACTAGGGTCACACCAAGTTTCTCAGCCACCTCCACATTCCCATGACCTTTTATCATAAGGGAGTGCCACATAGCCAGAGAGAGTGCCACACACTGTTTTCTACCCATAATTGTCCCTTTCATATAATTAGATCTTCGGCTTTGAAATGTTACCCCCAAAGCTTCCACAAGCCAGAGCATGCATCCACCAGAAATGTATTAATAATCACTTGCATTCTCCAGGAACTCTAAGCACTGTGCAGACATTATCTCATTACTCCTCCCTCTTTTCTCTTTCTCACAGGGAATAGGTAGGAGGAACCAAATTGTCATTCTGCTTGAAAGAAAGATAGGATTAGGGATATGTCTGTGGTCACACTAGTTACTGAGGTGGAACTAGTCTGATTTTCAGATTTTTGCCTTGGCAGAGGTGCTGAACTAACAATGCAGAAAGAGACATATACTTTCAGATAAATCCAATGTATACATTTATTTTGCTTAATTATACTTATTTGTAACCAGAAGAAGATTTTATTTGATTAGGGTTTTTGTGGAGTTTTTTGATAGGGAGGGAAGTTTGGGGAGTAGAAATGCTGATGCCAAAAAAGAAAAAAAGGACAGAACATAAATGAAACGCTTAAAAATAAACAGAAGAAAACAGAAGCAAGAAGTGGACATGGCAAGAAATGTAGTTACCACTAAATTCAATATATATTTTCTTTTCTTTCTTTCTACCACTAAATTCAATATATATTTTCTTTTCTTTCTTTCTTTCTTTTCTTTCTATTCTTTTCTGAGGCAAATAGGTTTAAGTGACTTGCCCAGGGTCACACAACTAGGAAACGTTAAGTGTCTGAGACCAGATTTGAACTCAGGTCCTCCTGAATTCAGGACTGGTGCTCTGTCTTCACTACCTAGCTGCCCCTTCAATATATATTTTAAAAGAAACTATGTATAGCATAGATTCATACTTTTGTATACAATCTTCTTTTTCTATTCTACTTTATCTATGGATGTGGTCATGGTTAGATGGTGTCATTTGTCAAGTTTATAATTTTAAAAAACCTTCAAAATGAGTAAACAAAAAAATCACTTATGATTTTAGCTGGATTGTTTTATTCAGGTTCCTCAAGCATTTGAGTTAGGCTACAAATGAGCATTGATTGAACACATACTGTTTTCATAGCACAGACTATATGTTAAGGGATCCTTAACATAATTGGGATGCCTATTTGTATAGTAAAAATAGCATGATTGCATGCTTTAAAAAAAAAAAAAAACTTTTTTTAACCATCCTTTATATCAAGGTAGTAGGTGGTCTTGTCATTAGAGTGCTATATTTAGAGTCAAAGTCCTGAGTTTAAAATGCCTTTTGATACCTGGACAACATCTTTTAGCCTCAGTTTGCCCATCTGTAAAATTGGGATAATAATGACTATTTCATAGGGTTGTGCTATGACACAAATCATGCTTCTACAGGTTTTTGTTTTGTTTTAGGGGGAATTGTGTTGAAAATGGAATAATGTCTTTCTGTGGACTCTTGAGATATATAACTGGAGCATTGTCTCTGGCATATTAAATCAAATATCAGACAAATCAGAAGTATTGAACCATATGGATCCCACCCATATATCAAATGATAATAATATAAGCAAAGTGCTTGGCCAGTCTTAAAGCATCCTCTAAATGCTAGCAATAATGATGATGATGATTTTTTAAAACTAGAAATGAAAAAAAAAGTGAGCAAAACTAAACATTACCCTGAGAAAGTCTAATGTTATTTACAATGTTGCACACAGGTAGACTCCCACCAAAGGAATAGAATGGGGGTTAGATTATTTTAATTTTTTTTTACATCTCTGGGGACGTTTGGTTTATATAATTTCATTACATTCAATTTCAATTATTTTGCTTTTCAATTGATTTCAATTATTTCCATTTACACTGTGGTAGTTGTTGAATACAGTGTTTTTCTAGCTCTGAATACTTTACCTTGTATTTGTTCATGGATATTACCATGCTTCTCTATATTCATCATGTTTATCATTTCTTCCAGCACAGTAATATTCCATTATATTCCAGGGTGGAGAGAAGAGAATAGTGCCTATTATGGGCCAATCACTGTGCAAAGTCCTTTACAAATATTATTTCACTAAGTCTTCAAAACAGCACTGTGAGGTAGGTAGGTAGGTAGGTAGTGTATCCCCTTTTTATAGTTAAGAAAACATTTGAATTCAAATTTTCCTAACTACAGACCCAACAATCTATCTACTACTTCACCTTTGCCATTCCTATGCTGGCATATTTACCTACTTTTTTCCACTTTATTAAATGCGATTGAGAAGTAAGTCAGAGTCCACAGAGCCTGCTGAAGTAATAGCTCATTCTTAATTGTTTGTTGGGCAGCTAGGTGGTGCACTGGATGGAACGCTGGGTTGGAAAACTGGAAGACTCATCTTCCTGAATTCAAATCAGACTTCAGACATTTACTAATTTCTGTGACTCTGGATACAAGTCACTTAAACCTGTTTGCCTTAGTTTTCTCATATAATCTGGAGAAGGAAATGGCAACGCACTCCTGCATCTTTGCTAAGAAAACTCCAATTAGGGTCATAGAGAGCCTGAAATGATTGAATAACAATATTCGCTTTTCTAGAATAACTAGAATCATGACTCCATCCACCAAATGACACAAATCATGCTTCTATGGGTTTGTTGTTGGGTTTTTTGTTTTTTTTTTTTTGGTTTGTTTTGAGAGGGGTTGTGTTGAAAATGGAATAGTGTCTTTTTGTGGACTCGAGATGTATAATTGGAGCATTGTCTCCGGCATGTTAAATCAGATGTCAGGCACATGAAAAGTACTGAGTCACATGGATCCCACCATCACAAAAGCACCACTGGCCCCCCATTCTTTATCTACCCCCAACTCCCATCAGTCTTTCAACTGGCCTTTAAAGGTTTAGGCTTTTTGAGAATAGTTATTTCTCATGTAGATCATGGAGTATGTAAAAAAAAAATAAAGGTTTAATGCTGCCAAAAAATAAATATATACACACACACAGCAACAGGTAACAGAGAATTTTAAATAAAGTAGGTGCTTATCATTTGTGAAATGCCAAAATAACATCTGATCTATGAATGGAAAGCTATTGCCATCAATCAGACGCAATAGAACGGATCCCTGCAGGCCACATATTAACTTAGAAAACCACAAGTTAACATTACCTCTATTGCATTATATTTATAATTATTTTGTTAAATATTTCCCAATAACTTTTTTTTCCCCTGAGACAATTGGAGTGAAGTGACTTGCCCAGGGTCACATAGCCAGGAAGTGTTAAGTGTCTGAGATCAGATTTGAACTCAGGTCCTTCTGACTTCAGGGCTGGTGCTCTATTCACTGTACCACTAGCTGACCCTCCCAATAACTTTTTAATCTGGTTCAGCTGTATTTAGGAATATTATGATCCAATATTTGACACCTCTTCAGTGATCAATTAGGAATACAACAACTTCAACAACATGGGAAGACTTATATATATGGGTGCAGAATGAAATAAGCAGAATTAAGAAAAAATCATGCACAATTAGAATGTGAAGTCCTTTAGGGCAAAGTCCATGTTTTTGCCTTTATGTTCTCAGAACATCTCCCAGTGCCTGGCATACAGTAAATGTTTGTTGACGAAAGATAATGACTTCATTGTAAATGAAAAGGTCACTTAAAGATAAGTTCTTAGTAAATGAAAAACCAATGATGGCTCCAGAGAACAGATAATGAAAAATATTTCCCCAGATATGGTCATTGCTTTTGCTTAGTAATTCTTTTTTTTTAAAAAATTATATAAGATAAGGATTCAATTCTGAAAGGATGTTTTTATATATATAGTGCCTACTATGTGCCATATTATGCTAAGCACTTTAGCGCTTTCATCTCATTTGATCTTCAGAATAACCCTCTAAGGTAGGTGCTATTATTATCCCCATTTTACATTTGAGGAAACTAAGTCTTCTGCCCAGGGTTTCACAATAAATCTCAGAAGTCTCATTGAAATTCAGATGTACCTGGTTCTAGACTTTGGGTTTTATCTATTTCCCCACTTAATGACCTTGAACTCTTGAACCATTTTTTCTTTGAGGTAGTAACAGTAGGATATCTATACTGTATTGAAATGTATTGGGGTTTCTGTTGGGGCATACTGAATGATGAATGAATAAATGAATACCTAGAAGCATCTAGACTGGCTGTGATTCTGCCCCGGGCTTCCCCTAAGATAAAATCCATAAGTGGTGTTTGGAGCTTCCCAAGAAAAGTCACTAGTAACTTCCCTCCCACTTACTTTATCCCACTCCTACTACCATACTGAACAGACAGGAAGCTGAGAGATAACATGCTTCTGAACCCCCCACTGCCTAGACTGTCTGGGATAGTGCTAGCCCAAGACCAAACTGGCCCTCCTGTGGTAGTGTGTGCTTAGATGTGACTGATTCTCCAGCAGACTTTGGGGATCACCAAGCAGTCCAAGGAATTTTATTTTGTTCCAGTTACTGTTGAAACAGGGCTTTAATGGTAACACAAATAGTGGACCACTTTAATGGGCCACTTTAATGCTCTCCCCTGTGGGGCCTCATCCCCAGACAAGAGAATGAAAGGGGAACAGACAGATAAATTACTATCTTAGACTAAACATTGACCTCCAAAGTGTAGGATTAACCCAATTAAGACAGTTCATTCAAAAGAAGAGAAGACACATATTCCAGTGTACAGATTAGCTATCTTTGTCATGCGAGTGCCTATACAAACTTTTGTATATTGTTTTTCACTGTACTTTTTCCAGTACGCACAAAAATCCTCGATGTATTTTTAAAAAGTATTTCTTTCTACTAAATTCAATCTCCAAGGTATATCTCAGAATTTGTTTTCAATTGTGAGGGTAGGAAGCTGATAGGGAAATTTTCATCATGTTACTTGTCTTTTTGACAAAGTTTTATCTGTTCAATTACTAAACGCATTAGAAAGTAAATACGTATATGTGGTTGCTGGTGATTGATTCATTAGAGATTGTTAGAGTTATTAGGTGGCATAGTATCCAAAATCAATTTTGAAGTTATTGACTTTTCCTCTAGATAGGTGGTTTTGCCTTGCTTTGCCTCCTAGTATGCTTTTAATTACATCTTGGCCACATTGATTTCTATGGGGACACATCTTCAATTTTATAAGTAAAGTTAATAGGAAAAGGAGACTTTGTATGAAGCAATTCACTTTACAGTCACTTTCAGATAGTTCTTTAATCCACATGTCAAGGAATATCTGAAATATACATAATACCAACTGTTGAATTTTTGATAATTGGGTTCATATCTTACCTTTGCTATATAGTTATCATAAAAACTTGAACAATAACTCACTTAACTTTCTGGACCTCAGTTTCCTCATCTGAAAAATTAAGGATTTGCATTAGATGACCTCTAAGTTGCCTTCCAGCTCTAAATCTATGATGACACAAACTTAGTCGTATGTCTCTGAGGTTGACTCATCATCAGGTCTCACTGAATAAGAGATAAAAAGCATTTTTAGTAGGAAAAAAAAACCTGACTTTTCAGTTAGTAGACAGACACATAATCTTTTAAATCCAAGTTGTGCTCTGGAGATTTGGGAGTTCCTGATATGTACTGACAGTACTGACCTAGAATACTCTATCAAGGGAAGGATATTCTCAGAGTTGATTCAGTAGCCAAAAAATAAAAAAATTACCTCCTGTTATTTGACAGTGGCTACATCTGGAAGATTTTATTTTCCAGATGCTTTTATATGTGTGTTGTTTAGTGTGTGTTTTTTCCAACCACATGAATATTACTTTAAAAAAAAAAAAAGATATTGACATAGTATTGAAGCAAAAACAAACAGGTCAGTAATAGATTTTGTTCGTTTGGGGAAAGAGTATTTACCCTGATTTATTTACTATGTGAGGTCTTTCATGAGTTGGCGTTTGTTTTGGCCTAAAGGTTGTATAGCTTTCAGTCACCCATTTTTTTCTTCTTTTCTAAACAGTTATTATTCCTTGTACTCAGAGATGACCTCTTCCTTTAGTTTTCTGATAGATTGCTTCTAACTTGTGATTTGGGCTTGGAAAATGGGATAGATCATCTTTTTCTCCACTTGGCAATGAGTTTAAATGTAGAAATAAGTTTTGCTTGGAGCTCTCATGAAATATTATTTAGCCTTTGCTGTCAGGCTAGGAGACTGGCATCCTTAACATGCACAGTTATTAGTCTAAGCACAGAGAAAGATTCAATTCTGGAAAAGCAGGAGGACTTTATGCAGAAAGCATGGGAAGTCATGCCCACAATCAGCTTGTACTGCTTGTGCCCCAGCGTGGTTTAGCTTTTCATTTAACTAAATGTCCAAACAGATGCAATTGGCAGAAGTTTTATGAAAGGAAAGCTTATTCATCCTCTGTGCACCATTCTCTCTAACATGCCTTCCTGCTAATACTGGTTCTGGCTTCCATATTCATTTCCTACTGCTTTATTTTTCTGTTAATATTACTAATATTCTTCCAGCAAGAAATCTTGGAACCCTTTTGACTCTCCTCATATTCATCTTCTTTTATCCAATTTATCACCAAATTCATTTCTTGCTTCAAAATGTATTAATTCAACTACCCTTTCTACTCTCATTCTCATTGCTACCATTTTAATCCAAGTCATTGTCTTATGTCTAGACTTTAATGCACCTGAATGTTCCTGCCTTTAATTCTGCCTCAATCTAACCATTATATATTGCCATACTAATCTCCCTACAACACCATATTATTCCCTTGTATCTTACAAGTTTGCTCCCACAGGAGCTATGTGGTTTTTTTTTCTTTCCCAGTCACAGCAAACCACAAAGACAGTAAACAAAGGAGAAAGGAGGTTGCAATCTATACCAGTAGAATACCTATTACCCTAATGAAATAGATCCACAAAGGATTGAAATATGTTTAAGGACCAAATATAGATTTCCAACTAAGATGAAAGACTACAAGATAATCAGGCTTCTCACATTTTCCTCTAAAAAAGGGATTTATATTAAAGAAAAGGAAGAATAAAATCAATAATGGCTAAAAAAAAAAAAAAAACTATGCAAGGTAATTAACATTTGCTTTAAAAAAAGAAAGAAAGAAAAGCAGAGTACAAATATATATAAAAACTTAAGGCATAATTAAGACAGCAAAAGTATCAGACTTCACAATGATAGAAAATAAGAATTAACACTTTTTTTTTAATAGCATTTTATTTTTCCAAATATATGTAAAAATTGTTTTCAACATTCACCTTTGCAAAATCTTGTGTTCCAAATTTTTCTTGATCTCTCTCCCATTTCTCCCCTCCCCAAGACAGTAAGCAATCAGATATAGATTAAACATGTGCAGTTTTTCTAAACATATTTCTACAAGAAATTAATATTTGGAAAGAAAATAACAAGAAAAAATGATTAAAAAATTAATCATGAAAGGAACTAAGGCTGGAATTACAAGTAGGTTTAAGATCAGAAAGAAATAATATTTATTGATCATTATGAAAATTTTGAAAAAAGTAGAAGCAACCAGTTGGCCTATGACAATTGAAAAAATTGGATAGCTCTAACTAGAATACAAATGACTGATATAGAAGAGGTCAGAAATGAATTAATCATTTTGCTGTAAGGGAAATATAAAACATCTGCACTATATTCTAGGAAATCATTTAAGAAGGATTTCTAGAATTGTTCAAAGCAAGTAACAAACTACAAAGAACCCAACCCTGATATGGAAAATTATAAAATTTAATTTTCAAAGACAGATTAAACTCTAATACACAGAAAGGAATCCTGAAAGCTGCAAGAGGAAGATAAATTTGACCAAGGAACATCAATCTAAATCATAGACAATTTCTCCAAGGAGGCAAGGAATGAATGGAGAAATTAAATATAATGAGTATAAAGTTAAAAAGCATGTATGGCAACATGAAACAATAATTATCTGTCCAGGAAAACTAAGTATTTTGTTTGAAGGCAAAGAAAGTCTTGGAAGAGTTTTCACAATGACATTTATTTCAAAGCAGTCAGGCGGAAAAAAGATAGGTACTTAAAACAATTCACATTTTTCAGTGAAGATAAACCAGTTCATTTCTACTCAACAAACCCTTAATCAAAAGTACTTGAATATACTTGCATATGCACAACTATATTTTAAAAGCAACTAAGCTTTCTAAGTATATAGATTCAGAAGGATACAAAATGTATTATAATTTTGTTGAAAATCTATGTTGCGATTTTAAAATCTATAACCAAATTTTAGAGTTGGAGAGATTTAGAAATGAGGCATTATAGCATAGTGGACAAAGAGCATTCATCAAAGTCAAAAAGATATCTCTAGTGCTTTGCTCTGTCACATATATATATTTTTTTTCTTTTTAAAGACTGGGTCATCTAAGTCACCCAGGCCAGAATTTCAGGGGCTACTCATACCAATCCCATAATTCATCAACACAGAATCTTTGAGTTACTCAATCTGATCTGAATTCACACCCCTTCAGTCTACCTGATGATAACAGAGGCTCAGTGTATTGATGCTGAACTTACTGAACAACACGTTACAGCACTGGGGGATGGACTGTGGCACAAAATTTCTGTGAGAGGTTTGCCAGCTTCGGCATCCTTAGTAACTGGATTTACAGGCCAATTTACCATGTCCTGTGATCAGGCAATTTTCTAAGACTACAGGTTGTGGATATGATAGAAGTCATATCTAGTCATATTCCTTTAGAAATTTAGCACATATAGCTAGGTCCTGATTAGTGTGAAAAATAAATCCTATGAAGTGGTTTTGGGAATTCAAAGGACAAGTACTTCAATCTTGCATACATTAATTATGTAAAACATTGTTATTGGTTCTTATATTACTTATTAATATCTGTCCCAAATTTGGGAGAAATAGCACTGGCTTTCAAGTTCAAGCACCTGAATTCAAATTCCTCCATATGATTCTTAGTACCTTTGGTCAGTCACAAACTCCCTAGACCTCCATCCCTTCAACTCTAAAGTAAAGGACTGAACTGGATTGTATCTGAGCCTCTTTCTAAATCTAAATCATTGTTTTAAGTGTACTGTGCTAAGTACTTGAAGATTCAGAAAGAAGCAAAAGATGGTCCCTACCCTTAAGGACTTACATTCCAAGAATACCTGCAAAGGTTCCCTGTTGACTACCATATTAGGTAGGTACAAAATCTTTTACCTGACTTTCAAGGCTCTTTATGATCTGGCCTGTGTAGTAAATTTACAAATTCTGCTTAATTGTACATTATAATTCATTGACTTCCTATACTTTCCCCTTTCCCAGCTTCCATATTAAAATCGGGGACACTGCAGTCATCCCAGTTATGTGAACTCACAACCTTTGATGT